>NC_142516.1:68207954-68822727 GCF_057876585.1 Rhinolophus sinicus | reverse complement strand
GATATTCTTACTTCCTATTTCCTTCATCTCCCATTATTTGTTTTGAGAATTAAAAAAAATAAAAATAAGAATGTTGCATGCCGTGGAGTATACACAAAAGCAATGCTGTAAGTAGATACAGCTACAAGGAGAAACAATGCCTTGTGTTTCAAAGTAAAATAAGATAATAACCAAAGCCACCCTCAATTCCTGAGCAGTCCCCTTTAGATTCTGCAACAACACCCCATCTACTCCCTCGTCCTCTTTTAATTAAAACCGTGCTTTTATAAGCAGTAGCACTCAAGAGAAATAAGCCACTATTTTTTTATTCAAGTTTATAGGTTTTTCTGTTTTGTTTCATTATTAGTTGCAAGAGAATTATGTTTTCTGCAGCAAATGTGCTGAGTTTCAGCTTATTATGGGCTAAATAAGCTTTTATGTATTGGCCATGGGACCCACCCAATCACCATTTATAACACTGTTTTTAGGGGAGAAAATGCTGTGAGTTCCACACAATCAATTTTTAAATGAACTGCTGGAGCATCACCTGTTTGTCAACTGGGAACTGCATTTAGGAGTCTGACTCTGCCCCTGGTGGTCCTGGATCTGGAATGAAAATTCTGTGTGGCTGAGAACTGTCAACCTCACTTCACAGAATGCATTCCTCTCTCCTCCCTCAGCAGGCCATGCCTAAGCCTTGGACTCAAACAGGAGTCTTTGTACGTGACTTTCACACCAGCGATATGGACTTGGATACATAAAATTGACTTCTCTTCTTTTAGTAAATAAATATTTTACATGAAGAATCCCAACTTCTTCTTCTTAATTTGCCAATATCCTAGGAACTAGATTGGTGTAGTCTCTGTATGAGCATGTGTGTGTACATTACTTTTGTTTTTCTTATTTTGTTCACCACTTTAATTCCATATCATAATCATGTACCGTGTTTCCCCCAAAAATAAGACTTAGTGAGACCATCAGCTCTAATGCGTCTTTTGGAGCAAAAATTAATATGAGACCCGGTATTATATGATATTATATTATATCATACAAGACCGGTGCTTGTATTATAGTAAAATAAGACCTGGTCTTATATGATATGATATAATATTATATTATCTTATATATCTTATATGATATTACATAAGACCAGGTCATATATTAATTTTTGTTCCAAAAGACGCAAAGAACTGATGGTCCAGCTAGGTCTTATTTTTGGGGAAACACTGTATTTCAAAATTATTTAATAAGTCTTCTTAGAAAGAGTCACAAATAAGTTTTATCTCAGTTATTCCATTTCTAAGCCCATACGTAAGCGTGCTAATAGAATAAGTTATAATAAATTGATCCACTTGTGTTAACACAGGCATTTAAAATAGTTTTTTTCTGGCATAGGGAACACACTGTAGGCAGGCAAGTGTTGAAAGAAAAGGAATCATAAGAAGGATATTTAGCAATAATCCATGTGGGAAATGTTGATAGTTGGGATGAGGATGGAAGTGGTGAAAACAATCAGAAGTGGTTGGATTCTGAAGGCAAAGCTGCTAGGATACGGAGTGTAAGAGAGGAGTCAAGGCTGATTTGGAAGTTTTTGTTTAGCCAATTGAAAAAAAACAAAAAGTCTTCATGAAGAGTAAGTGGGGTAAAACTAGATGCCAAGAAGTCACTGTTGGTTATGTTTAGGGATTCGTACAAGCTTTCCAGGTGCAGATGTTGAGCCAGAAATAGGATATATGAATGTTAAAAATTCAGCCTCAAAAGTCCAAAGGAGCAGAGATTCAAGACAAAGGCTGTTTTGTCAATGGAGAATGTGCACTTTCCTGGAACATCTCTGAGACCTAAGGACAGTGGTAGGTTGCTGGGCAGGGAACCCTAGCAACAGAAGAGAAACACGTAGAAAAGTTAAATGACTTGGCCAAACTCACATAGAATGGCAAAGTCAAGATGAAAGCTTAGATTTTGGCAGCCTATTCTTACCCACTACAGTGAAGTGCCTCATAAAATGTAGCTTGTTTTTCTAACATTTCTCCAGTGAAGAGTTCTGCCCTCCTTTTCAAAGCATTTTACAATCATTTTGAACACATATACACACCTGATCCACCATATACTTTTTTTTTCTGTGACATAATGTATTTATCACACATTTAGTACTATTTTCAAAAGGATTCCCTTCCTTTCTACATCCAACCTGTCTTCCAGATTCCCTACCCAGCATAAACACATGAAAAAATACTGTTTTTTTTTACCCAGTGCTATGGACTGAATTGTGCCCCCACCAAAATGCCTGTGTTCAAGCCCACACCCCCAATGTAATGGTATTTGGAGATGGAGCCTTTGGGGGGTAATTAGGTTAAGATGAGGTTATGAGGGTGAGGCCCTCGTGATGGGATTAGTGCCCTTATCAAAAGAACCACCAGAGGGTGTATTATTCCTCTGTCTCTCTGCCATGTTAGGACACCATGGAGAAGGCAGCCAGGCTCTAGCTAGGAAGTGAGCTCTCACCAGAACCTGACCATGCTGTACTCTGGTTTCAGACTTCTAGTCTCAGAGCTGTGAAAAAATACATTTCTGTTGTTTAAGCCTCCCAGCCTGTGGTACTTTGTAATGGTAACCCAAGTTGACTAATACTCCCAGGAAATTATATGGAGTGCTTTCAATGCTATTCCTAGACTTAATTTCTCATATGTTAAATTAGCAGTTTACAAGCACTTTCTACATCTTCCATTGCTTATTTGATCAGGACAGCAACCCTGTGTTGTGGATCACGGATCATCTATGTCTGAGTAGACAAAAAACACACCTGTCCTTGGTCTCAATCTCGGTAGGGGTGAACATGACTGGGACTGCAACACAGCAATTCTGATTTCAAGACTCATGCTCTTTCCAGGATCACAGGAACAAAGCATCCTTTCCAGCTGCCCATAAGCAATGATTTGGGAGAGAGGTAGTGAACAGCACAGCCTGGGGAGCCAGACCCTGTGCTGCAATCCTGCCTCTACTACTTTCTACATTTATGATTTTACGCAAGTTGCTAAAGTTTCTGTGTCTCCGTGTTCTTCATTTGTAAATGGAGTAATATTAATACTGTGTGGATTGTAAGAATTAAATGCCACAAACAGTGCTTAGTACAGAGAAAGCACCCTATAAACATTAACAATAATTAATATTATTTTCCTTTTGATGCTTTTCTGAGAGCTGTGTATAGTGCCCTTACCAAGTACTTAGTACACAGAAGCAAGAAGTCACTATTTTACTTCCTCTTTCTCATCTATTGTTTTGTTCTACATTGATAGTTACATATGATATTTATCATCATCTATTTTATTATAACTCTGAAGATTAATTCTTCATAATTCCTCTTAGGCCTGGGCTGAGAGATATTCGTAATCAATTATGATCTCATCTAATCATCCCCATTATGGACTGCTCAGCAAAAGGCAACTAATTTCTCTCTCTCAACCTTTGACCTCTTTCTCTCTCTGGATACATTTTTCTATCGCTTACCATTTAATCATCCTAAAATAAATCCTTCTCTCATTAAAAAACAAATTTATCTCCCCTAGAGATCATTATTTACTCTTAGTAGCTTTTTACTAATAAAGCCAATCCTTTTACTGGTTTGCCTTTACCTGCCTATGTTATTCAGTGGAATATTTTCATAAAATTTGAAATCATTTTTCCTTATTCCCGTCTTTCGATTGAACAGCATATTTTGTTTGTGTTATCTGCAGCATGCTAAAGTTAGAAATTTTCTAATTATGAACCTAGCCTTTTTATTCTATTTTTACCCTAATCATTTTCCAGGTGTGCATTTTACAAACTCTTCAGAAGATGAAACAAGGCAGAGTCCGTGTCTAGCTTTAATAGGCATGGCTCATTGGAATTACATTTTAGCAATAATTTGTCACATTGGAATGTAAAAAAAAAGAAAAGTATGGGCCTCCCCTTCCTCATCTGACAGTCATAAGACTATTGGGAGGATTAAGTTAGTGATATATGTAACCAATAAGGTGTTGCAGTACACTTAGAAAAAACCTAAAATTTCTCTGGCTTTACTGCAACAAAGGTTTATTTCTCCTTTACACAAAGTCACTTATGGGTTGGGGTAGACCTCTGGGAAAACTGACATCCATGCAGCAGCTCAGCAGTCCAGGCTGCTTGAGGCCTGTTCCTGGACCATCTGGACCAGAGGCCTCCATTGGCTGCTGGTGGGAAAGAGAAAGGTACGCTCCAGCACGGACTTTTCCCTGCCATAGCTGAGAAGTGACACGTGCCCCTTCAGGGATGTCTGGCTAACAGAAAGAAGTTCCAAAATTAGGAGAGAAAAAGAATGTTTGCAGCACAACATTGGTTCTGCCCCAGGATGTAAACTCTTAGAAAAGTACTGGACACAGAGTAAGAACCCAATCCATGTTAGCTATTGTTATTATTCACAGAAGAGCAGAATATGGTGCTAAGCAGTAAAGGACCATGCTGTGGCCAGGGGCTGTTTGGAGGTGTCAATGAATTTGCATGTGCAGAACAAATGTCTCTGGAAAATGCTGTGGGACCATTTTGGGGTTCTCTGCCTGCTTAAAATAAAATTTCTCTTTCCCACTTCTGCTACCTAAAAATCTTGTGTCATTAAAACAGCCTTTTAACCTTTTCATAATTCAGTTATCTCATCTGCAAAATGGAGATAATTATACCTCTTTCCTCAGAGGATGCGTGCAATGGCTAATTGTCCTAATGTTTTAATTCACACATAGTAAGAATTCATTTCATTTTAGCTGTTATTCCTTTATCATGTACAACTTGGGATATGATCTTGATCATCTTTATTCTCAGTTTCAGCATCTGTATTTTGTTTTGTTTTGTATTTGATTAAAGTTTACTGGGGTGACAATGGTTAGTAAAATTACATAGGTTTCAAATGTACAATTCTGTAATACATCATCTATATATCACAATTGTGTGTTCACCACGCAGAGTCAGTTCTCCTTCCATCACCATATATTTAACCCCATTTACGCTTATCTGTATTTTGAATGCATGATTGATATGGTCTCTAAGAATGCTTCCATTCATTCACTCTTATGCACCAATATGTATTTGTCTAAATTTGAGAGTCTTTAGGCAGCAGGGCAGCAGAGTCTTTTCTTTTATTTAATTTTATTTTTTTACACTTTATTTTGACATTCATTCAATATTATTTTATATTAGTTTCAGGTATACAGCATAGTGGTTAGACATTTATATAATTTAAGCAGTGATCCCCCTGATTAGTCTAGTAGCCACCTGGCACTATACATAGTTATTACCATATTATTAATTGTATTCCTTTACTTTACATCCTCATAATGTTACAGCTCCATATTTTGTAACTACCAATTTGTACTTTTTAATCCCTTCACTTTTTTCACTCTTCCAACCTCGTCCCATCTATCACCCTGGTAAATCTAGTACCCAGCTGACACCATACATAGTTATTACAATATTATTGACTATATTCATTGTCCTATATCCTACATCCCTATGACTGCTTTGTAACAAACAATTTGTACTTCTTAATCCCTTTCCCTTTTATACCCGTATCCCCCACAAACCCCCCTCCCAGATGGAAACCCTCAAAATGTTCTCTGTATCCATGAATTTGTTCCTGTTTTGTTTCTTTGATTATTTTGTTCTTTAGATTCCACACATAAACAAAATCACATTGTATCTAGCTCTCTCTGTCTGACAGACTCTACTCAGCATAGTACCCTCCAGGTCCAACCATGCTGCCACAGTTGGCAAGAACCCATTCCCTTCTGTGGCCAAGCAATATTCCATTGCATATATGTACCACCTCCTCTCTATTCATTCATTCATTGACAAACACCCAGGCTGCCTCCACATCTTGGCCATTGTAAACAATGCTGCAATGAACATATGGATGCACATGTACCCCCGAAGTAGCATTTTGGGTTTCTTTGGATAAATACCCAAAAGTGGGATTACTGGGTCCTTCTTTGTCTCTTGTTATAGCCTTTCTTTTAAAGTCTTCTTTGTCTGGTATAAGTAGTGCCACCTCAGGTTTTTTTTGTTTGTTTGCATTTTCATGAAATATCTTTTCCCCATCCCTTTATTTTCAGTCTGTGTGTGTCTTTCAATCTGAAGTGAGTCTCTTGTGGGCAGTATATGTAAGAGTCTTGTTTTCTTATCTATTCAGCCCTCCTGTGTCTTTTGATTGGAGTATTTTCATCCATTTACATTGAAAGTAATTGTTGATAGACATTTAGTTATTTCCACTTTATTATTCATATTTTTTATCTTTTTTTCCTTTTTCTTTTCATCTTAAAGAAGTCCCTCTAAGATTCTTTGTAATAGCAGCTTGGTGGTGATCAATTCCTTTAGCTTTTTTGTGTGGGAAGCTCTTTATCTATCTTTCAATTATAAATGACAGCTTTGCTGGGTAAAGTAATCTGGGTTGTAGGTCCTTCCTTTTCATCACTTTGAATATTCCATAACAATCCCTTTTGTCCTGTAAAATGTCTGTTGAGAAATCAACTGACAGTCTTATGAGAGCTCCCTTGTAGGTAATTGCTTTTCTCCTGCTGTTTTTAAGATTCTTCCTTTGTCTTTAACCTTTGGCATTTTAATTATGATGTGTCTTGGTGTGGGCCAGTTTGCATTCATCTTGTTCATGACTCTCTGCACTTCCTGGGCTTGTATCTTTATTTCCTTCGCTAGGTTAGGGAAATTTTCAGTCATTATTTCTTCAAATAGGTTTTCAATTCCTGTTCTCCCTCTTCTCCTTCTGATATCCCTAGGATGTTGGTACACTTGATGTTGTCCTAGCACCTCCCCATGTTGTCCCAGCACCCCCTTAAACCATCCTCATTTTATTTTTTTCTGTTCTGATAGGGTGTTTTCTGCTACCTTAACTTCTAAATTGCTGATTCAGTTCTCTGCTGCATCGAATTTGTTGATTTCCTCTAATGTATTCTTCCTTTCAGTTATAGTCTTTATTTCTCATTGGTTCTTTTTTATATTTTCTATCTCCATTTTTATGTTTCCTATCTCTTTGTTGAAGTTCTCCCTGAGTTTATTGAGCATACTCATAATCAGTTTTTTTTTCTTTTTTTTTTTCAACTTTGCATCTGGTAGATTACTTGTCTCCATTTTGTTTAGTTCTTTTTCTGGAACTTCGTTTTATTCTTTCATTTGGGACATGTCTCTGTCTTCCCATTTTGGCTGCCTCCCTGTGTTTTTTTTCTGTGTATTAGCTAAGGCTGCTATGCCTCCTGGTCTTAGTAAGGTGGCCTTTTGTAGTAGGTGTCCTGTGGGGCCCAGTGGTGCAG
The DNA here is from genome assembly GCF_057876585.1 of Rhinolophus sinicus. Taxonomy (NCBI): domain Eukaryota; kingdom Metazoa; phylum Chordata; class Mammalia; order Chiroptera; family Rhinolophidae; genus Rhinolophus; species Rhinolophus sinicus. The sequence goes on along the minus strand of NC_142516.1, from coordinate 68,815,426 downwards.
TCTCCCTTGTCACCAGAGCTGGGTACTCCAGGCGTGTCTCTTGTGTGGGTTGCGTGTGCCCTCCTCTTGTATTTGAGCCTTGGTTGCTGTTTGCATGTCAATGGAAGGGATTCATCCTCAGGCTGATTTATTGTGAGGACTGGCTGTGACTATAGTGGAGGAGCTATGGTGTAAGGGCTGACCTAACAGAGCAGGGGTCACTTTAGCAGGGCTCTGGTGCCTGCCCACTCTGCCCTTTGCATGTATCATCTTTAGAGGTGGCCGGGTGATGCTCCGGCTTGGTCCAAAGCTGGCCACTGGTTGTGCCAGCCGTGGGGCCTTCTGGGAAGGGTCCCACCACAGGCCAAGTTTAGTCTCAGCCTATGGCCCAGCAAGGTCTGTGTCTGGTATAACTGGTATTAAGTTCACTGAATTCCCAGCCTCATGCCTTTTCCTTCACAGTAACTCTCAGGACCAAACCTGACTTAATAAATATTTTTATTTTTATTTTTTACACCTAGTCCTGGTTTCCATTCCATCCCTATTCATAGTATCAGTTCTGATTATGGGCACCTACCTTTTTCTAAATATACATCCCCCAGTGTCCCATTGCTTCATCATTCAGTTGAAGCCCAATCCCTCCACCAATGGCTAGACCCTGCCTCAGTCTTATAGTGCCTTTCACCAGTGTAGGAGCTGAAACTCAATCAAGTGGCCAGAGCCTGCTCCTTACTGATAGCCATCATTATCAGAAATAGTTGCCTGTATGTTTAGGACTCTGAAGATTACTTTTTCAAATTCTTTAGAGATATGTTCAGCTCATTAGTTGAGAGATTCTGTTATTTCGCTAATCAGCTGTTTACCTGGTCTACAGCAGCAATTACATGTCTACTAGAGTTTGCCACGCAAATACACTAGAGTTAACTGAAGGTATGATCCAGAGCTGCTGTCCAGGCCTTATCTGTCCTACTTATTTCTCTGTGATAGGGTACCGTGGTGTACTGAACCCTGAGATGTCCCATGCATTATATCTATCAGAAAGTATCACTGGCAGAAAGTTCCCTTAACAAATGTGTTGCTCCACTCCCCACTCTTCCAAGGGATATGTCCATGCCCAATAAGCAGTAGAAGATATATAAGAGATAACACATCAAAGTAACATCCAGAAATGACTTATAGAAGTAATTTCTTTTAAGGAAGTCTTCCATAGGTAGTACAGATAAAGAACATCCAGATTCTGAATCAGAGATTAGTTCAAACCCTGGCCTTACCACCAACTGTTTAAGCCACCTTAGAGTAGTATTTTGATTCCTTTGGTCCTCTATTTCCCTGTCTATACAATGTAAATAATAATATTAATGAGTTACCATAGCTGCGAAAATCCAATCAAATATGATGATAATACTCACTATGTAGCTGAATGACTGGGGAAATCTCACAAACTTTCTGTGTGTCAATTGCTTCATTTGTTAATGGGGGAATAACAAGAGTGTCTACCACATGGGATTATCATGAGGATTAAATGACATGGTATGTGTATATGCTTAAAAATGTGCCTACTATAGAGGAGGCATTAAGAATATATTAGTTATTACTATATAAATCACCCAAGTTTATTTCATAGAGACTTGAAAGATGATATGAATTTTATGACACCAGAACCAGCCAGGCTCTGGCCCAGGACTGCTATAAGGTTGCAATGAAAAGGAGCCAGGAAAATAGTCATTTCAGGAAATTTTTTATTTGAATTTAACAATGATATTTTGAGTTGTACCATCCAAATCCCTGTGCCTCTACTGCTAACCACTGGCAGAATTCTTATAAAACAGGATCTGTGATTCTCTCTGCCCTCTGCCTGAATGGTTGTGAGTAAGTGCTAATCCAAACCTCAACATGCTCACGTTTAAAAGAATGGGTTGGAAGAGTTGATTTCTGAATTTAAAGTAGCTATAAAATTTACTAAATTTCCAGCATATATAAGCCTGAATCTCATTCTTTGTCATAAATTAAAAAAAAAAAAAAAAAAAAAACAATTTTTAAAACCATAGTTTTGAAAATGTTTTAAGTATGGAAGATTAGCTTAGATCCTTGCATATTAAATATTTCTATGCATAAAAACATCGTAGTTAGAAAAAAAATATAGGTCTATTTGTTATTATATTATTATCTCGGTTTCTCTCATGCAGAAGTATTAATGAATTTCACATTTTGGCCTTTCCTATTTTTTTTTTCTATTTTAAATACTTTTCTCTTATGTTCTCTTTTCTCTTCGTGAACTTCTGTTCACCTTTTTCTTCTCTCTACATAAAACAGATGCTCTAATATTCAGGCATAACACTGTATTATTGATGAAGGTGGAGGAGAGAAGTAGAAAACAGCAGGAATCTTGAGTTGCTTCACTGGGCTATTAGGAAGTTTTGAAATGTTATTTGGGTTGCTTCCTGAAAAAGTGGCCCACGTTGAGGATTATTAACTTTCTGCTTTTCTTTGTGATACTACAATTCCATCAGATTCTTGGAAAAGGATTCTCTGCTTATTATTTTTGCTTTTGTCACTGAAAGTTTTTCAAATGCTACAGAATCCCTGAAAATATAAATGGGACAGAGTTATATTTTAAAGCCCAGTACTACAATTATGCTAATGTAATTAAGTTTCATGAATATAGTTTGCAAATCAAATTATCAAGAACTACACCAAATAGAATAGTTCTTAAAGATAGAACAGATTGGTTCTGAAATTCTTATAAGGGTCACTGTTTCATAAATTCCTAAGTGGAATATCATTTTGTACAATGTTAAAATGCTTTAAGAACATTATCATCAATATTTTATTTGCACATTTTTCTCCTTGGAAGTGGCACATTTTGATGTAAAGAGGAGAACAATTATTTTTGTTGGCAATAGAAAGGTTTAAAGTATCAATATCTGGAAAGGGTTTCAATGTTATGTCTTTCTTTTCAGCTTTATTGAGATATAATTGAGATATATTGTGTAAGTTTAAGGTGTACAATGTGATAAATCATGTGTCATATATATTCCTATATATAGTAATATATTATATATTTTATATATATATATATATGTATATATATATATATATATATATATATATATATATATATATATATATATATAAAACAAAAGGATTGCCACAATAAGGTATATTAATACATCCACACATCCATCATCTCACATAGTTACCATTTTCTTTTTGTGTGTGTGTGCTGAGAACTTTTAAGATTTACTCTCTTAGCAACTTTCAAGTATATCATATAGTATCATTACTATGTTCATCATGCTGTACATTACATCCCCAAAATTTATTTGTGTTATAACTGGAAGTTTGTACCTTTGGACCATTTTCACCCATTCCCCCATTGCCAGAGTGGTTGCCATTCCCCTTTGGCAACCACTAATCTGTTCTCTGTTTCTATGAGTTTTTTGTTTGTTTGTTTATTTGTTTGTTTGTTTGTTTTTCTAGCTTTTTTTTTTCTTTTTTTTTTTTTTTTACAATTCCACATATACATGAGATCATACAGGATTTATCTTTCTTTGTCTGACTTATTTCTCTTAGGATAGTGCCCTCAAGTTTCATCCATGTTGTTGTAAATGGCAGAATTTCCTTCTTTTTATGGCTTACTACTATTCCATTATATATACCACACTTTTCTTATCCATTCATCTGTAAATGGACACTTAGATTATTCCCATGTCTTTGCTATAATAAATAATGCTGCAGTGAACATAGGGGTACAGATAGCTCTTGGAAATAGTGGTTTCATTTTCTTCAGATATATATCTAGAAGTGGAATTGCTAGATCATATGATAGTTCTAGTTTTAATATTTTAAGGAACTTCCACACATTTTTGATAGTGGCTGTACCAATTTACATTCCCACCAACAGTGCATAAAGGTTCCTTTTTCTCTCCATCTTTGCTAGCACTTATCTCATGTCTTTTTGATAATAGTTATTCTAACAAATGTTATAATCTTAAATATAAACAGGCTTTTCTCCAATTGGAACATAGGATGATATACTACATTTTATGAAAAACAGCTTAAACAGAGATGTTTTATGTGCTATTGATTTTTACCCCATAAATATAATAACAAAGCTGGTTTATGACATCAAAGTGACCTGAAACTCCTCAGTGGTATTATATAAATGTTAAGAGGAGTAATTTGAAGGGTTTACTGAAGAGGAGGGTGACAACAACCTTGGTTGTCTCCTCTGCCTTGGGCCTTATTGTGTCTCATGGTGGCCCAGCCTTACATCTTTTTATTTGCTGTGACCCCTTCTCTGCTGATTACCCACCTGACCCACCAGTTTCTAAGCCTTCAGAGAACTAGCCCAGAACAGAAGCACAGAGAACATGAATATAAAGAGAAAGGACTCGGCTGTTTTGTGTGTGTGATCTTTTACACTTTATGATTATAAAATTATCATTTGATCATTTCAGAAAAAATGAGAAGCAAACTGTAATGAACAAGGAAAAAATAATCCAAAACCCTATAATCCCATCACCAAGCAATCATCTTTGATATCGTTTTAGTATTCTGTCCAAATTTTTGTTACTTTTTTAGTATAATGTATAGATTTCTGTTATACGATTTTTTATTTTGCTTTTTTTAAACTGAAAATAATGTCCTATATATTTTCCCATATTTGTCAACATCATTTTTAATATTAGCATACTATTCCACCATATGAGTGTAGCTGATTTATGTAAATGCTCCTCTAGTGTTGGATGGAGGGTTCAAGGCTGGTACTGATGAAATACCCCTAGGCTTCAACTTTACATGTGGCAAAGACTAAAGCAATTGAGAAATCAACCTATTACTTTAAAAAAAATTTTCCCTCTTTTCATCAAAGTGGAATATTCTATATTCATCTATACCCATGTAGATAACTACACCCCAAAAATTTAAAAGTGAAAGTAGTTCTTTAGGAACACCAAAATTATAATAAGTGCAACTAATGTTTTCTACTAATGTTTAACAAAATTATGGATTTCACTTTCAGAAGAAGAATGAAACTCATTATTGATAATATTATCTGCTCAACCAAAAACCATGATTGATTGATAACAGTGAGTGGTATTTGAATTAGTTACTCTACATTAGCTTAATTAAATAAATGGGTGTACTGGCACAGAACTTGGGTTGATTTATTTTTGCTAGATGATAATTAAGTTGCATACCTTGACACCTCTCCCCAACCTTCAGTTTTGCAATAAGATTATTCTTCGGGTGAGTCATGCACTGGCTATGGGTCTGTACCCCTTCACAACTGCCTGACTGCTATATAAGATGGTACCTCAAATGGTAATTCCTTTGTGTAACGTAGCATCTCTTTTATCCACAGATTCCCAGAGGCCTCCCTTCATTGGTTTCTATTAAAACTCTCACTTTTCAGCTATTTGTGGCTGAAAATCATAGAAGAGTTTCCTTTCCAAAGGGACTACAGTACAATACATTACATTCTACCGGTGTCATTGTAGGCATTAGCCTTGTGTTGTAAAGGATGCGAGAGGCAGGTAACTTTAGGGATTTTGTATTTCTTCCTCTGTATGAGATCTCCAGCCATGACTTCTCTGTTGAGCCCCCGAGATAAGCAAGTGGCTGATGCCTGTTTACTCTGGGTTGAGCTTCTGAAACCTAAAAGCCAGCTACCCCAAACTTAAATGTGTCATCATCGCCACTTCAACTAATGCTTGATAATTTTGTTCTCTATTTCAGTCAGTGGTTTCACCATCTTGTCAATCACCTATGTCAGACAGCTGGGAGTGACCTAGGTTACTCTATACGCTACCTCCCTCACTCCTTATACCTAAAGCTGGAAAGTCCTGACATTTCTATCCCTATGTGTTTCTCAAGTCAGTGCTTTCTTCTGCATGCTCTCTTTCAGACTTGTTTTATCACTTGGTTCTGTTATCTTAACAGACTCCTAACTAGTTTCAATATTTTAAATAAATAGCTCCACAATGACTTTCCAAAAAGCAAATCTCATTTCTCTGGTTAAAACTCTTCAGTCCTGCCCACCATCTGTGCCTCCCCCCCCCCCCCACCGCGCCCCACAAAGTGTGGTCTGCTAATCACTTGCTTAATAATCACCTAGGGAAGGATGTAAAATGTTCAGCTTACTGTACCAAAGGCTTGAGAATCAGAGTCTAGAGTCCAGGAATCTGGAACATAAACCAGCTCTGAAGGTGACCTAAGGATTCAAAGCTGATGAATCACTGCCCCACCCACAGGATAAAATGCAAGTTCTGGTTCAGACTTGGCTCCTGTCTATTTCTCTAGACTCTTTCAGCCCCATGCTTTCTGCCCTAGTAAAAGGCAACTGTTTGCAGCTTCCCCACAGATCTCTGGCTCTCTTACATATGCTTTCATGTGCTCAGATCTTCCTCCATAAAGTGCTAATGTCTAGATAATCAAGCATGGTGGTCTCCTCTAATCTTGACGTTAGGATGTGGTCTTCAAGCCAGTGGTTTCCACTTCACGTGGAAACTTGTTAGAAGTGCAGAATCCCAGGCCCCACCCCATGTACAGGATAAGAAGCTGCATAGTGACAGTTCCCAGGTGATCCGCGTACACTATCCTATTTGAGAAGCTCTGCTTTGGGAGAACTTACCGGTCTCCCCAGTTGGACCAAATTGTGCTTTTTGAAGGGCACTCTGTGTACACATCTGTCTCTTCCACTAGATGATGGGCTCCTGGAGGGCAAGAAATCTTCCTTATTATCTCTGTATTTTCAGTCCCTCTTATTGTCCCTGGCACCCAGAGTGGCTCAACAAATGTTTGTTGGTCTAAACCAAGCTGACCTGCAGGTCAGCCTGGAACTGAAAAGCTGGATCCCTGATGAAATGTCCTTTTGCACAGATTGGTTGTACTTTCATTTTTGGATGCTCTTGCTTTTGGCTGAGCTGATGCTGTTTTTTTGCCTCCTTTTTCTAAAATCACAGATGGTCTAGAGCAGGGGTGTCCAAACTTTTTTCAATGTTTTTCACCAAGGGCCATATGCGGTAAAATACACAAACAGCCGGGCCACTCACTCGAGGTGAAGTACGTATTGCCTCACCTGATTTATTTAAGTAAACCGAATATATTTTTGGAATTTGCTGCAGGTCAATTAAAAATGGATTGCGGGCTGCAGTTGGCCCGTGGGCTGCAGTTTGGACACCCCTGGTCTAGAGCGTTTGCTCACAGAGAGTGGATTGCTGCCCGATGTGGATTGCTGTGGGCCAGGCAGCTGGGCTTCCCTGTTGGTTACCAGCCAGGCCCTGCTGATTGAAGCTTCCTTCAGGGACTGCATATTGGCTGCTTCTTCCAGGAGGAGCCTCATTTGAGTTCAGATGTGTGTGTGCCGGTGCGCAGGAGCCTCTTGGTTATCAGAAAGTTATCTATCTCCACACATGTCTAGGTTACTGATGCTGCTTATGCCATTTTCAATTCAAACTCTTTAGCATGAAACCTCTAAGACTTGACTCCAAAATAGCTTTCTAGTCAATTTCCATCTTCTCTTTCTGTACCATTAGACTGAAAACTGCATAAAAGCTGAGTGTGTCTATTTTTGCTCAATATTACATCGCCTAACATTTAGCGTCTGTGTGGAATGAATAAATAAATGAATGGCATATATCAAAGTGCTAATGGATAGTCCCAGGTACTTTCTCCTATATAGTCTTTATGTCCTTCTGTATTTATTTATTAATATGCAATAAGCATACTCTTTTGGAGGTATATTACACTTTAGAAAAATCTGATTACCACTTTTTCAACACCAGTCAGTTTTTATGTTTTTTAATCTAAGAAAAGCTTTTTAATTTAAATTGCCCCAAATATTAATTTAGTCATTGACTTAATGTGGTTAAAAGCCCTAAAGAAAAATCATAGTATGCAGATGTTATAATATCAGAGTCTGTGGGCTGGATTTTGTTCACACATACTTTTCGTTGTTGTTCTTACATAGTTTATTTTGAAACTGAATGTTTGAATGTTTTAAATAGGCATATATTCTGTAATTTGCCGCAGGACCCAACATTCCTAATTGTCTTCCATGCAGCGTCCTTCTCCCAGTAGCTTTCGGACTCTGAAAATGTTTAAGTTTGCAGCTCATGATGGAGGGAAGCACATGAGCTCTGGAGACAGACCACCTGCTCTGCTACCTTTTTCATGAAGCCTTCCTGGAAACTTAGAATCAGAATTCATCAGTCCAATAGCTTACCTCCCAATTCACATTTTCTACTTCTCATTTGAGAAATTGTCGTCTTCTACCCTTTACTGCATGTGTGTATGTATATGTCTAGTTACTGTGTTGTATTTTGAGTAACTTGAAGGCAGAGCTGTGCCTTGTCCACTCATCTTTCCTACAGCACCCAAAAGGCTTTATACAAAATCATACATAGGACTCGTATAGATAATTGAAAAACAGTTGGTGAAAAGCATGGAACTCAGGAGTGTGGGCTTTTCTACTGGCTCCATCACTTCCTGCCTGCGTGATGTTGGCCGTCTCCCTAAGCCTCGGTTCCCTGTCTGTGAAACTGTGCAATGGAGTTAATAATAAAACCTAGCTCCTAAAGATATTGTGAGCATTAAATAAATTAATCTATGTAAAAGACTAGCACTTACTAAAGTGCTATATTTTATATGTTCATTTTCATCGTCATATTTCCTTCTTAGAGTATTGCAAGCTGCCAAATAAGCCACAATTGAGAAACTTGGCATCGCTAATCCTCTCTAACTATTCAATTTCAGTAGAACTCATAACTGATGCTAGAGTAGAATAGCTGTTGAAGGCAAAGCTTTAACTCAAAAACCATAAAAAAAATTTTTGATGGGGAGTTTAAGATTCAGGAGGTAACTTAACCATCAGGGTATTTTGGCTGCAGTTCATGACAAATAAACCTGTTACAGATAATTTATGTTGAAGCTGTTCATGTCGCAGGGAAGAGGGCTCAATTTCCACAGCACATACTTCTTTATTACCAGATGATTCATTGAAAATCACAATTTGTGATGATCTGCCTAGTGGAAGGGTTGTTGGTCATAAAAACATCATAGAAGAAAATCTGACGATGAATATTATTTATGCCAAAGACATACACTTGCATTAGCTACACACATCCCAATGTGTGTGTATTAAAATTATGACAGCACTGACAATTCAAATGAGACCCAAGGAAGGGTGAGCATCAGCATTTCTAATAAGCTGTATAAGATAATAGTTTTTGATAAAAAATGAGTTCAGCAACCCATATACCAAAGGATACTTTCCTTAATAACAAAGCCACATTTTCTTAGACACTATATTAGCAAAGGGAATAAAAGGGAGGGGTAAAGGAAAGGCAAAGAAGTAAAGAATGGCCTTCCACACCAGATAGCTCCAACTTCCTGAACTATTTCCCGGTACTTGCATATGCTCAGGAAAGCGAATTAACTCATTCAGCCTTCCTGGGTGCTAGCGAATACTTTCCAGAAATAATGGTGTAAAAAAAGATGATGATATTTGCTAAATAATAGTGTTTACTTTGAGATTAAATGGCTTATCTGAAATATGCTCTGTAGATACAAATCTAGCTTTCTTAAACTTTAGCATAAGTTATTTTATTTTGACATGCCGTATTTTCCTCTGGTTGATTTTACATATTTGTGTTTTTGGGTTCTTCATACATGTGAAACAAATTAGACCCATCATAACCTGTCTTAATATGCTCAAGTGTGGCAGGGGGAGATGGTGGTTTTGTAAGAGACAAATATACCATGTTTTACTCTGTATTACATATTTTTTATTAACCTATCACTTTGTTTCCAGCACATACAATCTGAAGTTTTGCCAGTGTAGGAGACATTGCAGCTTTACAGTGCACTAATTGCATATGTTATGGCTATATAACAATTTTGATTAATTCATGGCATATGTGATTAACTATGGAAATATAGAATAATAAAACAAAATATGAATCAACAAAAATTGTTCTTTATAATATTTAACATGTGCTTCTAACTGACGTGTAGTTTAAAGCTTATCATCATTATTTCATTTAATCCTCAAAACAATCTTGCTGTGCAGAAGCTTTTTAGTTTGATATAGTCCCAATCATTTATTTTAGCTTTTATTTCCCTTGCCTTTTAGGTCAAATTCATAAAACCCTCTTAGAACCCAAGGTCCATAAGTTTAGTACCTGTGTTTTCTTCCATGCAGTTTATTGTTTCAGGTCTTATGTTTAGGTCTTTGATTCATTTTGAGTTAATTTTGGTATGTGGTGACAGATAACAGCCTAGTTTCATTCTTTTGCATGTGGCTTTCCAATTCTCCCAGCACCATTTATTGAGGAGGCTTTCTTTTCCCCATTGTATGTTTTTGGCTTCTTTGTCAAATATTATCTGCCTATATCTATGTGGGTTTTCTGCCTATATCTATTTCTGGGTTTTCAATTCAATTCCATTGGTCTGTGTGTCTTTTTTTTTTTTTTTTTTTTTGCTAATAGCATGCTGTTTTGATTATTGTAGCCCTGTCGTACAAGCTGAAGTGTGATACCTCCAGCATTATTCTTTTTTCTTAGAAATGCTTTGGCTATTCCGAGTCTTTTGTGGTTCCAAACAAATCTGATGATGTTTTGTTCTATTTCTTTAAAATATGCCATTGGGATTTTGATGTGGATTGCATTAAATCTGTATATTGCTTTGGGTAATATGACCATTTTAACTATGTTGATTCTTTTAAGCCATGAGCACAAAACGTCTTTCCATTTCTTTGTGTCTTCTTCAATTTCTTTTAAAAATATCTTACAGCTTTCAGCATATAGGTCTTTCACATCCTTGGTTAAGTTTATTCCTAGGTATTTTATTCTTTTTGTTGCAATTGCAAAAGGAATTGTTTCTTTTATTTCTTTTTCTGAGATTTCATTGTTAGTATATAGGAATGCAATAGACTTTTGTACGTTGATTTTGTAGCTGGCAACTTTACTGTATTTGCTTATTGTTTCTAAGAGCTTTTTGGTGGAGTCTTTAGGATTTTCTGTATATAGCATCTTGTCATCTGCAAAGAGTGACCATTTAACTTCTTCATTCCCAATTCAAATGCCTTTTATTTCTTTCCCTTGCCTGACTGCTCTGGCTAGGACTTCCAGTACTATGTTGAAAAGCAGAGGTGATAGGGGACAGCCCTGTCGTGTTCCTGAACGAGAGCAAAGGGCTTCAGTTTTTCACCATTAATTATGAGATTCGCTGAATGCTTGTCATATATAGCCTTTATTATGTTAAGGTATTTTCCTTCTATACCCATTTTATTAAGTGTTTTAATCATAAATGGATGTTGTATCTTGTCAAATGCTTTTTCTGCATCTATTGATATAATCATATGATTTTTGTCCTTTATTTTGTTTATGTGGTGTATCACATTGATCATTTTGTATATGTTGAACCATCCATGTGCCCCTGGGTTGAACTCCACTTGATCGTGATGTATAATCTTTTTAATGTATTGTTGTATTCAATTTACTAGAATTTTGTTTAGGATTTTTGCATCTGTATTCATCAGAAACATCGGTCTGTAATTTTCTTTTTTGTGTGTGTTATCCTTACTAGGTTTTTATATCAGGGTAATGTTGGTCTCATAAAATCAGTTAAGGAGTATTGTCTCTTCTTCAATTTTTTGGAAGAGTTTGAGGAAAACAGGTGTTAGATTCTCTTTGAAAGTTTGGTAGAATTCACTAGTGAAGCCATCTGGTCCCGGACTTTTGCTTTGGGGAAGGTTTTGGATGACTAATTCAATCCTAACTGTTTATCAGTCTGTTTAGGTTTTCGAGTTCTTCATGATGCAGCCTTGGAAGGCTATATGTTTCTAAGAACTTGTCCATTTCTTCTAGGTTATTGAATTTGGTGGCATATAGTCCTTCATAGTATTCTTGGATGATCCTTTGTATTTCTGTAGCATCCGTAGTAACTTCTCCTTTTTCATTTCTGATTTTGTTTATTTGTATCTTTTCTCTTTTAATCTTAGTGAGTCTAGCCAAGGGTTTGTCATTTTTATTAATCTTTTCAAAGAACCAGTTCTTTGTTGCATTAACTTTTACTATTGTCTTTTTGTTCTCTGTTTCATTTAGTTCTGCTCCGATTTTTATTACTTCCTTCCTTCTGCTGACTTTAGGTTTCACTTGTTCTTCTTTTTCTAGTTCTTTAAAGTGTAATGTGTGGTTATTTATCTGAGATTTTTCTTCTTTCTTAAGATAGGTCTGTAATGATATAAATGTCCCTCTTATTACTGCTTTCGCTGCATCTCAGTAATTTTGATAGGATGTATTTTCATTCTCATTTGTTTCTATGTATCTATTGATCTCTCTTCTCATTTCTTCTTTGACCCAGTCATTCTTTAAAAGCCTGTTGTTTAATCTCCATATATTTGTGTTTTATTTCTGCTTTCTTTTTTGCAGTTGATATCCAATTTCAAAGCCTTGTGATCAGAGAATATATTTGGCATGATTTCAATCTTCTTAGATTTGCTGAGGCTAGTTTTATATCCGAATACGTGGTCTATCCTTTAGAATGTTCCATGTACACTAGAAAAGAATGTGTAGTCCCATGTTCTAGGATGAAGTACTCTATAAATGTCAATTAAGTCCTTTTTGTGTAACGTATCATTTAGGGTTGACATTTCCTTTTTTATTTTCTGTTTGGATGATCTGTCCATAGGTGTCAATGATGTATGTAGGTCCCCTACTGTAATTGTGTTTCAATCAATTTCTCCCTTTAGTTCTGTTAGTAGTTGCTTTGTATATTTTGGTGCTCCCTGATTGGGGGCATAAATATTGATGACTGTTATGTCTTCTTGTTGTATTGTCCCCTTTATCATTATGAAATGTCCATCTTTGTCTCTTGTTACCTTTTATATCCTGAAGTCTGTTTCATCTGATATAAGTATGCTGCACCTGCATTTCTCTGAATACCATTTGCTTGGAGTGTCAATTTCCACCCTTTGACTTTGAGTCTATATTTGTCCTTGTAGCTGAGATGCATCTCTTGGAGGCAGCATACGGTTGGGTTTAGTTTTTTGATCCAACCTGCTACTCTGTGCCTTTTTATTGGTAAGTTCAGTCCATTTACATTTAGGGTAACTCTTGATATATGAGGATTTCCTATCATTCTATCTTTTGTTTTCTGGTGGCTCAGTGTCTCCATTGTTTCTTTACCTGTTTTTTGCTCTCTGTTATTTCAGTTTGGTGGTATTCTATGATTTTCCCCTTTGTTTCTTCTTTTTTTAATGTTATATTTTTCAGTTCTCAATATTTTTTGAGTGGTTACCATTAAGTTTATGTAAAAGAAAGTTTCATATTTACAGTAGTCCTTTTTCTTCAGCATGCTTCTTATCACCCATCAACAAAACAAAGAGGCAACCAACTGAATAGAAGATATTTGCATATCTTTTAAGGGGCTAATATCCAAAATATATAAGGAACTCATACAACTGAACAACAAAAAGGCAAACAACCCAATTAAAAAATGGGCAGAAGACCTGAATAGACATTTCTCCAAAGGGGACATACAGATGGCCAACAGACATATGAAAAGATGTTCAACATCACTAATCATCAGAGAAATGCAAATAAAAACCACAGTGAGGTATCCCCTCACACTGGTTAGAATGGCTATCATCAACAAGACAAATAGTAACAAGTGTTGGAGAGGCTGTGGAGAAAAAGGAACCCTCATACACTGTTGGTGGGAATGCAGATTGGTACAGCTGTTACGGAAGGCAGTGTGGAGGTTCCTCAAAAAATTAAGAATAGAATCACCATATGGACCCAGCAATCCCTCTACTTGGTATCTACCAAAAAAATCTGAAAACATTTATCCATAAAGCTATGTATGCTCCGATGTTCATTGCAGCTTTATTTACAGTCGCCAAGACGTGGAAACAACCACAGTGCCCTTTGACAGATGATTAGATAAAGAAGGTGTGGTATATATACATAATAGAATACTACTCTTCCATAAAAAAGATGACACAGTGCCATTTGCAACAACATGGATGGATCCTGAGATTATTATGCTAAGTGAAATAAGTCAGACAGAAAAAGTCGAGAATCATATGACTTCACTGATATGTGGGTTATAAAAGTGAAAGCATCAAAGAATAAGGCAAAGAAATACAGAAACAAAAATTCATAGACACCAACAACAGTTTAGGGTGACCACAGGGTAAGGAAGGAGGGGGGATGGTAGATTAGGGGGTCAAATATATGGTGATGGTAGGAGAACCGACTCTGGGTGGTGAACACACATTCTGATATATAGATAATGTGTTATAGAATTGTACACTTGAAACTTATGTAATTTTACTAACCATTGTCACCCCAATAAATTTTAATTTTTTTAAAAAATTAAATTTATTGGGGTGACAATTGCTAGCAAAACTACATAGATCCCAGGCGCACAACTCTGCACCACATCATCCATAAATCCCACTGTGTGTTCATGTACACAATGGAATACTATTCGGCGGTAAGAAAAGATGATATAGGAACATTTGTGACAACATGGATGGATCTTGAGAGTGTAATGCTGAGCGAAATAAGTCAGACAGAAAAAGCAGAGAATCATGTGATATCACTGATATGTGGTATATAAACCAAAAGCAACAAAATTTTAATTTTTTAATTTAAAAAAATCTTAAAAACAAATCTTAGTTTTTATACATTTTATTATACAGGTGCGCTTTGTAAAAAAAAAGAAAATAAAAAAAATTTATAAAGTGAAATGATCTTTCCCTTCATTTCCACTCTTTGATTTCCTAGAAGCAATTAGAATTAACACTTTGGTGTATATACTTTCAGTCCTCCCCCCTTTTTAAACACATAGATCGGTATCATTTTGAAAAAGGCTATCATATGTTATATGATACACTTTTTTCATTTAACAGTAAGTCATGGACATTTTTCATGCTGATATATATATATATGTATATGTATATGTATATGTATATATATACATATACATGTAATTTTAGTGCTATTTCAATTTTATAAATGGAAAAACTGATGTTTTAAATGGATAAACTTTCCAGTAAATAATCTAGTTGAGGTTACAGCTTGTATCAGTCTGATTCTAGAACCCATGCTTATAACTACTACACATCTGCCTCTCTAGATATATTGTAAGCATCTAACAGCAGAAATTCTGAGGACTAGAAAATTATTTTTCAAAAGTTTTCTATATGTTATTGCATTTTTTTTTTTTTTGCAGTCTTAAATTCAAGTAGTTTATTGATGGTCAAACTATATAATTTCAGTCTAAATTATTTATAATGCTCTAATAAATCTATTAAGGAATCACAGTGAGCTGCTCAGGACAAAATGAAACTGCTTTATTCATCTTAGGAACTGCTTCATTTTGGGGGAAAAAAATGTTTTTAACAGTCCATTCCATAACCCAAAGTGATGGTGTTAAAGGTAATGGGAACTTTCTACTTAATGAACAATTCCACTCTATTCTTTATGCTTTGTCTGAATGACATAGGAGCCTTGAGAGGACTTTCATAAGGACTAATGGAATAGTCATTCATTCAGCAGTATTTCTGTTGGACTGAGGACGTTGTTTTCTAGGCACCAAGTTAGGCTCACACAATTAAACTACACAGTAAGAACAGTCCTGGTTCCCACAATTTATTGGACAATTGCATTCTAATGGCAGTAGTTCCAGATTGGCTAAAAGCTGCTTCCAGCTCATTTCAAAAAGAGATTGGTATACATTACATGTAAATTAATTAAATACAAACTTTGACTGGCATTAACCACTTTTTCTTCATTTTTTAAAAAAAACCCGGTACTAATATTCTTCAAGGATATTTTCCTCTAGTAAATAACATACATCTTTAAATATCCTGAACATCTTTTCATTTGTGCCAGTGAGTTAACCAAGGCCCTCCATTAACCTAATACTTAATTTGGTATCACTAGCCTTCTAAGGGAGACCAGTCTCTTCTGGCTTCATTCTGGACCAGAAGGCTGGGACAGCTTCATTATTTTCTTGTTTCTTTTAAGGTTTCACTTTGGAAATAAAGTGATCGAGAAGCATATTCTAAGAGAAACTCATCAGGATGAGCTCAGCCTCTCCTGATGATGATTTGGAAGTTGATGTTATTTTTGGGGTCAGATTAAGATCTGGCATTTTATCGAGCCAAATTCTCTGTTTAATTATAGAGGTGAGATAAACGCCAGGGGAGTAATTCAGTTAATAATTGTAGAAATCCCAATTTATCAAGAAAAACAGGGTAGAACAAAAGCTGATTTCAGCCAAACTGATTATCAAAAATGTGGGGTTTTGAAAATTATTTATTCATTCGTACCAAATTAAATCAGATAATGTCAACAGCACTACGGTACTATTGTGGAAATTCTTCATTCAGTCTCTTCTTATGGTAAAACTATGTTTAATCGGTAAAACAGCTGTAAAGACAAAGTTTGCACAGGAGAAAAACTATAATATTAGCAAGTTTTATTTATAATAAAAGTGGGCCATATTTTGCTGAATAAAAAGCAGTAATAATAATTTACTCTAAGCCTCTTTTTAGCAAACTCTAGACAGCTGAAGAGAAAAAGGCAAGTGTGCATAAAATTATTCAAGATATTGATTTTCTTCTTTTTCCATCAATTAAACAGTCAATGAGTATATGGTATTTATTTGAGAAATGCACAGCTCTAGCTAACTTATAATTAATCAGTCGTACCACGAGGACTGTTATAAATATCATCACTATCCCATACAATTTGTTTTATAAAACTTTGTGATTCATGTTAGTTAATTCTTTGTAGAGCTGACCAAATTATTCTTCTGGATTCATGTTTTCATTTCAATAGTTAATACTTTAATATTTTTGCAATTATACTACATAATGATACATTTGTTAAGCTACGTTAAATCTAAATTCTGTATCTAGTTCAGTGGTTGCTAAAAGTATAGCTTTAAAAAATAGCACAGAGCTGTGTTTAAATAGGAACATTCCCATTTGTACTTATAATATTTTTAGAAAAAAAATGTATTATTGATTGTTATCTTAGATTTAAAAAGTTAAAGGTTTTTAAAAATAAAAATTTTATACACTTTCTAGGACTAAGAGTGGAATCTGTATATTGAAATTGACAAAGTATCGTATGCAAGGGAAAACTGACATAGAGACAACACCACTAAGACATATCCCAGTTAAGCAATTAGACTTCAAAGATAAGAAAAAAAGCTTCAGGACTCCTGGTCAAAAATACTAAGTGTGTTACAAAGGAAGAAAACATTATCAGATTTCTTAATAGCAACATACAATGTAAAACAACAGTAGAGCACCATTTTTTTAATCAAAGAAAGAAAGTGAGACAAGAACTTTGTATCTAGTCAAGCTCTCCATCAGGTATCAAAGCCATAAAGAAAAAGTAACTAGTTTTAAACATGCACAAATTTGCAGTTGTGTATTAGTTATTTACTTCCTCATTTTACATGTTTTTTTTGTGGAGGGGGTTTTAAAAACCTTGGGTGGGAAGGAAAAACACTAATATTTATTGAGTATTTATTATGAGCTAGATGTACCTAACAACTTTTAGTTAGGTCTAATTACCTTTATTTCACAATGAAGAAACTGATACTCAAAGAAATTCTTGAACCTACGTGGCTCAATGAGTATGTGTCAAAACCAGAATTCAAACACTATTGTCTTTCACTTTAAAACACTGATCTTTCTTTTATATCATGTTTACTGTGGATTCTCCAGATTCATCGCCTGCTCTATAATTGCAACTATAGTTTTGAGGTGTTGTGTTGTTTTTGTCTTGTTTTTTAATTAACAGAGAGAAATGATCCTCGTTATTACTCTGTATAGTACTTCTTTTCTAATCGGTAAAGCTATTCATAATCCTCCTCAGTTGACAAGAAGTTCTACTATTTTTGCAGTAGCTTAAGCTCAGAACATTGTAAAGAGCATAGCAATTTTAATTAAGGGCTTGAAAACAATCAGTTTGAAAATACAATGATTTTATATGCTCAAGTTTCCTCCCTCAGAACGAATCGCACCTGATAATAAAGACGAAAACTGAAAATCCGAAAACTTAGCTTTGAAACATTGCTTGAGTCTGTTTTTGAATACATATAAATAAGCAATACTTTCAATATAAGTCCTATCCCCAAAATGAAATTAATAGAGCAAGTTAGATTACAGATTTTAATAAATTGGTATTCGCATTATCTCTTTCAAGCAGAAGACAATGAGATCATTTGGTGCCATTTCTGAGGCTCTATTGTGTCTTATCACCTTCTGTGACAAACCGCTCTCAAGTACCTACTGTCTATGCTAATTAGTTTATAGCCTACCAGCCCTGTGTCTATACAGAAGACAACAGAGCTATTCAAAAATGCTCCTTGTCTCTCATGAAATTCAAATACAAGCAATTCTCATTCAACATAGATGCTAATGCAAGGAAACATAATGGTGTCTGGCTACTAGAAGTCAAGAGAAATATATTACCTTATTAAACCCCACACGTTGTTTAAAAGTTGGTGTATTTGCGTCTAACTTCTAGAGTTTCTAAAACACACCCTTTCCTTACTAATTAAATAAACAGGTGGCAGGATCCCTGAGAAATAATTTGGGATGCTTCAAAATGGTCCAGTCAACTGCAGCCTTTGTACTAGTGACACCATAGCAGGAGCTAGTATGGTCAATACATATTTTTAGCCTAACTGCCATTTCCATTACTAGGGTGATATTTTTTTAGAAGTGTATAACTAGGACATTTTAATTCTCACCATCCTGAAACTTGACAGAAATTGTCAGACCAAAGGTACTTTGAAGAATACAGTAGATAAGCTTTGGCTCACAGAGAATTTTAGAATACATTTGCTGGGTCTTTCACCACATCTCTATTCCTAAAACCAAGGACAGGATTTTAGGTGATTTGGGGTAATTCTTTTATTTTTTTAATCTTAATTATAATTAGTGTATCACTTTCTCCTCTGGTTTTGCCAAAATACCAAGCTCACCTTCTAAGCTGGGAAAATTTGAAGGGGTTGTGATACTAGCTTCATAGTTTCATTGTAAGAATGAAGGGAGACAGCATACGAGTAGGTCAGGTGCCCAGACCAGAGTCTGGCAGATTACAGGCACCCCATTCACATGTATTTTTCATCGTTGCCTCTGAAAAATGGAATGCCATTGCTTAGGGTTATTAACAAAAGTTAAAAAGCAAGCAATATTTCAAAGGAATCCAAACTTAATGTGAAGTATAGTGCCTAGTATACTTACTGTCACATTTTAGTTAAACTAGAAAAAATATAGATGCAATATGAGGAGAAGCACATTCCAATGGACTGGACACTACCTTTCAGCCATTCAATTAGTACAGTCACTAAATTTATTTATTACTAAATAATAAAATAATAAAATTGCTCAGTATAGTTCGCTTCCTGTGAGATAACTGCCAACAAGTAGTGAATAGCTAACAGGAGCAACCACATGTAAAAGCAAGTGCAACCATAAAAGAACCATAATCTCCTAGGATGTAAATTTCTACTGCTTCGAGGAAGTTGGATTAACTCTTCCACCTCATTATGATAGAGCTCTCCTTGATACAACAGCAAAATAACTGACAGTATTTTGCCCAATGGTGCTGTGTACAGCATTACAGAGGTACCGGTCCACGAGCAATAAATAGCATAGGCTCTGGGAGAGCCTGCTCCAGTGTTCCTAGATAGAATAATTCACAGGGTTGAGACCGATTTTCAATTTCTTACTAGATATAGAAAGGGTTGTACATTATTTTCCTGGGGTCTCTAACCATGAAGAAAAGAAAGGACAATCTGACCGTAGAATTGACTTCTACTGCTTAAGTTCTGCCCCAGGAGGCCAAAAGCCAAATTGATTGATTTTCCCTTTCATGGAAAATCAGTAAATTTAATAATCTTCAATGAGTTACCCCATTACCAATGCAGAATTAACCAGAGTTGACTCAGACCCCAAAGAGAGCCCCACATGAGCTCATTTTCTATGACTTTGCCTGTCAGACAAAGTGGAAATTTGAGACGACTCATGTAATGTAAACTCATTGGCACCTATACTTGCCTCAGTTTGACTATTTTAAATCCAATGATTATAGTGTAAACACATCATAGATATTCTCCTGTAAGTAGATAGAATTGCGTAGTGGGCTGGGAGATGAATGAGAATGCAACATGTGCTGTCTTAGTTCTGTTTAGTTAAGAGGATATTAAAATAATGCCCTAAAAAATTAAGAGTGACTAAATCAGTGAATTTGGTGTTTTGCCTATATGCTCCCAAGCAAGTGATATGACTGATGATTTAACTGCTGGTCAAGTAGTAATGTTAGTAGCATATAGCCATAGCTATAGATGAATGGTGTAAATTTTATAGAGATCAGAAAAGAAAACTAGAACACTTTCAAGGCTTTTATGAATCAGATCAACGCTATCCCAGTCATAGAAGTAGGATCAGATAAAGTTGAAAATATACCAAAATAAGTAGATTGTGGTTGAGCGAGGGAAGAGAAAAAGGAGTGTCATAAATATAATTAACTTAAAAAATATGTTAACATCCTCTTAAAACACTGTGTTGTCTTTGTATTTTAAAGAAAATAGAGACTATCTTTGTTACATTGCCAAGTTTCTGTAAAGATTACTTCTATGCAACATCATACGAAATTTTTTAGACAGATTTTCACATTTAAATAAAACCTACAAATACAATTCATGAAATTAGTGATGGTGAAATTATATAATTGCATTTTTAGAAATTCAGATCACCTGTAGGTTTTTTAAAGAACATTGAAGAGACATTTAGAAATTCAATAACAAATTCTGAACCTAGTATCCTTTTTAACTGTGTGCTAACCCTGGCACTGTGGAATGCAAATTTTAAAAAATTTCTTGGTTTTCTGTTTGCTTATTTTTCTTTGTTTGGCCTGTGACTACTTTAGTGAGAATTCAATTTAAAAGTGATCCTCCTCTGTGTTGTTGCTTTGCGATGTTTGAGAAAACGACTAGGGGAACTTTAATGTTGTCTTGTTCATCTGTGTGAATCAGATAAAAGATTAAAAATAATACCTAGAGTGCAGCTCTCAACTTGGGTTTCTGTCTGTTGAATTTTAATTCCGTGGTAAGATTCTTGTTCAGACAGAAGGTAAATAAATAAATAAGTTCACAAATTCCACTGATTTCAGCAGACCATATCACTGGGGATGTATTGTTTTTAAGCCAAAATATCATCAGTGTTTTACATGATTGCATTAGAGACTCCAGCCATCCATGATTCCTTTTTGAGGCCAGCACCACCTGTTTACCACCCAAAGGCTTTGAACGGTAATAGAGGAAGCAAACAGAAAAGTCAGGGAGCAGTCTGAAAACAAAATTGGTTGGAAAGGCTATGACACATGACACAGCACAATTTGCCTTTTTGGGCCTTTCAGACATGTTAGCGGGTACCATTGGTTTCCACTTTCCTCTCTTTTGTCTCCCACTTTGGGATGTTAGGGTTAAGATCCAGGCCATGAAATATGGAAACTTATGCAGACTTTATTTGCAAATGCCAGTATTTTTGCCTCTGGAATGTGTCGAAACTCATGAAGTGACTGTATTTATTCCTTACCTGGCTGGGAAGGAGAAGAGTGTGGCACTAACACCTGTGAAGGAAATTACAGGTGCAGGCAATTATTGGGGTTGGGGGCATGAAGGAGAAACAATTATATACATTTTCAGGCTAATCTGATGATAACCTCAGGTTTCTGGTCCCTTGCCAGGCCAATTGCATGAGGTATAAAAACTGAGGCACCTGGCTTTCAAAAGTTAAGCCACTCCTGTTTTAAGCTTGTTGATTGGGTCACTGCAAAAGGAATGCAAAGAAAAAAACATATAGCTTTTTTAGCATGTTTTATAAATTCTACAAAAGCCTAATTTTTAAAATAGTATTATGGCAGGTTTATAGCCTTTTTTCTGGTTTGTGCTCTCAAAAATTATTTACATATTTAAGATTTATTTATTCAAACAGCCTACAAATACTCACTAAGACATCACAGATGTAACTGTAAGTAAAATAAACGTGACTCTTCCTCTCATAGATCTCACAGTCTAGAAGGACGTCATCTATACACCAATGATGTATATGTGATAAGAATCGTGAAGAATTTTGTGGGATTAAGCAAAGGGGGCATAATTTGGTTTTGGGGAGCTATATTAGGGAAATATTCCCCAAAGAAGTGGCTATTAAGATGAATATTAAGAGATGACTCGGCCAGATAAAGAGTCATAAAGAGTATTTCAGGCACAGGCAAAACCATGTACAAAGGCTCCTAGTTAAGGAGGAAGTTGTCACAGGAGAAGAAATGAAGGAAGTTCAGTTGGGAGTAAGTCAGAGAGAGAGAGGTAAAGGTTGGCTCAACAAGAAGCTAGAGATGAGATCAGAGGCCACTTAGTCTAGGACTTCCGGAGTCATGGGAAGGACCTGGGCTTGATTCCCAGGTAATGAGTAACTGAAGAGATATTTAAGCATAGAAGTTACCTATAAGAGCAATGTGATGCATTAACGGATCTGAGCACCTACTGTATATCAGTCATTATGTTCATAAGTGTGGTATAAGGTAAATATGAGATAGTCTCTGTCTTTAAGCTCACCACTTTAAGTGGGAAACCGATAAGGAAAGGTTCCAATCCAATAAAAGGATTTAGCGTTGAATAGAGGCCCGAACCAAGTGCTATGGAAGATCAGCGAAGAAACCCGGAAAACGGTCTTTAACTCAGCCTTCAAGTGGGTAGCAGGATGTGTCCAAGGGAGATGGTACTTGATTCAAGTCTGGAAGAGCTCGTAGAAGTGAGCTACATGGACCAAAGTTCAGGAGAGCCTTCCAGACAGAGAGCAGCATGCCCAAAGACCTATTCGGCACACTTGGAGAATTGCCTGTAGGTTCGAATAGCTGGAGAAAAGGATGTGAGTATGTCTGAGGCAGGAAATGTGGCTGGAAAGGTTTATGTAACATGCCTTTGCCCTATTAAGGAATGAGAGATATTAAGAAATTTGTATGCTGTGTCAACTTCCAATTTTAGTGAATATTCACCAAAGAAAATTCCAAATTTTGCCTTTGCAGGGAAAAGAGCCATTAAATGGGCCAGTTCTCAGGATTGCAAGTTACTGTCTTAACCATGTCTGTCACTTTTCAAAAGTCTACATGAATTTATACCTATTCAACAAAATGTTAATTTATGCTTCAGGAAAAAGAACAGAGGAATATATATCTTAAGGTGATCTCTTTTTCATTTTGGATCTGAGTTCTGCATCAACCTGAAAAAGGGAATAAATTTTCAAAAAAGACATCAAATACTCAGCAGAGAGGAAGAAAAAGGTCCCTATTTATCATGTTCCTACAATCACTGCTGAGTGATGTATTGTGATTACAACTTTTCTTTTAATTGTCAGGCTTCTGGGATGCTATGGGAATTGGTGACAAGATGATGGATCAGTTTCTCCGTATTGGCTGGTTGATCCAACAAACCCAAAGCAGATATTGACATTTGTCATTCAACATTAGAGCCCTACAGACTCCTCTGCTGATTAATCAAATACTTCACCTCCCTTTAATTAATGTTTTAAGAGCAGAGCCTCACAGAAATGCTCAAGGGAACAAAGTTTTACAATATAATGGGAAAGAAAGGTTACAGAGTACCAGTTGAATGTGAAGAAGACAGCATGGGGTGTGGGGAGGAAGAAATCAATGATAATGTTTGAACAGCTTAACCCCCTTTGCTCTTACCTATTAGTATATTATCTATGCATCACTTTACCAGTGAGAAAAAAATAGCATGATTAGCATTTTCTGTTTATTGACTGCTCATCACAAATTGGAAAAGTGTTTACATGTATTTTTGTTTATTACCTTGAAAAGTCATTGACAAGAAAGGTCAGGAGAACTCATCTTCTCACGTGAACTCAAAGAATTTTATCCCAAAGGGGAAAAAAAGTGTAAATGAACAGAAATATATTTCTCATTGTGCTGTGAAGAAAAGGGAAACTGTTTTATTTTCAGAGCAAAGCCTTTTAAAATAGGTGGTTAGGAAGGAGCTTTGAAGTTTGGCATGAGTCTAATGTCATTCTTTAGTTAATAGCCAAGAATTTTCAGAGTCCGTATGATGTTGGCAGCAAATTTTCACCCCTTCTGTGCCTCCCCACACCCGGATCATTTCAAAGTTTGTTCACCATACAACTTCAATCATGCTCTGTTTTGGAAGAAAATTGCAAGCTAATCCCGTAATAAAGAGAGTGAAACAGATGCTTAGGGAAGAATCCAGAAAGGGGTTAGATACTCACAGATATAGGTTAGGTATTATTTAGGGTAAATGAATGAGGGAGTCTAACTCTTATGAATAAGAAATCCACAAAGATCTCTGCTGTATTTAGCAACCATAGAAGCAAGGGACCAAATGTAGAATCCCAGACCTGGGATGGATTTCCAGTTGCTGTCTCTTGTGTTTTGTTTTTTGTTGTGCTTTTCTTAATTTAATTTAATTAATTTATTTTTTTTAAACTGAGAAAGTATAGACTCTGGAGAAAGACAGATTTGGATTTGAATCTCAGATACTTTGATTTGCAGCAAGACTTAGAAAATTGAAGCACCTAGAGATTTCATGAAGTTAAAAAATTCTCTCTGTCTCTCTCTCTCTGTCTCTCTGTCTCTCTCTCTCTCTGTGAGTGTGTGTGTGTGTGTGTGTGTATGTGTGTTACTGTCTGTCTGTCTCTGTCTCTCACTATCTACCTAGCATCTATAGTCTATCATCATCTATGTAAACACATGTTAATTGTCCTTCCCATATGCCTGGCCCTTCTAGTGATTGTTTTAATGAGACTTGTCCAGCAAAGAAGGATTATAACATTTCCGATTGTTGCTAACTAAGCCTCCAACTTTCGCAGAATATAGGCTCACATTCTTTATTCTTATTGATGTGATCACTGGTTTCAGGAAAGGATTATAGATTTGGAAGTCACATTGTCAAATATCCATGTTTAGTGTTCACGTGATTGAATAAAGACAGTGCTACCTTTTAGTAAAATATTTAGGGATAGTTTCTGGTGATATAAAATCACATTTTCTTCCTTGAAAAGAACAAAAAGCCACTTCTGTTTCTGGGATATGTTTTTCTGAAATCTAGTCCTGATCATCAGAATGAATGCAAATGTTTCACATCTGTGGTTCTCTGAAGTTAAAGAGGATCCTGCCAAAACAGAAATTATTCTGCAAAACTCACTTGGCAAAAAATAGTCAATATGAACAAAGGTTATAGATTTCATTCTTTCCAACATCTTGAAAAGAACCCGAACATCAATTGTATGTAGTTATATTCAAATGTAATTTTCATTTTATCAAAGAAATACATATATATATATACATATATATATATATATATATATATATATATATATATATATATATATTTAAAGTCAAGTAATAGTACAAAACTTATAACAAAAATCACCACTATCCCTTTTTCAAGGGTATCTACTTGCAACTGTTTATTTCCCCCTGTTATTTAGACCCATATTGTTAAATAACATGGTAATAGTGCTATTTCTTCATTTTCAGTTTAACCATTATTTGTTAATTTTCTATTATAGAGGATTAAAATTTATATCTTTTATTGTACCTATACACAATTAAACACTTTTCCTTTCCATACCCTACAAAACAATTGTATCACCATTTTTGTCAAAATCAATATTCAGTGTTTATTAGAAGTAGGGAAATCTTACACAGAGAAGAGCTACATAATCAGCTATATCATGATTATTTATATTGTTCTTGTACAACATTTTATTTTCCCTGAAGTTAACTATTATCTACACACACACACACACACACACACACACAAAGACACACACACACACACACACACACACACACACACACACACACAGTTTTCTATGTACCAGCTTCTGATTCTGGCAACTTTAGCGCTTACCTGTCTTTCAAGACCCATATTAAGTAGATTAATTAGCCCTTCATTGGTACAAGATTTTGCAGGTGCAGTTTTATTTTTTGTTGTTGTTGTTGTTTTTTGTTTGTTTTAAATGAGGACGACTAGCTTAAAGACTATCTGGAAACATATTCTTATATTTAATTTCCTTTTTCACTCTGGTGGCATCGCATTCAGCCTTGGAATCAGGTGAGAGCTTTCCTTGATTCTGACCAACTCTGTCCTTGTTCTTTGATATGGAAAATTAGTGTTTCTATTTTTAAGTACTAATGTAGAAGTCAATAATCCTCAGCACTGTCCTCCTGTGATCCACAAATGACCAGATGACCACTCTTCAATTCCTACTAGGCAGAAATTCTAGAATTCTCACTGATATTTCATAGTTTGGATGTAGCCTTTTTCCTTTGTGATTCCTTTTGTAATTTAGAATTGAGAATGAGACAGTAATTTTCTATAGCAATTTAAAAACTGACATAATGGAGAAGGATTCAGGATGTGACTTAGCAGGAGCGCAGGATCTCAGCAGCAGTTGATGCAGAAGGAGTCAAATCAAAGGTCACAGTAGAGAAAAACAATTTTTATCACCTAGAGATCTGGATCTCTTATCCATGTTCTCAGTATTTACATGCAGCCCATCACCCGAAAGTTTCAATCTGCTGCTGGTCAACCCAAACGTACTGAATCAGACCTACTAAAGCTTGAGAAGAACTGATGTTGAATCTTTCTCCAGATTAGACAGAGAAAGGTTGGGACTTGGCATTAAAGGAAAGAAAGGCAATATATTTAAGCAAAGCAAAAGAAAATAGATGTGTATTAAACTAGCATCATTTTGGAGTGTCTAGAAGCTCATTATGACAAGAGTAGAGTACAAGTTTAGGATCAGGCTGAAGGTGTAAGCAAGGGAAAAATAAATGATGGACGACCTCACATGCTTTACTAAGGACTTTAAACTTTATCTTCTAGGAAATTTGGGATCCAGTAAAATGTGTTAAGAAGCAGTTATGTAATCCATGTTACATTTTAGGCACATTAATCTGTCTATACTGTGGAGGATATTTTGGACTTGGAAAAGAGAATGGAAAAACAGACTGTTTGAGAAATATTGCCATTGTCCGAAAAAAGTTGAAGAGTTAAATTAAAACAGCAACAATAGGAATTGAGAAGATGAGATACATTGGGTCCAAATTAAGGATATAAAATGTTAGGCTTGTGTGGCTTGATGATAAAAATAATTGGTCAATGCAACTGATCTTAGCAAAAATAAGTCATATGAAGCTATTTCATAGTATAGCAGGCTTAATTGTATCCTCCCCCCCACAAAAAAAAATATATATATCCTGTAAGGATATTACAAAAATCACTTGAACTACCAGAAACATCACAGGGATAGAGAAGTGGCATAAAATGGAACTGTTTTTTATGGGATTCTGTCAACTATCTACTCAGCATCCAGCCTTGTTTTCTTCCTTCCTAAAGAAATTCAAATTACTCCTTCTCCTGTGTAGCCCTTATGACTCAGGGAATACTGATCCCACGGCCAATTCTAGGTGTAAATTCTGATTTATCAAATGAGTACAGGGCATTTGCCTGGTGACTCTTGATCACAGTGTGGCTCAATCAAACTAAATGGAAGAATTGATATTCTATATTTGAGGGAGCCAACTCTTTTGCCTTCCCTCTTCCGTTCATTCATCAGCCAGGCCCTCCTCTTTTCCCCTAATATGAAAGCAAGGCACATGTTTTCCCATTTTCGGTCAGCAGCCATCTATGACCGGGAAGAGGACTAGTCTGAAGATGAAGCAATGTATGAAGGATAAATCACAGACATGCTCACAACATGGCTCCTTGTTGGTATCTGAGCTTCTGAATCAAGCAGCTCTGAAGTTGGACTTACTGTGGACATACTGTTATATGAGATAATAAACATTGTGTTTGTTTAAGTAAGAACAAACAAACAAAGCATTCAAGTCCTCCATTGGTACTTGTAACCTTATTTAAAAATAGGGTCTTTCTAAATGCAATTAGTTGAAATGAGGTCATACTAGATTGGGGTGGGTCCTGATCCAATGACTCATTTCTTTAAGAGGAGAGGAGAGGACAAAAAATGACAAAGGCCAAGTGAACACACAGGAGAGGTTGGAGTTGTGTGGCTATGAGCCAAGGAACACCAGGAGCCACCAGAAGTTGGAAGAGGCAAAAAAAGCATCCTCCCCTAGAGCCTTCAGAGGGAGCCTGACCTTGCCAACAGCTGGATTTCAGGCTTCTGGCCACCAGAACTGTGAGGGAATCCATTTCTCTTGTCTTAAGCCACCCAGTTTGTGGTAATATGTTACGGCAGCCCTAGAAACTACTACCCATAATTTTGGGAGGATCTTTTTATAAATCTGTCTCATTAATGTAAGAATAAATTGTCTAGAGCTTGTAATTCTTATTCATTTTTTCCCTCCTTCTGGAGCAAGCTGCAGTTTTTCTCTTTTAAAGTATTTAATCTCTCCGTGAATGAGGAGGGATGTGGATAGTCTTAGTTTTCTACACTCAAAATGGAATGTTGCTGTGGTTGGAGCGCTAAACAAAACAACATTATGTTTCACGTACAGACCTAAAACGATGTGAAATATTTCATTTTACCAAACATAAGTTCTCCTAATAAGGTTAATAAAGAGAAAATAAATTAATTAAAATTTAATTAATCTCCCGTAATGGGATAAGATAAGGAAGAGTTTCATCTACAAGTTAAATCAAATAACTTTAGAAATATGAAAAGTTTGAAGATTAGCATTTTATAGTTTGCTTGATTGAGCTATAAAACCTGTTCAAATTAATTGTTATTATTACCTTTTATAGTCATGTACTCTATACACACTCTGCATTATTTGATTCTTTAAATTAAATTTACCATGTCAGTGAAGAATGATCTCTAGGATATATGTTTAAAATGCTGGAATTTGCATAGGCTTATATTTTCACTTTCTGATTTAAAGCCCCTATGGATTCCTTGTTTATCTCATTCTGGTTTTATTCATTACAGTCTTACTCTCTTCATTTGCTTGCAATATGCTAACAGCCACTTTCTTGTCATTTTTATAGGGAGGGAGAGTTGTGCCTCTTGAACGCTGTTATTGATTTCTCTGTGAATCTGTACAATTCTATTTAGACATAATTGTTTATTATTACATGGGGGTTTAATTTTCTTGCTTTTGCTTTCTTGATAGAGGTATTCCCTGGTTAGTCAAAATGTTTAAATTGAAAAAATGAGATATTAGCACATATACACTGAATTTAACATACCCTTTATATGATATATATAAAAGGCATATACACATTTGGCTCTAGAGGTATGTTTGTGAGATAATGTATGCGATGTATGAATAAATGCATATTTTTAAGTTTACGTAGTTATGTTAAATGTAGACTTAGAATATGCAAATTTTTATTTCTGCCAAGAGAGTAAACTAGCAAGAGTTCCTGACTCTCAGCACTTCCCCCATGGAAATCAACCTGGAAAAATGATAGAAATGAGAAACTAAAATATAAATTTCAGGAACCAGCTTCAAAACAGGAAACTGTGGAAGTGAATGAGGGCGTCTTGAGTGTGTGTTGGGGAGAGGAGGCGGGTGGTGCCTGGGAAGCCACTGAGGTAATAGTGAGAACAGGTGGAAGAAAAAGGATCAAAATTCTGCTCCTACTTTTCCTCCTTATGGCACTGGGAAATTGTGGCTTGCTCCTTCACAGTAGAATGCAGCAGCAATGTCTCAGTGACAGTAAATATTTTTGCATTGTTGTACAATGACCATGGAGTATTTCTTAAAATCGTAAAAGAACAAGATTTTTACCTAGAATGTTATATCCTCCTAAAATTTCACTGAAATGTGAGGGTATAATAAAAATTACCTTAGGCATATAAGGCTTCATAATTTTTTTCTCAAAAAGCAATTGCATTAAAAAAAATCTCTAAGGAAGTTCTCAAATATTTAGAGAAACAAATCTAAGAGGTGATACAAAAAGGATGGAAAATAAAGATGGTCAAATACAAATATATCGGTAAAGGTTATTGTGGTCATTAAATTGTAAAAGATTACAATTAGTGAAATAGAAATTATTCCAGCAGGGTATTAAATCAGCTCTTTATTTCCCATGAATCATTCAGTATCTAGCTCCGGGTTTCTCTTGCTTAGTTGTTATTTTTTACCTAAAAGGCTACAATACCTGGCGCTATTTGCTCCTTTCTCCACTCCACCAGCCCATAATGCCTCCCCCCCCCCTTTTTTTTGTCCCTTTCTCTCTATTAGATTGTAAGAACATGAAAGGAGGGATAGATTATAGTTTTGCAGAGTACAAGAGGGTAGAAATCAATTAGCAACTATGTGCTTGTTTTACTTTGTTACAGCTGTTGTAAATACCACATACTGGTTGGCTTAAACAACAAAAGTGTACTTTCTCACACTTCTGGAGGCTTGAAGTCCAAGATCATAGTGTCAGCAGGTTTGGTTTCTCCTGGGGCCTCATTCTTTGTGTTGCAGATAGCTGCCTTCTTGCTGTCTCCTAACTCGGCCTTTTCTCTGTCTCTTCCTCTTCTTATAAGGACACCAGTCATATCATATTTTTTAATTAAAAAGTATTGGGGTGACAATGGTCAACAAAACTACATAGGTTTCAAGTTATGATTCTGTAATACATCATCTATATATTGCATTGTGCATCGTGTGTTCACCAACCAGAGTCAGTTGTCCTTTCATCACCATATATTTGACCCCCTTTACCAGTCATATTTTATTAGGGCCCAACCCTTATGACCTCATTTAACCTTAATTACCTCTTTAAAGGTCTTATCTGTTGATATGAGTAGATTCTGAGGTATGGAGGGTTGGGACTTCAATATATAAAATTTGAGGGAACACAATTCAGCCCACACTAGTCCTGTTTTACAAATCTTTGCATGAATGAATGAAGTGCTAATGCCAAGATAACCATCCTGACAGCCAACAGTCGTTGAGTATCAGGCACTCTTCTAAGGCTTCACATGCATTACCTCATTTAATCCTTACAGCAAGCCTGTCATGTAGGTATTATTTTTTAATCCTAATTTTATAGTTGAGAAAACAGAACATTTGGTACCTGCTTAAGAATCAAACAGGTAGAAAATGAGGGAACCAGGATTCAAACCCAGGCAGCCCGACTCCAGCACCCACCCTCTAATTCCCCGGTCTTGTTATGCTCCCTTTTCTGAGCTGAGGACACGATGTATACTTTGACTTCACGAGCAGTTTTGTTACGGACGTTCATTGTGAGAGTGGAGATGCTGGCTCAGAGAGCACTGCATCCAGGTTCTTTCTTAACCTGAGCTGAGGGGTGGTTGTCAAGAGATCTTAAAAATAAGCTTAATCCAGAAGCACAGCTCTCTCTGCAAAGTATTGTATAGGAGAGTTTATACTTTGCAGTGTCAATGGGAGGAAAGTATTTTATACTTTGCAATGTCAATGGGAGGAGAGTTGAAAGCAAGGTTTTCCTGTTTTCATCGTTAGAGAAAGTGAAATGTGTGCATCAGAACAGAAGTTCAGGAGCAGATCAAGGAGGAGTGCTTTGAGAACAGAGGTAACTACTTATTTCCTAACTCCTGCATCTCTCTTTGGTCCATGAGTTCAGCGAGGCGCGATGTTAAGGTATGTGTCTTGCAAGACTAGATCTGAGAGAATTAATTTGTCATTTAGAGGTAAAGATCATTTTCTGAAGATTTGCTGTTCTATTTTGGGCTTGGAGAAAGAAATGATTAACATTTGCTTCTGTTCTAGGCGGCAATGGCATCAGACTCAGGGTATAAACAGAAACAACTGTCACACTTCTTGCAGGCAGAAATCACCATCAAATGGGAGCTAAGCAAAGTCCAGCACAGACAATCCAGGCACTATTGTGGCCAGTTCAGGAAAAAGATGTTGGGGGTTCATTTAAATCGGGAAACCACATTTTGGGAAATGCTGTTTCAATCTTCAAATACTTTGCAAGAATTGCCTAAGTTGTTTAATGCGTTATATTAGGTATCTGAATTGGAATGCCAATGAGTGTTTTCTCCCTGGACTGAATCTCAAACTCCCATGTTAGGCCTTTGGAAATATAGGTGGTCTTATAGTGTCTAAATGTTTTAACCAGCCTGTGTAAGCAAAAGATAGCTCCACTGAAATATCTGTTTCATTTCTAAAGGAGGATTGCCATGAAATGGTAGGTAGTGTGAATATCTGTAAATATACTCTGTAAGGATCATAGTTTATTTATGAATATATTTCATTTGTAATAGTTAATACAAAAGAAGCATATGATGAAAAATGTGAAAGTTCCTTTCCACTTACACTCTCACTCTACTTAATGTGATGTTTACTTTTCCAATCACTTTTCTATGCTTTTCTATATACACGTATACACACATATCTACTTTTTTATCAGCTGTATTGATGTATAATTGGCAAGCAAAAACTGCTTGTAGTTAATCTGTACAATTTGATGAGTTTGGACATATACATACACCAGTGTTACCATCATCACAATCAAAGTAATAGACCTATTCATTACCTCCAAAAATTTGCTCTGTCCCTTTGGTTTTTCGTTTGTTTGTTTGTTTTGTGGTGAGAACACAATTTAAGGTCTAATTTCTTAATAAATATTTAATGCATAATACCATATTGTTAACTACTGTCATTTGGAACTTACACAGTTTGTATAACCATAACTTTCCATACATTGAACATCAAGTCTCCATGTCCTCCTCACCTGTCCTTTGGCAACCACTCTTCTATTGTCTGCTTCTATGCATACAATTGAATATTGATCAGTCTTTTGTGTTTTTTTTATCAGTCTTAAAAGTAAGGACATCACACCACTTGGAACAACGTGTAAGAGAAATCAAGCAGTACTTCTCCTTTCTTCTTAACTCCTTACATGACATATTTCACTTAGCATAATTTCTCCCACGTCCATCTCTGTTGTTGCAAGTGGTAACATGTCCTTATTTTTAAGAATGATCAAAATTCAATTGTATGCATTTACGACCCAAACTGATTTACAAATTCAGTGTTATCCCCATCAAAACCTGCTGGGAAAACTGGATATCCACATTTAAAAGAATAAAATTATACCCCTGTTTTACACCATACACAAAAATGAACTCAAAATCAATTAAAGACTTAAACATAAGCCCTGAAATTATAAAAATTTTAGAAGAAAACAAAAGAAAAAAGCTTCATGACATTTGTTTTAGCAGTGATCTCATGGATATGAAACCAAAAGCAAAAGCAAAAATAAAATGGGAATACATCAAACTAAAAAGCTTTTGCAAAGCAAAAGCAACAATCAGCAGAGTAAAAAAGCAAATTACAGAATGGGAGAAACTATTTGCAAACCATATATCTGATACAGGGTCAGTATGCAAAATATATAAGGAACTCCTACAACTTAATAACAAAAAAATAAACAATATGATTGAAAAACAAGCAGAGGACATGGGACATTTCTCCAAAGAAGACATACAAATGGCCAACAAGTATGTGAAAAGGTGCTCAAAAATCACTAATCGTTCGGGAAATGCAAATAAAACCACAGTGAGGTATCACCTCAAACCCCTTAGGATGGCTACTATCAAAGAACAAAACATAGATGTTGGTAAGGTTGTAAAGAAATTGGAACACTGCACACTCTTGGTGGGAACATAAAAGGCCATTTGGCAGTTATGTGATCTTGGCAAGTTATTTAACCTCTCTGTGACTTGATTTTACAGTTTGCAGAATGGGGCCAAAAAGAGTCTCATCTTATAAAGTTTTTATATCTTATATATATATTGCTCTATTATATGTAAATAAAAAAGACACATACAAAACTTCCAAAGTGATGACTATGTATCTGGATATATATATATAATTTTAGCTGTTTTATATATTTCTATTTATATAAAAATTAATATATATACATAATAATTGCTTTGGAAGTATTGTCAATTTGTGTTATTAATATGAACATACTTATTTTTCCTATGTCCTCACCAACACTGGATATTTTCAAACTAAAATTTAAAATATATATATATATTTTTATTGGGGAATGCTGAGGAACAGTGTATTTTTCCAGGACCCATCAGCTCCAAGTCAAGTCGTTGTTTTCCATCTAGTGGAGGTTGCAGCTCACTGACTCATGTGGGAATCGAACCGGCAACGTTGGTGTTATGAGCACTGCGCTCTAACCAACTGAGCCAACTTGCCACCCCTCAAACTAAAATTTTTAACATGCTCATGCATGGGGAAAATTGTGATTTTAAAAGATTTCTAAATTTTGACTTCAGATAAGGGAGAAACTTTTTATCTGTATTGGCTATTTGCAGTTCTTCTTTCATGAATAAGTTGCTTATATTCTTACCTGTTTTTCTTTATTTACTTATTATTGTTTTGTAATAGTTTTAAAATATATTCTTGACATTAAATCTTTGCAGTAAATTTCTTCCATTATATAGCTTATCCATAATTTTACTTGGAATTTTTGTATTCATAAATAGTCTTCAATTTTTATACCAAGTCTGTCATCTTTTTCTTTTTGATAATTTTTAATTTTTTAATTACAGTTGACATACAATACTATATTAATTTCCAGTGTATAACATAGTGTTAGACATTTATGTAGCTTACAGTGTGAACACCCCAATAAATTTAATACCCATCTGACACCATATAGTTATTACAGTATTACTATTTTCCTTACACTATACATCCTATGACTATTTTGTAGCTACCAATTTCTACTTCTTAATCCCTCCCCCTTTTTCACTCACCCTCCTAATCCCCCTCCCATCTTCCAAGCATCAAACTGTTCTTTGTATCTATGAGTTTGTATTTGTTTTGTTTGTTTGTTTACAGATAAGTGAAACCATACAGCATTTGTCTTTCTCTGTCTAACTTACTCTGCTCAGCCCAATACCCTTTCGGTCACCCATGTTGTTGCAAATGGCAAATATTCATTCTTTTCTATGGCTGCATGATATTTCATTGTATATATGTACCACCTCCGCTTTATCTATTCATCCATCGATAGACACCCAGATTGCCTCCATATCTTGGCTATTGTAAATAATACTGCAATGAACATATGGATGCACATGTCCCTTCAAAGTAACATTTTGTGTTTCTTCAGGTAGATACCCAAAAGTGTGACTACTGGGTCTTTCTTTCTCTCTTGCTATCACCTTTTTTTTTTTCTTTCTGAGATAGTGCTTTATTTAGAAAATCAGAAACATTTTGAGGAATTCAAAAACGGAAATATAAATATTCATTAAAAACACTTTTTTACTATTTTTTTATTAGTTTCAAATGTACAAAACAACATAGTAATGAGGTATTTATATATCTCACGTGGTGATAACCCCAATAAGTCTACAGCCTTTGTTTTAAAGTCTATTTTGTCTGGTATAAATATTGCTACCCCAGTTTATTTTATTTTTGTTCCATTTTCATGAAACATATTTTTCCATCCCTTTACTTTAAATCTGCATTTGTTTTTTGACCTGAAGTGAGTGTCTTGAAAGCATACGTAAGGGTCTTGTTTTCTTAGCCATTCAGTGACCCTATGCCTTTTTTTTATCATTATTAGTTTCAGGTGTACAAAACAATATAGTAGTTAGACATTTACACCCCTCACAAAGTGATAACCCCTCTCCCCCAATCTACTACCCCTCTGACATCGTATATAACTGTTACAATTCCATTGACTCTATTCTCTACCGTGTTTCCCTGAAAATAAGACCTAGCTGGACCATCAGTTCTAATGCATCTTTTGGAGCAAAAATTAATATAAGACCCGGTCATATTTTACTATAAGACCAGGTTTAATATAATATAATATAATGTAATGTAATGTAATGTAATGTAATGTAATGTAATGTAATGTAATATAATATAATAATATTGGGTCGTATATTAATTTTTGCTCCAAAAGATACATTAGAGCTGATTGTCCGGCTAGGTCTTATTTTCAGGGAAACATGGTATGCTATACTCCACATCCTGTGACTATATATATATTAAATTATAGTTGACATTCAATATTATTCAGTTTCAGCTTCGAGTATGCAGTGCAGTGGTCAGACATCTACACTGCCCACGAAGTGGTCTCCCTAATAAGAAAAGGGTCCATCTGACACCCTATAAAATCTTTACAACATTATTGATTATATTCCCGAAACTGTCTTTCATATCCCTGTGGCAATATTGTGGCTACCAATTTGTATTTTCTAATCCTCTCACCTTATCCCTGATCCCCATGCCCCTCTCATGTAGCAACAATCAGTTTTTTCTCTATATCTCTGAGACTGTTTCTGCTTAGTTTGCTCATTCATTACCATTTGCAACAATATGGATGGACCTAGAGAATGTTATTGTAAGTGAAATAACTCAGACGGAGAAAGACAAATACCATATGATCTCACTTATATGTGAAATCTAAAGAACATCCTATACCTTTTGATTGGAGCATTTAATTCATTTACATTTAAAGTAATTATTGATAGATACATAGTTATTGCCATTTTATTATTTATATTTTTTATCTTTTTTCTTCTTCTTCTCAAAGAATTCCCTTTACCATTTCTTGTAGTACTGGTTTAGTGGTGATGAACTCTTAACTTTGTCTCATCTGGGAAGCTCTTTATCTCTCCTTCAGTTCTAAATGACAGCTTTGCTGGGCAGAATAATCTTGGTTGTAGGTCCTTGCTTTTCATCACTTTGAATATTCCGTGACAGTTCCTCTGGCCTGCAAAGTTTCTGTTGAGAAATCAGCTGACAGGTTTATGGGAGCTCCCTTGTAAGTAACTGACTGCTTTTCTCTTGCTGCTTTTAAGATTCTTTCTTTGTCGTTAACCTTTGGCATTTTAATTATGATGTGTCTTGGTGTGGGCCTGTTTGTCTTCATCTTGTCTGGAACTCTCTGTACTTCCTGAGCTTGTGTGTCTATTTCCTTTTACAGGTTAGGGAAGTTTTCCATCATTTCTTCAAATAGGTTTTCAATTCCTCTTCTCCTTCTGCTACCTTTATGATGTGAATGTTGGTATACTTGATGTTGTCCCAGAGGCCCCTTAAACGATCTCCATTTTTTTTGTGTTTTTTTGGAGTCTTTTTATTTTCTTTTTGCTGTCCTGATTGGGTGTTTTCTGCTACCTTTTCTTCTAAATTGATGATTTGAGCCTCTGCTTCATCTAATCTACTGTTGAAACCCTTTAATGTATTTTTTTATTCCAGTTACATAATAGTATTCTTCCTTTTTGCCTTTTAAAAAAATTTTTTCTCTTTCCATTTTTATGTTTCCTATCTCGGTTGAAGTTATCCCTGAGATCATGGAGCATCCTTATAACCAGTATTTGGAACTCTGCATCTGGTAGATTACTTGTCTCCATTTGTTTAGTTCTTTTTCTAGAACTTTGTTCTGTTCCTTCATTTGGAATGTGTTTCTTTTTCTCCCCATTTTGGCTGACTTCCTTTGCTTATTTCTATGTATTAGGTGGGGTTATTATGTCTCTTGGGTGTAGTAGGGTCACTTTATGTATCAGGTATCCTGTGGGGCCCAGTGGTACAGTCTCCCTGGTCACCTGACAGGTGCTACAGGTGTGTCCTTTGTGTGTGTTATGTCTGCCCTCCTGTGGTAGTTGAGCCTTGGTTGCTGTTTGCACATCAGTGGGAGACATTGACCCTCAGGCTGATTGGTTGTGAGGACTCACTAAGACTACAGTGGTGGAGGTGCTGTATTGGGCTGACCCTATGGAGCATCATTCCCTTTAGCAGGGCTCTGGTTCATGCCCAGTCTGCCCTTAGAGTATGTCACCCTCAGAGGTGGCTGGGTGAAGTTCTGGCTCAGTCTGAAGCTGGCCACTGCATATATCAGCCCTGGTGCCTTCTGGGAGGAGCCCCACCACAGGCCAAGT
This sequence comes from Rhinolophus sinicus, assembly GCF_057876585.1. Taxonomy (NCBI): domain Eukaryota; kingdom Metazoa; phylum Chordata; class Mammalia; order Chiroptera; family Rhinolophidae; genus Rhinolophus; species Rhinolophus sinicus. Next base: position 68,777,499 of record NC_142516.1, on the reverse strand, counting down.
TCAACCACAGCCTGTGCTCTTCCCAGGGCCACCTGGCATGAGCCACAAAGCAATCTGCAAGTGGCCACAACTTGCACTGGGTTTGAGGTGCCTCAAAAGACCAAGTCATGAACAAAGGCTGCCTGCCACTTGGGGCTGCTCAGCAATAGGTAAGGGGCATGCCAAGACCAGATGCTGCTTGCTTGAGAATGTGAACCTTTGAGAGATTTTAGGAAAGTCCGAAGCAGGAGTCAAGACAGGCCATTTTTATGGGAAAGCCACTGTCAGGTACTTGAGTTGACCTGCAATTTGGCGGGGTGGGGTATCAGAAAATCACCAAAGCAGGGTGACCTGTGTTGGCCAGGTTAATGGAGACTTAGATAGGGCAGCTGCCTGTGTCTACATGTCTGCACACCAGGAGTGGGATTGGCTCAACAAAGAGTGGATTCTGCCAGCACTGCTGTCTGGAAGAAAGCTGTCCCTCCTGCCCTGGTCCTGAAAAAAGACAACTCGGTTTCTCCCCATATGTTCCTGGTGCCTTTTGAGCTGTTGCCCCAGCACTGGAGCTCAGAGTAAATGAGTCTGTCAGCGAGTAAGTCTGTACTCAGATCCTGTAAGAGGATCACCTGGAACTACGCTGCCCTCCAGCTGTCTTAGCCACAATCTTCACTGGTTTTCACAGCCAGAAGTTGTGGGGACTTCATTTCCCAGCCCTGGAATGCTGGGCTGGGACCCCTTGCTCCTCTGGGGGAGACCTCCACAGCTGAGACATCCCTTTTAATTTTTAATGGTCACACATGTGTACGGGACCAGACTGTTTCACATCTCCGCCCCACCTAGTAGTTTCAAGGTAGCTTTTGTATGTCTTTAGTTGTGGGACTTCTGTTCAACTAGACTTCAGGTGATTCTCAATGATGGTTCTGTAGTTGTAATTTTGATGTAGTCGTGAGAGGAAGCAAGCACAGTGTTTGCCCAATCTGCCATTTTGACCAGAAATCCTGTCATTTTTTTCTTTTAGTGGTCTGGAGGATGTGACTTGCTTAGGAAGTTCTTCCGTATTCTCATATAAAGATACATTGTATTTTTTTCTAATGGTTTTTCTTACTTTCATTATTAAAATAGTAACTGTAAACCATATGGAATTTAGTTTTATATGTGTAATGAGGTTGGGATATAACTTAATTTTTCTCCAACTTGTTAGTCAATTGTCAGCAATACATTTACTGAATGTCCAGATATTTCCTTATTGATCTGAATACACACACACACACACACACACACACACACAAACACACACATTTTTTGACTCGCTTCTCTTTCATTAAACCATTTGTCTATTCTTATTGCCATACAACACCATTTTAATTTCTGAGATTTTATGTTTTTATAGAGAAAGTCTCCCATCCAAATTCTTTTGATATTTGACATTTTAGCATTAGAACCAGACTAGTTCTGAACTCTAAGCGCAAGGATCTTTGTAACAAAGCACCAGAACTCCAGTTTGATAGTCTTGTGTTGTTGTTGTTGTTATCATTATTGTTACCAGTATGGAGGATTGGAGAAGGTTAGGAGCCAACATGGAAAGAATGTATCTTTACTTTTAGATGGAAACTTTGAAAAAACCAGCCAGTTCTTACTCTTTTAGTACCATTGGGGAGAGCCCAGAAAGTAAAGTTTAGTTAACTGACTGTTGGTCTTATGAAGCAATAAAACATATTTACTGAATATGTAACCAACCAGGTACTCTAAATATGTTATTTCATTTCATCCTCCTGACAATGCTATAAAATTAACATTTCCATCCTTGTTTTGTGAAAGAGAAAACAGATACCAGGAAGTTAACTAACTTGCCCCAAATCTCACCACTCACAAGACCTAGAACCCAGAGTTGAAACTCATAACTGTATGATTCTAGAGCTTTTATTTATTTTTTAATGTGATTATTGTATGCTTTCCATTATGATTCACAACTGGCACTTTTACCTCATCACTATGCCCATTTCCTAAGGATGCATGAGTTCTATAATACAAACCAAGCTAAGATTGATGACGCTGGGAAGGTTTATAGATGGAATATCATGGCTATTCTCTTCATTTCACAGTATAAGCTAACATATAGAGCCAGCGTTTGCCCTATAGAGGACCAGATAGTACCGTGTTTCCCCTAAAATAAGACTGGGTCTTATATTAATTTTTGCTCCAAAAGACGGATTAGGGCTTATGTTCAGGGGATGTCATCCTGAAAAATCATGCTAGGGCTTATTTTCAGGTTAGGGCTTATTTTCAGGGAAACACAATAAGTATTTTACTGTAAAACACCAGATATAAAAGGACCAAACAGTAAATATTTTAGACTTTATGGGCCACAGGGTAGTGTGAAAACAGGCATAGACCATAGTAAATGTGCATGGCTGTGTTCCTATGTATTTCAATAAAGCTTTACTTACAAAAAGAAGTAGGCATTGGGGCAGCCAGATGGCTCACTTGGTTAGAGCGTGGTGTTCTTAACAAGTAGGTTGCTGGTTTGATCCCCACATGGGCCACTGTGAGCTGCGCCCTCCACAACTAGATTGAAACAACTACTTGACTTGGAGCTGATGAGTCCTGGAAAAACACACTTAAATCAATCAATCAATCAATCAATCAATCAATCAATAAAAGTTAAAAAAAAGAAGTAGTAGGTATAATTTGGTCCATTCTCTTTAATTTATGCTCCCCCCCCCCCCCGCCATATAAATGACTTACAGTCTTCTTTGGGGTTGCCTACCTTCTTTTCTTTCTGTGATTTCCAGTTTGTTCCACAAATAATTCAGTCCAATCAGTATTTATTGAATATCTGCTATGTATCTTGCTGAACTTAGAATAGACGGGAAGAAAATACAATCACTGCTGTCAAGAGTTCAAATTCATTTTCTTTTCCTAATCTTTCCTTCTAAACTTGTTGCTTGCATTTTTTTTCCTTTGTAATTTAGATGCCAGGGTTTTGTTTAGTTGTATTGTTTTGATCTTTTATGAATAGCCATGTTTATTAAATAATAGTTACAGCTTTTATTGTTCGCATGTAGAATCTTTTCTTCAACCTTTTAAAATATTGCATAATCATGAAACAAATGCGTATTACGTGAAGACAATAACATGTTTTTGTGAAGACAAAGTAATTAACTGCTGAGATCACGTGCCTTTGCTCTAGTTTTAATCTTGTCTTGTGAACGATCATAAAAAAGACTGAATTCTTTCTACACATAAATTCATCTACAATTCAACCTGGTGGTTTGCTATTATCAAAGTCTTTTTTAAAGTCTTAGTTAATACATATGTATGATCTCTCCAAGGACAATTTTATTTGATTCATCCTGCAACCAGCTCCTATTGCATATGTAACTTCAATAAGCTTCAGAGGATAATGAGGTGGCGTGGTCCACTGTGTAGAGCAATTACTGGGCTTCAAGAACTCCCTAATCCTTTTTGAGGTTCCAGGAAAACTTTTCCTGAGTCCATGGGCATGGGTGATAGCCTGTGCCATCCTCAAAGCAATTGGGAGATTGGAATTCCACAGTGATTCTCTGCCATGTTTCAATGATCTGGCTCAAAGCCTTCAAATTCCAGAGGGGCTATACCCACAGAGCCTTTTTATAGATCTTTGCTTGTAATGTGGTCCCCAAATTATTTCCAGAAGCAAAGACAAAAAGGCATCTATTCCCATTTAGTATTTCAGCTCCTTTGGGTTTTTTGTTAGTCTTTGATTAAAACAAATAAAAAACTCACAAAACTTTTTGTTTCCCTGAGAATGTATTTCTTACCTGTAGTAAGAAATACTATACCTTACTTCATCTTACACATCTTCTAGCAAAGGAAAGGAAACAAACAACAAATAAACTTTGACAACCAAATGCAACATTGAAACTCCCTTTGGTGTCTCATAAATGACACAGCTTCAGCCGTACAACAAAGAGTTTGCACCACTAATCAATGTTGAGTTGAATAATCTGCTATCACTTTTGTTCATCCACATAAAAGAGGCTTTCTTGTGGGGATTGATAGAATTGTTTTGCACTTGATTATTCAAACGTGTGACCTCTGAACTGAGATAGAAGGCAGTTAAAGAAAAGTGGTGAAGAAGAAAGGTACCTGAAAGGGAGCTTAAAACCGTGGATTCTGTGGACCGAGAGATCTGGGTTCAAATCCTGGCTTCACCAGCTATGTATGTGTATCTTATGCAATTACTTTACTTCTCTGTGCCTCAGCTATCATTCATAAAATGGAAATAACAATACTAACTACCTTATAGAGAGGATGCATGAGGTGTCTTTAAAACACACATGGTTCAAAGTGTTAAATTAATGTAGTCTATTATCATTAGGTATTTATTTTTAATTATATTCATCATTAGTAAAAGTCATGACAAACATGATTCTTTGTTCAGCAGATATTAATTACTATTTGTTAAAATCTGTGCTATAGTTATTTTGCTACAGCAACAACATAACTATAATTACTGCCCTGTAAAATTTTAAAGTCTAGTGAGGAATGTGGACACAGAAATGCAATATAGCAAACCTGCAAAAATGTTAATTATATGAGTTTGCATGGGGTTATAAAGATAGTACACAGGAAAGCTGTTTAATCTAGAGGTGGATAAGCATTAGGAGAGGTTTGCAGGAAGTGGTGACAACTAAATTGAGAACAGAAATATGGAGACGAAGAAGGTAGGAAACAGAGTAAGGGAAGAAATACCTTTCAGGCAAAAGGAACTATACATGCTCAGAAAACTTTGCTCTTTCTGGAAAAGCAAATATTTCAGCTTGACCAGATGTAGGTTGGGAGGAGAGGGCTGACACTAGTTGTATCCAGAGGGGAAAGCAGAGAGAAAAACCTCCAGGTTCTTGACTCTGGTATAAGGAGTTTGACACTTATCTTGAGAGCAGTGGACGTTTCAACCAAGGGGGCTATCCACTTAAGGCAGTTATTATAGTCTGGTTCTGTACTAGGTATTTCATGTTAACTATTTAATTTAAACCCACCATTCACTTTCTCCTTTGAGAAGTGTTCACAAAGCAATAAATGATAAAACACATTCTTGTTGCAGGACCTCCTGGTGTGGCTTCGTGGTGGGAGGAATTGTGACAGAGACATGGAGGAAGAAAGGTGATGGAGATTTGCTTGCACACAGGTAACTAACTACCCATGAGGACAAGTGCATCAGTCCTTTAACCCACACCGTAGCTACCAGATGACTCCAAATGTCCTAGCTTCACTAGCATCTACATCAAGGACACTTCAAAAAAGAATAGCTCTGGTGCATGGCCAGGCACCTCGGCATGAATTTTCATCCATAAATAGGGCATATTACCACTTTACCATATGGAAAGATTGAATAAAAAGTGCTAGGGTACAGAACACTCAGGTATATGAGGATTCTAAGGGAGTATAGAAAAATACAAAAATTAATTTATGGTTAACTTGAGAAATATTATTATTCATATATCAAGGGACTGCTCCTGAGAGAGCAACTGAGGTGATTCTCAGGCTCACCTCAGAAAAGCACACTTTGATCTACATTTATATCGATTACAGAAGCCCCTCTGTTTATTGTGTTGAGGTATCATTTTACAGGTAATCCATCTTTTCTATTTGGTGACTTTTAAAATCTCTTTGTTTTTGATGCTTTACAGTTTCAATCTAATATGTCTATATGTATTTATTCCACTTGGAATTTGCTATTCTAGCTGAATCTGGGGATTCAAATTTGTTTCAGCGATTATGGAAAATTATCGGTATTTTTTTTCTCCCTATGCTTTTCATTCAACTTTAACTCAAATTAGATATATGTTAGGTCTTCTTATTCTACTTTCATGTTTCTTTCTTATTTTCCATCTTTTTGTCTCTCTGAAATAGTTTTCTAATTTCTTCTATGTATATTGCAATTCAGTATTTATGTCTTTAATTCTATCTAATATGTGCAGTTGATTTTAATTGCATTTTTCATATTTTTTATCCCAAGAATATCATTTAATTTTTCCCATATCAGCATGGTTTTCATTTTTATTATTTTATTCCTTTTGTAAGAAGTTTTGATGTCTTATAGTTATCCAACGTTTTAAATATGTATCGTTTTTATGCTATATTTGATGGTTATTTTATCTGGATTTCCATGAGCTATTTTTTGTGCTCTTTATTTTTCTGCTGATCCTACTTGGGGTGACCTGTGTCCTCATGTGTTTGTTTGTTATATTGCGAGTTCATATGTGCTGAAGATTTATCTGTGGGAACCCAGAAAAGCCTGAAATGAGGATGGGCCTTCCAGAAATATTTTTTGTCTCTGCCAGTTATCCCAAGATATAGCCAACCAAGGACTAACCTGTGTTACTTCTTAATGTTAAGGTTTCCAGAAATATTTAAGCCAAATCAGCATCAAGGAAATTTTCAAATATTGAATTATGGGATAGACTTTAATTTTTCTAAGCAGATTTCAGGTTAAGATAGACAAGTTTTCTTGTCAACTATTCCCTTTCTCATGGACGGTTTCTAGTCTACCTTTGAGTGAGCATGAAGTGTCCTTTGGAAGTAAGCTAGTGTTCACACACCATCTTGCTGGGCCTGAAGGTCATGTCTCCTGTTCTGGGCACAGCCGTTAAACTTAAACTTGTTGGTTCCTGAGATTGACAAACTCCTGTAGTGCGTCCATGGCTTTACCATCAGCCTGCCATTCTGCTTCCTATCTGTCTTTTGGATTCTGGCCTCTTGAGACTATCCTTACTTTCTAATGAGTTCAGTTATGCATTAGAAAGGATATTTGTTATATTTTATCTAACTTGTCTAGGTATTTTACATTAAGTTTTTGAGAATTTCACTTATAAACATTGCTAGAAATAAACTCAGAAAAGTAGAAATTAGAGGCGTTTGCTGACCTTCTGTTCTGGAGTCTTTGTGGCATCCATAATAAGCATTACTTCTAGATACTTTGCAGTAGTAGCTCTGATTTCAGGAGCTAGCGCTAGCATTTCTCTTTTTAATGTTGCAGTTTATATGAATTTCACAGATCAGAGGGGCCATAGCAAAAATATTGGGCACAGGCAAGGTTTGTTTTTTACAATTACCTGGTTAACCAAAGTCAACCAAAGGCAGTAAAATAAAATCTAGAGGCAGAAAGCTTAGCATTTAAATATTTTAGCCATAAGATAATTATTTCCTTAGAGAGAATGGGGAAGGATTTTAATGTGTTTCTGCTTGTCTGCATGTCTTATCACATTCTGTTTTAATATTAATTTGTAAAGATTAATATTTATTAATAGTGGGAATATTGATGAGGAATTTAGCATATCTGGAGAGGAGGGGAAGAGGAAGACATGAAAAATGGCAAGAGATTCATGCAGTGAAAGTCAGGGCACTCACTCATCTGTCCCCTTCCAATTAGCAATCACAAGCTGTAAGTACGAGTGTTGAGAATAGAGCAGAATCAGCATGTTTTCCCTTCATCAATCAGTACAGTGAACATTTTGTTAATACTATTATGTATAACAAATAAAATATTTAAGAATGCCTATGAAAAGATTGGTAGCTAATATAAATATAGATATAAATGTGGTTTAGTTTGTAAAATCATAGTATACCCACAATGACCTTCCTGTCCAGACGAACAAGCACCGAGCACAAAGCAAGTCCAAGAAAAATCTGAGTAGACTTGGAACTTTCCCTTTGTTAACAGCAGAACAAGTGCAGTTATATAACTAACTCATCGTCTCTCCTCTATTTCAACGTGACAAATCATCTGGCTGGAAGTCAAGGCTTCCCCTTTTCTCAGTTAACTTCTGCTAAGGCAGGGATTCAGACAGGCAAATAGTCAACGTGGCCGAATCAAAATATATGACTCCCTATTCCTGTGGTTATGGAACACTCAGTGTTCTTTTTCTTTTTGCAATCTAGTTTATCACCAATATGATCGGCATCACCGACCTGGAATTAGGCGGACACACTGCATACTTTGAGGGGGACAATTCACATTGTAAAACCTGCACAGCTGTATGTGACGGTCCTACCAGTACAGGGAACATCTTTTTAACTTTTCCAGAGTTCCTACTCCCATCATTATTTCAAAGTGGCTGCCACGTTTTCCTCCCTCCCTCCCTCCCTCCTTCCCTCCCTGCCTCCCTCCCTCCCTGCCTCCCTCCCTCCCTCCCTCCCTTCTTTCCTTCCTTCCCTCTCTCTCTTCCTTCTCCTCCTCCTGCTCCTCCTCATTATTATTATTGTTATTATTATTATTTGCCAGAATCAATCTGGACTGAATGCTTGTCCAGCTGTTGTCAAACTCAAGGCTGAGAGACTCATCACCACTATCTAGAGCTACAAGCTACTAATATGGGGTGCGGCTGCTGAAACCTAAGGCAGCTGTAAGCTTGCCTGGCTCACTGATGCTGTTGCAGCTTTTGTCCTCTCATCCTGCTTTACTGGTTCTCCATGGCCTGATGATGCTCAAACGCAAATCTCTGTTGCTCCATTTGGCTTGTTCTGGAACTCAGATGCATCTTGAGTTCCGGAGTCCTCCTATTAGCTGATCTAGAGCCCTTCACAGCCCAACATGTGCAAAGGGCGATCCCTTGCTAATGCCTAATAGAGAGACGGCAGCGGCTGCCCTTGCTGCTAATTTAATGTTTGTGCAACTTGGGGCTGTTACATTTTTCTTGCAGAAATCATCAAGGTACAATAATGATGTTGTTCAATATCCAGGGGAAAAGCAAGAGACCTCTCTCTTAACGTTATTAGAGCTACTGTTGTCTCTTACCTCCATTACACTGGGGTCCTATAAATGCATTTTTTTTTCTTTTACTTTCATGTACACAGTGCTAGTGTTCTTTGGTCAAAAGAAAAGTCTCATTTCTGCTACTTATTGAAATAAAAATACATGTCTTTACTTTTCTCATGATGCAAATTCAAGATACCAGCTTCCCTTAGACATTATCTCACTTCACCAGAGATAGTCTCACTACAAAAGAAAAGATGGACCTTTGCCTTCTTCTTTGAGGTAATTACTGCACCTTGACTAACTTATTCCAATGCCCTAAAAGAGAAGTAAAACAACAACAAAAATGCTCCCTTATATCTTTTACTGAAAACATTGGTTCCTTCTTGCATTTTAGTTTCATCACTAGAGAGACCACTTAGATAATTCTCACAAACACAAAGGAAATCTGCTCCAAAGTGACTTGTAGGCTGAACTTCTTTGCATAGATATGGCCAGCAATTTTTGAATAGCATTTTTTTTTTTCTCAGAAAGAGAAAAAGACAGTAAAAACAGAAAAGAAAAAAAGGAAAGAAAGAAAGAAAAAAGATTTGTACCTTACTAAATACCCTGTTGTAGAACCTATTCTGTTTTCTGTTCATTCTCTTTAGCAGAGAAACACCCTCAGAAGAAAAGAAGCCGATGATTGGGCCCAATCTCATCAACTGGACCTCTGTGTAAATAAATGAATGCCACTTGTTATGATAAAAGGTTCTTATTTGCAATATGCTCGTAGCAGGATGTCCAGGGTTAAAGAATTATGTATAGTAAATAATCTATGAGACATGGCTCCCTTGAGAATGTCACTTAAACAATATGATTGTCTGGATATAAATTGGAGATTTTTGTATCTTGAATGCTCCCTGTTGTAGGAGAAATCTCATAAAAACTCTCACTGGGAAAACTCAGCTATTCTGTGTCAGAGAGCATGTGGCCAATGTAGAAAGGAAGGGCCTGGGAATCCCTTGTTGACGTCCTTACATGTTAGAAATAATTAAAGGAAAACTTATCAGAATTCCAAAGTCTCTGAAGACAAAGTTGGATGGAATAAATATACTTGGACTCTCTTCCATATCAATTCTTCTAATAGCTTGTGAGTTATAGATCTAATAGGATAAGAAGTTTTTTCTGATGCAGTAAATTAATTATAAAGGATGTTATTGACATGAATGGAAACCATCTTAATTAGATGATGATGAAAACTTCACGCAGCATAATGCCCAACCATTATTTGGTTGTATTTCTGTTGAGGGATTTAAGTAACTCGTACTTGTTATTTATAGGATATTACAAAGCACCAAGGTAGAAATACAGCTGTGCATTCATGAATTTCCCTGAATTATCTTGCATTGTATATTTTTGTGGAATTTTAAAGCTGGTTAATATGTATTATGTTGAAGTTCATAGTGATTTAAACACTACATGATGAATTTTTCCAGATGCTGTGACATACTAAATAGGGACAACTTTTTCAAATTATACTTGAAGGTGAAAATGCAAAGAATACAAGGATCTTTCAGTAAATTTTCAAAGCTGTTTTCCACTATGTAATGTTCGCCTGAATGAGATAATCACATTAACTAGTTAGCAGTCATAAATGCTTTTTTGAAAATGAGGTATAGATTTTATAGATAGAAAGAAAACAGATAAATCACCCTGTGATCTATTTTTATAGAGCACATTGATCTCAATGAAATCATAATCTTATAAATATAACATTAACATATAACAAAATATTGTCAAATTTCAGAAAATCTGGGCATCTGAAGTTAAAAATGTGTTTTTATAGAGTGTTGGTTTTTAGAGATCTTCAAGTTCACTAAAATCTTTATTATGATGCTTGTTGTAAAATGCTTATGAAAGGGTAGTGTTTCCTAAGTCTGATCAGATTCTTTTTCACTTCAGAAAAGAGCAGTGTTTCTAGTGTGGAACGGCAGCTCACACCATGGGCTCCATCCACATCCTGTTTCATTCAACAGAGAAGTGAGATGCAGCAAGATTTCAGGATTAGCCCAAAGATGATGTGTGACTAGTACACAGGACTGGGGATCAGGGGATCTGCACACTAAGCTCTGTGCTAGTGCTAAAGAGTGAGAGTTCTCTGCTGTGCAGGAAGGGATCACAGTAAAACTTAGCAGCCTGATTCATCAACCTAACACTAAGGCTCAGATGCCTGCAAACCTGTGGAGGGAAACTGCTTCCAGGGTTGACATTGAAACAGGATGATCAGATTCTGCCGCATTCTGTCTTTTCATCATTAAAGGGACAAAAGGAGAGTTTTCTCCTTGGTGAATAAAATCTACCAAATTCACGAAATTATATTATTAATCATTGATGGGTTCGGGTGAGTAAAAGTTTTTCATCCTAAGATCAAGGATAGAATAGGACATTACAGCAATAATATATGAACCAAGATAGATTGCAGGAGTGGCTGTTAGAGGATATTTGTCTACTTAAAAGACATCCTAGGATGCTGTGACCTCCCAAGGTCCCTCACAGGTCTATTATTCTGAGAATTTTATCTTCCTTTCCATTTTAATACTGTCCTAGGTCCACTTTTCTTCCCAGTTTATTTTCTTCCGCTTTCTTCATTTTCTTAGATGCATTTGATCTCTATCTCCACTTTCCTGGGGAAATCAATAGCTTGTTAAAAAAAGAAAGTGACACCTGAAAGGGCAGGGCTAATGGTCCTACACAAGAAATCATTGTGCTAACTGGGTTTATAAACCATATCTAGCCTCTTCCTTTTGGAAAGAGCCAAGGATCCAAATGAATGATATAAAGAAAAATTATTTTGGCTGGTGGAGAAGAGATAGGAGAGGAAAGGAGAAAATACACGTTTATTTTATTTTATTTTTTCTTTTTCTTTAATAGTGGAAAATTTTTTTTAGGCAATTAAGAAAAACTGGTGGTTGTTGTTTTTGTTTTTGAAATAAAGAATTACAACATCTTAAAATATTGTTATTTAGTAAAATAGCACAGTCCTCTAAAATAAGGAACACTATATGGGAAGAAGTTATTGAAGATGCCTGCTTTGAAACCAACAATATTTCTGAGATGTTGTTTTTGGAAATAGGTATATAAAATTAGATGACTTGAAAATAACAATATTATATTTTTGTTTTATTTCTAATAAAAATAACAGTGGAAAACTGAGGAAATTCTCAGATCAGCAGAAGCATCTTTCTTCTCAGAGATGACATTCAGACATTTTCCCCTGGCAACATAAACATCCAGATACATAGATGGCAGTTGGATCAACTACTGGTACTTCATTGTAATTTTTTTTTTTTCACTCAGCAAAGCTCCATGTTCTTCCATAACTTAAATGCGATTCTACAAAATGTAGCTAATCGCTACCTCGTCTTACTTGTGCTGCACTAAACTTTATATGTCTAATTTTTTCATGGTTTCAGAAACAGAGAGAAAGGGAGGGAAGGAATAAAAGATAACGGATGAAACAGAGGATGACAAAGTGATAGGAGCAAAGAGAAGTAGACTAGATGGTAGAGAGCAGAAGTAGCGACAAAAATGAGGAAACACATTCTGTGGACGTAGGGTTTGCATCCTGGCTCACTAGCTCTCCTGATGCAAGCCATCTCTTTCCTATGTGTTACTGAGTTGAGTGGTTTTTTGTCTACTTGGACCACTCAATGTACAGATTGAAACCCTGGCAACATCCCCGGGCTTTGGAACCGGAGAGATTGCTGTTTACTGACTTAGCATCTTTCTGTCTTGGGGCATGTCAACCCAGCCCTTTGATCTTGGGTTTCCTCTCTGGGGATTTATCTTGTAGGGTGCTTGAAAGTTTGGGTTAAATTTGGTAATTATTTATAGTATTTAGGAAACTGGTAGGTCCTGGATAAGCACTCAACAAATATTAGATTAAACCATATGAAATTGACATTTGTATAGTTCAAAAAGGTCAAATGTTGGCAATTTTATGTGGTTCAACCTAACATTGATTTTCTCCTTTGCTGGTAAGCAGCTGGGAAGGCACAGATGGAAGACACCCCAGATACCTAACAGAACAGTCCTGTTCCCCAGTCTGATCAGAGCCTGCTCCTGCTCCGTTTCCCATGAGGAAGACCCCGCTTTGCACTCCAGTCCATGATGTGGATTATCACCTGACAACCACTCTGAAACCCACACGACTCCATCTATGTATATTTCCTCCTGTGGCCAGATAATTGAGCCTCTCGCTGAGCTCTGGGTCCTGGGCAACCTCCATTGGACCGGTTATATCACTAATGAAGCTATGGATATATATTTTTTTCCACTTAATGGCTCTCTGGATTTCATTTCACTTGAACTCAATTTAAACTATCATAGGTTAGAAGCACTATGCTTTCAGGGAACAAAGAGTCTCCCCTCCAAGTGGTAATCACAGGAAACGGACCGTTATTTAAATGGAGGCTGCACTCATGTCATGGCAAACATCTTGCAGTTTCTTTAGCTCAGCATGCTATTACTCTGCTTTTGCATATGCCTGTCCCTCTGTTGGAAACACCTTTTTTTTTTTTTTTCTTTTGATTTGACAAACTCCTACTCCTCCTGCAAAAGACAGCTCATGTGTCCTGTGCTCCATAAAACTTTCTCTGAATTCCCTAGGCAGATACATCTGCACCGCCCCCGTGTGCCACTATACCCCCACATGCAGCAGTCTTACCAGTTACTGAGACAGGTTAGCTAGCATGTTGTTAGGTAAACAGGGAAGTCCCTGGTAGGAGAAGCAAAGGCAGGCATACCTTGAAACTCCAGGTTATAAAATGACTCATTTGCTCCAGGGCAACAGTGCAACATTCCTGGGAATAAATAGGTTATTTTGTAAATCCCTTTAGGCTGGACAAACAGAGCAAATCTGTTAGACAGAATCCATTAGAAGGTGTCAGCCCCCTTCCCTAAGCATACAAGAAAAAGTATAAAAATAAGAGCCTTTTGCCGTAGCCAGTGGGCATCCAGTTTCAGGTACCCCATCTTGTAAGAGAGCTGTGCTTTCGCTTTAATAAAAATCTTTGCTTCTCTACCTCTCCTTCCAAGTCCACGTTCTTATTCTTGTGGTATGTGAGACTATGATCTCCAGGCACCGGACACCAGAATCCTGAAACATTCCCACTATATTTGGGTCTGTCCCCCCATTTCATTGTACGCTCCTTGAGAGCAGGAACAGTGTCTTTACACTGAAGTATTCCCAATGTCTGGCATAATAAGTGAAACACAATAGGTACCCCTAAATTATTTCCTGAAAAGATTAATAAATGAATGAACCAACCTCTTCCAAGAAGAGATTGAGTATTTGTTCTTTTTTTCTTTTTTTTTTTGGTATTAGATGTCTATTTCTTTCACCCCTCCTCTCTTATCTCCCTCCCTCATTCCTGTTATTCTTTTGTTTTTAATTCAGAATTAAAAATTCCCAATTTGCCTCTTTGTTTGGAAGCTTATGGGAATTTTGAAGATGCTGATTTGCACAGGTATACAGAATATAAAAAAGAAAAAGAAAGAAAAACTAATCACACATAAAAATGAATAGACTCCTTGGCATCTTTCAACTGACTGCTATATTATCTCTTTTAATAAGATTCCTTAGAGTCTGCACATTTTCCTGATAAGAATAACTGCCATCATATTTTTTGTTTCATTTTGAACATTTTAAAGGCATTTGCTATTAGCACTAATTAGATGTATAAGAGCATTCCTGAGCAAAGAGATAGTCACAGCTAATTCATAAAGAATTAATGATAATAGCTAAATTGCCACATAGATTTGCACTTTGGGTAGGGTTAAATTACCAAATAATGTGAGTGCTGTTTAAAATAAGTTTAATATTTAATGCGAGTCATAGTTTCATTGAATTCCTAATAATTTTGAAATTTGCTCAATATTGTTTTAAATTAGCATCTGCATAAAGTCCCTTTAAAGGAAATAAGCTAATAATAAGATAAACATGAGTAGAGAGAATAATAATGTTAGCCACGTGTAGTATGCTTATTATTACTATTATTATTATATTTTAGATTTTCTGCTATTTGTCCTAAGTGTCATACATACAGTTCAAACCAATTTCCTCCAGTGTAGATGTTAAACATTTGAGATGATATATTTTTTAACATTTTTGAGTCATCAGAGTACTGACAGAGCTGAAGGAATCATTTGTTTAATGAATTCTTCATAGCCGTAAGGTCATTGGCATATGAGCATGTATGCATGTGTTTCTCAAAAGTTAGTTTTCCCTCAAAGTTATACACTGAGAGAATGCATTTAATTACTTATCTCTTATCAAATAGAAATTAAGTTGCAGTCTAATTTATTTAAAAGGAAAATCTGAAAGATAGTTTTAAAGCTAGAGTAACATCCAAAGTTAAGCTGCTGACTGAAACAGAACTCAGAGAAATGGAGTCTTTATGAACAGGATTTAAGGAATCATCTACAAGGTATTTAATCTACACTGCAGGGGATTTCCTAATTTAAAGAATACAAACATTTCAGTAAAGAAGAAGTATAGCTTTTTTTTTTTTTTTTTCATACTGATCCTAAGTTTCTGCTGAGACATAAAACATAAATCTAGGGTATGAAGTAGAATGAAACTGAATTCACATATTTTGTCTACCTACAGTAAGGCAAGTTTTGTCCCCGCTTTCTATATGTGATTGTACTTACCATAGTGGGGTACCTGCTGAGGGAGAACAGTGATCTGTAAGAGTATTTGTGTTTCCTTCTTTTATGTTTACAGTTTTTGTAATGATAACTCCACATTCTAAGGGGTTGAAATGCTTCTTAACACATGGCTTTGGGTCTGGAGCATTCCATAGACATAAGGAAATAGGAAAATGGCTACAGGGCAATCTACCTGGCCTGAAGACCAGGTTTTCTTCTATGTTCACTTTGCTAAGACACTGGGCAGCTCTTGGAACACAATAAATTATGCTTAGTAATTGTGTTGAGTTAGAGAATAGATGAATAAATTACATTACAGGAATTTGTTTTCCATCATTGAATTCTAAAGTCTGGTTTCCTTTTTTTTCATTGTATTGAGATCTCCGTATCTTGCCCTCCTTCAGTGCCTCTTCTTATAAATTTAGCTTTTTCTGACAATTAGCACCACTGCTTTCTAACCTCATTGTCTACACATTTAGTTTTGCTTTAGAAAACCGATTCCTCAGCCCATCTAGCTGTGGTCTTGGCCTCCTAACTTTCATATTACTAACTTCCCTCCTTTGAGATCAGAAATATTGAAATCCCAGCTGCGTCAACCCAAAATGTTGTCCTCTACCTGTGCTTTCCTCATTTTCCAAGACACTAACTTGAAGATGTTGCAAGGCGTGGCCAGTAGTTTGTATTCCAATAATGTGAGGTTTGCTTCATTTCAGTTTTCAGTATTCTGAGAGTATATTCCATTAGGAAAACTGAATTCAGGCTTCTTCAGCTGGAGCACATGGGAGTGGTAGGAGACAGGGAAAAAGATGAGGACAGATATTTATGTCTGTGCCCAAGGAAAAATGCCCAAGAAACGACTCTTGTCCTTGCGGCTAATCTGCAATCTCAAGCTGCACTTCCTTGGGTCATGTCACCATCTGTACCTATTGCTGTCAGCACAACACCCTTCTTTCTTTTCTTTCCTTCAAAATTGCAGTAAATATTAACTCTCATGATAATTATAGGCATTTCTTTAGTAGAAAATATAATTTTCAAACAAAAACTAAGCGATTGTATTTGTGTTTAAAATTTAGTAACAATTTCCAAATCTATCTCAGCTTTGAAGAGACTATATAAATTAAGGACATTTTTCATGGAGAGAGATAACTGGCTTGATTAACTATGCACAAAGTAGACAAGCATGGGACTAACTGGAAAAGAAGTGGAATACATTATTCATTTTATGCTTCATATCCTCTTAAGACACTAGCTATTATAAAGTAGACCTTAGGAACTGATAGAGATGGGAGAAGAGATATGACTTACAGAAATGGAGAATGTAGCATCCACTAATATTTTTATTGTTTTGTTTTGTTATTATATATATTTTTATTTACCAACTATGTTCCCTCCCCATATTATAAGCTGTCTTAACAATATTAACAAGGATTGATGCTATAAATTTAACCTTTAAGTTACAGGATAACAAAAGGAGATTATGACTGTGCTAGAGAAAAGAGTATTACCTAAAGATGAAAACAGGGACAGAATGGAATTTACATTTAAACGTTTTGGGAAGAGGCGGGGCAAGTATTCAGTTGATTAAGGAATGGTGCCATCAAGCTACATAGAAGAATGTTGTTTTATTGCTACTTGGAAGTTTGTGGCTAAAAAGGTAAACAAGAATGCTGAGTTGGCAGGGTGCATTGCAGAAGAGATGCTGTAAACTACCCTTCCTAGAATCCACCTCCCTATATAATCACAGATTCTGGTCTGTTAATAAGAAGCACCAGGGAGATTTAAAAGATAGAAGAGGAAAGGTGCCAGAGGGCATAGGAAGTCATGTTTGACTCAGACCACAGGTATGAGGTTCAAAGCAGCTGTATTGTATTCAGAATACATAGAATGACTTCTGTTTTCCTTACTGAAGCCTGAATGATTCAGAGAAATAGGAAAATAAATCCCCTGCTCTGGGTTATGAATAAAGCAATTATTTCTCATCAACTTTCCTCCCTTCGAAACCCTGAAGGTATGTCAGTCTGTGACCCTGGAATACAGGATAGTTTATGATGGGTGATAAAAGTGGCTCTTAACTAGCTCTCTCCCCTCAAGCAGCTTTGCAAACAGAACATATACATTAAGATAAAATAAAAATATGAAATCCTATGACCTAAGAATGACATGAAGGTAGAGAGGAAGTCTGTTCAAAATTTCAAGGAGCTACACCAATCTCTCTCTTGCATCACAGCCTTTGCGTGCACCATCTCCACTGCTTGGAGACTTCTCTTTCCAAGTCCAGTCCTTTTGTACATTCTTCAGGTGTCAGCTCAAGGAGCAGTTCTTCCTGCATTGACTACCCAGTCTAAGTTCGGTTTTCTTATTCTTTTTCAGAGCACCCAGTTTCTTTGCCTTCACTGCATTAATTACTATTTAAAATGATTTCTTTTTCTCCATATCTGTGTATTTAGCACGTGTCCCCTCTATTAGAGCGCACACTCTGAGAGGGCTAAGACCATGTGTGTTCTACAAACTGCTTCATATCTATCCAGTGCCTAGAAAACAGTATGTTCTCAATATGTATTTGTTGAATGAATAAATGAATGAAAAGGTGTCAAACATATAATAATGGAAGGAGAACTGACTCTGGGTGGTGAACACACAGTGTGATGTATAGATGATGTATTATTAAAATGTACACTTGAAACCTATATATTTTTACTAACCAATGTCACTCCAATAAATTTAACAAAAATTAAAAAAAAAAAAGAATGAATGAGTGGTTATTGAAAGTAGAAGTAGTAAAGAATGGGTGGAAAATAATCATTTCAAAAAGAAAAATTTGGTATTTGACTCAGAGATATTAATCAACAATGTGAAATAATGATAAGGGTTTATTTTGTTCCTTAGTTTCCTGTGTGGTAAGAAAGTGGAATTGGGGCATTTCAATGTTTACTAAAAGATAGTCTTTCCAGGGAAATAGGAAAGAAAAGTATCATTGTCTTCCCCCATATATTCTTCAATTTCTCTTAGAATTTAATATTGATTGTATTCATAACCCTTCATTTTTATATATCATCTATCAAATGAAAGTACTTTATGTGATATGTATAACAAGAAAAGTTCTTTGATGCAGTAACAAGGTATCTGATAGAGCTACAGATGCAATTATTTAGCAATACTTTCTGTTTTAAGAAGAGTTAAAATATAATTTTTTGCTTAATGAACAAAAATACCAAAGTAAAACGGACAAGGTTCTCATAATTTTGAGACATATTGTAAACACTGTGAAAGACCTGCCTCCTTGTTTGAAGCTACACTGATCAATGCATTAACCTCTGTCTGGAACTGTATTAACCTGTTTTTACAGTGAAGAAATTTGAGAGCTCTGCTATTTTTTCTTCTTTAGAGACTTTCACTAAAATATAAAGCAATTTTTGGCAGGTTGCATTATTTTCATTCTTACTCAGAGAAGAGAGAGCCATGCCTACATTTGCATGCAATATATAAAGCTACAGTTTGTGTAATCCAAAATATAATGTGAATAAAGGACCCAAAGCTAATTTGTGTAGTTCTCAGAAGCAGAGCTTGTGCATGAATTATGTGCATCATTGAATTATTTGTAGTAAACTGCAAGCATTTAAAGTTTAGAGAGAGAGAGATACTTCTAAGTTTGTTCCCTACTAATGGACTCTCCCAAGAAAATGAATTTTTATTTTGATTAAATCAAACTGAAGAATGAATATTGAAGTTAGGAAGCCCTCTGTAATTACTCAATTCTAGTGGCCCTCTCTGTTTAAATCAGACATTTCTTTTTAAGCTATGAGATAGTATTTATACTACCTAAAAAAGAATAAAAAAGAATGAAATGACAATATAGTTTAGTTAAATTAGCTATTACATATTTGGTTAACTTAGTTTTAAGTCTAAATTGATTTTTTAAAATCATTTTTATTTTCTTCTGTGTACTGAACCATAGTATATGAAACCTTGGAACCTTTGCTGATGCTATTTCTGCCACGTAAGATGTTCTGGGTTTTCATGATTTGAACAGAGAACAATACTGGCAAAATTATATCAGGAAGAAAATGAAGGTCATTTAGGGCATCATCATCCCACTTCTAATTAACTCCTTACTAAAAGGACACTTCCAGTATATCAGTCAATGGTTGACATTTTGTTTTGTAACTGGCAACTACAAAATCTTCAATTCGTTACCAATAAGCATTAATTTCTGTCTCATCTAAGTGCGTTGGGGAAGCTCGTGCCTAGGCTGGATTTGGCTGCACAGCTCTCTGAGGGGTTGCCTAGCCTTGCTTGTAGGGGCTCCGCTTCCAGCATGCACAGTCTAGGGCCCAACCCAAAGGAAGTGCAGCCATCTAGAGGAAGCTGCTTTCCAGGCGGTAACAGGAGGTAGAGAGGAGAACTGGAAACAGATGAGGACTTCTAAAGCCTGGGTTTAAGACCAGCATACTGTCACTTATGCCCACATTCCTTTGACAGAGCTCAAAGGTCAGGAAGTAGTCTCTGTTTCTGCGGGAAGAACTACAAAGTTGCCTGGAAAAGAGGGTGTGAAAGGGCAACAATATTTCAGTCTGTCACTGCCAGCAGCCACTGCCTTGGATGGTCCTCAGCCACCTGTTAGGACTAGGTATGTAGTCTTCAAGATGATTTCCTATATGAAAATCATGGCAACCCAAAATTGTTTGGGTATGATGGCAGGGATAGCAGCAGGGACAACCTAAGGTTCACACTACAAAAAAATAATTCAAAGGTTAGATTAATCGTGACTTAGTCAAAATTTTAAAAATCAGGTAATAAAATGACTAGCATAATATTAACTGTTGTGTCTCAATGGGTGTTTTTGTATTAGATGGAGACAGCAGGGCCCAGAAGAAATACAGCGATACCTTGGTTTTCCAACGTCTCCATTGACGAACATTTTGGTTTACGAACGCTGTAAATTTTATGGATCTATGGTATCATTAGATAGTAAAATACATGCTAAAAAAATGTGCAGGTTTAGGGGTTGATTTTAAAGGTCTGGAACGCATTAATCCATTTTGTATTACTTTCTATGGGGAAATCATGCCTCAGTTTTCGTACATTTCAGAAGTTGAACGAACGGTCCTCCGGAATGGAATATGTTCAAAAACCGAGGTATCACTGTAATGCTTATTTTCAGTCCCTTAGTCTGAAATGTCTATTTATCAGCAAAGTCCTATATGAGAAATATTTACTGAGACATTAAATACTGTTTTATTACATGGGAATCTCTAAGGTACAAATATGGTTTTCATTATTTTAAGATATTTCAGTTAATTTTACCTGTTTTAAGTTTATTTGTTTGTAGTTTCACAGCTATATAATCAGATATAAAATGTTTTGGAAGACATTCATAATGGTAAATCATATATAGTAAAGTTTTTTAGGGTACCAATAATGATACAGAACTTTTTAATTGTGCTATTTAAGGAAATACACCTACTCAATTCCTCATATGGCTTGTCAATGGTGCTCATTTGTCTGAAAGTTGTGGGTTAGGTTCCGAAACTTTACTCACTGCATATCTGTGCAGTCCTCTGGAATATTCTGCCCCTATTTTCCCTCTTCCCCTAAGGTTGTCAGCTATCTCAAATGAAACAATTTGTTTCTATTTGCTCATCAGAGACTATCTTGACAAAAATGACAGAAATTTTTGAAATGGTAAAGCAGTGCACTAACATATTTATTCCCAAGGCATGAAACTAATTTTAAAAGACTAAATTCCGTTAATTTTCTTCAGTGAACATTTTACATGTTATCTTTTTATTTTATTGTTTTATTTTTATTTTTTGACATTCAATATTATTTTATATTAATTTCAGGAGTGCAGCATAATGGTTAGAAATTTAAGTCATTTATGAAGTGATCCCTCTGACTAGTACCCACCTGGCACTATACATGCTTACTACCACATTATTGATTATATTCCCTGCGCTTTACTTTACTACCCATGACTATTTTATAACTACCTATTTGTATTGCTTAAACCCTTCAACCTTTCCAAACTGCTCCCAACCCTCCTCCCATCTATCACCCTGATAGATCTAGTACCTATCTGACACCATCCAGAGTTATTACAGTATTATTGACTATATTCCTTATGCTATGCTCTACATTCCTGTGACTACTGTGTAACAACCAATTTGTACTTCTTAATCTCTTCCCTTTTTCATCCACCCCAATCCCCCTCCCATCTGGCAACCACCAAAATGTTCTCTGTATCTATGAATTTGTTTGTTTTGTTTGTTCATTTTGTTCTTTAGATTCCATTTATAAGTGAAATCATATGACATTTGTTTCTCGCTGTCTGACTTACTACACTCAGCACAGTACCCTCTAGGTCCATCCATGGTGTCACAGATGGCAAGATTTCATTTTTTTTTTTTTTAATGGCTGAGTAATAGTCTATTATGTATATGTACCACCTCTCCTTTATTCATTCAGGGACACCCAGGTTGCCTTTGTATCTTGGCTATTATAAATATTTTTCAAAATGCAATATAAGAAACCAACCAAGAAGACTGGCTTATTTATGAATTTTCTAGTATTCAACCCAGAATTTTTCAGCTCTGAGGGAACCGAGCTTATGTAGCTAAAACCACTCACCATCTTTTCAGCTCTATCGTATTCTGAGTATTGCTATCACCAGTCTCTATGTGACAGACTAAATATGTATTCCTACACCGTACATAAACTCTTCTACATTTTTTCTGGTGGAAATTCTAGAGCAAAACAGTTGTTCGTAAGGTCAGAGTTCTTAATTTGTTCAGCCAGTCCGTACTGATACTCAGCTGGTCTGCATCAGTATAAGCACACCTCCTACTAAAATATTAAAAGACTTATGTGACTGTTGGTAAATAGGAGCTGTCCTGAGGCCCTGAGCACCCTGCTTACCTCTTCATGGTCCCTCCTGGAACCCCTCAGTTCTAAGAATACAGCAAGGAAGGGGCCTACCTTGGCATTCCAGGGGCCTCCATGACCCTTCCCTGCACTAAGCATATCAGGTATCTATGCTCACTGGTCAACTCTCATGCCATACCAGTTTTTAAATATTTTTAATATTATTACAGCCATAGACAGAAAGTGTTTCATGGTAAACATGACCTACAAAGGGAAATAGGAAAGGAAAGACTCAATTGCAGGGAGTGGGAAGGTGGTAGTGAGAAAAGTCACAGTGGGTATGCACCCTATGTTGAAGCCAGAGAGTCTTCAGTTCCTACCCACTTAGTAGAGGTTTGTTCTTGGTAAGAATTCAACCACACACTGAGCCTCAAGGTTCTCATCTTTAAAACAAGCACAATAATACGCAGTTTGCATAGGATAATGCTGTAAACATGAGGTAGTGTTTAAAAGGGTCTGACCCCACTGCAAGCCGTTAAGAAATGATACCCTCTATAATTATCACTATGCTCAATATAAAGGAGCAGGTAGACTTTGCATCTCCATACTCCTGATGTCTCTCCTCCAGCTGCTGCCCTGAATACAGCTGCTGTAAGAAGCACTGACAACACAGGGGGCTTCTAATGGGCTCTGAAGGAGTTTGCATGGAAGCTTCAAGGAACACAAAGAAAATTCTATTTATTTCTCCTAATTTGCTGCAGGGTGTTGGCATGATGGTTGTCTGTGGGTAAACTTAATATCTTGATTAGCTCTCCTGAGAATGCCTCTGGAAACTGTTACATGAAGTGGGAGGTAGAAGACTGACTAATACCTGTAGTGCCTTCAACATAGTCTGCAGAGGTCTGTTTGCTTAGAATTGTAAGATGTTTGTTACCTTGACAACCACAGGAAGTACAAGGCTGGGTTTTGAGTACTTTAGATTTCTTTGAAGTTCTTTATGGGGATGAATGATTTGTATGTCTAATCGATGAATGGCAAAGATGATATTTAATAAGATTAATGAAGCTCACATAAAGCATTCTGGACACTCAGCCCAATGGCGTGGCTTCCTTAGAAATGTAGTGAACATTTCTGGTGTAGGCCCCAGCGAGGACCCAAACCTTCTTTAATACTAGGTGAAATTTCAGGTTGGGAGCATAACTATATTTTCAGTTGCCTCTGATACGTAGTCTCAGAATTTGGACTGGTCATTATCAGGCTAAGAGAAATAAGTCAAATAGAAAAAGTCAAGAACCATATGATTTCACTCATATGTGGGCTATAAAACTGAAAGCAACCAAAGAACATGAAAAACAAAGAAATAAAAACGCATAGACACAGACAATAGTTTAGTGGTTATCAGAGAGTAACGGGGGTGTAGGGGATGGTAGATGAGGGAAAAGGGGGTCAAATATATGGTGATGGAAGGAGAACTGACTGGGTGGTGAACATACAATGTGATTTATAGATGATGCGTTACAGAATTGTACACCTGAAACCTATGTAATTTTACTAACCAATATAAACCCAATAAATTTAATTAAAAGAAAAAAAAGAAACAAAAACAAAAATTGCCCTAGTTTTGAACTCTATGAGGAAGAATTTTTTTCGCTTTCTCTTTTTTTCCCCTCTTTGTTGATGGTCTGGATCACATTTGTGTGACTTGTAGACCTAGCAGTTCCCTTTAATAAATCAGTCCTGACCCTGTGCTTTTACAGTAAACTAGCAAACAATGAAGACAAGTTTTTTGGTATCTCTGCTCTGTTTGAGGAAATACTGAACTATCATTTTCCTTTCCCTAATGTTTCTCATGTTCCACTCTCTTCTGTCACGGCCTGGTTTTATCTTCCTTTCTCAGGCTCACACTTATTCCTCTTCATCTGGCTGTAATGAACACAAATCTCAGTCTGTAGACATAGAAATGTACTCTCTTCGTTTATCTATAATTGAAATTACTTTCTTAGATGCTGCATTAGTTATTTATTGCTATGTAACAAATTACCCAAAAACTTAGCAGCCAAACAACTGACATTGATTATCTCACACCATTTCTGAGGGTCCAGAACCTGGGAGTGCCTCAGCTGGGTTGTTCCACCACCGGGTGTTTTGTGAGGTTGCAGTCAATCTGTCAATTGGACTTGCAGTCGCTGAGACTTGACCAAGACTGGAAGACCCACTTTTAGTTGCCTTATGAGGCTGTTGACAGGAGTCAGTTCCTGATCACACAGGCCTCTCCATAGGGCTGTTCTCTCACCATGGCAGCTGACTTCCCCTAGAGTGAGTAATGAGAGAGAGAGCAAGGTCTCTTTTAGAGCCGGATTTCAGAAGTGACGTACCACCACTTAGGCTTTATTCTGTTTGTCACACAAACCAATCGTGACAGTGTTGGAGTATTATACAAAAGTATAAATGCCAGGTAGTGGATCATGAGACCACATGTATTTTCCCTGTTCCACTTTGCTGGAGAGTAGAAACGTAATTACAGGCAGTGGAGGGGTTCCCTCACCCTCATTCCTGCAGCTGCGTGTGAACCCTTACAGAGCAACCAATAAAGTTGTTATTGTTGTTTTAAGAGGATTGGGTTGATGAGGTAGGTGTTTGGATTATTCACCCTGAAAACTGAGGCCATCCTATCATAGATATTGCCAGAACATCTCTCACTTAACATGCAGCGGGAGTGCGATCTGTTTGTGCCACCCCCCAAATGTATTCATAAGGACACTCCTAAACACCCCTCTTTACAGATGGAGGGTGGAGAGGCTCTAGAACTGCACTGTCCAATACGGCAGCTACTAGCCACATATTGCTCTTGAGGTCTGGAAATACAAGGATCTGAAATGCAATGTGCTATAAGTCTAAAATATACATCTATTTCAAAGACTTTGCCTGAAAAAAAAGAACGTGAAATATCTCAGTCGAGCTATGTCGCTCACATATTGAAATCAGAATTTACATGCATTGCATTCTATTTATGATTTATGCATTGTATGCATTATGCATACAATGCCTTCTATTTATGCATTGGGTTAAATAAACCATAGTATTAATATTAATTTCATGGTTTTAATTTATTTTTTTAAACAATGGCTACTGGAAAAGTAAAAATTACCTCTATGGCTTGCACTTACGGCTCAGGTTACAATTCTGTTGGATAGTGCTACTCTAGGTACTTGGGTAGAAGCTGGGGGAAATGGCTTCCTATCCAGTACAAGAGCCAGAGGTGTTCTCCACAGGTGGTATTTGGTGAACATCAGTAATAAGAATCAGATTCAAGTAAGAACATCATAGAGTCTGAGGACAAAGGTGTTTATAGCAGATACTGTCAACATCTTGACCGTGTGCCCTCAGCGCTCAGGATTCCATAAACACTGACCGCTTCTTGTTGAAAACCCTCAAACCCTGTAGAGTTTTCTGATAGCCGGGATGTTCTCAGCCCAGGAGGATGGAGGATGGAGGAGTCTCGGCATGAATGTCCTTGAGAACAGCTTTCAAGCAAAGCAGATGGAAACCAGTGGATAAGTATCCCAGTTTCTTTGCCCCTCATGTGGGGTTACACTGGGGTGCATTCTGCACCCAGTGGTGTCGCAGATGGGGAGTCCCAGCTGCCTGTCGCAGTAACCGCTCACTAAGACACCTGTTCAGGCTTTCTTCCCTTCCGGCTCCCCTACTGGTAATTCCTGGAATCACTTCCCAGACAAACCTCTTTTTCAATCCATAGTATAGGGTCTGCTTCTAGAGAAATCCAACCTAAGACAGAATATGGGTATGGTATGTATGTGTCTACTTGTAGGAGCATATAGGCACAAACACAGAGCGATAGCCCTGTGTATTTCTGGTTAGTATAAGTATTCATGGGTAAAGTTGACATAATAATTCTCCATGGATGTTTTCTTAGTGTAATTGCTTTCTTGTCCTCTGGCTCTGCATCCACGTCTTACTATTCTGTCCCTGGTAATGTCCTACCTCCCCAACCCCTCAAAACCGTATACTCTGGATGGTTCTGTTCAAAATCCTTGCAGTTGGCAAATTGGGCCAGGTTCTAGGAATGTGGGCCATAAGTGTCAGCCTACAAGTTTTCCTTTTGACATTTGTTGAAAGGAAACTCAGTTTTATTTCTCTGAAGATAGCATGAGAATGACATTTTACCTTCCAGCATCCCCATATTGTGACAAGATGACAAGCATTCTATTTTCACCCTTCTATTTTCTCCATCATAAATAGGTACCAATTTGTAACCCATGTGTGCATTTTACCTAGAGGCAGGGGAGAAGGCACACTGCCTTATTTTAGCTCAGCAGGGCAAGAGCACTGGAAGGTGAAAAGTCAGGTTTACCTCCCACAAATGTGTTTGAATAATGTTGCTGACAAAATCAGAATGTACTTTACTGGGGAATGTTGTCCTTGTGACATAAAAGCCATGCTCTCTCAGTGTCTCGGTCACATTAAAACAAGCACAATAACAATACTGACGATATACATTTTACCACTTCTCATAGGTAAACTGCTTTCTGGATTATGAAACACTTTCCCAAATATCTTCTCCTTTGAGTCTTTCAACATTTTTTGGGAACAACAGAGTTACCATAGATATGCTGGTGATTTCTTTGGCACTACATTCATATCTGTCCATATTCTTGCAATAGCTAATTTGTGTAACTCAGTTTTTGGCTTTAAGGACATATACAGAAATAGTCAAGTGGATAAAATTGTGTATAGGAATCATGTGATGCTTGAACACTCAATATTTGCAATGTTAATTTCCAACGGGGACTTGCTCGACTTAGTTTACTCCACCCCAATCCCTAACAATTTTCTTCATCTTCCGCCCATCTATAAATTGTACAGATATGCTCTGCTTGCTTGTTTTCCCAACCCATACATGAATCCTTCCTCCTAGCCTAGAACTTGATTTTGAAAGCACTCTGGGTAATAAACCATTTGATTTGGTCCTAGGACTGCCTCCTCGGTACTGCCGACAGTGGGCATCCTTTGTGAATATGGCATAGATTTTCAGTGTAAGCTGAAATGTCTTGTTACTGTATTGCTGTTTTACTCACACCTTTGGAAACACTACAGATAAACAACAGCAGATGTGTTGGGAAAGCACCACTGTCAGAAGGCTAAATTCTATGATAGGAAATGCTAAATAAATGGTTGGTCAAAAGATTGAATAAATGGCCAAAGGTAAAAAGACCTTAATATGTCAAGTAATGCAGGAATTAGTGTCCCATGACACCATGTTACCAAGCAGGGTGAGTTCATGAGAGTTACCAGAGAATCAAGGCATTGGTCAGCATTCCTGGTGGAAGTATTTGGCTTATGTTTATACAGAGGACACAGTTTTATACTAGAATATAAGCTGCATAAGGACCAGACTTGTGTATCTTGTTTTCCCACTGTTTCACCAGCTCCTACCACAGTGTCTGGCACATAGAGAGCATGCACACATATTTTTAAAAATAAATAAGCACCTAAATGATTAAATGCACTTGGCATCTAGTCTCTAGTAGTTGCATTTCTATTCTGAAGTCACTGGTATCTTATGATGTCCTAGAAACAAAAATATAGGCATGTTTCAAAGAAAAATGTTGAATAGCCCCTTTAAATTTTCTCAAGCCTCCATTAATGAGGCAAAGGAAACTTCAGTTGCATCTTGTATTTCTCAGCCAGAAATGGTCTGGCCACAGGGCAGAGTGATACTTTTAAAATGCAGGGGAAATAATCCACCAGTTTAATCTGCACAATGTTTAACACAAATATCTTCTCCATTAACAAAATGGTGCAAGAGAGAGGCTGGGGTCATTAGAGGACCTAAAAACGCCCTGCAATGTGTTTGTGCAAGATTAGCCCTTCATCGAAAAGATGTATTCTTTCTCGATATGGCCTCATGTCAGGGTTGCTGGCCTTAAAGTGTGGAACTTTTCCAGTTCAGCAGGGCAAGGATGCCCAGAGCTATTTTCTGCGTTTGAAATAAAAGAGCAAGCTGTGGCGAGCCTGAAACCTTTGTTACTATTTCTATTCCTCTCTTCTCTCTCTATTTCCTGCTCTCCTCTTTACCCACCTGTTTTGTTTTGTTTTTCCCTTGCTTAGTAAATAGAGGTGCCCATATGGCAAGTTGTGATAATCTTCCTCTCCCCGCTCCTCACCCATGAATTTGGCTTTGGTTTTAATACCAGGAGTTTCAAACAGTGAAACAGAGGCAGCCATTCTTCTCCTCTCACTAGAGGCTCAACTCAGAGCTATTTCTCCAAAGATCTGACTGAATCCCAAATCTCTCCAGTGCTCCGCTAATGTGTGCTGGTGTACTGTCTTTCTCCTGTCCTACATCTGGCTAGAATTTATTTTCCGATCAATATGAATCTTTGATTTTGGTGCTAAAAATCTGTGTTTTAATTGAAAATATTCACAGATGTTATTTTAATTTGACACGAGTTCCAAGAAAAGGGAAAGGAAATAGATCCAAGACATCTAGTCAGTAAGGAATAAGTTATGCTGCTGAATCCAGACACAGAAACATCTTAAAACACAAAGGTTCATGTTACTTCCCCACCTGGCAGGGAGCTCTACCCATTAGAGTCACTCAGTCTCAGGCTGACACATGGGCCACCATTTCAAACATTGTTACTCAAATGTTGCTGGCCTCAGTGACAGGGACGACTAGAACTCTAGAGCAGTGTTTTTCAAACTTTAATTTACCTGGGTTCAACTGGGGATGTCGAGAAAATGCCAATTCCGATTCAGTACATCGGGGCAGCGTCTGAGTTTCTGCATTTCCGAGAAGATTCCGGTGATGCTGATGCTACTGGTCCACCCACCACTTTGCAATAGCTGACGTCTACCAAAACTGGCAATTCAATGTTCTGGCCCAGAACTACAATTCCATAGACCCAACCACAAGGGAGCTGAGCAGTACCATCCAATCAGAGAGAGAGAATTGAAAATATTAGGTGAACATCCAGAAACATTAACTTGCTTATTTACATGGCACAGAAGAAAAGTAAATACTTTTTTATGGTTTTTAAGCTAAACTGGTCATTATTTTAAAACATTAATCAAAAAGAATTTGAGCAGGGCTTCTCAATGCCAGGCTGCATATCAGAATCAAGGTAGCAGCTATATACGACGTCAGAGGGGTAGTAAATTGGGAGAAGGGGGTTATCACTTTGTGAGGGATGTAAATGTCTAACTATTACATTGTTTTGTACACTTGAAAATAATTTTTTTGAAAAATCGCTTGTGGGCATTTTAAAAAAACACAAAATACCTGATCATTCTGGGGTAGATGTGGGGTAGGGCTTGGATATTTATAATTTTCCTTTTTATAATCTGCTCAGGTATTTCTCTAGCCAGGACTGAAAAACACTGAAACAGATTTCTAAGCATTTTTTTGAAGGTGTAAAAGCACAATTTGAAGAATGCTTTTAATTATCACTGTCTCCCACCAATCAATGAAACATACTATAAAAGCCATTGTATTTTAGTTATAATTGAATATAAATGTATGCTAGTGACAACTGAAATATTTCTTTAATTTTTTTTCCCTAAATTGAAAAAAAAAAACACCTTTTTTTTTTTCTTTTTTAATGACCATTAGTATCTAAAGGAAAGTTTTCCACTTTGAAGGTCAGCTATGTTATTCAAATTGCTCAAATATGAAAGTGTGTTATCCAAAATGCTGACTTATTCAAGTTTGTGACATAGTTGAAAGAAAGGCTGTCAAGAATGACTGAAAGGAAGGGAAGGAAGGAAGGAAGGAAGGAAGGAAGGAAGGAAGGAAGGAAGGAAGGAAGGAAGGAAGGAAGGACAGAGAGGAGAAGAAGAAGGAAGAGAGGAAAGGAAGAAACTGACATATGGCTCAGAACCATCGCAGTAGAAGGAAACCTTTGAGTCCAAACACTGGAATCAGCTAATATGGAATTATATCTCAGATTCAAATTTTAATGATTTGTGAATATTATTAAAGTGAATCTTGTGTAAATTGCTTAGTCTCTCTAAAACTCTTTTTCTATTATTTAAGATAGAGAAAATAACTACCTCACAATACTGTTGTTAACTGAGAAAAGATGCAGATCTCTCGCACAGAGGCTGACATATTATTATCCATCAGGATGGGTAGTTACACTTTTGTTGTCGTGGTAGGAAGTAGCTGCCTGTAATATGGCTCTGATGGCACTGACAATAGGAAAATGCCAATTCCCCTCATTTCCTTTGGAACTGTGTCGTATTTACAAAGGATTTATATTTTCTTTTAATAGCCTGTGTCACTGAACTGTGGTGATGTTTGGGGTTAAGAGTTGCTCTTAACATGTACAAAATTTATTAAATGTATGCCAGATTTGTTGGGCTTCCCCAAGATAGTGATTTAATCAAAGGCAATAGAATGATAAACAAAAAGGGTGTAAAAGGGGGAAATTATGTCATGATAAGATCTACTTCAACTCTACAACACAGTAGTTAGGAAAAATAGTCTCTTGAATCTCAAAGATAGACATCTGTCATTTCCTAGCTATGTGGCCAGAGTCAAGGTACTTATCTAAGGGTTCCTTCTTTCATAAAGTCTGTGTGGAACTATAACTGCCACAGAGATGTTGTTATGTTGTTATTTCTGATGCTGACTGAGGGAAAAAGAGAGGCTTAAGAAGTTTCTGTATGATATCACACAGGTTTTGAGCTGGCTTGTGACCAAATCAACCTTGAAGTTCTCCTCAGCTTGACTAAACTGTAGATGGGTTTCTTCTTGACCCTACATCCTGGCCCTATCTTTCCTTGGACCATTTATATTAAAAAATGTCCCATTATAAATTCTTTTCAGTGGAGCAGCTCATAGCAGACAATACTCTGTCAGAACACTTAGAAAGGCTTGATATAATTTTTAAAAATCTGATTAGAAAGGTCCGATTGCTGCTGAAGCAAATGGGAAAGAAGAGGTTCTCAGAGAGGGAAGCAAAACTTCTCCCCTTAGGTTATTTCCCAGTTGTGGTCCAGGGATGGCGAGAGCCTGAGAAATAAGATGAAGGACCAGAACCAAGGCAGATAAACTGATGAGGTTTTGGCAATCACGTGGGGCTGGTGAGTAATTTTTGTTTGGGATAGCTAAATATGACTGGGGGTTAAGAATCTCAGAGAGTTCAGAGATGTGGGAAAGTGAACCCCAAACTTTGGACATTTCCCTTTGAGGCATATGCTGAATCCTTAAGATGGACACAGTAAGAGGCTAAGAAGTGAAACAGAAAGCTGCTGCAAAGGAGAGTTGAGTTTTCAGCATTTCAGGCATTGAAGTTCAGGTTCTGACAGGAAGGAGGGCACTAGTGTACTCTCTAGATTCTCTGTTGGAAGCCCTGCAGAGCTATAGCTTAGGAATGGGGGCAAAATAAAGACATTTGAGCCTAACGAACACTATAAACTAACTATGAATCAGATTGTAATTGACTGGATTAAGGTGATCTGCCTCCCCCCCAGGCTACCTCCTGAGTGAATCCTCTATAGGGGAAGAAAATGTAGCCCAGAGATTACATTTTTTAAAAAAAAAACATATAATTTATGACATTCAGGCAAAAATTACCAAACACACCAGAACACATGAAAGAGGGGGAAAACAGACAATAGAAACTGTCATGGACTGAATTATGTTGCCCCCAAATCATATGTTGAAGTCCCGACACCCAACGAGACTGTGTTTGGAGATAGAACCTATCAGGAGCTAATTAAAGTTAATGCAGGTCCTAAGGGCGGAGACCTGAATCTATAGGATCGGTGTCCTGATAGGAAGAGGCACTAGAGAGCTCACTTTCTATCAGCCATGTGAGGACACAGTCAGAAGGTGGTCAACTACAAGCCAAGAAGAGAGCTCTCACCAGGAATCAAATCAGTGGGCACCTTGATGGTAGACTTCCCAGCCTCAAGAACTGTGAGAAATACATTTTTTGTGAAGTTACCCAGTCTGGGGTATTTTGTTATAGTAGCTTGAGCAGACAAATACAGAAACATGTCCAAAAATAATCCAAGTAGACTTCTGATACACAGCTTAGTGTCAACAACAGACTACAGGGCACCCTTGTTCAGATTTCCAGAAGTGTGGCATCCTTCTCCCTGTTGTTACATCTCACAGATTCTAGATGATTCAGCCTAGCCAAACTCTGATATCGGAATTTTCGCTTCAGTGAGACTGCAGTATTCTCCTTGAGTCTCCCCTCCCTGCATTATAGTCTGGAAATGCCTTTAAGAAGAAAGTTGGAAGCTCATAAAGATCATTTCACTTGTTTCTATTTCTCAGGAATTACAGCCTTACACTACTTACCTCAATGTTTAAAAGCAGTTATTTCATATGTTTGACAAATTTTTAAGATGTTTACCCTGGGAGTGCAGGTTCTATGCTCTTTAATGGTCAGAAAATGAATTCTCCCTACTCATGTTAAAGACTTCTATCAAACCAGAAATAGTAATTTTTTTGAATTTAATAAAACATAGCTACAAAGTTCATCCAGCAAAAATCAGTAGATATATTATGGTGATCACTTTGCTATATAAACATCAAGTTATTATGTTGTCCACTGAAACTAATATAATGTTATATGTCAATTATACCTCAAAATATCACCTTGATGGTAATGTACTGAATGATAGAGATTGGAAAGAGAGAAGAACAAGGATTCCTTCTGTAATTGCTTCAATTCAATATCACTTGGAGGGGTCTGCCAGTTCAATAAAGCAGAAAAATTAAGTAAAATCAAACATCTAGGAATCTTTCTAAGGAAAGAGATGCAAGACCTCCACATAGAAAACTAACAAATGATTCTGTGAATATATATATATATATATATATATATATATATATATATATATATATATATATATATATATTAAAGATCTTAATAGGGTTCTGGTCAATATGGTACAGTATGTAAATGCTGTGCTTACTTTCCCTCACAACTACATCAAAATTACAACAAAACTACAAAACACCCATCATTAAGAATCACCTAAAATATTGCTGAACCAAAGCCCTACAACTAAGGACATGCAGAAGAAGCCACCTCAAGACTGCTGAACTAATAGCAGCCAGCCTTGATTCTCAGTTTGGCTTTTCGAGGCAATTTGAAGCATGGCACAAGTGGCAGCTATTTGTGGATTTCTTTGTGGCTTCTGTCAGTGGCCACAGGTGGGGCACAGGCTGCAGCTGAAGTTGACCTGCAACAGATCCGAACCAAGGTGGTCCTGGGGCTGGTGCCCCCAGTGGCCAGCTTCCAGATGAGCTGGAGTATCACCAAGCCACCTCCAAGAATGACACTCCTAAGGTGTGGATTGTGCAGACACGAGAGCACAGCTGAGGCCGATCCTGCTCTTTATGTTCAGCCCCTGCACCACAATTCCTGCACTATAGTCAGAGTCAATCCTCACAACCAATGAACCTGAGGGTCAGTCCCTCTCACTGATGTGTAAAGAGCAACCAAGTCTCAACTACAAGAAGAGGACACACACAACCCACACAAGGAACACACCTGAAGTGCATGGACCAAGTGACAAGGAAGACAGCCCCACTGGGCCCCACAGCACACCTACTACATAAGGCCACTCTACTTAGACCAGAAGACATACCAGCCCTACCTAGTACATAGAAACAAACACAGGGAGGCAGCCAACATGGGAGACAAAGAAACATGTCCCAAATAAAAGAATAGAACAAATCTCCAGAAAAAGAACTAAACAAAATGGAGGCAAGCAATCTACCAGACACAAAGTTCCAAACACTGGTTATAAGGATACTCAGTGATCTCAGGGAGAACTTCAACAAAGAGCTAGGAAATGTAAAAATGGAGATAGAAAACATGAAAAAGAACCAGTCAGAAATAGAATATACAATAATGGAAATGAAGAATACATTACAGGGAATCAACAGCAGATTAGATGTAGCAGAAGATCAGACCAGCAATGCAGAATATAAGGTAGCAGAAAACACCCAATCAGAACAGCAAAAAGAAAAAAGAATTTAAAAAATTGAGGAGCGTCAAAGGGGCTTTTAGGACTACATCAAACGTGCCAACATTCACAATATAGGGGTACCAGAAGGGGAAGAGAGAGAGTGAGGAATTGAAAACCTATGTGAAGAAATAATGACAGAAAACTTCCCTAACCTGGTGAAGGAAACAGATATACAAGCCCAGAAGGTGCAGAGAGTCCCAAATAAGATGAACTCAAGAGACCCACACCAAGACACATCATAATTAAAATGCCAGTTTAAAGACAAAGAGAGAACCTTAAAAGCAGTAAGGGAAAAGCAGTTGGTTACCTACAAGGGAGCCCACATAAGACCAGCAGCTGATTTCTCAATGGAAACTTTGCAGGCAAAAAGGGATTGGCAAGAAGTCTTCAAAGTGATGAAAAGCAAGGACCTACCAAAGCTATCATTTATAATCAAAGGACAGATAAAGAGCTTCACAGACAAGAAAAAGCTAAAGGAGTTCATGACCACCAAACCAGTATTACAAGGAATCTTAGAGGAATTTCTTTAATACAAAAAATACAAACAAAAACAAGAACAAAAATATGAATAATAAAAAGGCAATAACTACATCCCTATCAACAATTACTTTCAATGTAAATGGATTAAATGTTCCAATCAATAGGGGGCTGAATGGATAAGAAAACAAGATCTTCACATATGCTGCCTACAAGAGACACACTTCAGATCGAAAGACACACACAGACTGAAAGTCAAGGGATGGAAAAAGATATTCTATGAAAATAGAAACAAAGAAACAAACAAAAAACTGGGGTAGCAATACTTATACCAGAAAAAAATAGACTTTAAAACAAAGACTATAACAAGAGACAAAGAAGACCTAGTAATCCCATTTCTGAATATTTATCTGAACAAACTCAAAAGGCTACTTTGAGAGGTCATGCTCCTCCATATGTTCTTTGCAGCATTATTTACATGAGCCAAGATATGAAGGCAACCTGGCGATGCCTGAATGGATGAATGGATAAAGAAGTGGTGGTACATAGTTACAATGGAATATTACTCAGCCGTAAAAGTGAAGGGAATCTTGCTGTCTGGGACAACATGGATGCACCTAGAGGGTACTGCACTGTGTACAATAAGTCAGATAATGATAGACAAGTGTCATATGATTACAATTATGAGTGGAATCTAAAGAGCAAAATAAACAAACAAATGAAACAGAAACAAACTCATAGATACAGAGAACATTTTGATGGTTGCCAGATGGGAGGGGGCTGGGGGGGGTCAAAAGGGAAAGATATTAAGAAGTACAAATTGGTTGTTACACAGTAGTCATGGGGATGTAGGGTACAGCATAAGGAATATAGCCAATAATATTATAATAACTAGATATGGTATCAGATGGGTACTAGATCTATCAAGGTGATAGATGGGGTTGGGGCCAGGGTGAAAAAGATGAAGAGATTAAGAAATACAAATTAGTAGTTACAAAATAGTCACAGAGATGTAAATTATAGGGAATATAATCAATAAAATGGTAATAACTATGTACAGTGTCAAGGGGTACTAGTCAGGGGGGTTAGTTACTAAATCGTATACATGTCTAACAATTATGCTATACTTGAAACTAATATAAAATAATATTGAATGTCAACTGTAATTGAAAAATTTTTAAAGTGGGGAAAAGATCAACAATATTATGATAGCATGGTAGTGTCAGATGGTTGCTGGACTTACCATGATAATCACAATCAATATTGTGGTAATAACTCTGTATAGTGCTAGGTGGGTACTGTTGAATAACTATGATGTATACCTGAAACTAATATAACATTGTTTGTGAGCTATATTTTAATAAAAATCTTTTTAAAAATGAAAAAATAATACATACAATTAAAAAAAGAAAAAATATCTTAACAAATGGAGAGATATACTATTTTTATAGATTATAATATTTGAATTTTAAAGATACGATTTCTCCCAAATTAATCTGTAATAAGTTCAATGTAATTCTATTACAGAGTAAAATCTTGATAAAGGAAGAAAAACTGGAAGATTTACCCCCTCAGATGTTCAGAGTTATTATAAAGCTTTAGTGATTGAGACAGTGTGGAGTTTGGTAGAAGGCTAGGCAAAGAAACCATATTACAGAATAGAAGTTCAGAAACAGACCTGCATATATACAGTCTCCAATGAATGTGGAGAACAAATACTTTGTAAGTCTGAGTATCTAGATATATATGTACTGGGGATGCAAAAAAAAAAAAAAAATGTGTAGAAATTGACACTTCTATACAACGTTGCTGTTGCTGATAGTAGCCACATTGAGCACCTCTTCTAATTGCAGAAGTCAAACACGACTTGTATTTGTTTTTTGCTATTGGTATACATTGAGTATTACAATTTTAATAGAGTTTTCCTTTCTGAAAATGTGTCTACATTTTTTTGGCAACACACACACAGTCTGACAATTAAGTTCAAGAACTCATACTAGAAAAAGTGCTACATACCTCATTGCTGAATATCACTATGGTCACCTTCGAAGTACTCCCCTAGGGACGCTATGCAATGATGCCAGTACCTAGTCCACCCTTCAAAGCAATTTTGGAACTCTTTTTCTGGAATGGCCATCAGAGCTGTCATATTACCCTTGATGTCTTGAATGTCATCAAAATGTCTTCCTTTCAATATTTCCTTTATCTTCAGGTAAAGAAAGAAGTCATTGGGGGACAGATTGGGTGAGTAGGGAGGGTGTTCCAATACAGTTATTTGTTTACTGGCTAAAAACTCCCTCACAGACAGTGTCGGGTGACCTGGTGCATTGTTGTGATGCAAGAGCTATGAATTGTTGGGGAAAAGTTCAGATCATCTAATTTTTTCCCACAGCCTTTTCAGCATTTCCAAATAGTAAACTTGGTTAATTGTTTGTCCAGTTGATACAAATTCATAAGGAATAATCCCTCTGATATCAAAAAAGTTTAACAACATCATTGCAACAAGTTCACGAACTTAATTGTCATTCTCCGTGTGTGTGTGTGTGTGTGTGTGTGTGTGTGTGTGTGTATTTACTCAGAAATGCCATATTTAGTTACATACTCAACAGAAATGTATCTAAATTCCTGCAAACACATATGGAAGAATATTTATAGCACTTTTATTCAAAATAGCAAAAAACTCAAGACCAAATGATTGTCAATAATAAAATGTACAAAACTTGTGGTATATTCACACAAAATAAATATTATACTCATGAAGGGGAATAATCTGTTCATAAATGAACAATATGAATAGAGATCATAAACATATGCTTAGCAAAAGAAGCCAGTCAGAAAATAGTACATAACGAATGACAACATTTATGTTATAGTTCAAACACAGCCAAAACTAATATATGGTGATGGAAATCAAAGTAATGGTACTTTTGGCATGGGGTGGCCACTCCAGAGAGGTATTAAGAAAGGATTCTAGATGCTGGTTATGTTCTATACCTTCATTTTAATGGTAGTTATATAAAAAGTGCTCACAGTATTAAAAATTTATCAATATCTATACTAGTGATTTTTATACTTTTCTATACACATATTATAATTTCTGTGTCTATATTATACTTCAGTAAATTTTGTGCAAGCACAGATATTACTCCAAAGATATAGTAAATTAGAAATACATATACATAGATATCTATAATTTCTCCCGTTAAGTATAAGCTATTAGAAAGTTACAAATAAATGACTGTGCTTTAGTTCAGAGTATGAGATTGGTTCCATCGTAATGAAGGTGAATGGAACTGGAGACTGAAGAAAGCCTTTCAGGAGGAGAGGAAATTTGAGATGGAACTGAAAAAGAAAAGCTGGTGATTGATAGTCAGAAATGAGGGCAGTAGGTCATTCTGGCAGGAGAATTAGCATCTCCTTCAAACTGCTTAGCTATGTAAGGAAAAATTGACAGCAGTTTTATTTATTTGGATTATAATCAATAATGTAAAATTAGGTTCAAAGGAATACTAGGGCTAGATTTTTAATGACTTCAAATAACAAGAGTAAGAAATTTGGGCACTGGGGAGCCATTTAGCATTTATGAGTAGAAGAAAGTCAAGATAAAAATTATGCTCCAGAAAAATAAATCCATTGACCTCAAGATTATTGGAAGGAGAATAAAATTGATGTAGCAAGAAAACATAAATGGATATTATGAAAGTCTAATTCATTTTCATTTAGCCAACAGTTATTAAAGTCTGCTGACTGGCTCAGGCAAAAATTAGTGAACACCTAAATTAGATCACTTAAGTGGGAGGGTGATAAGTGATATACATGACATCTTTATTAAGAAATAATTTGAAAAATTATTTGTTGAGTACTACAAATAAAAACTTATGGCAGTATATGAGTTAAGACTATATTCTGCTGTCATAAGCATAAATCCCAACTAATAGTAGCCTAACCATATAGTTTATTTTTCTCGCATAATAAGGAGACCGTAAATAGATATTGCTAGTGTTGTCTTAGCTTCTGAACAATACTATCACACCGAGGATTTTTAATTTGTCTCTAACATTCTGAAGCTGCTGTCTTCCATCTTTTGTATGATACCTCTTCGTCACACAGTATCTGCCATATCTTCAATCCAATTCCTTGATGAAGGAAGGTGGGGAGAAGGGCAGTGCCAAGCAATTCTGTGAGAAAAAGGTTTCTCAGAAACTCTCCCATCAGATTTTCTCTAAGTTTTCATTGGCTGTGACTGAATCTAACCCCAGCTGAAATGGAGGCTGTGGAAATGGGGAAGAGGAATAGGATATACATGACACACTGTCCTGGGCCGACCCTCACAAAATCCACACTGATCCTCACAAGCTACAAAAGCAAAAATTAATAACTGGGACTACATCAAACTAAAAAGCTTTTGCAAAGAAACAGTCAAAAAAATAAAAAATCAAAACAACAGTCAACAGGATGAAAAGGAAACTTATGGAATGGGAGAAAATATTTGTAAATCATATATCTGATAAAGGGTTAATATTCAAAATATATAAAGGACTCATAAAACTCAATAGGAAATAAAAAGTAAACAATCCAATTAAAAAATGGGCAGAGGAACTGAATAGCCATTTTTCCAAAGAACACATACAGAAAAGTACTTAATATCACTAATCATCAGGGAAATGCAAATTAAAACTACAATGAATTTCAAACTGTATTTTAAAGCTATAGTAATCATAAAACATAAAGCATAAAAACAGAGACATAAATCTATGTAACAAAATGGAAGCCCCAGAAATAAACCCATGCATATATGTATGGTCAATTAATTAATGACAAAGGGGCCAGGAATATACAATGGGGAAAGGATAGTCTCTTCAATAAATGGTGTTGGAAAACTGGACAGCCGCATGCAAAAGAATGAAATTGAAACCCTCTTCTTATACCTCACACACAAATCAAGTAAAAATGGATCAAAGACTTGAACTGAAACCGTAATACCTAGAAGGAAACATATTGAGTAAGCTCCTTGACATTAGTCTTGGTAACGATTTTCTGAATTTGATACAAAAAGCAAAGGCAACAAAAGAACAAATAAACAAGTGACTCTAAAAAGCTCAGCACACCAAAGAAAACCATCAACAAAATGAAGTCAACCAATGAAATGGGAGAACATATTTGCAAATCACATATCTGATTAGGGGGTTAATACCCAGAATATATTACATAAGGAACTAATACAACTGAATAGCAAAAAATAACCCCAAAATAGGCAAAGGAGTTGAATAGATTTTTTTTTTCTCAAAGAAAACATACAAATGGCCAACAGGTACATGAAAAGATGCTCAAATCACTAATCATCAGGGAAATGCAAATCAAACCCACAGTGAGATACCACTTCACATTTATTAGAATGGCTATTATAAAAAAAAAAAAAAAAAAAAAAAAAAAAAACGAGATAAATGCTGGTGAGGATGTGGATAAAAGGGAACCCTTGTACACTGTTGGTGGGAATGTAAACTGGTATAGCTACTGTGGAAAAAAACAGTACAGAAATTCCTGAAAAATTAAAAATAGAACTATTATTTGAGCCAGAAGTCCTACTTCAGGGTATATATTCAAAGGAAATGATAACAGGATCTCAAAGAGATATTTGTACTGTGATGTTTCTTGCAGAAGTATTCACAATAGCCAAGATATGGAAAAACAGCTAAGCGTCTGTCAATGGATGAATGGATAAAGAAAATGTAGTTTATATATACAATGCAATATTACTCAGCCATAAGAAAAAAGAAAATCCTGCCATTTGCTACAACATGGATGGAACTTGAGGGCATTATACTAAGTGAATGAGTCAGACAGAGAAAGACAAATACTGTATGATATCACTTATATGTGGAATCTAAAGAAAACTCATAGAAACAGTGTAGAGTGGTGGTTACCAGAACCTGGTGGGGGTGGGGGAGGTAGAAAGGAGAGATATTGGTCAAAGAGTAGCAACTTCTTAAGGTGGTAAAAGTTCTGGGGATTGAGTGTACAGCATGGTGATTATAGTTAATAATACTGTATTATGTATTTGAAAGTTGCTAAGAGAGTAGATCCTCAATGTTCTCACCACACACACACACAAAAAGATGATTATGTGACTCAATGGAGGTGTTAGCTAACTCTATGGTGGTACTCAATTTGCCATATATAAGCGTATCAAATCAACATGTTGTACACCTTAAACATACACAATATTTTACGTCAACTATACCTCAATATAGCTGGAGAAAAGTTATGATCCTGTTATCAAAGAGAAAGTGGAAAACTGATAATGGTTGTAACAGAATTTTTCTCAGTTGCAACACTATATATATATATATATATATATATATATATATATATATATATATATATATAATATATATATATGATATTGCTTGCTCTTAAAACCTATGTGATAGTTGTGGGATAGTATATGCTCATAAGAAATAACTACAGTTAATATGGACTTGAAAATCCATGATGTGTGGTATATATTTTCTATTTGTTTGCATATTTTTAATTAAGTTGGCCATTCTTTGCTTGTTACAGAAATTATCTTTGTTCACATAAAATGCAAAAATTAATATAAAAATGGACAATAAACCAGTACAAAAAAAAGAGAAAAGGAAAAGAGAAATAGATGTGATCCGATGAGATAATTATGTGGCATGAATCCTGCATTTAATGGCAACTTAGCCAAAAATAGGGTTAATAAAGGATTTCTCATTATTTGACTTTTTAAAGTAAACAGTTTTAATTTGAGAAATATATTTCCCATCAGTGAAAACTTGAAGGATTAGCATGAACTTTTCAGACTTTATGCGAGAAATATTAATAGCAGAAAACTGAGATAAATTATGACCTTAATCAGAGTAGCTTCCTATAGACTAAGTTTTCAGGTGTAATTAATTTCCCATTCTTTCCCTCAGGCATCATTACCTGAACCTGATCATTTTACATTTGTTTTAATGTTCTTAAGGATTTAATATGGCTATATCTTTAAATGCCATGTTTCTGAGATTTCTTAAGCACATCTTTCCCTAAAGTTAGAGACCAGGCTTGGCTGGTTCCCTACCAGATTTCTAATGTACATGGAAGGCAATTAATGAACATTTATTGAATAAATGTGTGGGATAATAATAAGAATAAGGGATATCGTGTTTTTTCCTCAGCAGTGATTTTAAAAGAAACACGAATATTCCACATATGGAAATTTTTGCTATTAATCCTTAGAGTTGCAGTCACAACATTTAGTTTTAAATGGTTTGTGTCTCTTTTTCCTCTGATATTCCAAAGCACCCAGCACAGGATATCTGCTGTATCATGGGTCACTCGGTAAATAGTTGCTATTCTCTTGAACAGAGGTATTCCTGAGGACAGTTGAAACAATATTAGGTTGTTACTCTCTGATTTGTTACATCTGATTCCCTCAAAGTCAGGATAGAGTTTGTTGAAGTAGAGAAACATTTTTTTAACATAGTATCCATAAGGCTACTCTTCCTAAGTATTAGATGCTCCAGGCAGCCTTTGAAAAATGCTGGGTCATAGCTTATTCATAGTTCTACTCTGAAATTAGTGCCTGCATGCAATATTCTTGATTAGAAAGAGATTCATGTGCTTCAGAAACAAGCTGAACAAGAAGTTGCATACATCATTCTGTTGTCAGTGTTTAGGAGGCTGACTTTCATTCTTGCCCAGACAGATAGCATTCATCCTTCTTCACCGAGACAGCCCACAAAAGTATTTGCAGCCAGGTCAACTGTTTCTCCACAACAGAGCTTTGAATTGTTTGTTCAAAATAAACAATCTGGGTTTGAAATCCCAGATTTCTGCACAGCCCTTTATGGAAAAGAACATTTTGGTATTAACAACTTCAATGGCAGGTGGTCACCATTCAACTGCCTTGACCAAATATGGTGCCTGAATAACATAACTGGGCATACGTAAGTTTTATACCCACCTTGGTGTATTGTATTAAACTCTTGAGTGTAACATATTCACCAATTTTTTTTTTTTTTAATGGAGTGGTAAAGGGAGGTGTGTTTGTTTAATGGAAAGAGAATTGCTAGCTATAATTCTAAAATTTTGAGCCCAGATATAAATAGAATAATTATGCTTTTGATAGAAATAGGAGAGGGAGGAAAGGCAAGTTTGGTCCATTTGGGGAGTGCTAATCCACAATGCAATATGGAATTCCTGTTCGGGAATTGTTTGAAACCTGAATTAAACAGAAGTTGAAGAATGTGTGCACCAGATTCTAAGCAAAGTAGTTAGCAAACAGCAATCATCAAGAGAGTCCTGGGCAGGTAAGGGAGAGATCCAGGTCAATTCACCTAATTCTGACTGTCTCTGCTTGGTCCTTTATCTCCCACTTATTTCCTGTCTTCATTTGCCTTCAGACATCTGGCTTCATATTCCATTTCCAGGCTTGAACTTGTATCCTTATCTCTGACAGCCAATTTAATATTTCTGTCCTTCTGACCTTGTCTCAACATTTCACTCTCCATATGAGCGTCTGATCCAGCCCATCTGAGGGGAACTTGGACAGGTAATATCTATCTTGTACCTTTTAGGAGGAAGAAAGTATAGTGTTTAATAATACCTTTACAGGCAGGCCATATTTATTCCAAAATAACACTTTATTAGGGTTATAAACAATGCAATTAATCATGCTCTACTTTTCATGGTATGCAAATTCATACACCTAAAAGGAAGAGATTACTTAGAACACTAGCCATGAATCACAGTGCCCCTGTGACACACTTCAAAACACACCAAGAAAGAGAGTGGAAAGTACTTTTTAAAATAACACATTATATTTGCGAATGTGTGTTGACTACTTACCATGTATCAGCAAGCACTGCCCTAAACTCTTGGAAGAACTGTTAAAGCAATAAAGACATTTAGAACATTAAATTTCTGATGGGTCTCTAGTCTCATAGTGATGAATATAGAATTAGTAATGCATATCAATTCAATTCACACATTTCAACATTATAAAACATTTCTAAAATTTGGTGTTTCAGAAAATAGTGTCTTGGTTTTTTCTATCCACCCATGCCTTTTACATGTTGCTCCCCTCATGTGAAATGTCATTTCGCTGTTCTCCATCTAGAAACTTCTGCAGATTCTTTCAGACCCGGCAGCTAAGTTGAAAGGAATGATATTTGAAGTGCTCTCCAGCACTCACTGACAAGACCACTGATTCTCAAACTTGAGCTCATCAGAGTCCCCTGAAGGGCTTGTTAAACCATGGCTGGCCCCACCCCTTAGCTTCTGATCCTGAGGCAGGGCCACTTAGCTACATTATTAAGACAATCCCTGGCGATGCTAATGCTCCTAAGATACCACACTTGGACGATCATTAAATCATGACAACAGGAATATATGAGTTTACTTCTAAAAAGTACACAATACAAAAGTTTACTTAAAAAGAAAGTTTTACTGAGGTATAATTGAAGGCAATAAGCTGTTTTGAGATTGACCCATGTTATAGCATATATCAATAGTTCCTTATTTTTTATTCCTATGGATATAACAGGAATGTGAAAAGATGTACTTGGGGTATTTGAAAAAAATAGGATGAACATGAGTTTTCGTTTTTGTTTCCCGGAACATGAAGTTTAATCAACATTTTAGGTAAGTTTTTATACTATATGGTAGTACACACTTATATTGTAGAATCAAGTACGAAATCACCATGAATGTATCGAACAAAATGCGAGGTGTGAAGGAAATACTGAGATTGATTTAGCCTATTTTTTCCACCCACAGGACTTTACCAATTCCTTCTGTCTTTAGAGGAAAGTTAATAGAAGTGTTTGGTAATCCCTCATTTGAACATCGTATTTAAGGAAAGTATAAATAAACTTTTGTTTAAAAATGTAGACACACAATTATGTTCGAACAAATTCACTGTGTTCAGCTATATTTTTACAATAGTACCCAAAAGAGGCAGTAAAAAATATTGCATTTAAAGCAAAATGCCCTTCTCTTCCTCCTCTTCCTCCACTTCCTTGTCTTCCTCTTTCTCCTCCTCTTTTTCCTCCTTTATTCTTTTTTAAATATGGAATCATATTTCCACTAAATTCCAAAGAGAATTTGGTGTTTGGACAAGTGGAGCAAGATTAGAAA
Source organism: Rhinolophus sinicus (assembly GCF_057876585.1). Classification (NCBI taxonomy): domain Eukaryota; kingdom Metazoa; phylum Chordata; class Mammalia; order Chiroptera; family Rhinolophidae; genus Rhinolophus; species Rhinolophus sinicus. The sequence goes on along the minus strand of NC_142516.1, from coordinate 68,732,588 downwards.
CTGCAACTTCAATATATATATATATATATATAAAGGTTCAAAGTACCAATGTACTTTAAGCAGACTTTGAACCTGCTGGCACTTAACTGACATAGATTAGTGGGTAAACAGAAGATACCAGGGCTAGATGAAGCCAAGGAGAGAAGAGGCTGACGATGAGGGTGAGGTTATCAGTAGTACTGAATGGTCCTAAGGACCGTGGTAACCATAGATTTGAGTTGGACTGGTGTGTCTCCCTCATACCGACTTCAGATGTATATTGGTTGAAGATAGGTGTGGGGAAAGAGTCCCAGAGAGCAGTTTCCAGGCTCTTGGCCTCACGTGGAAAGGTGCTGGCTCGGTTATTAGGTGGCCATCAGCTGTAATCAGATGGCCATCCACTGTGGCTGGGTGGCCATCAGCTGTTACCAGTTAGTCATTAGCCACTAATACAACTGCTGTGGCTATGCTAGTGGGGTGGGTTGGTTGATTGGTTGGTTGGTTGGTTGTCTGGCAGAGAAGCGGATGGAGGATTGCAGCTAGCAAGTGGGGTTGGTTGGTTGGCAGAGAAGCGGACGGTGGATTGTGGATCGTGCTGATCCTACTTCCTGTGTCTCGCCTGGCCACCAGCAAGAAGGGGGTGCAGGAAGACCCCTTGTTGGGGTACTGGCCGATGTTTGCTTTTGTGTCTCTACCAGCCACCATGAGGATATAGTGATATGACTCCCCTATCTATGGCTCCATTGTTCCTTTTTTGCCTCACCATATCCTGTGTTCTGGTGTGGGGAGCAGGAGCTGAGCCCCTGTATGACAATAGGAAAGACAATTTTTAGCCATTAGGGGTTTGGACATTGCCAAGAGCACCAGCTAATCACATTGAAGTTGAGAAAACAGCTCCAGTGGGAAGCAGGAAACTGAAGCTGAATCTACTGTGGAGGCTGAGCCAATCACAGGCAGATATTGTGGCTCCAGCTGCCTCTGAATTCTCATAATCTCATCCATGCAGCAGGTTTATGGCAGCAGCAAAACTAATTCTCAACTCCACTCACTTAGGGGTTGAAATTTTCTGACTTGATGCACATGTGCCAAACAACTTAGAAAGCCTAAGCTTGGCCTCTGAATAAAGTCATCATGACAAGAAACGTAATGACTACGACCAGCTGGTGATTTGGAAAATAAAAACACAGGAGAGATTCTTTCCTCTATGAATCAATTGTTTAGTTACCAAATATCCTTTTTTGGTTAAACAAGGGAAATTGTAGGAAAGAGAAACACTGAGAAAAGTCGTAGAGTAAATATTTCAAGAATACACATTTATTTATTATCACAGTTTGAAAGAATGATGTAACACTTTGTCACTCTTCTTGAGAGAAAGAGAGAGAGCGTGTAAATGAAATTAATAAAATTGAGAGTTAGCACTGAAGACTCAGTCATGAATTAACCACTAGATAGAGACATGTTTAAATTGCAAATTACTTTTAAAGTCATTAACCACCCCAGTTTAATAAAGTGAAATCTTCACACTGTTAAAGAGAGTAACAGATGTTGTTTTTAATGTTTAATGAAAAATATTTATCTGCTGCTATAATGAAATCCTGTTTCCCTGACCCTGTTTCCCCCCCCTCTGGTTAGGTTTGTTATGTTACATTTAAAAGCTCTTTTGCAAGACCATCAGTCAGAAAATTATTTTATCCAATTACTAAGGCTCAGTCTCAAACGATGCTTTTTTTTCTTGGCACTCTCCATCAAGGCACATTTGAAGAGCAAGAGCAAGCCTATAGAAACATGTGAGAGTAAAATGGAGAAATGGCATTTTTTTCTTCAGCTGACATGGCCAATGAAGAATTCTAACTGCAGCAAAGTATGTCTAATTAGTGCAGCTTCAAGCTATGAGAGAGACCCAGTTGGCAACTGTGCTTTCTCTTGGATGAACTTTTTTTTGGATTATTTAAAGAAGACTAATTTCTTGAAGCCCTAGGCAACAGGGTCACAAGAGTAAGCAAAGCTTGTATCAAGAGAACAATGATCTTTCAATGTTGGGGGAAACACCCTCATAGCCAGGAGGAAAGCAATCACAACTTAAACTGCTGCAATCTGGAAGCTTCTCCTCAGGACCTGTTCACGGCTGGTTCCCTGTTCTCTCAAGCAGCATAATGTGCCAAACAAGTGGCAGGTGGGAAGGTTATGTAAAAAACTGCATGACTTCAGGGACTGCAGAGGTACAGAAGGCAAACTCAGAGGGAATGAACCCCCACCCTGAAACAAGAAATAAAAATGCTGGTTATCCCCTCAACCAAGAGGCAGAACTAGTCTCTATCTGTGCTGACTTGAAGTGAAAATGCACAATGTGTGTAAGTTACTCCATTAGCCAGTGCAGATAGAGCTCCTTCTGATTTGAAAATATGTTACAACTTTCACGATTTTTTCTAATAACACAGAGAATACATCCTTGATTCCACCTTCTGGTCTTATAACTAGGTCCTAGTCCTATTCTTTCGAGCTCCAAGAAAGAAAAATAGCAATTGGGGGAGGCGGTAAAGGGGGTGAGAGAAAAGCATAAAAGGTCAATTTAGTCTCCCTGAAACATCTGCTTCCATAAGAAAGGAACGATTTTCCCTCCTTTTAGATAGACCCTAGCAGATTGAAATATTAAACCAAAGTTTGCTCTTATCAGTTATTTTGTGATGAAGAGCTGACCGTCATTTTATCCTTGACCATAGATGAAAAGACCCTTACCTTCAGAGGAGCTGCAAAGATGACCTAGAAGGTGGTGTGGACTGTAAAGATATTATAGCTAAAAATGGCTGTAATGAATAATTCAATTCTACAAATATGTACAAAATATCATACCTATTATAGGGCAGGTACTATGGCAAATTACTTCAGGGAGGAAACCAAGATGGCTGAAGCACAGCCTCTGACTCAAGGAAGCTTAAAGTTAAAAAGGAAGGTTAGAACAAGCACACAAACTGTAATAGGCAGCAGAATATATATAAAAGAAATCCTATAGAGTTCTTCAAAGATGTTCAGATTGCGAGCTCTGAAGGTTAGAGAGAGACCAATTGGTCTCTCACAATTTGCTTTGTAGATTGAACAGGGTTTCCACTGGAAGGGTGAGGTTAGTGATCTGGTTGGATCAAGTGTGGAGTAGGATGATTGGAGATGGCAAATGGTCCATTGAAGTGCAGAGTACGCTGATTGGGATATCAAATGTGAAAGTGGTTGACAAGAAAATTACAGTGTCATGTATTTCTTTTATATACTACATTCCTGGCAGGGGTGTTGACTTGCTTTAAACTCTTTCAAAGGAAGAGAGACACATATAACAACAACAAAAAATGAGCAAGTCATGTAGCTGGATGAAATTTCCCACAGTGATTACATCCTTGTAACCAGCATCTATCTAGTTCAATAGGTGATATTACCAGCATCCAGAGGTTCCCCCTCTTTTACCCCATTGATAATTCCCCAATGATGGGCATTATCGTTATTTCTATCATTGTACCAAGATTAGTTTTGCTTGGTTTAGAGCTTAATATTAATGAAATAATATAGTACATACTTGTGTTTGGATTCTTTTACTCAACCTCCTCCTTTCTTGTTCTATGTAACTATAATTTGTTCTTCTTTATTATTGATGAGTATTCAGTTGTATGGAGTAGTAGGAATGATCTATTGTTGATGTACATTTGAATTTTTTGTGCTTAACCTTAATTTTCCAATCAAATAAATGGGTTAAAAACAACTCAATTTCAAAATAGAAAAACAAATGCATTTACAATTAACTGAAGTATGTACCCAATCAGCTACTTACTATATTCAAGTATGAATATTTTGTCACAGATGAGTATCAACTCCAGTAAGACGATAGGGAAATGAATTGGTTCATGTTTATGTTCTCTTTGATTCCTTCTAATTTGTTTCATATATTGGCCAACTGCAAAGCATTGGGCACCTCTACTAACTAAATTATGTAAAAAAAAAAAAAAAAGAAGAAAATTCCTTGCACTTGTTTTGTTTTCCAGTTCCAGAATAACTGTTAAAAACTTGCACTCTTTCTGATGAAAGAAAGTGTTGTCTTCCTCCTGAGGAAGCTCTGTGTTTTGCGCAAGAAAAACTAACTTTCAGGGCTGCCTTCAGGAAGGTTTCTCACTCAGGAAACTTATATACATTATCTTTCTCATGTCCTCAAATGGATCCTTCATCCCCGGACCTGTGACACTCCCTGTGTCTTGCACGTTAATGTTTATCTGGGGGAAATGGCATTCCTTAGGGTCATAGGCAGAGTTGCCCATCAGAGTTACCAATCCTGATCATTGCCTCCTTCAGTATCTGGTGTCTGCCTCTATATACTTTTGAGAGGACTTAGAAGAGAGGACCAAAAGAATGAGGAAGGCAGAAGATGGTGTATACATTCCGAGATGGAGTAAGGGAATGCCTGACTGCTGAGGAAGGTACTCCATGGGGGCTCCAAGTGTACCTGTAGACCGAGACCATTTATTATTTATTTATTTTAATTTTGGAGACTGAAAAAAGTAAAGCCTAGCAGGGTGAGAGACTTTCCCCTTCTTTCTTGCTACTGTGGAGCTATGAATTTCTGGGAAACATTAAAGTTCATCGCATACTATCCATTCAAACTACAATTCCATTGTGTGTAAACACACTCAGTGGATTCTATGACTCCTGTATAAAGAGATATTTTCATCACTTGGGTGGGACAGGTGGTTTGGAACTTAAATAGCACTAATACTATCTCTGTAAGGATATGGATATAGGACAGATGTCTTAAGAAGCAATGTGTTATAATTTCCAAGATATAGCAAAACAGGTTTTGAAATGGAATTTCATTGTAATTTTCAGTTTATTACAGAAAAGCACTTTCCCTTAATAAACCACCTCTCATTATAACACTCAGTGTAATAATACCAGTATTAGAGAAGGTATTTTTTATTATTTCTAAACAATAGAGAAAGTGATGAATTTTAACATTATGAGTGAGAATCAGAGTAGAAGTTATATATATTTGGCATCAATTGGATGCCCATTACTGAGCTAGTTACTTTAATTCCACAAATGTTTATTGAGTGCTAACTATCTGACATGTGTCATATGTTGGGAATATAGAGCTAATTATAACAACTGTCCTATATTTCAAGTGTACGTTATAATCTAGGAGTTAGTGAAAAAATAATCATGGTGAGATACGTTTCATGATGGAGCAATCTAGCTCCTACGAAAAGCCAGAGAAGTGCTTTTGTTGTTGTTGTTTGTTTATATTTTTCAAGCTTTTAGTATATAAAACTTTCAAAAGCTTGAGGTGGATGAATTTAGAAAACAGGATGAGTTTTAGGAAGTGGAGATTGGGAGGTAGATGCAGCCCAGAGATCAACTTTATCTTGTTAATCCTTACACGATCCTGTTAGGCATCATTAACCATATTTCACAGAAGACATATCTAATCTTGGTACCAATTTTTGAGCCAGATCTTCTGTACACAAAAGCTCATTTACTCTTCCACTCTGTAAAACTGAGATGTTGGATTGGACATTAGTTATTTTAATACCATCATATTTCTTATACAATACTTCACAATTTCAAAGCATCTTCACATAAGTTATTTTAAACTCAAAGTAATGTTGTAAAGCAGAGGGTAAGCATCTTTATTCCTAATTTCATATATGGGATTAGAGTCTTAGAGTGATAAAGAAACTGACCCAAGATCACCCCAGATTGATGGTCAAATCTAAGTCATTTTAACTCCTTATTTTGTATTATTTTTGTACATTCTCTATTTCTCAGTCTCGTAGTTACCGGGATAAAATGGAGAATCAATATGGTATGTTTATTCTTACATGGAGTTTATGATCTTTTCTTTTAAAGGAAGAATGTAATTAATAAAGTTTGAAAAACCAGAACTTTAACTCAACCAATTCAGAGAAGAACAGAGGGTATGCTGGCATACATACTGAAAAAGGTTAGAATGCATAGAAAGATACAAGTGTCTTGGTGGGATATTTAAAAAGATTGTCACATACAGAACCACTCTTCTAAGCAGGGAAGCAACTTTTCTCAAGCAGCTTCATGTACCGTCTCCTCTAAAACAAGCTGAACAGAATAGACTCACAAATCTCTGAGAAACATAAATACTATTTGAGTCCTTTCATAGATCTGCTATGTGTTGGTTTCTCTACCAGTTTAGGTAGTATTTGGTCAGTTAATCATAACGGGAGAAAAAAAATCAAACAGAGTGCATGGGGGCTCATATTTAAAGAGGGGATGCTTTTAGAGAACATGAAGTAATCAACTAAGCAAATTTAATATGCAGGACCACATTACATGCATGAGAAAGAATGCCACACATTTTGAAGTCCTGTCAGCTGTATCTGAGGAGTTATGCACAATACTATAAAGTTGGGTCAATCACCTATGAATTGAGGCTGATAGTTTTCTGGGAGGGTTGATGAGTTGATGCAAAACATGTTTAAAACCATAGTTAAATTAGTTTAGATGAGGTTGTAATTCTCATTTTCATCATGAATTTTATTTTCCTCTGAGAAAGTGGTAATAATACTGAGTAGACTTTCAATGATTTAAGGCTCCATATCATTTTCACTCTACATATCTCATTAATTACTTAACATAATGATGCCAACCCCATAAGTGGAAATATGAAAATAGGCTACAATTATGGACTATAAACCTTGCTTTTTGCTGAGATAAATTTGAAGGACAGCACGACATTTAAGATGCTTCAATCATTAAGGTCCAAGTAAGAGAACATTTTGCACTAAATTCAATGATTCTTACAAGATGAGGTAATGATAAATGTGCAAAGCATCACACAATCTTTCTCTCTCAGACGAACAACTTTTCTGTCATATCTTCCAATTGTGGGAAGAAACAAATACAGTAATTCCTGTATTTTGTCATGTGGGCTACCATATTATCTCTTCCTTAGAGACATATATGTAAATATATGGGAAGAAAGAAAAATAGAGTATGGGACAAGATTTTACCACAAAGTTAAATTAAGTTTAAATACTCGAACTGTTACAGAACTCTAATTCCCAAATCTGATTGTGTATAAGAACAGTGTTAATATTATCAAAAGGCAAGTTTATGGGGGTCCCACCTTTTTTACAGATCACCAGTATTGGGGTGCCCATGAACCTATATTTTTACTACTATCCATGGTGATTCTCATGCATAGCTATATTCAAGAACCACTGTGATACAATATTCATATCAAATATTAAGCATGTACACATATTTGCCCCTGAAAATATATGTAGTTTCAAGTTGTAAAGTATATAAAAGAATGATTTTAGGCTCCCTACCCAACATCATCATGTTAAATCCTGCAAAGTATTACGCACCTAGCACAGTGCCTCTCAATAGCTAGTTGTGTTGGTTTAGGTCATAGGTGATGGTAAGAAGAGAGTTTACAAATGTAAACTTGATGAACTTTTCTACACTGCATTGAAATGAGGACTGATGGCTTCTAGGGGTTAAGAGCATATGTCATCAGTTCAGCAGTAACCCAGGGAACCCCTTTCAGAGTCTTTCACATATCTGGTACATGTAATTATAGTAATCAGCATTGATTACACTCTTAAAGTTTTTCTAGGTACTCTATTAAATATTTTCCTAAGTTATTTAATATAATCTTCACAAAAGAACCATGAGGTATGTGTTATTAAATCCACTTTACAGTCTAGGAAACTAGGATTTCAGAGGGATGTCTGACTCGATTAACTATAATTTTAAAGCAATAAGATAATAAAATCCAAACACAAATATAGTCCCTCCACAGGTAACAATGATAACAAAAGATTGTCTTCATAAATATAAATAAAACTAGTAAGAGCAAAATATGGCCCACCTACCTTCCTCACTGCCAGACTACAAAGGGTTCTTCCCTCATCCTCCCTCCCATGCCTCCGAGGTGCTCGGCTCAATGCAGGTAGCCTACTTAAGTTTGGGACTACATCAATCAGGGGCTGTAGGGCCAGTGGGCATTAGAGACCTTCTATTAAGTTTTCTTATGAGTCACTAGTGAAGCATAGTAGTTTCCTGCCTCTGGCACGCTATAGAAAAAAGCAGAAGCAAACAAACAAACAAAAACCCAGTCAATTCACCCCTGTCACATAGATTAATCAAGAAAGGCATAACCTTTGTATCTTTGGCTGCTCTCCGATAAGGGGAAAAGGGCATTATGATAGATACAGGCAGAACCCACTTCAATCATCTTTAACAGTCCTGGGACATAAGGCAAGGGGCTTAAAGCTTTCATTTAAAACATGTTTTTTTCCTTTTTTTTCTATTGAAGTTTATATAATTATTGCTTGTACTCCTTCTATCATACCCTATTGTGAACTTCAGAGAAAAGACGTAAGTTCTTTAGATCAAAGAAAAAAATTGACTGGGGAAAAATTGATTGTCTTTCTACTAAACACACAAACATATTCTGTCGTTATGGCAACATAAGATCTAAGAAGGACAGACCAAATAAGATGGTACCAAGGCACATCACTATTATCAAATGTCACAATAAATGTGCTTCATCTCCTGAATATGACACCCCAGGTTGTTTCCTTTTTTTCTCAATTCTTTCACTTGAGGCCAAAGCAACTTACTCCAATGGAAACCAAATATCATCCATTAGTCTTTATTATGGATCTTTCTTGCATAAAGAGATCCACTAATTCCACTGAAGAGATATACAATGGTATGAAAACTAGCTAATTCCTAAGGGGATAACTGCTTATCCTTTGAAAACTATTATATCTATATAGCAGTAGGTATTGTGTGTGTGTGTGTGTGTGTGTGTGTGTGTGTGTGTAATAACTTCGAATTGGCTAAATATGTGATGACAAAGTAAACCATAGTGAGATAAAACAGATAGGAATAGTACATGCCCCCACATACTTTTAAAAATATGTATTTATATTAGAGGGTAGTGGAGAAAATTTTAGCATATTTTGGATGGTGCTACATGTTATATAGCAGCTTTATTCTTTATATTTTCTTGAATGTTCTGATATATCTATATATGTGTTAATATTTTATTATTGATATTGACTTGCAACCATATTTTGGGACTTTGCCAAGGGAAGGGGGGAAAAAAAACACAGAAGAGTGGGTTACAAGTCAACAGCAATTTTCTGTAGAATACTGAGAGATGACAACAGTGAAAAGGTCAGACACTTCGGAGATCTTAGAGATGATGGAAAAAGATCACACATTTTAAAGAAACATGTGAAGTACTGAGCACTAAACTGGAAGACAGAAATTGGCTTCAGGGACTGTTCCCTCTTTCATGTGGCACCAGAAAAGTAATGAAAAGGAAGGGCTATCTTGAAGTGGAACCTAAGGCTTCAAACACCTGTCCGTGGGTGTGTCAGCCTCATGCCCAACTGTCTTCCTACCTCTGATATTTCACCTTCATTCTGCACCTAGATAAGGTGTTGTTTGAAACCAAAAATTTGTCTCCAAGATGTGGTAATATAGATTTCTGAATCATTCCAGTTCGTTTCCAAGAGTCTTCTACATTTATCTTTAGGAGCTCATTTAAACAAACAAACAAATCCATAAAATAGCTATTCAGTTAGTGTCAGCTAATTCCACTGCTCGGGGCCCTATTTATTTGAAAAATGTGCCATTACACAGTGTATTTGTGATAGGACTGAATTAAGGGTGATAATAATGAACATACTAATTTAAAATATATGCTAGAGCGCTTAGCTTAGACACATTTAACGTTTTTATTCTCAATATTATTCTCGCCAACTAATCATTTCAATAAATAATTTAGCACTGAGTGGTCAGTTGTACACTGATAAAGAAGGTCTATCGTTCCCAACGCCTTTACTATCAGTTTACTTAGAATATCTCAAAATGCCAAAGAAAATGAAATTCCAACCCTGTGATTTAGCCATTGTGCTGAATGTATTTTCTGATGAGATCGCTGCATATTACTGAAGACCAAATTAAAAAGTCAGCATAAACAGCTTAGAAAATAGAAGTGTTGCATAAGAAAGACAAAGACAATAGGACAGTGAACACGGACTTAACTTCTGTGCATGTTGAAGCAATATTCAGAGTTGTATTTTTATTTAGAATTCCAGGTTGCTCTGCAGCACAGAGCATGTGTGACCTACCCACAGAAACCAGACAGGGGGACAAAAACCATCTTGAAAACACCTACAAGCATCCCTCCAAATGGAATTTGCTTTTCACTGATGAAAAATGAAATGTTGATTCAGGAAAGCTTCCAGGCACCCAGCTGGAGATGATGTTGGTTTTTGAAGCTCAGGGAGGGAACATTTATGGGACTTGGGCTTAGTACCAGACGCTGAAGTCCCCACCAACATTTGAAAGGTTTTCCTCTTCTGTAAAGAGGAAAGAAGGAAAAGCGACCACTCTTCTCATTTTTTCATTTTTAGATAGGATTGGCACATCCTGTTTTCCCTGTGGTTGTTACTGTTTAGCAATTATGAAGAACCTTAGATGTCAACACACTCTCCCTCATTAATCATCAGTTCCTCACACTGGGAGGTGGACTCTACGAGTTCCCCTAACAGAGCTAGAATGGGAGGTGCAGAAATGCAGTGCTACACAAACACACAGGGGGCTGATTTTGTCCTTTCTTTTATTCACTTATTAGTCTGCTCTATATGGTTAGTAAATGACTAAATAATTAATATGTCAAAGTATTTATAAAAGGGTGGTGATCATTTGGAGGGGTTAGATCCTTGTGTTTTTTGACCACATAAACCCCTATTACCTCCAGTAGGAAAGGAATAATAAAAACACTGATTTGTTTCCATAATAATTGCTTGGGAATATCAACCTCATATATATTTGTATTTTCCCCTACTGTCTTTTGTAGTCACCCACTTTCATTTTTCTTCTCATTTCACTTTTTTTCTCTCCTAAAACTACTTGTTCTCCTCTGGGTCTGCCCACTCTCAGTCTTTCTACCTCTCTTATTCTCTGTCTCCATGGGTATTTCTCTCGCATTCCTATACTCTTCTTTTCTTTTAACTACCCATTCTGTTTTCTAAGACATTCAGTTACTTTTCCTATTGATTATCACTTCTCTATTGTCATTATGTTTATTTTTGTCTTCTCATTCTTCTTTTTTTTTTCCCCCTAATCTTGTTCTCCCTTTTATGGCAAATGTATGTTCTTCATATAATGGATATTTTTCCATTTTCTTATGTTTTGAGATTTCCTTTCTCCTCCTTCCCGTAATAGAGCTATTCATCTCCTATATTTTTCTCACCTGTTATTTTTGGACTTTTTACTTCCCTTTTTTTCTCTTCCATTTTGCACTAACCTTCTTTATTCTCTGTTTTTATGAGGAAATATCCTTATGTATTATTTATCTTCTTTTCCCAGCATTATAAGAATTTCCCCCATTTATTAGCTGTACCCTCTACCCAGTCCCCTCCATAGATATTGGAAGTGATGTCACTAACCTATCAGTCCTTACAAAGGACATTTTCTTTAGTAAAGTGTCCTAGGCATGATTTTTTATACATAAATGTAGGTAATAGCATAATTACACTACATTTGATATTGTAGCCTAGATTTGAATGACTTAATAATCCTATATTTTCTTATCTCTTTTAAGAGGTTAATCAAATTCTGTCACAATTTCTTCTTTCTGCCTTTATGTAGTCACCAATTAAATTATGTGAAATAATTTGGAAATTAACTCAGTAATACAATAAACACTGAAACACACACATATTAGTGTACACGCATATTTGCATAGTCTATTTACTTTCATTTTTTGTTGGTCATTTTTTCACTACATAATGAAGTGTCTCTGTTGAAGGTTACTTGTGTTATTCATTGCTACTCTTTTGAACTTATAAACTAATTTAGGGACAATTAACCTCTATATACTATTTCATCCTATTATTTATAAACATTTGTCACACATTTTTTTGAAGGCTGAACTCTATAGATGTCCTGGAGAAAAACACTGAACAAAAAAAGAATTCTCATGTCCTTCTTAGAGGAAATGAGATAATAATTAAAGAACAAACCATATAAAGATACAATTTTCAACATGATAACTAGTAAAGGGTGGGATCTATAGTATATGAAGCACCAAGAGCATGTAAAGATCAAGTTCAATTTAATGAACTTTAGGGAAGGCTTTCCTAATCAAATGAAGATTGAGGGATTGGAGGAAGAGTAGACAATAATAAATGAAGAAGGTCTCATGCATTTTCAAAAATATAGACCCAGTTTTGTTTTTTGTTTTTAATTTAGCTTATTTTTGGTTTAAAAAATATTTTATTGCTACCAAGAACTGGGTCCTTTTCTAACCTTACTATTTTTCATATAGATAAATAAACTCATACTAGCTCAAATAATTTGCACTTGATTATTACAGAATTTTCTTAGATAATTATACTATTTTGATTTTTATGTGATACCACAATGATGATATTGTACAATCTATTTTATTAACAATTTTCTATTTCTGCATGACAGATTACCACAAAATAGTGGCTTAAAACAGCAGACATCATGATCTTAGAGTTTCAGCAGGTCAGAAGTCCTACTGATGAGGCCCAAAAGGTTAACCCCCCTTACTATTAATGCAAAGTCAACCACGTTGTTGATTGATACCACATTGTATCTACAGGTTCTGCCTACACTCAGTGGGAGATTATACAAAACGTGTACATCAGGGGCAGGAATCTTGGAGGCCATCTTAGAATTCTATCACAGATGTTCATCTCATTCTAGGTTTAATGGGAAAGCCAGAACAAGTATTATATGAGTTCTTGGCTTAAATTTAATGTCCTTCATTATGTTGGGAAGTATCCATATTTATATTCATCTTTTTTGTAAAGCCTTTGTTAAGCAAATAATATATTTGTATTTTGTCAAATGCATTTTGACATCTTTTCAGATGATGACGTACCATGTTTCTCCGAAAATAAGACCTAGCCGGACAATCAGCTCTAATACGTCTTTTGGAGCAAACATTTATATCAGACCCGGTCTTACATATAAGACCGGGTCTTATATTATATAAGACCCAGACTTATAGTAAAATAAAACTGGTTGTTATTTTTGCTCCAAAAGACACATTAGAGCTGATTGGCTAGGTCTTATTTTTAGGGAAACATGGTAGTTTTTGCTTATAGGACCTTATCATTTTTTGTGTTATACGAGGTATGACAATTAAGTTTGCGAACTAATCCTAGAAAAAGGGCTACATATCTCATTGCTAAATATACTATGGTCACCTATGAAATACTCCCCTTAGGAATCTATGCACCAACACCAGCACCTAGTCCACCCTTCAAAGCAACTTTGGAACTCTATTTCTGGAATGGCCATCAGAGCTGTCATCGTATTACCCTTGATGTCCTGAATGTCATCAAAATATCTTCCTTTCAATATTTCCTTTATCTTTGGGTAAAGAAAAAGGCAGTGGGGGCCAGATCAGGTGAGCAGGGAGAGTGTTCCAATACAGTTATTTGTTTGGCTAAAAACTCCCTTTACTTTTGTTCATTGGTGAGCTCCTTCGGGACCATTTTTGCACACCCCTTTTCCATGCCAAGATTTTCAGTTAAGATTTTCTTAACTGTCTCTCTATCAATGTTTATTTGGTCTGCTATGCTTCTCACAGTCAGCCACTGATTTTGATGCACAATTGGATGAATTTTTGCAATTTTTTTTTATCAGTTCTGCTCGTTAATGGCTGCCCGGACCTCTCTTCATCAGTGACACGTCTCTCCCCTCAGAAAAACATTTAATCCGTTTGCACACTGCCATTTTCTTCATGGAATTATCTCCATAAGCTTGGACTAACATGTCCCTGATTTCACTTCTACTGTTGCCAAGTTTAACAAGAAATTTAATGTTTGTTCGTTGCTCTAATTCAAGCTCAGACATTCTCAAGATGGCACACAACAATAATGAATGCCAGTCAGCAAGACACAGCCACATGTTGACATGAACACAGCTGTGAGACACTGATATACCAAGGTTATGAAACCTTACTGAGCTGTTTGTACAGTGCTGCTAATGTAAGCTCACAGTGGAAAGTGAGCGAACTTAATTGTCAAGTCTCATAGTAATAGGTTTTATTTACTTACTTATGTATGTATGTATATATATATATATATATATATATATATATATATATATATATATGTATTTATTTGTTTATTTTTAGTTGGATTGGGGAACAGTGTGTACTTCCAGGACTTTTTTCCAAGTCAAGTTGTTGTCCTTTCAATCTTAGTTGTGGAGGGTGCCATTCAGCTTCAAGTTGTTGTTCTTTCAGTCTTAGTTATAAAGGGCGAAGCTCAGCTCCAGGTCCAGTTGCCGTTACTAGTTGCAGGGGGCACAGCCCACCATCCTTTGTGGGAGTCGAACCGACAACCTTGTGTTTGAGAGGATGCGCTCCAACCAACTGAACCATCTGGGAGCTCAGCGGCAGCTCAGCTCAAGGTGCCGTGTACAATCTTAGTTGCAGGGGGCGCTGCCCACCATCCCTTGCGGGACTCGAGGAATTGAACTGGCAACCTTGTGGTTGAGAGCCCACTGGCCCACGTGGGAATCCAACCGGCAGCCTTTGGAGTTAGGAGCATGGAGCTCTAACAGCCTGAGCCACCGGGCCAGCCCCCAATAGGTTTTAAAAAGTAAGCAATTACTGCTAGGTTGGTGCAAAAGTAACTGTGGTTTTTGCAATTATTTTTAATCTTTTAAACCACAATTACTTTTGCACCAACTTAATAGATTATGCTCTATTATTTTGATAAATTATTTTAACTATTGGGTAAGAATTTTGTTGTAGCTGTTTTTTTGGAATTTGAATCAACATATATACACATTCTATAATTTTCTGGATTTTTGTTATATTTTGTGCTCTTGGTTACTCTTGTTTGATAAAATTAAGAAATGTTTCATTTTTTCATATTTATAAACAGATTTATACAATTCCTATATATTTATACATGGTCTCCTCTTCAAATTTTAAGTATCTTCTTGATCTTTTATTATATCCTCTCTTATTTTAATTTCAGTTATGTGTATTTTCTTTCTTTTAAGTTCTTAACATGTTCATCCGTTATCTATGACAGTATAATGTTCTCCAATGAACAACCAAAAATCTGAAGGGCATATAAGAATAATCGTTTGTTTTGCCCATGAGTCTGCAACCTACAGCTAATCTGGGTTTGGCCCAGGTGATTGCGTGTGGACTCGCTTCTGTGCCTGTTTAGCTGTGGGTCACCTAGGCAGGCTTTCTGACTTTGGCTGGGTTTATACACATGTCTAGAGACTGGGTGGTTGTTGGTTGATCTAGGATAGCTTCAGCTATGAAAACTGGGGCAATGAAGTTCTGTTCCACATGTCACTTGTTCTCTAACAGGCTAAATCAGGTATGTTTTCATGGCTTTGGATGAGGGCAAGAGCAAGAAGCTGTAATAATGCAAGCATGTCAAGCCTCTGCATAGATTACAGTCGCTAACTCCCACTGGCCAAAATGAAACACATAGTTATACTCCGTGATAGAGTGGGAAGCCCTGATAGTTAACGTGGCAAAGGATTCAGATGTGAGCAGCGTTGAAAATTTGACACCGTTAATCTTCCACAGCATACAAATTTAATGAAAATAATGAAAGCTCAACTTCAAACAAGCATAGTAACAGCCAAGCTAGCTACTGATTTTAATTTACTCACTTAAGATTTACAAGCCTAATTCCTATTAGAATTTGAAGTGAACTCAGATAAAAGGAATTCTTGAGCTTTTATTCCCTACTCAAAATCCTCATTGGTTCTTAGTCTCAGAGTAAAAATGAAAGTTCTTCAAATGACTTCCAAGTTTTTTACATTACTTATTTCTCTGTTGTTTGTCTTGTCATCTACTTCTCATCCCTATACACACTCTACTTTTGTCAAACTAGTCTTCTTTTATTCCTCAAAAATAAAAGGAATTATTCCTCCACATGTAGCATCTTGTGGCTTTTGTACTTACTATTGGCTCCTTTGGGAACATTCTTCCAGTCTTCCCCCACCAGCAACAAGTTCAGGTTTTACTCAAAAAGACTTTTCAGGAACACTTTCCAGCACTACTTTCTCTGTTTCATTTTTCTCCATAACTTTTATGACAATCCAATATGCTGTTTGTTTTCAAATTTTTTTCACTGTGTCTCTACCACCATTACTATATAATCTCCATTAGGGAAGGGATTTCTTTCTATTTTCTTCCTCATTATACATCTAAAACACAGAAGAGCGTTGGAACATAGGTTCTCAATATGTATATATTTTAATTAATGCATGTGTCCATAATAACATAAATCAATTAGAGTTCTTTTAACTTTGTTTAAGATTTCATGAAATGGTCATACTTTCTTCGTGTCTGATAAGTGATCCTACCTCAAATCCTAGGTGTAATTATGAAACAAAGCTCAGTTTTGAGCAATTTCAGAAGCAATGTAAAATGTTTTGCAAATGAAAGACTCATGTAAACATCATCATATTTCCCTGGGCATTATTGGGTCCTGCCCCAAATTTAGTCTGTGTTGTGTTTTAATAAACTGCCTAAATAACTCTGCAGATGCCAGATTCCTATTTCACAAATTTTCTGTATTAAAATTACTAAATTGGCATTATGACCCTCAATTATATTAAATCAAGAAGGCATTCAGGCCTTCAAGCAACAGCAATTGAATTATTTTCCAGGCACTCTGCTAGGCAATCAAAATTAAAAAAAATCAACAAAACATGTTTTCCACCCTCAGGTCTAGGTTATATTACAGAATTTTTTAAAAGTAGCTTTACCTTGTATAAAAAAACAAACTTATAAGAGCTCATTAAGATTATTATTAAGATATTATTTTACTTATTTAATCACATTTCTCATATTCCATATTAATTATAGCTTGTTGGTTTAGTCTCATCTATTATGTCCATTTCATTATCTTAAGGAATTTTTCTTTTTTTAATCTGTGTATTGTTATCATTCTCAAATTTAAGTCTCAGGTTGGGTTTGAGCACTATTGTAGTGTTTTATTACCTTTTCTTCCAGAATGTCTCAAAGTCTTCAGCACTACTCACCCCCTTTTACACTTTTTAAGTCTTTACACTTTCCCCTCCAGTCACATGTGCTTATTTCTGCATCCTCCAAAATAGCTACTAAAATGATACTAAAGAATATAAAATGGTATAAACCCACAAGGACAAAGATTATGGGAGAGGAGAGGGTGACAGATAAATTGGAAAGCAAATGAAGGAGCGATAAGGAATTCAGCTAAGGGGAAGGCCTAACACCTCAGATGCATGGATAGGAAAATATTGAACGTGAAAGAAGACATTGCATGGCAAAAGACCTTCTAAAGGAACAGGTCTCAGAGATACCAATCCCTGAGAGAGTGGAGTGAGTACAACACTGAAACAGGGTAATTATTTGTAAGTCTATGTATGACTACTCCATAATCCCACCTAGTCAGATAAATGCCCCCAGGCAGGAGACCAAAGGTTTGCACTCTGTAGAAATTTAATTGAATAGAACTGGCAATCATAGACTAAGATGTGTTGGGAAACCGACAAGATATGTGACTGAAAATGGAAATTTCATGGAAGGCCTGCATTACTAGTCCCTTTTTCTCTTGGAATGGCTAGAGCCAGGCTAAATTCTCCCAAGGAGAAATCTATTGGTATTTTTTCTAAAGAAACTGGATAACCATAGGCAAAAATGCCACAACATACTAACTTGTGGGGGCCCCCCTGTTAAATAACTACCCCCACCTTCCCAGTCAATCACTGGACAGTTAAGCTCACCTATCAGCGACCTTGAATGTGCCTATAGAGCGAACAATAAGACTTAAATATAAACAGACACCAAGTGCAGTAGATTGTATCATTGCCAAAATATTCACTAGCCCCCCTCCCCCCACCCCCACCCATGACACCCATTTCTTGGGAGGATAATTCCTTTCGTCTCATTGACATAGACCTTGTTCACGTAATTTGCTTTGCCTAATGAAATGTGAACAGAAGGGATGTATGCTCCCTCTCATCCAAACAGCTTTAAGAGCTATCATGTGGATTCATTATTTGTATTTACATTCTGCAGTCATACTGAACATATCCAGCATACGAGACTGAACAAATAGAGGGGAAAGGTAGTATTCTAAAATGTTGATAATTGAAGTACATAAAATATCATATGAAAATGTGTCTCCAATGCCCCAGACAGTAGATAAAAGTAGAGTCACACGAAGACATTTCACAACACCTTAAATTAAGAGAACACCGTAAATTAAAATCCTGTAAGATTTTAGATTACAGCAAACCATGACCATGACCACCACTTACAGATTGGGAAGAAGGATGAAATTAAACTTCTCCACAACAGTACTAAAAGCTAGAAGACCATGGTAAAAATGCTCTTCAGGTCCTTAGGGAAATTCGACTGTAGAACTCTAATACACAGCCAAAATATCAATCAAGTGTGAGGATAAAATATACTTTTTTCAGGTATATGTATAATTTCTATGATTTTAGGCAAATTCAATCCGATCCAGGGATTTCTTTGTCAAATTTGATTAACTCAATCCCAGGTCAAACTCCTAGCTCTTCATTCCTCTTCATTTCCTTGTGGGGTTTTCTGGAAGGCATTTAGAAAGGGGATAGGAGATAGAAGGCATAGTTAGTTTTCATAGGTTCCATCAGCTTCTGAGTCTTCTGTCTATTCAACTTCAATGATCTCCCATGTCTATCTATTCTCACAACACACACTGTCCAGTGTTGGCTTGACAGATGTCATATTCAGCTCCATGACATGAGTGACCTCGTGACTGAGCAGCTGGTCCCTACTTCCCAGGAGGGGGTCTACACACACTCCTCTGGAGTCGTCTTCTTTTTCTACCAGTCATGTTTATTCAGGCTAGTATAGTAGCTCAAGCTCCTTGGAACCTTGAACTACCACTCTAGACTCACAACATGCCCAGGGCAGCCCTAGCCTCCACCCAATATTTCCCATCCAAGCATTACAACTAAAGTAACTAAGCAAAAATGCTATTAGCTGAGGATCTGCTACAGACCACATCTTCAAAAAAATGACTCAATTGCTTTTCATTGCTGGGTAGTATTCCCTTTATGAATAGATTATGATTTGTTTTACCATTCACTGTAGAAAGATTATCTGGAGTGTGTACAGTTTTTGGCTATTAGAAATACAACTGCTATAAACATTCATGTACAAGTTTTTGTACAAACATGTTTTCATTTCTCTGGGATAAATTCACAGAGGTACAATTTCTGGGTTATAGGGCAATGTCAAGGACTGTTAAAAATATTCTTTTTTTTAACAAAAATACTGAATTTATTGGGGTAACATTGGTTAGTAAAAATATATAGGTTTCAAGTATACATTTTTATAATACATCATCTATATATCACATTGTGTGCTCACCACCCAGAGTCAGTTCTCCTTCCATCACCATATATTTGATCCCCCTTTACCCTCTCCTACCACTCCCTACCCCCTTACCCTCTGGTAACCACTAAACTGTTGTCTGTGTCTCTGAGTTTTTGTTTGTTTGTTTGTTTGTTGCTTTCAGTTTTATATCCCACAGATGAGAGAAATCATATGGTTCTCTACTTTTTCCATCTGATTCATTTCACTTAGACTGATAATCTCAAGATCCATCCATGTTGTCACAAGTGACAGTATTTAATCTTTTCTTATGGCAGAGTAATATTCCATTGTATACATGTACCACATCTTCTTCATCTAATCATTTCTTGAATGACACTTCTGTTGTTTCCATGTCTTGGCCACTATGAATAATGTTTCAATGAACATAGGGGGACATATGTCTGTAAGGATAAATGTTTTCAAATTTGGGGGGTAGATACCCAAAAAAGGGATTGCTGGTTGGTAAGGTAATTCTATTCTTAATCTTTTGAAAAACCTCCATACTGTTTTCTACAGTGGCTGTACCAGCAGTGTATGGGTGTTCGTTTTTCTCCACAACCTCTCCAATATTTGATATTATTTGTCTTTTTGATAAATAGTCATTCTAACAGATGTTAAGTGGTATCTCATTGTGGTTATGATTTGCGTTTCCCTAATAGTTAGTGAAGTTGAGCATTTTTTCATATCTGTTGGCCGTTTGTATGTCTTCTTGGGAGAAGTGTCTGTTCAGGTCCTCTGCCTATTTTTTTAATTGGATGTTTGCTTTTTGTTGTTGAATTGTATGAGTTATTTATTTATTTTGGATATTACCCCTTATCAGAGGTATTATTTGCAAATATCATCTCCTATTCGATTGATTGCCTCTTTCTTTTATTGATGGTTTCTTTTGTTGTGCAGAAGCTTTTTAGTTTGATACAGTTCCATTCATTTCTTTTTGCTTTTACTACCCATGCCTTTGAGGTCAAATTCATAAAGTCCTCTCTGGACCCAAGCTATTCTTAATAAGTGTTTTTAAAATCACTGCACTGGTTCCTAGAGTGATTATACAATTTCATATTTCTATGGTCTCCTTGAATGAGAGATCCAGTTTCTCTGCCTCTTCTGCAGCAGTTGTTGTATGACAATATGCTTTATTATAGTCATTGTGATAGGCATGTAGTGATGTTTCATTGTGGATCTAATTTGCATTTCCTTAATGGCTTGTGATGGTGGAAACATTTTCATGTGCTTATTTGACATCTATATTACTGCTTTGGTGATCTGTTGCTCACAGTATTTTCTTATCCTTTAATGTCTACAGGGTCTGTAGAGATAATCCTTATTTTATTCCTGATATTGGTAATTTGTGCCTTCTTTCTTTTTTCTTTATTGTTTTTATGTGTTTTTTTAAATTTTATTGCTCTTTTCGATTAATTTTTGTTTCATTGATTTTTTTTATTATCTTACAAATTATATGTTATCTTTCTGTGACTATTTGTATGATATATCTTTTTCTATCCTTTTACTTTTAACCTACCCATAGCATTATATTTGAAGTGAGATTCCTGAATTTGGGTTGTGTTGTGAATTCACACTGCTGATATCTGTCTTTGAAATGATTCGTTTAGACCATTTATCAGTTTAATTATTGATAGGGTAGAGTCGTCTTCCATTTCATTTTTTTGCTTCCTCTTTGTTCTCTTGGTTTTTTATTTCTTTTTTCCTTTTTCTGTATTCCTGTAGGTTACATAAACAATTTTTTTTTAGAATTCTATTGTGATTTATCTACAGTATTTTTGAGTGTATCTCTTTGTGTACATTTTTTATTTTTTTGGTTGTTCAAGGTATTATGTACAGAACATACAACAATTCATGGGTGTAAATATTTTACTAGTTCAGGTATAGAAATTTGCCTGCCTTTAAATTCCTTTACCCCCCTCCTTATAATTGTTTTAAATATGTTGTTCTGAATACATTTAGAACCACATCATAGTGTTGAAGTTTTTGCTTCAGCTGTCAAACATAATTTGGAAAAACGAAAAGAGAAGTAAAGCATCTTGTATTGACTCATATTTTTACTCTTTTCTAATTCTTTCTTTATTGTAAATGCTCCAGGAATCTTTCTTTATCATTTCTTTTCTGTTTAGTGAACTTCCTTTGGCCATTCTGTTAACGTAACTTGGCTGATTAAAAATACTGTGTGTGTGTGTGTGTGTGTGTGTGTGTGTGTGTGTGTGTGTGTAAATACATGTATCTAATTCCCATTCATTTCTGAAGGATATTGTCAATGCATATGGATATCTGGATAGGCAATTCTTTTCATTCAGCACTTGAAAAATACCATGGCACATTCTTCTGATCTGTATGATTTCTGATCAGAAATATGTTGTTGTTCAAAGTGTTTTCCCCTGTGGTAAAGTATCATTTCTCTCTTGCTGCTTTCAACATTTGTTTTGTTTTGTTTTGTTTTCATCTTTAGTTTTCAGAAATTTGACTATGATTTATACCTTTGTGTGAATTTCTTTCCATTTTCTTGTCTGGCGTTCTCTCAACTTCTCAAACATGTAAATTTATGTCTCTTGCCAAATTTG
Organism: Rhinolophus sinicus; assembly: GCF_057876585.1. NCBI lineage: Eukaryota > Metazoa > Chordata > Mammalia > Chiroptera > Rhinolophidae > Rhinolophus > Rhinolophus sinicus. The sequence continues at coordinate 68,710,571 of NC_142516.1, read as the reverse complement.
GAAAGTTTTCAGCTATTATATCTTCAAATAATTTTTCAGGCCCTGCCCTTTCTCTTCTCCTTCTGACTCTGACCACATGAGTGTTTGATCTTTTTTTACAGTCCTGCAGGTCCCTGCGGTCTGTTTATTTTACTTTTTTCCCCAGTTTATTCTTATTTTGTTATATTCATATTGGGTGATTCCTATTGTTCTCTCTTCAAGTAAACTGCTTATTTCTTCTGTGCCCTCCATTCCATTACTCGGCCTTTCCATTAATTATCTATTTGTTTATTTCAGCTGTATTTTCAGTTCCAAAACATTCCAACATGTTCTTTATATTTCATCTTTCTTTGCTGAAACATTTTATTTTTCATTTTTCCAACTGTTTTTGTAATTGATCTTTGAAGTTCTTTTATGACTGTTGCTTCAAAATCTGTCAGATAGCTCTAACATTTCTGTATTCTTGGTGTTGACATCCGTTTGTTATCTTTTTTCATTTATATTGACATTTTCCAATGATAAGTAATTTTTATTATTGAAATCCATATGAAGTTTATAAAATAATTCTTATTAAATTATTGAGTAATATTTTATAATTATTATTTATAGGTATTATGTTCTGAGATATTGGATGCTATTTACACCTTCAGTTTTAGCTGATTTCCTCTGACACTGATCTGGCAGAGGAAAGGGGACCACCTCCTGCAGGTAGGAGTAGAAATCCATCTTCCACACTTAATCCACATTGACAGCTGGTGAGGGAAGGGGCTCCTCATTACTTCTGGGTCTGGCTCCCTGCTAGACGTCTGCTGAGACTTCCTTGGCTGGGAAGGGTAGTAGATCCATGTTGCTGTTCTCCAAATGGCATCCACTGACACAATTGAGGGATGGTCTTGCTAGTGAGGGATGGTAGGTATCCTAACCCTCTCATTGTCCTCCTTTGACGTCACCCCAGCAGCAGAAAAAGAGGTAGAGATGCCTTGTTACTGCTGAGAATGAATAGCTTGTCTCCTCACTCAGCCTTGTTACAAGTTGGTGAAGGTGGAAGTCTATTTTCCCACTCAGACTTTGCTTGTAGGAGGGGTTGAGTCATAGTTTTCTTTCTGTGACATTTGACTAGAGAAGAGCAGTTATTGTCTATTGTTTATCTTTTAAAAAGGATCAGACTTCAAAACTTTCTAGAGAGAATAGGCTTTCTTGGGGCTTTTGTTTTATCCTCATTTATTGACATTTCCTGGTTGCCAATTTCACAGTATTGTTCCTGGGTTCCTAGAGAATTTACCTTCTCTCCACCTTTTTGAATGTATTAGTATGCTCGGGCTGCCATAATAAAATAACACACAAACAGCATAAATTTATTTTTTCACTGTTTTAAAGGCTGGAAGACCAAGACCAAGGTGCTGGCAGGTTTGGTTTCTTATGAGGCTACAGATGAGGCTTGCAGATGGCTGCCTTTTCCCTGTATCCTCACATGGCCTTTTCTCTGTGTGTGTACAGCACGTCCCTGGTGCCTCTTTCTCTTGTTATATGGACATCAGTTATATTGGATTAGGGCTTCACCCTTGCTACCTCAATTAACCTGAATTACGTCTTTAAAGGCTCTATATCCAAATATAGCCACTTTGGGGGATTAGAGCTTCAACATGTAAATTTGGGTAGATACTCTGCCATCTGAACTCCCTAAATTTATGTCCTTCTCACATGCAAATACATTCAATCCCATGCTAATAGCCCCAAAATTCTTAACCCATTCCAGCATCAATTCTAAGTCCAAAGTCTCATCTAAATATCAGCTAAATGAGATATGGGTAAAACTTAAGCTTTGATTCATCATGAAGCAAAATTTGTCTCTACCTATGAACCTAAGAAACAAGACAAATTATGTACTTCCAAAATATCATGGTGGGACTGGCTTAGGATAGACATTTTCATTTTAAAAGGATAAGTCAGCACAAAGAAAATGGTCCCAGGTCCTGAGCTAGTCCAAAACAGCAAGGCGAATTCTATAGATTTTTAAGACTGGGGAATAATCCTGTTTAGCTCCATGCTTTGTTCCCTGGGCCTACCAGGGTGGCAACCCTGCCTTCTCTAGGTGCTGGGATTGAATATAAATGGGTGCTCAATAAAAATGTATTGGATAGATGTACACATAGTCCTTGGAACATTTCACATTCTACTAAGGGATTGTCATGGAGAAACTTGTCACGGAGAATAGAGTTTGTCATGGGTTATGTGTTGAAAGAGATGAAAGGAAGAAAGGGAGGGAGGAAGCAGGGAGAAAAGAAAGGGAACACGAGGAAAGGAAAGAAAAAACAGTGAGAGAGAAGCTATCACAAACTATGATGTCTCTTTTATGACATACAAGAAAACCCATGTGAACCAAACCATAATCTTGGTTCATGCTGCAGACAACCTCAGGAAAGTCTTATAATCCTGTATGTCAACATAAGGACCTGTCCTGAATTCCTGGCTGAAAATGTGTTAGTACTTAATGAGTAAGGAATGAAACTTATGATTTAAATCTTAGTCATTTTTCTCAGCACAACTAGTCAAAGACCATGTTTGAAAATGTATTGTTTTCTTTCTTAAAAGACAATTTAGAAAACTCAAATGTTCAGTATGTTGGAGCACTTCTAAATATTATTTTTGAACTGTAAGACCTTAAATACTCCTGGGCTATAGATTTTACAGTGTATCTGAATGAGGGATTTTCTGTCTAAGTAGACTCCAGCTCCAGAACTCCATTCGGCTTCCTGAAAACGAGGTTGCACAATATCCCCTGTGACTGTTCCCTCTTTCATACAACAATGTTTCCATGGCCCTGCTGGCATATCTGTTCCTCACTTCCAATAGTAAGCTTTCTCACACAACTTAGAATCTCATATGTTTTACCAAAGGATGTAGGTGAAGGCTTCTGCCGTGACATCAGGAACTCAATTACACAAAATACAACATCTTACCTACAGTGTCAGACATGACAGGCTTCTCATTTGTTTTGAAATTGATTGGTATTGATTTCAAGACACTATGACCTCAGACCCTGATGCCACTTCACCTACTGAATGTATTTTCATACCTTTCCTCCCAGACTGACATCACTTTTGTTGCAGCTGTTGGGATACCTGATTGTTAAAATGATGTTGAGCTATTAGGACTGACGAAGCTGTGTGACCCCTGTATCGTCACACTTGGGTTAGCCTTTCCTATTTAATCTCAAACAGGCAAGGTGCAGTTTTGAATTTCATCTTTCATTTGAAGAAGAGTTAATAGGGGTAAAAAAAAAAGAGGCTAGAATTCTACAGGTTTTTGTTGTTGTTGTTTTTGCTTGTTTTCTGTTTTTCTACTTGCTTGGTAGCAGCCACCTATACAGTTTTTCTGGGAGTTTATTTCTTAGTTGTTTTTGTAAAATCACTTTCACATCAATATTATAATCCCAAGGAGTCCAGAAACTCACTTTCATCCATGTCACTGTTTTGCTTAGCCTTTACGGACAATTGTAATTCCTGGGGCTGTTTCAATCCCTAGTATCTCTGTTTTATTCATTTTGATAGGCTCTTGAAAAGGACAAATGTGATGGTACTGTGAAAATGTTAAACATGATTTATACATGCACACCTGCTAAAATTATACCCCAGTAAAGCCATTAGAGGTGTGAGCGCTCTCTCAGTTCTGTGACTCCCCTATTCCTAGCCCAACCTAGTTTGCAGCAAGGCAGCCAGAGCCAGAGCTGCTTATGTTAATAGCTGAGGTTCATCAGCATAACTTGCTTTTGGGGTGCTCCTCAGTGTGTGTGATGTTATATATGATGTTATGATTTGTAGCAAACAACAGAGGCACTCGACGATTTAGCAGCCTGGGCTTGGTTATTGCCATAAGGGAGCTGAGGGGCTTTTAAATAAACTATGTATGATTGGCTCACATGAGATGCTATTTGAGTGCTACACATGACAGTCAAGTGCATTTAAGGGAAGCCCAAATGCATCAGTTGAGATTTCCAGAACGAATCTAAGAATCAGCTCCAGAGTGTAGCTGGCTGAAGCAATGATGGACTCAGAGAAGCAATTGAATGAAGTAGGGGTGGAGGATGGTAGGGAGAGAAAGAAAAAATGTGTGACAGATAAAAAGATTTGCAGGAATTTGATACAACATACAAGATGAGACAAAGGAAAAGTAAGTAGCTTCTAGGGGAGAATGTAATATTATATGCTACAAAGTGAGATACAGATGACCAAAGCACACTGACACATAGCCTTCACATGAAAATTAAATTTAATTACTACTAAACAAGGGGGGAAATTCCCACAAATGGCCATGTAGGTTATTGATTCTATCAAGATAGAAGGCGCCCAACACTCATTTTAGAGGCCTTATTTTATTTGCACATGCATCTGTTTTATATATGCTGTTTGCTCAATACATGCTTGTAACTATATATCCCACAAAGGGTCCTTAAAATTGGAGTACCCAAGTAAAAATGGAAATGCTAGCTATTTTGGCTATTTCTTGTTACCTAAATTAAAAATTTGCATTTCCATTATCAAACTGCCACACCAATTTTATAGTTACCTTACAGTCTTAGGTATATTTAAATTTTTTTGCTGGCCATCGTCCCCGTACTCTAATTTTCTTTGTTCTTGTTTCTTAACTTAATCTGTTCTTTTAAGAGCTACTAGCAGGTAGAGATTCAGGCATACTCATTTATTCAATATCTTCAGTTTTGATAATATACCCCATGCATTAAATGGTTTCTTTTATCTTGTTTCTTAGTTATTTATCTCTTTTTACAAACATGTTCTTTTGTGCTCTAAGAAGTACATTCTATTGAGTATCCAATGGAAGAGTGAGGTTTCAAATTATAAAGGCACTCAATTTGTGTATCTGCACTTTAGCACTTGACATTATACTAATCATATCTATATATCTCTCTATATATTCTCACTGAAAAGTTAGTCCTTTGAGTCACAGACCTCACCATTGAACCCCTAGAGCCTAGCATAGTATCTGATGTATAATAGCTGCTTAATAAAATTGTAGCTTTGTAAATATCTTCACATTTTAAATAAGCACTCTAGTTCAATTCCTACTATATGTAAGGTGCAATGCATCTGTAAATTTGGGTTTATGGTTATGCAATGAGTTTAAATTAGAAATAATCCCCAATATTCAGTGTTTTGAGATAGGGAAAGAAGGGACGAAGGGGGGTAATGGTATTTTATGGCATATATTTCTGTCCACTATGGGAAACTCACCTTCAGCATGGACTCCGATGAAAAATATTTTCTTTCCATCAGAAAGAGTTTTCAATTCTCCTGATTTCCCTATAGTTCATTAGATGACACTGAAAGCATTCAGAGATCAGGATACAGAGTACTCAGAAAGGAACAGAAAAAAAAAAATGAAAGGAAGGAAGGAAGGAAGGAAGGAAGGAAGGAAGGAAGGAAGGAAGGAAGACATTCCTTAGGTAATATGCAAAGCAGGCATCCAGCATTTTTCAGAGAAATTTGTAAGGAAAAATATTTCTATATGAATTTATTGAGACCGTTTTAAAGTGAACTTTGAGCGATCATATAAAGCAAACACATAAGCAAAACTTATAAGAGAACATCCACAAGCTAAAGAATTATATAAATAGCACAGTGTACCACATAGGATGAAAACAAGTTAGGAAATGCTAGAAAATGAGACCCATACTTAATTGGAGATGTGTTTTACCAATTTATAGGAAGGGGTTACTCTAATGAATATAATTTTTAAATATATATTTTCTTATAAATGTATTTACTTGCTTAAGGGAAATCCTTGGTGAAACAGTTGAAACCCTTATTTCAGAATGGTGATTGAAACACCATTATATCTTTTTTGTTAACTTTATAAGGTCCTACTTTAATGAACCTGTTACTGTAGGCAGAAAGAACAGGATTGCGGGGAAAAGAGGGGTAGGAAAGGAAGGAGGAGGTGAGAGGAGCCAAAGGAAGGAGGAGATGAGGTCCTCCTTGGGAAAAGGTACAGCTACCAGACTGGCCAGAACTGGATTCTGGTGAGTGAGCAGATCCAAGACACCATCTTGCCCCTCAGGATGAACTTTAGCTAATTATAAGGGATTCTAATATTATTAGCATGGCAACCAAGAAAATTTTCCACCCCCTGTGTCACCATGACAGTTATGACAAGGGCCAAATAAGGACCAAAATCCCTTCTCCCGACACAAAGGAGTGATCAGCAAAGACCCACCCTGGGAATGCCTGTAATGCTACCCCTAAATATTTTGCACCCTCATTTGCAATCCTAAATTTCTTCATTCTTTGGGGCAGTTGCTCTGCTTCTGGGCCTGCCCACTCTCACACCATCTTGAGAGTGTGCTGTACTGTTTTCCTTTCTTTTAGTAAACCCATTGCTTACTTGGCTTTGTTCACGTGGCTTATTCCAACATCCGAGAATGCCTTCCTGCAAGGATACAAGACACTTGTTCTTTGGTAACAAACCCTCTTAAGAACTATTAGCGATAACTAGACTATTGTGGCCAGAGCATCAGAGCACAGAGTAGACAAACCAGAGTAAGCAGCCTCATCAATGAAGAAAGTTGCTTCAACAAAACTTATTCATAGATTGGTATTCAACATACTTTACATATTTGTATGTGGCATCTCCCAGAGACTCAGTGAAGCCATAATGTCCTACCTCTTTTCTTTCATACCTACTGGGGGATACTGTGCCCTGCACACACTTTATAGGCCAATGAACTGCAGGATTAAAAAAAAAAAAAAAATACCTACAACTCCTGCCAACCTGCCAAACTGCTGCAAACACAAGGCACTGTAGTTTAAGGGATCTCTTGAGGAAATACAAATCATTGCACTTAATGGCCTCACTATACAAACAGTCACCAAATGGTGTTTATTTCTCATTCTGAGGCCATAAAATTCGTCAGTGGCATTCCATGCAGGACTAGCCTGCTAGGACATTTCTTTGTGTCCTAGCCTGCTAGGACAAATCTAACTCACTCAATTTCCATGGCTTCATATGAAAATGAGCGCAGTATTTTGTAAATGGCAGAAAGCAGCCTGAGTCTGACATTCAACAAAGGCTTTATTTTCTACACTTACACTTTTAAGAAATAGCAAAGATCTGTGGTATGTTCATTTTATGATAATGAGGCACAAAAGAGGGAAGAACAAAGTGGCAGAGGAAAAATTATGTGGACAAAAGTTAGAAAATATATTAAGATTCAGCAAATTGGCAAAGCAACTGGTATCACTCAACTGAGCATAAAACCAGATCACTTATCTGATTTGGCTTTCAATGAATATTTTTCTTTCTGAGATTTCAAAGGCAGTTTTATAATGCAATATGTTTTTAAAATTCTAAAAATCAAGCATCCCAGGATTTTTTTTCCTCTCTCTGAAATATTGTGATTAGAGTTGGATACACATGGATCAATTTCTGCTTGGCTCTTAGAGAATATTATAAAGCTGCCACTATGGAATATTAAAAACATGCTGTGGGGCATTGCTCAGATATTTATACTTTTGTGATCAATCTTATCCATTCACTTTTATGACTCCAGCGAAGCTTACAATCAGTGGCCACATAATTATATAACTTGCCTGCCAAGAATCCTAAATTGCTGTCCCTATAGGGACAATTGATGGCTTTTAAAATCAATCAATAATAGCATCATGACACTTTCATCACTAACATCCGATTACCACTCACCCCCCCATCCCACTTGGTTTGTTTGTTTCTAAATATGTTGCTGCTGTCTACCTGTGTGACTTTAGCTCCTTATCTATAAAATAGGCATAATAATAACTACTTCATGGGGATATTATGAAGATTAAATGAACTCATACAGATATCTATCTATCTATCTATCTATCTATCTATCTATCTATCTATCTATAAATAGAGAGAGAGCTATAGATATATCTATATATATATATGTGTGTGTGTGTGTATATATTTATATGTATATGTATATATATGATAGCGATTCAATGTGTTAATTTCCTTCTTGTCCTCATATAGAAATGTCCCCTTTCTTCTTGACTGTATTTTTATTGCACTTAGGAGTCCTTTAGTTTGAATAGAGAGACATGTATGTGAGCTAGAATGAACTGATAGTGAAATCCTTCTGCATCGTGTTGAGTATACAAACCCACAGATATTTGTTTCAGGACACTGTTTAAGACCTTGATTACAAAGTCAATTCTGTTTACTATTTACCTAATGTTACATGAGAGTCATTAATAATCTAATCATGACATGGTATGTTTACACGCACACTCTTTAAGTTAATGAAGAATGGTTTCACAATCATATTTGGAAGAAACTTCGGTTTTATAAAACAGTGGGAGCACAACAATATGGTTCTTGACAAAAATATTGATGACATTAATCACAGAATTGTTTTTGCAGAGCCGAGAGTGTCTTTAGCAGGGCTATGTGCCTGGAAACCAAACTATTTTCTTTTATAATTTTCTTAATATATTTGAGAACTCTCCAGTAAATAATCTACAAACCTACCCTTAATTTTGCTTGTGGCTTAAATTAATCTCTCTTACAATAATCAAATGCTACCTAGTGATTATGTATCTATATACATGAAAGATCCCTGCGTTCTATTTTCTACCTCAAATACCATCCTGAGATCCACATCAGTGGCCTCTAAGTGGTTTTAGAATCTAAAATTACATTAAAAAAAAACCTGTTTGTGTAAACACATTTTATTTTCTTTAGGTCGAGGGTTCATGCTTTCTTTCAGTAGATTCCGAAAGGTGTTCTATAACTTTATCCTACACTTCTCACATAGTAAGCAACAGCAATTCAATGAAGTACCTAATAGATGCCAGGCAGACTTCTAGAAGCTTTCATGTTATTTTATTGTCTCATCCTTATAACAGCCATGTGACATGGATTTTGTTAATATTTTAATTTGCATAGCTTGTGAATGGTGTCTTTGAACTCAAAATTTCTTTCTTCCACATTTGACACATTGGACCTCCTTATCTAGATTATTAATTATAGGCATGTGGACATCTTTATGTCAACCACAATGACACATATATAGTCACTAAGTAAAATGACTGCTGCTGTTAAAATTGCAAATACAATAATGACAAAGGTAGAATATCAATTGATAATCCAGGGCCCCAAACTCAAATCTCCATGATTCCAGCCTATAGTGTAAATGAGCACAATAGGCCAAGTATAAAAACAGAAGGACATGGCAGGGCCTAAGGTGAATTGTTGAGTGGGCAGCTGCTATTCAGTTCTAGCCAACTGTTACCATGAAGGAATACAGAACCACTGCTTCTAGACCTTCGAACCTCAATTTCTTTTTTTAAAACACCACCTGGGCCAAATAAAACCAGCCTGTGCACAGGATCTTGTCCTTGTGTTATTTCTTGGTTCTGTGCAAGAAGATTCCATCTTATATTTGTTATATTCTATAGAGAGGAATGACTTTCATCCTATTTTTTTAAAGCATATAATGAAAAAGATTTGTTAATAATGAACGCAATCAGTTGTTAGAGTGCTGGCCTGGTATTTGGCCGGCAGGCTGGTCTAATATAGACTTTGTTTTATTTATAAAGTAAGAATGGCTGGTTAATTATAAATTAATCATTGAAGTCTTTAATAAAATAAAGAGAGAGAGAGAGGATTCGATTTGTATTTTAGGAAAATAATCTTTGCAGTATGAAGGTAGTGTGGAAGGAATGGTATATTAGGATCTCCTTGTATCATGGCTGGAGAGGACAGAACAGTGCTAAGAGAAGGGAGTGAGGGAGATTGACCCACGAAGCACTGAGGCAGTGCAGCCAGGATTCGGTAAGCTATTGGATGTGGGGTGGGAGAGAGAAGTGAGGATTCATAGCATGTGAATTCTGTTACCAGATTATCTGTGTTCAATTCCCAGCTCTGTTACTAAACAGCTATATACACGTAGAGAGCTATGTAACACTTCCACGTCTCCTCATCAAGTTGTTAGGGGATTAAGTGAGCTAATGTATAATAGAAAGTGTGCTGAGCACATGAGCCTAGCACCCTGAGCTTCCAAATCAATGTGCTCTATGAGTTGCAGGAATGACTCTCAGATTCCTGACTTCAATGATGTAATGCATGGCAATTCTCTTAAATTAGGGTCAATGTGTCTGTAACTCTTTTCATCTTTCTCTCAAGGCAACAAGATGGCTGCAGCAGTTTGTTCCGTTATATTCATATTCAAGATAGAAAAAAAAAAAAAAAAGAGACCTTTGTCTGTTCTGTCAGGAAAGAATTTTCTTCTTTCTCCCAGAAGCCTGTAGAAGACTTCTTATTTTTCCTAGAGCTGTATCAGATGGCCAATCTTAACTACAAGGGTGGCTGAGATGGCGAAGATTTAATTAGGCATCTTTCCAGCCCCGATAACATTCAAGATGTTGTTAGTGGGGAACAAAGGGTTTGGATCTTGGATAGAGAGTTTGCCACACAGAATGAACAGATATCTTTATGCAATGATTTAAAGGGGATTTTGCTACTGGGAGACTTAGGAGTGACTAGTTGATCTCTGAAGTAATTCTTCAGCTCTTAGATTCTATCATTTAATCTAGCTAATCTTCAGGAGCATCATTATGTAATTAATTCAACATTGTTGTTGGGCAATAACATTTTATTAGCAAACAAATCAGCAAAATAATAAATGTAAAGTAATTGCATTTTAGACCTCTGCTGGTTAAATGTTAAGATGTCTCAGCGTACATGTAAGCACTTGTTAAACCAAGGCTTTATTCCAATTCCTCTCCCCTTTATTACCACCTGTCCCACCCCCAAATAACATAAATACCTATGGCTGGTCATTTATGTAAATTTTTTTTTTTGGTTCATTTACTTGCAAATTATTCAGAGGCATTAATGAGTTATGATTCATTTTCTAAGCAAATTGTAAGTGTAGTTACTTCACAGTACTGTTTTCCTCCAGTTTAATAGCCATGTGTTAGAATGTTTTTTTGTTAAGATGTCAGCCCATTTTGTAATATGTACTATTATCACTTATTATACTGTACCATATAATTTATGTATTACAGAAGTAATTATTACAAATTAAATTTGTATTAACTCAGTAGATTGCTGTGCACAATAGTGAGGAACTTAGAGCCTTAACTTTTTATTGTATTTTAAAATAATAACTAGTATTTATCTTTTAGCGAAAATTATAAACACTGCACAAAATTCAATGTAATCTATTCCTTACCTCTTTCAGCATGCTTCTGAGAATTTTTTTTTTAAACAGACGGAAAGAGAGAGAAGCCTTTTTGTATAATTTTTTTTAAAGATGGATAGAAAATAAATAGTTGAAAGTCCAGCTGAGACTTCCAACAGGAAAATAATTTCTCCAAATAATTGTTTGACAAAGCATCAACATGTAGAATAAATTGATATTAATGTGGTTTTAAGCAATGTCTTTGGGCCAGATTTTAAAGTTACATTTTTGTTGGAAACATATGCTATGTAGGAAGCAAGTACATTCTGGTGATTGCTATAGATTTATCTGAAGCAAACTTGATCGTACAATAAAGGAACTAGTTATCTACTGTAAGGTATACATTATAATGTACCACTAATGCACTATAAAATAGTACAGTATAATGATTTTATCAGTTTCTTCATTTTCAGTTGAGCCAATGTCCACCCTCACATACATAGGGAGAAAATAACAAATTCCTTCTCCTACATACTTTATTCAAGGGAAACCTTGACAAATAACATAGCTAGATGAGACTAAAGCCTGAATGGGAGGTCAAGAATGAGGCTTGAAAGAGAGAAACTGGAGGATAGGCTTCTGTTCTCCTTAGTCAGAGAACTGGAGGAGAAAAATAGGTGTCTTTTTGAGTGGATAGTGGATTTGAAGCTTTTACACACTGAATGTGGCTTGGTAAACAAATGGAGATACATAATCAATGAAATGAAGACCAAAATATTGTAGACTGGTCTAAGTGCTCGGAATATGGAGTGTTTCAGTTTTACTATAAATTTTCTTAATACAATGTTGGGAAGAATATCGTTGGACTAGACAAGGTATATGAGAGCATTTGAGCAAAAGTTGGACCACAAGTCCTCCACAAAAATATACAGTAAATGATATTTCATGTCAAAGCCAGGCCCCCTCTCCCCACAATGCTTAGGTAGTGATTATTTCTGTGTGTTCTCAGGAAGTACCATAAAAATCAGTCATACTAAAGGATAAATTGAGTTCATATGAATGAGTTTTTATATATTATCTTTTCCTGGGTTTTTCAAGTTAGGCATCTCATTTATACTTGGCAACTAACATGTTGTAAATTCTTAGGATAAGAGGGGATATTTTCAGGAATCAAAGTCTTAAATCTAAAGAAAAATGTAGATCTCTGGAATCTTCTTGATCATCAATAAACTAAGAGATATACAATATCATGAATAGGAAAACTAAATATTGTAAAGATTTTAATTATCCTCAAATTGAACTGATTCAATGCAATTTCAATTAAAAATGCTAACTCTTTTTAATTTGTTTTACTTTAATCTTTGGCCAATTAGCAACCGATTCCAAAGTTTACATGGATGAACAGTGGTGGAAAAACAGCTGAAATATTCCTGAAGTAGAATGGTTGATATTATAAAGCTATAGTAATTAAAATATAGTAAATAAGACATTTCATTATTAATGCAAAGATATAAAGTTTTTCAAAGTATGTATCTTCATATTTTCAGAGGTCAGAGAGACATACAAATGTGGAAATATTTTATTTCATAGAAATGAGATAATTCGATTAAATGAGGAAAAGATAAACTTCAATTTTAGACAGTTGGTTCTGGAGCAACTGATTCCTCATTTGGAGAACTAATTTGTCCTAAATTAGTTTGCTAAGGCTGCCATAACTAAGTACCACAAGCTGAATGGCTGAAACAACAAAAATGCATTTTTCCACAGTTCTGGAGACTAGACATCCAACATCAAGGTAGCAGCAGAGTTAGTTCCTTCTGAGGGATGTGAGGGAAGTCTGTTCCATGCCTTTCCCCTGGCTTCTGATGGTTTGCTTACAATCTTTAACATTTTTGGCTCAGAGAAGTATCACTCTAATTTCTGCCTTCATCTTCACAGGGCACTCTTCCCATGTGTTGTATCTGTATTCAAATAACGCTTTTTATAAGGACATGGGATACATTTGGCTCACCATAATGACCTTATTTTAACATAGTTACCTTTATAAAGACCTTATCTTTAAATAACATTACATTCTGAAGTACTGGGGGTTAAGGCTTCAACATATGAATTTGGGGAGGACACAATTCAACCCATAATGGTGAGTGGGACACACTCCCCCATACTATTCACAATAATAATTTCACAGGAAGTCAAAGACCTAAATTTAGAAAAGAGTATTTTGAAGTATTTAGGAGAAAATATGTGTAATACCTGTACATCTTTGCATAATAATAAAATTAAACATAAACCATAAATAGATATGATGATAAATATGATTTCAATAAAAAGAGTTTAAACTTTGCTACATCAGAGTAGAAAGACAGATCACAAGCTGAGGGAACATATTTATTTGCAATTCAGTCATATAACTGGCATCAGATTAATATCTATACCATGTAAAGAATCATTATAAATCAATCAGTAAAAGACAAACTACCCAGCTAATAAATTGACACAGTATCTATATAGACAAATCATATGAGAAAAACTGAAGAGTCGAAAAGTACAATAAAACCTGCTCAATCCCACAAATACACAGGGAAATGCAAACAAATGCCATGAAAAATATCTTTTCTCACACATAGATGACAAAAACTGCAAAGTTGAAAGTGAAGGGGAACAGATTTTGCAACTCCAAAATACGTCTATTTGACATACGGATTATTTTGAGCAAAAGGCAATCAAAATCCAGCAAGTTCAGGAAAAGCTATTTACCTCCCCTCTCAACTGAATAAATTGATATTGGTAAAAGGGTCCATACCAGGAAGAGAGCTATTACCAGAGGTACCTTCTTACTTAAGAAACTTATCAGTAAAATAGAGTAAACTTTGTTTTCCAAATGCCTCCTCTGCCTTCCTGTGAATAACCTTCCTCCCCTCTACATTCCCAGACCCCTACCCTCTTTCTTAGCTCAGGATGTTATATAAGCTTCAGTTAATTACTTGGCTGCCTTTTGGGTCACACATTTTTATGGAGCTTCTGTACATACGTAATTAAATTTGTTTTTCTCCTGCTAACATGTCTTATATCAATTTAATTATTAGATTAACCAAAGAACCTAGAAGGGTAGAAGGAAAATGTGTCCATCTCTACAAAAGTATAAAGTGTCAGCAAAAATATGGAGTGATAACGTCTCTCATATCATGCTGAAGGCTGTATAAATTGCTGTATCCTCTAGTCTTCACAATATTCCATAAAGTATTTGGTGTATATCCCTCATAACCAACCAACTTCTCGTAGGTATGCATTTTAGGAAAATCGTCACACATGAACATGGAGATTTATGGTACAGAGGAACATTATTTTCAGTAGTGAAAAATTTGGAAAACAATCTAAGGATCGGGCAATAAAAGAATGGATAAATTATAGTGTATTCATACAGTTAGATATTATTAAACTCAAATGATTAGACTATAACTTTATGCATTTATTATAGCCAAATCTCACCTACACAATACTGACACATTTAAGCTGCAGGACGATGATGAAGGGAAGCAGAATTTTCCGCCTCCAAATATGCCTGTTTGCCATGTTGATTTGGGTGGGCTAATTTATTTTTAAGAAACTGCATACATAGGAGAAGCTCTGAAAACCACGTCAAAGTTATTCTTTTGTGAGAGAAATTTACATTCATAAAAGAAGTCTCCATTTGTAAGGGTGCCTCCCTTTCTGTACCAGAAGAGGACTAAGACTCTAAATCTCTAGAAACTCTTATTAAGGGAGAAGGCAGGGATTTAGATCAGCTTAATGACCATACCATGTTTTCTGTGCTTTTCCTGATGACCTCTCATAACTGGCCTCCTCCCTTCCCAACATCTTCCTTTTGTCTTTAGCTGGAGATGGTATTTAAGGAGACGGCTTGGGCCACTTTAGGGAGTTACTTCATTGTCCTGGTTATTTTCCATGTATGCAGGAGGTATATATGTTATACCTTCTGTTTGTTTTTCTCCTTATTACATGGGCATCTCAGCCAACCACCTAGAGGGGTGGAGGAAAAATTGTTTTTCCTCCCCTACTGTGCATATCATGAGATTTAATTTATATAAATGTTGAAATTATGCCAAACAATAGTATCCACTGTTCATAGATATATACATCTGTAGTAAAAAATGTAGAGATTGTTTGGGAAAAAATGAACATCAATTTCAATATAATCATTTGCTTTGTAGGGTAGGGAGAGTAAGCAATTGGGTAGGGGGGTTTGACTTCATTTCAATGTTCTTATTTATGCTTGATGGCAGATAAATGGAATGGGTCCTTTTATATTTTGTTTCGTATCTTTTTCTGTATGTCTAAAATACTTCATATTGAAGAAAGACACATCCATATTGAAAATCTAAACAGAAAACATAAAATGGAAAATGAATCAACTTGTAAAAAATAGCTACAGTATGAAATGGAAGAAGAACCATGTAAATAAAACTAGACAAAGATAAATGAGGGTAGACAATAAAATATATTGGAACCTATTTTGAAGTATGTTCACAGAAACAACTCAGTGTTTTTAGAAATGTGGACAACAAACAAAAAAAACAGAGACAGAATCAAAGAACACTTTATGGGTTGAAGAGCGTGGGAGAATGTGGGCAAAAAGTATCTGAAATAGCAGGAATTTACTGGGCTGTAAATCAAAGATATCAATTGAACTGATCATTTTCCTTGAGTTATTGTTTTGCTTGGAGGATATGAATATTGCACTTTAGGGGGCATTTGGCAACATCATTCTCCCTTTTACTAGAGTTGCAAACAATTACTAAAGTGCCCAATTTGTCGCATTTTGCCCAGGAGTTCTCCAGTTTTTGCATTCAAAGTCCCCCTTCCCAAGAAATCCCTCAGTCCCAGACAAACTGGGATGGTTGGTCACTTTTTTAGGTAAATGTGGACAGCATAGTATTTTTTTTACAGATATCAAACTGCTGTCCCTAGAATAATTTCATACTATTTTCAGATGTACACATTCCAGCATCTTTCAGATATTTCCGATACTAATGACTTTATTTATTAATTCCCTTCAAATTACTTGCATGATAAGTCTAGAGAGACCCTCAGTCTAATAATCACATTCCTAAGGTGATGGTAAGAATGCTTCTTAACATAGTTTCAATCTTACTTTCTTATGGGCATTTTACCTTTAAATTGGCTTACACCTTGTATCAAATAAGGACTTTGAGGATGCTTTCTCCTAACTAGAGAAATAATTGCCTGCCCCAAAAGAAAGGAGGTAGGTGTCAGGTATTGGTATTGTATGAAAATAGCCCTGGTAATTCTAGAGTCCCAGGGATGAGAACTGCAGGCTTAGAGGATAAAGGGACAATTGTAATGGACAATGACATCCTGAAGGTTTCTTTAAGTGTTTTGTTCATGTTTATTAGGTGAAAATAGCTTGTACCTTCCAAAAATGTCTTTACATATTAGTTTGGGGATAACAGTTATTGTGTATATGTGTATATAATTCTTCAGAATTAGAATACTACATAAATCATTTAAGTATTTAAGAATTTTATATTTGATTTCTAGAATTAGAATTTTGCAATGCTGGCTTATATTAACGATGGCAGTTTTATTTGATTTATAAACCTCTTGGGCTATGCAAACGCAAAAGGAAGTTTTGGTTATTGTCTATTTAAAATCTCCCTTACCAGAATTACATCAAAGATAGAAAATACATAAGAATTTGTTATTTTCATTTAACGGAATCCATGATGTACAGAAATGTTATCCCTTATTGTTTCTTATGTGTTCTATGGTACCCAATAAAACTAGCTATGCTAAATGATTAATTCCTAAATTTAAAATGGAATGTCTGCTACAAAACTAAATCAAAGGCATAAATCCTTCACAGGGTGCTATAATCTTTATTGTCTTTGAAATGTGCCCTATCAAGGAGCCCTCAGGCAAATGTACAAGGGGCCCACATGACACTTACATAGCTGTTGTGTCAGATATGCCTTTGTGATCCTCCCATATCATTAGGCAAAGCCTGAACAGAGCAGATGCATGACAGACTGCCCACTGCCTGATGCCTAGTGTGGGCACAGAGTCCCAGAGAGCATTTGCCAGGCTCTCAGCCTCATGTGAAAAGGTGCTAGTTCAGTTATTAGAAGGTCATCAGCTGTAATCAGATGCCTAGCCACTGTGGTTGGGTGGCCATCAGCTGTTACCAGTTAGCCATTAGCCACTAATACAACTGCTGTGGCTACGTTAAGTGGGGTGGGTTAGTTGGTTGGTTGGTTGGTTGGTTGGTTGGTTGGTTGGTTGGTTGGTTGGTTGGTTGGTTGGTTGGCAGAGAAGAGGACAGCTGATTGCAGATCGTGTGGCTCCTGCTTTTTATGTCTCCAACCCAGCCGCCAGCCAGACTATAGTGGTATGAACCCCCATCCATGTCTCCATGGGTGTTCCTTTTTGGCCTCACCATATCCTGCATTCTTATGCGGCGAGCTGGACCAGAGACCCCACATGACACCTTGCAAGTAAGCAGAGAAACAATAGGGTTTCATCCATATTTGGGCTCCATGTCCAAAGGGTCCCCTGACAGGAGGAGATCTTCAAGTATGAGAATTCAAACTGGAAGGTGCAAGACATGCATTCAGTACCAGTTCTGTTCTGTCACACGTAATGACCCATTAAGGGACATGATCTTCTTCTACTTCCCAGGGCTATTAGGAGCAGCAACTCCTTTGCAGCTGGCCTATTCCTGGGTAACTGAAAGAGCCCGCTGAATTTTGTTTGTCTGATGATTGGTTGATTTCCTGATGGTGAAAGAAATTAAGTGACTTTTGTCCCCAGCAGCTGAATTTTATTCACTTATATTTAAAAACCAGTTTTTTATTTTGTTAGCAAATGGTCCTAAATATTTTCTATGTAAAAGAATAACACACATAGTGTTAGAAGGAACTCAGCTGAAAATATTTTAGTTTCTTTTAGGTCAATGTTGTTGTACAAGAATTGGTCTACGTTTTTGTTGGGATTTGGCTTTTCCATCTGTGTTTAAAACTAATTCATGAATTGCAATAACTAAGAGACGAAGTGGCAAGAACCTGGAGTATGGTGACCAGAACTCCAGGAAGAGTCAGCCGGTCCGAGTTCTGGCCCTTGCGGAGCTAAATAATTATTCACATTTCAGCAGGTCCCTTGATTTCTATGTTTTATTTCCCATGCTTACAGGATGACCGCTATTTACCATTTAAACCAGGATACATATGAGAATGAACAGGTGCTAACAATAATTACACCAGATGGCATGTCTAAACTAGGGTTTGTGGTCATCTTAGTTATCTATGAAATTAAATTTGGCATTAAACAATCTCTGATATCTATATCTATATATCTATATATCATCTATATGTATCTACTGTCTATAATCAGATGATGCCAAAAAAAGTATACACATTTTAGGAAAAGAAAACTGTATTAAAACTGTAATAAATATATACCGATAACAAAAGATGAATACAAGTCACATTTGACTTCTGCAGTTACAAGAGGTGCTCAAACTGGTTACCATCAGCGTTTAGACTCTTCTGATTACAGCGAATTACTGCTTGAGCAACGCTGACCAAAGTGTCCACATGTATGCATTTTTTTGGCACCTGATATATAATATTATTAAGAGGAGTTTACCTCAACTCCTCTTAATAATTTTAGGTAAACTCCTCTTAATATAATGACTTTAGGTAAACTCCTCTTAATACTATAATGTTACGAAGAACGGAAACTAAACATCAAAAAAGGGTAAATGAAGCAATAAGTTAAGTAACCAGAAAGAAAATAAGCTTTCCTTTTGCACTCCATGTCATCTGTTTAACTTTAGATAGGACAGAGGATAGGTTTCTTATTAGCCTTTCAAAATATTATGTATTATTTTTAAAAGAGTCGTATTTTATTCATAAGTTCTTGCCAATTTATTGAAAGTCTGCTGAATTGTGTTATAACCAACTTAGTGACTGTGAAGTTATCCTTTAATTCTCCATTTTCCCCTCAGGTATCACACTTTCAAAACACTATCTTCACAATGATTATTCACCACCACGACCACCACCACGTGTGTGCGTACACATGCACATACACATACATACACAACACACACACGCACACACACAATTAGGAGTGCAAAAAGGTAAGTAGGAAAATACTTGTAATTTCTGAGATAGCAGTTCCCAAGAGGGAGAAAATTCAGGAAATGGCAGAAATACTTTCAAACATTTAACATAAATAAAATAAATAGGAGGGAAGTATATTCCAGAGCCTAGGATATCTATGTCCCACTTCTAGTTATTTCTATTTCCCAATAGAGAGTTTGGCTTTGGAATAGGCCTCGAAAAAGTGCACTACAAGGCTCTGAAGGGATTGGGTTGAAATAGAAAAATCTCATCCTGCATGAAGGCTTACTGGCAAAATCTGTAACCTTGATGAAAACTTTATAATAAGTATATAAATTGCAGTAATATTTTCTTTTATAATTGAATTGTTCTACAACTTACGGGGCACTTTAAGACACACTATCTTATTTACATTCACAACAATTTTGTGAATGTTTATTGTTATTATCTTTTTTAAATTTAAGAAAATTGAAGCTTGGCGAGGTTAAGTGACTTGCCCAAGAACATACAATAAATAAATGGAAATTTTGTGTTTGATCCCAAATCTTCTTACTCAGCCAAAGTTAAGGTTTCTGAAGACCTTGAAAAAAATTTGCTCAAGAAGATAAGGACAATCCTCTGAATTTGGGGTAACAGACAAGATGACCATAGATAGGCAGTTACCAAAGAAACTTAAAGCATTATATATTAAAGTCACAAATTTTCCTGTAGGCCAAATAGCTTAATTCTGGATAAGAAGAATTGTAGTTTCACTGACAGAGATTCAAAAATGCCAAGGCTTAATTCACGAATGGAGAATTCAGCCCTTCCAAAATAGCAATTACTATAGCAAAATATTGCAAAATACTCTGCTCATGTGTAAGAACATAGTTCCCTCTCTTCTCTGTTCTAGTGCAACCAAGCCTTCCTGGCCTTCTTAATTTGTGTCATTATCTCAGCAGAATCTCTAATGAGGGTTTGATTTGCTGAGAGGACTCACTGAATTCCAGCCACTACAAAATAGACCTCCTAGGAAGTCAAAACATTTGCCAAGAGGTGCAGGTAATGTAAAATAGAACCAGAAAGTTATTCAAACACCATCTCCTACATTTCAGGTATATTCCATGATTTTTCTTTTAAAAAGTATGGTGAAATCCTAATTAAGAAAAATGTTTGGATTACATTTTTGAAAAATTCCTTTAAACTAATCTTATGCCTCAATTCTTAGAAAGAAATGCTTCTAAAATGTGATTCATACAATTTTCTGCAATAGTAAATAGAATATCTAGAAAGTAACTACATTTTTTTCCTGATGACTACAGAGCTTATAGTGCCTCAGGGTCACCTTTCAAAACTTTGTTTTCATTGTATAAAATGCTTAATGTAGACAGTTTAAACAATTGGCCTCAGGACATAGCCTGGAAGTTTCTTTTAGCAAAGAATGACCCAATATTAGCTTCTCAACTGCTAACAATTCCCTTGGTCCTAACAAATAAATAAATTGAGTAACTATAGATCCCTATTACTGGGATGTTTTTGGGGGGCTGGCTGTGGTGAATAATCAAATTCCTGATATTACATCTCTTGAAGAGATTACTTAGAGAGATCATGAGTCTGCTTCTGGATTTGACCATTCATTGCCACCATTATTTAAAATTTCTATCATTTCCTACACTAGAAACTTAGGGAATTGTTACCAGCTGACCAAGATAACCTTACTGTTTCCCTCAGTTTGACTAAATAGGTTTCTTCCTGACTCAAGATGGTGATCTCTTTTTTCTTAGAGGATTTACTTTATAAAACTTGGAACTGAATTTTTTCTCTGCACCTGTGAGACATAAATCTTTGAAAAGCCTCTTGCCAGTTTTGAAACACAGAATACCTTTCTCAAGGACCTGGGAAACTTCTCTTTGAAATGTAATCATTAAGGAAGATAGAGCTCCTATTTCCTAGACTCTGGTGGGAGGGAAGAATCTTAACTTCAGTGGGCTCCTTGCTCCAAGCTGTGTGTGGGTTATGGTGTGTATATAAAGCCCAGGCAAGAGTTCTGCTCATCGTGTTACATTTAATTCTACCTACTGATAGTCTTTTTTGATAGAAGTATGTTCAGGTGATAAACCAACCCCCCCCCCCAAAAAAAAAAAAAAAAAAAAGGTTTATAACTTTTTCTAAACAGAGTAACTAAAAAATACTTGGAGCTCTCTGAACGAATATCCCTAGGGGAATCGGGGCTCTTTAGAATTGATCTGTGAGGCTGAAATATGCTCTAGGCACACATGTCATCATTTCACCTTTCAAATTATAGGCACACCTCAGAGATACTGCAGGTTTGGTTCCAGACCACAATAAAGTGAATAGTAACTTTTGCTGGTGGACGATCTTGCCTTCAATTTGTAAAAAAAACTCAACATCTGTGAAGCGCAATAATGTGAAACACAATAAAAAGAGGTATGCCTATGTATCTTACTGGAGGGAGCTTCATTACTATCCTCCAGTGGCTAGAATGAATTAATAGCCAAGTGGGCCATTCCCTTATACTTTATTTACTTCCTAAATGGTATACTGTAATAGTCGAAAGGGGTAGATGGGTAGAGGAGAATGAAAAATTGAAAATAATTTTTTAAAGGTGTATATGGTAAGTAACTATTGTTACTTATTTCCGTAAGTTAAAGAGAACTAGAAAAATATAAACAGGTGGCAGAGCAGCACAAAGAGCATAAACTAAGTTGCCTCCTCTTCTTCTAAAGGAAAGTCAGTAAAACCATTTATTTCTTAACCCTGCATCTGGCTCTGACTTCCTCTGAGACTAATAAACACAAGCAAGACACTATTTCCAAGTGGGCAAAAACAAGTGGTTCCTTACCCTCATGCAACATGCAGGTTACTAAGAAGAAATATAACTTGTACAATATTGAACCAAAAGTGGGTCATGGCCATTGCCTGCTGCTTTCAGGGATATTTAATAAATTATTCGAGAAATTAGTATGTTTCCAGGCAGGAAGTGTGACTTACTGAATAATTTTTTACACAGTCCTTCCATCACTATAATGCACAAAAGAATGTCAATCCCACAGGGAGCAGATATCGACTGGAGAAAATATCAACACAGACTGCTCAGACGTATGTAAAGAGATATATGGAGACATATGTCATCCTACAGTCATTTTTCTTAATAAATAATGCAATGATACTTACCTTTGTCAACTCAAACATAATGTATTTTTAAAGAATGCATTTTAAGAAAACAGTAATTATAAAACATAAAATTACCTATGATTAAAAATATGAACACTGTAAAAAAAGCAAGCATCTCTGCACCGATAGAAGGAGAGAACAGAATGGGACAAACTAAAAGAATCTGACTTGATCTGAACTTTTTTCCCTAACAAATCGATAGGAAGAGTTTCTCAAAGTCAGGTACTCAGACAGCTTGAAGTAAAACCAGGAGTTACTTTAAAATCTTGTTTCCCACCCCAAACTTATTGAAATAGAATTTGAGGAGCAGGAATAACACCTTCAAATGAACTTTATGTACTTCAAAGTGTGGAGGTGCTAGGAACTTTGTCTACCATGCTTCTCAGTTCTCACATATCCTGCTGTATTCATTTGCATCCAAATTTCCTAGTGAAAAGATATAAAGTTGTATTTTTCTTTCTTTTTTCTTTTTCTCCTTCCCCTCCTTTCCTTTGGTCCTTCTTTTCTACCGTTCTTCCTTTTATCTTGTCCTAACAAGATTTATGAACAATTGTTATCATCATGTACAAAATCATTAAAATACCCATTGTACTGACAATTAAGTTTGAGAACTTGTTGCAATGCTGTTGCTAACCTTTTGACATATCAGAGGGATTATTCATTATAAATTTTTACCAACTGGACAAACAGTTTACCAAGTTTACTCTTTGGAAGTGCTGAAATGGCTGTGGGAAAAAGTTAGATGACCTGAACTTTCTGCCAACAATTCATGGCTCTTGCATCACAACAATGCACCAGCTCACACGGCAGTATCTAAGAGGGAATCTTTAGCCAGTAAACAAATAACTGTATTGGAACACCCTCCCTATTCAGCTGATCTGGCCCCCAATGACTTCTTTCTTTACCCAAAGATAAAGGAAATATTGAAAGGAAGACATTTTGATGACATTCAGGACATCAAGGGCAATTTGACGACAGCTCTGAGGCCATTCCAGACAGTTCCAAAATTGCTTTGAAGGGTGGATTAGGTGCTGGCATCAGTGCATAGCTTCCCAAGGGGAGTACTTCGAAGGTGACTATAGTGGTATTCGGCAATGAGGTATCAGCACTTTTTCTAGGATGAGTTCGCGAACTTAATTGTCCAACCTCCTATAGCTTTTATAGTGTGTTTTCCACAAATGTAGCTTCCAAAGTTATTTAACAAATGTTCCAGATATAGATATGGTTGTTACTGTTTATCACTAAGAAAAGTACTCTTTTCAGATAACGAAACCACTAATGATATAAGAAAACAGTTCTGTTGTCTTAGTGCCACATGGCAGAACACTACATAGGTAATTCTAAAATGGTGTTCTGTAAGAGGAGCTGAGTGTGCATTTCTTACTTTGCTGTACATTACATACCATTTGTAGGTTGGTTTCAGAAATGTACAGGGATAGGACATCAGTAGCAGTATAATACTTTGGGTTGATTGATTCATTAAGGTAAGAGTCAATCCAAGAGAGGCAAATGTTAACAAAGAATGAAGTTACCTGAGTCACATGACATTCTATAGTTGTATGCATTGATCAATCCCTTGGATTTTTACTTGTTTGCTAACGGTTACTTGTTAACAGTATCAGATAAGGTTTTTTCCAGAACAATTTTTTTTTCTGAGATCTCTTCAAGTAGACTGAGTCTCCAGGTTTCAGGTCATACAAAAACTATTCAGGAGGAGATTGGGGAAAGGCCTTCTGTAACTTTCAGTGATAACACTGTCTGTATTCAATGGATCATCTACGTTATTTGGCCATATTTGCTTGCCAAAAGGCAGAGTCTAAGATTAGAGATGATTTTCCTAGATGCAAGAATCTACTTATTACTCATTTATAAAAGCAGAATTGGTGAACTTCCAAAAGGTATTTTTGCTATCATTATAATGTTAAAAGAAACTTAGGGTAAAGAAGTTTGTCTTTCTCAAAGTTTTGGCTAATTTGAGAATTTAGTTTGTCCTTTCTTCTTTGCCTGAAGATCAGATTGTATGCACAGCAGAGTTTTTGAACAAGCTGTAATACCTTGCAGAGCTCTTTAATTACATTTCTCGTAAAAATTAGCATCTCTATTAATGGAAAGATAGATTGAGATGTTCCAAGTAGGATTCATGAAATTGAGTACATTTTTAGCCTCTTCCGAGCTATAGCTCTACAAAAGGGCAAGGATTTAATCTACACAGAACACGAATATACATCAAGCAGAACACACTCATACTTCATTGCAGGGGATAATTATATAAAGTCCATTTAGAATTATTCAAATAGGCCCGAGGATTTGGCTGCATCTATGCTCTTCCTTTGAAGTTTTTGTCAGGATTATGTTTTTTTTATCATATAATATCCTTTCAAGGAAGACCTCCAGGATAAATGTAATTCAGTGTTTATTGGAGTAATTTTCTTTCCCAAAACAATTGACTTGTTTCTCCATTACAGATACTGTGACTTGTGTTACTAATTTTATTTTCTTCTGCTCCTAGAGAAATGAGAATTTTTTTTTGTCTTCCTTGAGCAAGTATGCAGGGCCTCATTGCCTAGATTTTGTGTTTTCAACATATTTCTCCCTCTATATTGGTTTTCTACACTTATTTATTGTTTGTCCCATTTCCCTTATTTATTATAAATGCATTTTTTATGCAGCATATATGTAGCTATGTAATTCTCCATAAATCCTGTTTATGTGTGGTAAAATGCCTGTATAAATCAACAAGTAAATATTATATTTTTCCAATTACATATTATGGGTTTAAACTTTATATGCTTTTGAGTTAATGTCCTATTGCTACATATTTATACCTGGAAATAGTGGACATCACTTTTCCATTAGAATCAAGAATCTGCTACCCAGACTGGGCAAAACCTATAAACAGAGTGCCCATTAAATTTGGTTTGGAGAAATTTATTTATGTTTTAATGTGCTACATGTGGCAATAACAAGGGATCTCAAGTGAAATACATAAACAGTTTTTATTTCTAAACTGAATTCTTTTCTAGACCCCTGCATCTTTTAAAACCTGGGGTATCTAAATGTGATAGCCTAGAAGGAAATCTGCATGATTATTTATCTCTAGATTTCTTCCTTCAAAAATAATCTTTGTGTCTTTTAGTGTTCTCAACTACTATATAAAATATATATACACGATCCCATGAGTTTTGAGACCATAGATAATTTTGTTAATTTGGTCAAATAAATCATATAGTGAAGAATGAATTCGTTTAGTAAAATCATTAACTTAAAATATTCATTTTGTCTTGTTTGTTTGTTTGTTTATTTTACCAAACTGGTCTATAGTTTCATTTGTTGACTCAACCCACCAGTTGTTTGAGTATCAGAATGACAGCCTCATGCACATGGCAATCAGCTGGCATTCTCTTCTGTATATATTTTACCTCTGTCTGCTTTGTCGTTCCATGAACGTGTATAAACTCAGTTTATGCCTACCCATTCATATACATCACAGCAGTCACATTAATCAATGTCTACGAGTCCTAAAGAAATGACACTTAACACGAGTGCACTATATTTTAGGCCCTAGACTAGTTGCCCATTCTGAGAATGTGTGCCAAACTTTACACAGAAGTGGTAATCACAGTGTCACACAATGGACCTGAGTGGTCATGTAGGCCCAAGTTCTCATTTTACAAGTAAAAGAAATCACTGATTTTCTTGGCCTTTCAGTATTTTAACAATTAGCACTGAGGTGCTATGAAATTCCAGTCTCTGGGCATAGTGCAGAAGACACAGAGGTGAGGCACACACATGATGTGTAAGGGGTTCTAGTTTGGCAGGTGAGACAATAAACAGGGTCATGGTAAAGAGTGAAAACTAGGGGATGTTTCAATATCATTGAAGTAGGAAGAAGAAAAAGGAAGGTGTGTTATGTCATCGCTGGGACATTAGGGGATGATTCAGAGAAAGGGTGATACTAGAGCTGCCTCTTGAATGCAGTGAAATGAAAGTGTGAGGAACAATGTTCCAGCAGGAGGAAAGCCTTGTTCCAATCACAGAAATGTGAAGGCTTGCTAGTAAGTCAGCATGGTAGGGACAGAGAATGCATGTGTCCTTACAGGAGGGTAAGAGGAGGGCCTCCCAATTGTGTGATTCTGGGCAAGTTACCCAATGACTCTGGGCCTTTATTTCCTCATCTTAAGTTTGAAATAATATTTAATACTTACTTTGCAGCATTCCCTTCACAGATAGAAAAGAAGTCTGAAGGCAGGCAGGGTGCAAAAAGAACCTGGTCCAACCAGATGAGGAGATCAGAACTAATCCTGAATGTAACTGAGGGCAACTGGTGAATTTTAAACAAAATTCTTTTGAGTTTTTAAAAACCATTCCAATGACAGTGTGAAGTAGCTTTAAGGGAGAAAGTAGATAAAACCTGATGCCATGACAGCTATCAACTCCCCAAATAATTTAGGCCCTCCTTAGACAATGAAATGGGAATAGAGAGGAGAATGCAGGTTTGAGATACAGTTACATAGTAGAATCAATAGACGTCAATCACTGAGGAGATGTGAGAGATGAGGTGAGGAGAACACTATGACACTACTGACTTGGGGTACTGGGTAGATAGTGGTACCACTGAGTAAGATAAGGAGAACGAGGAAGAGCTGTATCGGAGGGAATAGGGGAGTTAAGACTGAAGTGTCACCTTTCTAAGGTATATAAATGTTGACTCACTATGATGTACACCTGAAACTAATATAACATTTTATGTCAATTATAATTAAAAATAATTTTTTTTTATTAAATTTATTGGGGTGACAATTGTTAGTAAAATTACATAGATCTCAGGTGCACAATTCTGTATTACATCATCTATAAATCCCATTGTGTGTTCATCACCCAGAGTCAGTTCTCCTTCCATCACCATATATTCGATCCCCCTTACCCTCATCTCCCACCCCCCACCCCCCACCCCCCTTACTGCCTAGTGATGCACAAAAGACATTTTAAGATTATGATTTGGAGCTTATGAGACAGATCTGCACAGAGGTACACAAGGGATTTCTGTCATGCCCACAGGGGACAAAAGAATAAGTGAGGATAAGATCATTTAGAACTTTGTGTAAGTGAGAACAGAAGATAGTCAGTGGCACCAACATATAGTAGTCAAGGTGGAAAAAAATATGAAGGAGGTTGAAAGGAGCAGAAATTTTAGGAAAGAGAAAATCAGAAAGATGCATCATAGAAACACAAGAAAGATTTTCAGGGGAAGGGTCATCACCAGGGGACAATGCTGGAGAAAAGTCCAGAAACATAGGATTTGAAATATGTTCATATTTAGCATTTTGGAAGTTACTGATGATTTTTCTAGAGCAATTTCAATGGGAAAATAGGAGCAGAATCCAATTTCAGAATGAATGTGATTTGATGAAATAAAAAGATCACTGTTGTGTAGACAATTCTTTCAATAATCTTGGCTGAGGAGAAAAGGAGAGAAAATAAGTTAGGGTTGCCATATGGTCATATTTATGTAACACCAAGACTTGAACTAATGTATATAATTAGCTCAAGTCTTGGTATTATATAAATATGAGGACCGAGAATATAGAGGACCGAGAATAAGGATGAGAAGGTTTACAGATACTGAAGAGTGGAGGGAAAATTGATGGAATAGAGACCAAGAGGAAATAAGAGGATAAGATTCAGGGCACAGGTTGAAGGATTAACTTTAAACAAGAGAAATGACATCCTGACAAACAGGAATGGAAATCAGTTGCAAGAATGAGGATAGTTTCAGATGAGCTCATGTGTGCAGTGTATAACGATGAAGAAATGTGTATTATCAGAGAACAAAGCTAGAAGAGAGTTATGGGAGAAACTCATAATGAATATTTGTGTTCCATTTTGCCTTAAAATAGACTCCATCAAATGGTAAAGCATAGTTTCTCAACTTTATAGCTCCCACAGTTTCAAAATACAGTGAGAAAATTCTCATGTATCATCATATCCACACTCTTCAAGACTTATCCACATAAAAGCCTCCCGTTTTGAAATTTGTTTTGGAGACATTTAGTAAAAAATTCAAAGCAGCTCCTTACCTCTACCTTACTGGGTAATTAAAAGATACAATCTGTTATATCTTAAAATGAGAAGAAAATTTTATATTTCACAGAAAATTGGAAGGCAATGTCATATGGTAAAATTATGAATTACATTCTTTTGATCTTCCTTTTCCAGGATATATTGCATTTCAAAATACTTTACAATTTTTACGTAGATTTTTTTATTAAAAACAGGTTGATCAATTACAGAAAGATGAGCAATGGTCTTAAAACAAACACTTATAGAAAACAAATAAGCTACTGTAAATGGAAACCTTTGTATTTATATAAAACCCAGTAAGTTCATTTTTGCAGAGTATCTGGGATATAAAAGCTCTGAAAAGATTTTAATTTCTTTGTTATATTCAGCAGAATTGAGGGAGGGAGAGGAAGAGAGAGTAGAGTCACATTAGAGCTGATTTATGCCACTGATCAACAGGGCGTATCTGAAAGAAGAAAATTGCTTTTTAGATTTCCATGTGTTTGCTGTAGGGTAGATATTAGCCATATTTCTTTTTCAAAAATTAGAAGTGGTTTGAATCCCATCCTTCTTCCAGGTAGGATCCATCTGGTGGTTTATCCCCATACAGTGCTTGAAAAACCTACCCTACCTAGGAAGAACGTACCCGTTAGAGGGGAGAGCCCAGATTTGGAGGCAAGAGGTCTGTATGGGTAACTTTGGCCGAGTTACCTGATGACTCTGGGCCTTTAATTCCTTATCAGTTAATTACAGATACCTCTTAATGCCTGTATTTCAGCATTATTGTTAAGATTCAAAATAATGAATGTATAATGTCCAACACAGATATACTACATAAAAAAGAAGGGGGGGGGGTGCAATGAATGTTTCTTAATGATTGTGGTCTCAGAAAAAGGATACAGATCCGTGGGCCTAGAGGGAATTACATCAGAAAGAGATTAAGTCCCATAGAATTTTCTAGTGGTTAATTGCTGCCCCCTAAAGTGACTACAGAGTTCCAGAGACTGCTGAGTAGGTCATAGGCCTGCTAGAATAACAGATCCCTTTGCTGAACGTTCAGAAATGTGGTTATATAAGTGATGGATGCTGTGCATATTTCTATTAAATAATTTACACAGTTATATGCAGCATTTTTTCAGTATCCAAATCTTAAAATATATCTTTATGGTGTAAATATATAGACTCTAGCTATGGTGATGATGAAGAGTAAAACGCTACATAATTTTCAAAATCATATGTATTTTAAATAGTTCATCAAATACAGGCAGTCCTCACTTTTCACAGTTTCAATATGCACATATTTCAGTTACCATGGTTTAGTTAAATAACACAATTCTCCAAATAACATGGTCCAAATTTCAGTTAGCAGGGTATGTTAACAGTGAGTAGTTACATAAAGTACATTATGCTAGCTACTCCATCCACAAATCACTGCCTAACAGATGTGCTTCATGATCGGTGACAAATCACATCACTTCTTTAAAAGTCTGTCGGTGAGTGGTCATGACACCTCTGTTACTCAGTTAATACACAGACAGAAAAGTGTGTAGTTGTATTGCCTCCTTGTTTCCCAGGGATAAACCCATACAATATTTTACAGAAGTGGGTAGTCAACGCGGGAAATCAGCGGAAAAAATGAAAAAGCAGCAAATAAATAAAAAGTGATAAAGAGAAACATGAAATTTAAATTGAATCTAAATGGAGTTATAGAAGAAATAACTAAGCATTAGAATGTTAATGATATGAGACTGTAGTCTCACCATTCATGAGACTGTACATATGCAGCTAGAGATTTTAGTTAGGATGAACTTTATTGACATAAATGAGGACAGTGGTTGTCAGGGAAAGGGTGAGGATGTCCAAAAAAAAAGTGACGCCAGCTGAAACTCACATTAAAGAAAATTTTGGAGACGTATCACGATACTGAAAGTGCAAAGAATAAAGTGTTAGAAACCGATTCAAACTTAGAAAGCAGTATGACAATTGTTCAAGGCATAGAAAGGATTCTCATTCCATATTGTAAGTTACATGATGAGAAGGAGAAAAGCACTGTTCAAACTACTGTTTATAAGTTTTTACAACACAATAAAACACTTTATCAGTTTCTAGTGTTTTAAATAATAGTGTATTAAGTAATGATATTTTTACTATTTTTTATTTCTCTAGATATTTTTACCTTTTATATATATATATTTCAATTATAGTTGAAACACAGCATTACATTAGCTTCAGGTGTACAACATAGTGATTAGACATTTATATAATTTACGAAGTGATCACCCCAATAAATCTAGTACCCACATGACACCATACATAGTTATTACAATATTATTTACTCCCTACCAATGTGTACTTCTTAATCTCTTCCCCTTTTCACCCATGCTCAACTCCTCCCATCTGACAACTCTCAAATATTCTCAGTATCTATGAGTTTTGTTGTTTTGTTTGTTCATTTATTTTGTTGTTTAGGTTCCACCCATGTTGAAATCATATGGTATTTGCCTTTTTCTGTCTGATTACTTCATTAAGTACAATACCTTCTAGGTCCATCCATTTTGTTGCAGATGGCAAGGTTTCATTTTTTTATGACTGAGTAATATTCCATTGTATATATGTAACACCATTTAATTATCAATTCATCCATTGATGGACACCCAGGTTGGCTCCATATCTTGGCTATTGTAAACAATGCTGCAATGAACATATGGATTCACATGTCCCTCTGAAGTAGTGTTTTGGGTTTCTTTGGATAAATACCCTAAAGTGGGATTACCAGGTCCTTTTTTGTCTCTTATTATAGCCTTTGTTTTAAAGTCTATTTTGTCTGGTATAAGTATTGTTACACCAGCATTTTGTTTGTTGGTGTCCATTTTCATAAAATATCTTTTTCCATCCCTTTAACTTTCAATCTGTGTGTGTCTTTCAATCTGAAGTGCATCTCTCCTAGGCAGCATATCTTCTAGGGTCTTGTTTTCTTAGCCATTCAGCCACCCTATGTCTTGTAATTAGAGCATTTAATTCATTTACATTTAAAGTAATTGTTAATAAATATGTAGTTATTGCCATTTTATTATTATTCATACTTCTGATTTTTTTTCCCTTCTTTTTCTTAAAGAAATCCCTTTAACATTCCTTGTAGTACTGGTTTAGTGGTGATCAACTCCTTCAGCTTTTACTTGTCTGGGAAGTTCTTTATCTGTCTTCCCATTCTACATGATAGCTTTGCTGGGTAGAGTTATCTGGATTTTTGATCACTTGCTTTTCATCACTTTGAATACTCCATGTCATTCCTTTCAGGCCTGTAAAGTTTCTGTGGAGAAATCAGCTGACAGTTTTACGGGCACCCCCTTGTAGGTAACTAACTGCTTTTCTCTTGCTGCTTTTAGGATTTTCTCTTTGTCTTTTAACTTTGGCATTTCAATTATGATGTGTCTTGGTGTGGGACTCTTTGGCTTCATCTTGTGGGACTCTCTGCACTTCCTGGGTTTGTATATCTATTTCCTTCTGTAGGTTAGGGAAGTTTTCCATCATTATTTCTTCAAATAGGTTTTCAATTCCTTGGTCTGTCTCTTCTCCTTCTGCCACCTTTATGATGTGACTATTCATATGCTTGTTCTCTGTTCTCATTTTATAGTCTTTTTTCTTTTTGCTGTTCTGATTGTTTTCTGCTACCTTATCTTCTAAATTGCTCATTTGATCCTCAGCTGCATCTAATTTATTGTTTATTCCCTCTAACATATTCTTCATTTCAGTTATTGTAGTCTTAATTTCTGACTGGTTCTTTATGTTTTCTCCATTTTTATGTTTCCTATCTCTTTGTTCTCACTGAGATCATTGAGCATCTTTATAACCAGTGTTTTGAACTCTGCATCTGATAGATTGCTTCTCTCATTTTGTTTATTTCTTTTTCTAGAGTTTTGCTCTTTTCTTTCAGTTGGGACATGCCTCTTTGTCTCCCAATTTTGGCTGCCTCCTTATGCTGCTACTATATAATAGATAGGGCTACTATATCTCCCAGTCTTAGTAGAGTGACCTTATGTAGTAGATGTGCTGTGGGGCCAAGTGGCTCAGTCTCCCTTGTCACCAGAGTCAGGTTCTTCAGGTGTGTCCGTTGTGTGGGCATGTTTGTCTACCTGTTTTAGTTGAGACTTGGTTGCTGTTTGCACATCAGCCTGGTTGATTGAGAGGACCGACTGTAACTACAGTGGAAGAGCTGTTGTGCAGGGGCTGACATATGGAGCAGGATTCAATTTTTAGGACACTGGTACTTACCCAGTCTTCCCCTTGTCTTTGTCATGTGTGGAGGTGGTTGGGTGTTGCTCTGGTGTGGTTGGAAGCTGGCCACTGGTTCTATTGGTTCTGGAGCCTCTTAGGAGGGGATCTGTTGCAGGCCACAGTCAGATGCTACTTGTGCCTTGCCCAGGGCCACTTGGGGTAAGCTATAAAGTGTTCTGCAGGCGATTGCCATCTGTGCTGGGCTTGGAGGTGCCTGGGAGTAGATAAGCTGTGAACTGAAGCCACCTACTGCTAGTGCCTGAGTTGGGCCTGCTTAGCAAGAGGTATGGGGTACACCGAGGCCAGATGTTGCTTGTTCAGGAATTGTGAGCCTTTGAGAGATATTAGCAAAGTTTGCAGCATGAATCAAGACTGGCTGTTTGTGTGGAAAAGACACCGGAAGTGTCTTGAGTAGGAACACAAGTTGGGTGGGGCATGTTCTCAGGGAACCACCAGAACGGGGCAACCTATGTAAGCCAGGTTGATAGAGACTCAGATATGGAAGTGCCTGTGTCCCCATGATGGGTGGTGAGAGGGCTCAACAAAGCAACTATGGCCTCTGCCAGCACTTCTGTATGGGAGAAAGCAGCCCCTCCAGCCCTTGCCTTGAATCCAGACAGTTCAGTTCCTCCCCATATGTCACTGGTGCCTTTTGAGGTGCTACCCCACTGCTAGAGATCAGAGCAAGTGAGTCCTACATGGACCCTTTAAGGGGAGCACTTGGGACTCCAGCCCACCTCTGTCTCACTCAGTCACACTCTCCACTGGTTTTCACATACAGAACTTGTGGGGACTTCTCTTCCTGGCATTGGAGCCCTGGGCTATGGAATCATAGCCTCATTCCACAGGGGGAGCCTCCACAGCCAAGATAGCCCTCTGAATTTTTAAGTGCCACATGTGGGTGTGGGACCAGCCCATTCAGTGTCTCTGCCCCTTTAACTAGTCTCAATATAGCTTCTTTGGTATATTGTTAGTTGTAGGACTTCTGTTCAGCTAGACTTCAGGTGATTCTCAATGACGGTTGTTCTGTAGTATAGTTGTAATTTTGAGGTGGTCATGAGAGGAGGTAAGCACAGTGTTTACCTAGTCTGCCATCTTCACCAGAAGTGCCCCTACATATCTTTAAATAACACTTTTAAACTATTGACAAAAAAATTTAAAGCCAAGAAATAAAACATAAATTTTATTATTATTAAAATTTATTTGCATCTTTTCAGCTTGCTTTCTCATTTTTACAGTATTGTACTCCTGTGCAAAGCAAGATCTCCCTGTACTTACTGATTAAACACTGTAAACATGATGACCCACCATTTTGTTTGGTCTTTGCATTTTTGAAGTATTTCCATACATAAGGAAAGTATTTCCTTACGGCTTATCTAAAAGGCAGGATTTAAGTGTCAGTATAGTGCTTAGTACATAACATGAGACAAATGTTAGTAATTGGACCCTCTTTGTATCCATCATTCAAAATGTTGAATTCAATCAATTTATCATTGCTTCCACACTTTTTATTGTGTAATAGTGAGAAATTTACACAATTAAGAAGAATGAGTGATATTAATATCAGTAAGAATAGACAACTCAGTGATCCAATACTAGGTCAATATTTTCACTGGATGAAATCACCATTTCTCAGAAGCGGAAATTATGCAGAGACTCAAATCTTTATCTAAAAGGAAATTTCAAAATGGACCAGTAAAGTAACATGGCATTATGCACCATTATATTTCATTCACATGGGCTACTGGGCTTAGAAACTGATTTCCAGGGCGTTCTAAAAGAAAGATGTATGTAATTAATATGAAATGCATCAATGGGATTACAGCAAGCCTAGAAGATAAGGATTAATTCAGGCCTATTTCTAGAAAAGATGGTAAAACCTTTATCAGGAAGAAAGTTTTAGGTGCATGAATTCAGTTGTAACCAAACAAATGTAGCTCTTAGTAAACCTTCAAAAATAAATCATAAGCATCTCAAAATCTCATGCTATTTTTGAATTACGAAACTTTTCATAAGAAATGCAGTAATTTACCAAAAAGTGGCAAATGAAATACTCCAAACTGTTAAGCAATGCAATTATTACTAGTTTTTAAATTGTGCTGGCCTTTTACAATTTCCTTCCTTGTTTTCTTTCTTTCATTCTTTTTATCATCATTCTTTCCTTCTTTTAAAATGAAAATTGAATAGGTTAAAACTAGTCAGAATTGCCTGTAAGTTTCAATAAAACAATTAATGTTAAATTATAAACTACAGATGTTTTATCAGGTTTACATTGCATATAAATTTTATGTCTTAGGGTCCATGTTTCATCCGTGGTATACTCAAATATATCATGCCAAAAAGTATTTCATTGAGACTTAGTTTTTGCTTCATTTTTTTTCCTTTATAGATTCTCAAACAGGTCAAAGAATGCAGGGTATGCTACAATAGAGGGAACAATCATATGATTGTGACAACATGCAGTATGAAGCTTTTGAAATTAAAGCATAAGAAGACAATTTAGAGACTTAAATATAGACATAGAAGAAAATGATTCCATAGGAGTCCTGGAGAAAACCTGTAAGATTTTTCTTTTTTTTAATAAGTGGAACAGCAAAGAAACGGAAATAATATTTAAGTGCCTGTAAAAGAGCAATCATTTTCTAAACTTTAACTCATACCCGGAGTGAGTATTATCCCTACTTTTGTTCCTACTT
Organism: Rhinolophus sinicus; assembly: GCF_057876585.1. NCBI lineage: Eukaryota > Metazoa > Chordata > Mammalia > Chiroptera > Rhinolophidae > Rhinolophus > Rhinolophus sinicus. Next base: position 68,675,067 of record NC_142516.1, on the reverse strand, counting down.
CACTAATGAGTCAGAGAAGATACATGTCTTGTCCAAGGTCCCCCAGTGAGTAAGTGGGAATTTACATCCCAGCTGAAAATCAGGATTCCAAACAAACTGTCTTTCCACTAATTCATGTTGTCTACTGTATAATAAACAGTGAAATCTGAGAATTGGTAATTATTCATGATCTAAAATTAAAGCTGCTTGATTAAAGTGGACATGAAATATCTATATCTATAGATATAGATATAGATATACACACACACATATATATATATATACATATATACATACATATATACATACATATATATATATATATATATATATATATATATATATATATATCATGTTTCCCCAAAAATAAGACCTAACCAGACAATCAGTTTTAATGCATCTTTTGGAGGAAAAAATAATATAAGACCGGGTCTTATATTAATTTTTGCTCCAAAAGACACATTAGAGCTGATTTTCCAGCTAGGTCTTATTTTTGAGAAAACACGGTGTGTGTGTGTGTGTGTATATATATATATATATATATATATACACACACACACACACATATATATATATATATATGTATGTGTGTGTGTGTGTGTGTGTGTATACATATATATGTATTTAAGCAAGTTCACCAGTATAAAAAACGTAATTTTCAGTTCAGAGTTTGGTCAAAGATTTGTAGCTTTTATTTCAAATGATTCAAAATTGTATATGACAGTGCTTTATCATCTTTTTCTTCCAAATATTTTGAAACTGAATATATGCCAAAACATTCGAGTGATCTATTCATCATTTGTGTATCCTCTTTACCTAGTATAGTTTTATAAATCATGACTACATTTTATGTCCTTTTCTCCTATCTTAAAAGCCGTTTGTTTCTTGAAACAATGGGTCTCAACTACCTAATTCCATCACAAAATATTACTCTAGCTAGTGGAGTTGTAAGTTAGGTTTTACTTAAGGAAAAACAATACAATTGCATGTCCTTATTAAGAGATAGTGAAGGAGAAAAAGGACAATTACAACAGCAACAAAAACTCAATAAAGACAAATGAAACATTTGATTCAGTAAGGATGATGCCAAGGATTCAGTAGTGTTGAAAATACTTAAAAAATTTTTTTCTAATTTCCAAATCAACTTTTAGTGAAGAAAACTGAAAATAAACTACACTCATTTATTGTGATAATATAAGGACACTGTGAAAAATACCAGTAAACACCCCTCACATCTTTAAGGCCAGTGACTTTCTAAATGCTTTACCTATCAAAGATATTTCAAGGAATAAGTAACATAATTAATAGGTCAGAATTTCCCTGCCTCTTCCTATGGTTTTGCTATCTCTTATATTCAGTTTTTTAGTAAGGATCTCTGAAGCCAAAATTATGGGAAAGATGTGCATTCGTATATGTAATGCTGTTCATGTTTCATCTATTAAAAATGACAAAGAATAACAAATCTGGGATTTTCTTTTTGAGTAAGAAAAAGCTAATGGGCAAAAGAGCACTGAATGCCAGAAAATCACATAACATCTGGAGGATTCTAGATGTCTGTTGTATAATGTCTAATTAGTTTTGCTGTAGGAGGTGCAGCATGAGAGGGCTGCATCTTTATTGAAGACTGTAGCCCACTTACTTTGAGTCTGAAATCTATATTGTCTTAGGTAATAACATCAAGCAGCAATACGAACACTACCTGTAATTTATGTGACCATTTAGAGGCTATGTGTATTCCGCTAAAGTCATATGGACAACATTCTAGTCATTCTTAACATGACAGCTCCTGTGTATATTCATAATAATATTTTAGACAGATTATTTTTCTCTCTGCACCCCATCCCCAGTTGCATCTTCCAGAAATTCAGTAAATAAAAATATAGTTTACAGGGTTTAGGAGAATATTGGTTTTCAGTTTTAAGTGACAGGAAAATCAAAGGATACAAAAATTGAGATGTCTACTCAAGCAATCAATTTGCTCTTACTATAGGCTTTCCCTGTATTGCAGGGGGGGGAAAGTGTTGTGGTTTTTAGTTAACCGATGCCTTGATCAAAGGTAAAAGGAAATAAACATGATAATACTTACAGTTGTATATACATTCTATATGTATATAGCTATACATAATCTAGAACCATCTATATGTACATATATATGCAAATACCTAGATATTTATGACATGTCAATGCTAATTCATGTTCTAGGTGGAAAATAAAAAGAGGGAAAGAGAGGTATGAAAACCAAATTACAGTTTAACACATTTTTAAATAAATGAGCAGTTTCTTTAGGAATCCAATTGGCTTTGTTTTTAGTTGTTGTCGTTTTTATTTGTTTTATTTATTTGTCGTTTTTATTTGTTTTACATGGTCTTTTAGGTAGGTATTAGGGATACCAAACTGAATAAGTCAGGTTCTTAATTTTAAGGAATGTGTTATATAATTAAGAGAAATGCTATAAATTGCCTTAAGTAATTTCTTCATGATATTGATAGAGGCATATAAGACCAACGAATGGTATTTTTTTAGTGTATTCCTCTTTTTTTTCTTTTTTAAAGTTTATTGGGGTGACAATTGTTAGTAAACTTATACACACACACACACACACACACACACATTTCAGGTGTACAATTATGTAATACATCATCTATATATCACATTGTGTGTTCACCACCCAGAGTCAGTTCTCTTTCAATCACCATATATTTGATCCCCTTTACCCTCATCTACCACCCCCTACCCCCTTACCCTCTGGTAACCACTAAACTATTGTCTTCTTTGATTATATCACTAAATTTTTTAGTTGGTATTTCATTATTTTTGGTATCTCATAAAATCATCCTTAGGAAGTTTTCACTTTCTAACTTTCCTCTTTCTTCTCCATTTATTCATGAGGGGAATTAACATGTTTGTAGCCAGAATGCAGTGACAGAAAACTAAGTGGCTGACACATGTAAAAACATATAGGTGAGGTTGGGAGGCTCAGATTGCAAAGACTGATGGCTGCCTGCAAGGAGAAAAGCTGGGTGGGAATGGATGCGGCGTAATAACAAGAGATAATGTACTTTCTTCTCTTCCCTCGGGTATTCTTTGATTTTCCCAATGGTGAGAACAGGGTACTGTATCACATTAATTTCTATTAAGAGTAAGTAGGCAACATCCAATTCCTTCAAGAAAAAAGAACTTCAAAATAGAATTCTGACATTTTTCTTTAGCTGATAGCTTGTAGAAAAGAGAATAACCAAAGATGTAACTTGAACTTTTTCACTTTTTCACTGAAAGATTCACTGTCCATTCTCTCAAAAGGATGGCACCATTAGCGCACCCCCTCCTTTCACCCCTACAGTGCTATACGTGGGGGCTGGGGGGGGGAGAAACAGGCCTATAGACCACCTATCCGTAACTAGAACAGGAGTATTTGTCATTCAAAATAGCCCAAATTGCGTTGCAGTAACAAACTGAAAATCTTGTGGCTTACAACAACAAAGGTTGATTTGTTACTTTACACGTCCATTTGGAGTTCACTGAAGTTCAGTTCCACATCACCTCTCCCTTGAGAACCAAGCTGATAGAGCTGGTCATCCTGGAAAGGGGGAAAGAGAATAGAGTGAACCATATGCTCTTTATTAAATTAAAATTTTTTAAATTAAATTTATTGGGGTGACATTGGTTAATAAAATTATGTAGGTTTCAAGTGTACATTTCTATAATACATCATCTATATATTGCATTGTGTGTTCACCACCCAAGGTCAAATCTCCTTCTTTCACCATATATTTGATACCCTTTATCCTCTTCTACCTCCCTTCTCCTCTCCTACCCTCTGGTAACCACTAAACTGTTTTCTGTGTCTGTGAGTTTTTGTTTCTCTGTTTTTCTTATGCTTTTGTTGCTTTCAGTTTTATATCCCACATACGAGTGAAATCATATGGTTCTCGACTTCTTCCGTCTGACTTTTTTCACTTAGCACGATAGTCTCAAGATCCATAAATGTTGTCACACATGACAGCATTTCATCTTTTCTTATGGCCCAGTAATATTCAATTGTGTATATATACCACATCTTCTGTATCTAATCATCTATTGAAGGACACTTTGGTTGTTTCAATGTCTTGGCCACTGTGAATAATGCTGCAATGAACATAGGGGTACATATATCTTTACGAATAAATGTCTTTGGATTTTGGGGGTAGATATCCAAAATAGGGAACGTTGGGTCATATGGTGATTCTAGTCTTAATTTTTTGATGAACCTCCATACTGGTTTCCATAGTAGCTGTACCAATTTACGTTCCCACCGGCAGTGTGTATCAGCTCTTAAAGCTTCTGTGTGAAGGGACATATATTATGTATGCTTCCATTTCGCTGACCAGAACAAGTCACATTGCTACACATGATATCAAGGAGAAAGAAAAACTGTCCTCCAGAAGAGGTAGCAGACACTAATGAACAATAATCTAATCTATTGCAGTAGAGATCTTCAAACAAGGCCATGCATGAGCAGGTCTTCTGCTATTTCTCTAACACCATTTCCTACTATTTGTTCCTGCTGTTCCTGCCACACCAGCCCCTTCATTTCCTCTTCCTGCCACAAGACCTCTGTAATATTGCTTCTCTGGCCTGGGGCATATTCCCCCAAATATCTATCACTAGCTTGCTTGCTTCATTCCAGCCTTTACTCTAACCCCATCTTCTCTATGAGGACTTTTCTGGCAATCCTCTAGAGAAATGCACCCACTTGCTTGATATTTATTATCTTTCTTCCTTGCGTTATTTTTTCTATACTCTAACACTATACGATATTCATGTTATTTATGATCTAGATCCCTCACTAGATTGTTAACTTTGTGACAGCAGGGATTTTTACTCAAATTAGAGCCACCACCATCTGGAGTGAGGTAGACATGCAATAATTGTTTGTTGAATGAATGAACTCACAAGTGAATGGGGCATTGCTTCTTTCAGTTTAGTTGTCCCCCCGTCAGCTGAACTATCTCTTGCTGAAAGCTGTAGCTTTGAAATCCTCCTCTCTTCCCAACCTATACTTCTCTTTTCTCCTAAACTGGATCTCTTCTCATATACATGAGACACTTTTAAGTCAGTGTGATACACAGAAAAAGTGATAAATTAGATGTTTTGAGATAAAGATTGTTGTCAGTCTTTGCCAGTGAAATAGTATGTGATCCTAGGTGAATTATTTCAACCATTTGAGCCTGAGGAAATGCAGCATAATCAAAGGAGTGTGACATTTCCAACCAAGATATCTGAATGTAAGTCCTAGCACTATCACTTACCAGCTTTATCTTAGCAAGATATTTTGGTTTCGTTATATTCTCTAAGGTTTATTTTCCTTTTTTCTTCATCTGTGTGTTTGTTTTGAAAAATTAGGACAGGGAAATTACCTGTTCTAGTTATTAAGTTCTTGGCCTTACCCTCCAAACCCTCCTCCGTGTGTGTTGGGCTGGGATCTATCTGTACGTCACTGCCTGCTTTGCATCTGGTACCTGTTAGGCTGTGACAGTGGCGAACACTAGAGGGAGCCCACGGGCCTGGAGGAAGAAAAAGAGAAAATTCCTTCCGGGCAGTTCCCCGCATTGTGCCTGCCGGGCTTCTCCATCCTGACAACAGCCGGTCCTTCCAGCAGCAGCTGCTCAATCCTGTTTGCCGTTCCCCAATATTTGCAGAAGCAGCTTCATGATTCCTTTCTCTACTCTCCACACCAGCCCCAGGCGGAGCTTCTACTTGTGAAGTCTGTGTTCCTGCCCCACAGGGCCCCTCTTCCCAGCTCACAGCTGTCAGCATCAGTGTGGCAGCACCTTAGAGAGATCTGAATTTCAACTCCGTGGGACACCTCCTCTAAGCTCCCGAACTGTAATAATTGCAACCTATTCTTGTTCCCTCAGCCCGTGGGGCTTTATCAAGTAGTTACCTTTGGGAAACCTTCCAGTTCTCCTTTTACACTTTTCAGCAGTTGACAATGTTACACCTAGTTAAATCTTCACATGAAATCCTCTCTTGTTTTCTGTCCCGTCATGATCCTGACTGTCACACTACCTGTACTATCAAAGTCACAGGGTTATTGTGAGGATAAGATGAGATCATGTCTAGGAAAACACTGTGTACAACTCAGTATTGTCTGAAGAAGGAAGTGACTGGGATGGAGTCAGCCATGCAATGTGGGATCCAGGCACCTCTGAGCGCTTCCCCAAAATGACATAAAATCCATTAGCACGTCTAAGAGTTGAAAATATTTAAATCAACAAATAATAACCCCACTCACTCATCTGTGTGAATCAGGAAACACACAAGAAAGACTGAATGTTGCTGCTTCAGGTTTTGAAGAGTGAGAGAAGGGATAGCAGAAGCTATATCCATAGGAAGACGTGTGAGGTCCAACGTAGAGAGCATGTTTAACAGAACACGTTAATCAGTGTCTGGATTTTAAAAAGGTAAAAATAGATCTGTAGCTAAGTTCCAGTAAGGAGCTATAGAGAGATGAATTGTGGAATGAATTATTCTGGAGCTGCTGGGCTGGGAATGGGGCAGGGATGAGGAATTGGGCTAAGACTAACAGAAAGATGGAGACAGAGATGGTGGAATTAGAATGAGTTGGAGCATATCACTGCAAAATCAAGGCAATCTCATAGTCTACTTTACATAATTTGTGTTGCTGCTGCTGCTGCTACTGCTGCAAAAATACCAAGTCACACTACCTTTAATAAATTTTACTATATGAATATACCTTGTATGAATCATTCAGAGTATTATGTTTGTTTGAAAATCAAGGTAAAGTGACTGAAGGCCAGCGCAGAGAAGACAGATAGAACTACCCCACCCATAAAAGGTGATAGCTCAGGAAAATGAGATACCTGGGGAGGCAGGAGTTCTGAGCCTAAAAGGCTCATGAACTTGAATTTCATGAAAGAATATTAGAAACCGTTACCACCCCAGACTACATAGAAAGTAGGTACCGTCAGGGATGGGGCATTTAGAACCACAAGCATATTTCCTATGGCACAATAGGCTTAAATGCAGTAAATGTGCATACAAACCCTGAGTAAGTTTTATTAAACACAGAGAAGGCCCCTCTGCCTTCCCAGCCCTGCTTCTTCCGGAGTCATTGCTTGGAAAAGTGTTCAATAAGAATTCAACTTTCTAATAACTTTATAGTTTGGAAGTAGAAAATGAATTTGCATGCTGTTTGTCATCCTTTTCCTACCGCTGGCTCTTGACACCTGCCCAGGCAAACTTACATCCTCCCCATAATACCTTCGCTGTCGTCCCACCTCCCACATCCACCACATGCTGGCCATATGTCTACCTTCCTTCGAATTCTTTAGGATCTTGCTATCCCCCAAGAGTGTCATGTCTTTTCTTCTTGAATGCTGATATCTGTTATTGATTCCTATACATTTCACTCCAGTCTGCCACCAGGTCTGTCACACACACTCACATAGATACATACATTTAAAACATAGCTATGTATAGTAGCCATCCTAATAGATGTGAGTGATATCTCACGGTGGCACTGATGATTCATCATGTTGAGCATCTTTTCATATACCTGTTGGCCATATGTTTTGTCTTCTTTGGAGAAATATCTATTCAGGTCCTTTGCCCACTTTTAATCAGGTTATTTGTGATTTTTGCTGTTGAGCTTCTTATATATTTTGGATATTAAGCCATGAACTCCTTATCAGATATATGGTGGGCAAACATTTTGTCCCTTTTTATAGGTGGCCTTTTTATTGGCAAGGATGTAAAGGAAAGGGAACCTCATACACTGTTGATTTACATTAATTACAATTAACTAATTATAATTAATTTACATTAACTGGTACAGGCATTATGTAAGTCAATATGGAGGTACCTCAAAAAATTAAAAATGCAATTACTATTTGATCCAGCAATCCCACTTCTGGGTATATTCATGGGAATTGAAATCATAATCTTGAAGAGATATCTGCACTCCCATCTTCACTGCAGCATTTATTCACAATAGTCAAAACATAGAAGCAACTTAAATGTCTATTGACAGAATGGATAAAGAAAATGTGATATACATATGTATATACATACACATTATGTATATGCATAAAATTACGTAAAATTTACACAAGTATATATAAACATATAGATATAAAACATATAGATAAAAAAATTCAGACTTACAAAAGAAAGAAATCCTGGCATTTGCGACAACATGGCTGAAACTAGAGGACAATATGTTAAGTGAAATAAGCCAGACTCAGAAACACAAATACCACATGATCTCACTTGTATGTGGAATATAAAATAGTCAACCTCATAAAAGCTTAAAGTGCAACTTGGTTGCCAGGGACTGTGGGGAGGAGAAGGGAATGGGGAGGTGATGGTTAAAGGGTATAAAGTCTCAGTTATGCAAGATAAAGAATCTCTGGAGATCTCTGTTAATCGAGTGCCTATTGCTAATGATACTGTGTTGTATACTTAAAATTTGCTAAGAGGGTAGGTCTTATGTTAAGTACACTTACCACAAAAGTGGGGAAAAAAATGAAACAAACCAAAAAAAATGAAACAAACAGAAAACCAAAGGGGCAGGAGGAAACTTTTGGAGGTAATAGATAAGTTTATGGCATTGATTGTAATGATGGTTTCACGAGTGTATACTTATTTCCAAACAAATCAAGTTTCACTATCTTCAGCTTTTTGTATGTCAATAGTACTTCAGAGTCCAGAGTACTAACCATTACACAATGGACCCTGTCAATAGTACTTCAATAAAGCAGTTAAAACATAGCTTTCTAATCAATTCAGTGCGAGCCAATTTCAGATATTTCAGCTTCCACAATAAGGAAAAGGAAATTCTTCAATAATTAGGAAAAAAATCGAAGGACAGTTGCAGATGTTGCATTACCTCAATAAAAATTACAACCAAGTTATCAGCTAGCATTGCAGTCATGTGAGGGCTTGAGTGGGCTGTGGGATTCATTTCAATGTTCCGCCACGTGGCTGTCAGCAGGAGGTGTCATTTTCTTCCCACCTGGGCCTTTCCACTGGTTTTCTCACAACATGGCATCTCTATTTCCCCAGAGTGGATGATCTAAGAGGGAGAGGAGAGGTGCCTAGTATGGAAGCATGGTGTCTTTTATAACCTAATTTTGCAAGTAAGATGCTATTACTTTCACTGTGAATATTAAGAGATGGGGAAAATTGGGACCATCTTGAAGGCTGGCTACCACAGAAGGTATCATAGTTTATGTTAATTGGTAAGTTTGTTTTTTCACTTCAATGTGAAATGGTCTAAATTGGGCCTTTTCAGAGAGGAAAAGTCTGGAGCTCTACAAAAAGCAAAAAGTATTAGAAAAGGGAACATCTACACTTTGTTCTGGATCCCTTCAGGGAAATTTCAGAACATACAAATGCCCACCAGACACAGAGCTACAAGTATGTCATAGGTTCAGTTCCAGGATTCTAAATCATACTTGCTAACATGGAATATGAGGTTAGTTTAACAAGAACAATAAGCATTTACTTCTCTATGATATTGTATAGTTTAAGTTCATGATCAATAATACTATGTGTGGAAAACACAGCAGGTAATAACTTCTGTGATCTATGGTGAAAATCAAGATTCAGGAAAGGTAAGTGAGTGGCCTGAGGTTTTATATATACTTAGTACCAAAACTGAAATTAGGAGCCATAGGGAAAACACTCCAAATTTGGAGTCAGAAAACCCTATTTCTCTATTAATCATCTCTATGGTAGGGAATATTCCTGAAGTTCCACGTTCTGAATTTCCTCATTAGTCAAGTGATGAATAACAGTTAGTCTAGAATAGTGTGCACGGACTTTAGAAAAAGACAACTGGATTTCTTTCCTACCTCTGCCACTTACTATCAATGTGACCTTAAGTAAATTATATAATCTTCGAGCCTCATTTTTCTTAACTGCAAAGTGTAAAAGATGAAAATCATATCTACCACCTTAGCTTTGTTGGGAAGATTTAATGTCAGTATATGTAGATCCTTTAGAAAAGTGCCAGAAACATAGTAAGTAGGAAATAAACAAGTAGCTATTACCAGATTTAATGTTACCTGCAAGGATTGTTTTCCAGAGTAAATATGGTAATGTATACAAAACATCTAGCGTCATGTGCATTGGTCATTAAGTAAATGAAATGTAATTAGACTTTTGAGGGTTTTTGGGATATTAGCAATTATTCTTCCATGTGAGAGAGTTCATTTGGGTTTCACTTTTTTGTGTGTAAGAGATCACCTTTCAAATTATTTTCTATCTATGCCTTCTGGGCTTATTAGCTAGAAGCATATTGCTGATAATACTGCAGTGGACATTGTTAAATCTGTGCTCAAAAACCAGTTTTTAGCTGTGACCAAGAGTAAGTTAAATTATTCCACATTGGCAGGGGTCCCCAAGACAATAGGTTTTTGTGGGGGTCATGACCTTCTTTGTTTTCTACAAGTCAATGCCCATTTGTAACTCATTTCAGTCACCAAATTGCTTTTATAGTAAGCAGAGTCTGTAGAACTTAACTTTAAGCAGGGTAAAATAATTTTGTTATGATGGAGTACAAAGGTTGGCAAGTAAATTTGTGGTTGGACTTTAGGGAAATAGTTTGAAAGAATTTCTGGTTTATCTGTGTGCATATGGCCTAGGTCACAACTGCCTGGGCACATTTGATGAGAGCCATGGGGACTCCCATTTAGAACATCAATGAGATAGATGCCTCTGTGCCTTCTCTCCAAAGAAGCCTTCGGGGAGACAGCATGCACTCCAATCCCTGCTGTTAGTGTTATACTTGCCAGAACCTCAGAGAGAAGGACTGTGACTGGCTTGACTGAAAGACACAGATCTGGTTCTGCAGTGACCATAGACCGCAAGGCAACACTCTTTCCTCACTAATCCACCCAGCTGAGCACCGCGCCCAGACTGGGAAGGCCTAGACTGCTTTACCTTCCTTTGGGCTAGGGACCTCTCATTCTCTCCAGCTTGGGCAAGTGAGCCAGTGGAAGGAAGGCAGAATGCTTTTATTTTCTTCAGAACTGGTGAGAATGTCTTCTCCATTATTTCTCCCTCCATTAAAGTAAACAAACAAACAAACAAACAAACAAAACAATTACCTTTTGTTCTAAATTCAGAACTGTAACATAAATGTTTAAATGGTTACATCTGAAACCCCTGTCCTTCAGGTTCTGATCTATCATGACACATACTTTCTTTCCTTTTTTCATTAGTTTCAGGTGCACAAAACAATATAATAGTTAGACATTTATCATTTATATCCTTCACACAGTGATAATTTCCCTCCCCCCATCCACTACCCCTCTGACATCGCACACAGCCATTACATTTCCACTGTCTCTATTCCTAATGCTGTACTCCGCTTCTTGTAACCATTAGGAACCATATATATATATATGGTTACAAGAAGCGGAGTACAGCATTAGGAATAGATATATAATATATAGGATAATAGATATATAATATATGGGATATAGGAATATATATATATATATATATATATATATATATATATATATATATATATATATATATATAATTGTAATTGACATTCACTGACACACACTTTCAAGAATTACTGAATTACTGTAAGGATAAAATAAATCACATAAGGTAACAGTGCTCAAAAACCGTTCCACTTTACTTTTTGTTGTCTACGTGGAATGAGAGAAAAAGAGGAAGGAAGACAATCAGTTGTGCTCCTGGGCATAGATATAGACAAAGGCTTTTTTAATGAAACTTTTAACATTAAACACAACAAAACAGCATTTGTAATAATGGTTGTATTTTGCTTGTGTTCTTGCAAGGACAGATGACTATTGCTGGTGATGGTGTAAAAACTACCTCAGGCTAGGGGGAAAAAACACAAGTTTTTTTTTTTTTTTAGCAAGAAGCATTTTGCCTTTTTTGATGGAACCTGGAAATGAGGGGCATATACACAGAGTACGGGCTGATGTAGTTCTTGGGAGAGAAACCTAGGAATGGCTGTTTTATCAGAATCCAGAACACCTGCCTAGAGAGCAATGGGAAGCTTTTAACACTTTTCCTCAAGTAAGGGGAAATGAAAGTGATGCTGTGTGGGCAATCATTGCAAAGAGTCACCAATGCACAATACAACGGGTGACTGATGCGACCATGACCTCTAGGGATTGGATTTGTTGTCTCCAAATCACATCTTTAAGGACCGTGCAAATTACCAGGCAAGGACTTCAAATTTAGTTGCCTTGTTTAATTTTGATTAGAATCTTAAATACATCGGAACTTCCATAATACTCATCTCGTGTTTAGTCAACAAACATTTATGACTATTTCAGGAATTTCCTTTTTATTTGCCCATGTCATTAGTCAGAGAATGTTAGGAACAACTGAAAAACATGTTTCAATACTGCATTACTTGAGACTGGATGTAAAATGAAAACAAGCAATTGAAGCAAACGTTAGGCGCTTTCTGTAATTTGAGACACTTTAGGGATCACCCCGATGCTGAGAAAGGCTTCCATTGCATAGTCATCATCATCATCATATTAATAATTATTATTTACTTTTCTGCATTCTATACTATACTCATAGGTCAGCTAGTCACATCACTATTTTATTAAAATAGCATGAATAATTATTAAATTCTTTCCAAGTCACTTTTCCTATCCTATATTTTAAGTACATTATTTTAAGCAGTTCCACCTAATGATATGTCATACTTTTGAGTGTTTTTTTTTTTTGTTTTTTTTTATACAAGACATAGAGCTAAACATTTTGCAACTACCCATACATGTAGCGAGCGAATAAAATAGAAAACATTTGGAATGATTCTCCTCTCTGGAACTCATAACACTGAAGTCAATTATTTCCTCCCCAAAACCTCTCATCTATTAGGTTGGTGCAAAAATAATTGTGGTTTAAAAAGGTTAAAAATAATTGCAAAAGCCACTATTACTTTTGCAGCAACCTAATAATTCCATTGTCATTCCTCTTTATACATGAGAAAACTGAGGCTTGGGGAATTACCCATGCTATCAACTGTACAACTTGTAATAATCGAACTGGATTTTGACCAAGGGTTAGACTGCGAAGCTCTAAAGTGCTCCCCAATCAGAGGTAGGCTGAGGAAAGGAAGCTGTGCTGCCGAGTGGAGGTCCAACTGTCTGACACTCCATGAAGGTCATGCATTTCCCAGCATGTGTATCAATACACCCTTTATAAACACGGCTATTTTGAAGTTTGTTTTCATCATTTCCCCCCATTCTCCTGTCATCTGCCTATACTAACTGGTTAGTCAACTTTTAGTTCAATAAATACGGTCAGCTTGGTTATATAGATGTACACACTGTCTGAGAAGCTACAGCAGATGAAAAAAAGAAGATTTTGATGTGACAAAGGGCAGTGAAACTTACTAAAGCAGGTTTGGGTTTCTGGTGTTGGAATATTATACAATGTAGGGGTACCCTCTTTAAGAAAAAAAGTTAATAACTGAAAATACAAAAAATAAGTGCAAAGATTGGTAATTATAATGAAACAATCAATACAAAATTGCAAATTTAAAAGCTTAGACAAGTATCAACATGATCACAAATCCAGAAAACATTAATCATGCTTTTATTGGCTAACTACTTTCCCTGCTGCATTCCTGGCTGCGTTCTCCTTGAGGTCTAACAATAATTTTACAATATGATTTTCTATACAGAAAAGAAGAGAGAGAGAGAATTCAGTCTTTTCCTAACATGAGTGACCAAAATCTGTTTTTATTATTGACAGCTCAAACATGAGGCACTGCATGCCTGTTTATTGTTTGCAGGACTGCTGCAAGTTTGTTCTCTGCAAACACAGGAATACTAATAAATTCTACTTTGTCTGATTCCCATAAAAATTATGCTGCTTTTATAATTATATATTCTCCCTTGGAAAGTATATTTCTGACAGTAGAGAACTTCCATTTTGATGAGACATCAAAATAAATAAATATTTGAAATTTTAGATATGTATTCATTGGAAGAATTTTTCATAGTTTTTGATCTGTGCATTCAAATTGTGTTTCTCTTCCACCAACCTCGTATTTCCAGTGCTGAGGTTTGTAGATACCTTTTTTTTCTGATGTAGTATCTCACAATGCCAGTGGGCCCTCAGAGAATTCCCTGAAGTCATTCCTATATAAGGACAGCAACCAATAATGTAATTATATATTACAGTTCCTGCACATTACATAAACCTATCCCATTGAATACAAACTGAGTGTATATCCAACTCAACTTTCTTTAGCTAGATCTCAACCACTCCAGTGACATGGAATAGAGAGAAGTCAAAGTCAAAAGAGAGTGGAATTAAGCTCAAAGATGTTACTTTTATAAACTTTTCAAATACATAATTCAGTTTCAATACATTACTAGATCCCTCCCAGGCATGACTCTTTCTCTGGGCCCTTATAATTAATTACTTTTTAATATAAAATTTTTATTGAAAGTAACTTCCCTTCTCCTCAGATCATAAGTATGTGTCGGGATAAATTTTCATGTGTACACACTCATATTACTAGTGTTTAGATAAAAAACCAGAACATAATCATTTCCCCAAAAGACCTCCTGTGCCTCCTCCATCACTATCCCTGACAGGGCTAACCACTATCCTCACTTCTAAAATCATAGTTCAGGTTTACCTGTTTTCGAACTTCATATAAATAGATTCATACAATATGCACTCCTATGTCTGACTTCTTTAGCTCAATATCATATGTGTGAGATTCACTTATATTGTTGCATATTGTAGTTCCTTCATTTTCATTGCTGTATAACCTTTGTTGAATATGTATGAATATGCCATGATTTATATACTCATTCTATGATTAATAGGCATTTGGTAGTTTCCAGTACAGTCTATTACTAATAATCCTGCTATGAATATTATTTTATATGTCTTTGGGTGCAGAATGAAATTCAGATAATTATACATCTAGAGTAATAATTGCTGGGCCATAGAGTATTGTTGTTGAGCTTTCAAAGTTACTACAAAACACTTTCCCGAAATGTATTAATTTACACGTCTTGGCTGAGACTTGTCTTTTTCGTTTCAGACACTATGGAGGGTTCATAGTAATGTCAAAATGTTAAAATTGGCATTTCCATGATGACCAATTAAGTTTACCACCTTTTCATGATTATTGGCTGTCCTTTTTCGTAAAGTATCTACTTAAGTCGTTTGCCCATTTTTCTACTTGTCCTTTTCTTATATATTTATTACAGTGCTTTATATTTTATGGATGTTCTTAGATTGGTTACATTTTTTTAAAAGAAGCATCTAAATGAAATACAAAGTAAAGAAATTTTGAGTGCATTTGTAAAAACAAAAGTTATGATTTAGGTGGAAAGCAAATGACTGTGTTTAATACCATAATCTAGGAGAGCATTTGTATTCCTATATTTTTTAAGAACTAATTTTTCTCATTCTTGTTCATACTCATTAAAAATGTATAGGTCATAGAAGATTATATATAATACGATATAAAGACCTTACTCCAGTTAGGATATTAAGGGTTGTAGGTTTTCATTTTCTAAGGCCTCAAATTCTTTGAAAGAAGCTTATTATGAACATACTGCTTTTTCTTTTTAAGACAGGAATGTCTGAAAATGTGCTTTGTTTTGTTTTTTTTCAAATGATGGTCTTTTCACTCTACCTACATTGCTTAGTAGGTTGACTTTATTTGGTCAGATCTGAAATAAATTTTCAATGTGATATCTGCAGCGTCTATTATGTTTACAAATTCGATAAAATTCTAAAACTAAAACATGTTCCAGATTTCATTATGATTTTTTTATTCATGCTGTCTATAGAAACTCTAATAGTTGTCTGGAGTATTAGAATGTTTTCTAGTATAGTATTAACAAAATGAATATTGCCAGTGTGCTACTATTCTTCAAGTTTTCCACTTTCTTATGTTTCTTATTTTCTCTAAATACTCTACACTGCTCAAAAACATTCACTCCATCAATTAACTCACTAGACATAATCAAAAGTGAAAGGATATATATTCAATATATTTCTCTTGGGGTAAATAATTCAAATAAACTCTTTTCGAAAGCAGAGTATGAGCAGAGTGTGGGAGAAAAAAATATATTTGTTTGCAGACCTGGTCTCCTAAAATTTATGAAAGCAAAACAAACAAACAAAAACCAAAAACAAATGGCACAAATGATGAATCACCAACAATATTAGTTTGTTTTCACAAATTTAAAATTCACACATATTTGTCATATCCAAAGATCTCAAAGACAATTTCCAGCTGTATATAATGGAACCCATGCTGACAATATTAATCAAAGTGAATGCAAGATTCTGGGAATCACTGCTCACTGCTTTCTTTTATGCAGAAAGTTGCTTTCCTGGTTTCTCCTCCTACAATTTTATACAAAGCAGGAATTAAAAAAAAAAAAAAAAAAAAGAACAAAGACTACAGAAGATGTAAGGATATGATAATTGCAGTTATTTTTTTCTCTCATGTCTGAGCACTAGGAAAAAAAAAACCTCCTAGAACTGAAAATTATTAACATTTAGATTCTGTATTCCTTCTTCTTAAGCTCATCTGTAAGAAGGTCAAAAGCAAAAGGCTTTTGTTAACTGTACAGGTTGGATTGTCCTAGGCTTTGAAAATGTGTTTTAAATAGAGAATGCATCATTATGGACGAGCATATTGGATTTGCAAGTATTTGACTGTTTTCGTACTTCATGCCTGAATGTTTTCCAACTTTCTGTACCATAGATGCTTCCCACATATTGAAATGTCTTACAGTTGTATTCAGAGTAAAGGAAACCAGGCAAGGAATTCTATCTTCCAAAGAAAGTCCAACTATATATAACATTCATTTGGCTGTCAAAACAGAAAAAGGCTGCCTGACAAATATCTGAATATCACAGTGTTCATGTAGGCTTATTGTCTGAGGTTTGTGTTTTACATTTACATTTAAACATACTTATTGTATTTATTGCTTATATAAAGATTTTCTCATTTTAGTTTTAAATGATGTGTATAATATTTTTTTGCCGTTATGAAAAGTCACATTTTATGTGGTAAAGATGAATTAGATGTCGTCAGTAAAGTGGAGTTTTATATATTCAGGAGGCAGAAAACTATATGAAAAAACGTTTTTTGTGTTATTTAACTTGTAGCTTTTAGTAAGACTTGATAAAAATCATACAAATATGGCAAAATATTGTTTCTCCTTTCCAAATTATTATCACAAATGTAATAGAACTGTTAAAAGTCTGTCTTCCTCTGCTCCAAATAAAATTAAGTATTATACTTTTAAGTCTGTAATCTTTGCTTAAAATAGAATTAGAGCTTAAAAGATATGCTAAAATCTTCTAAAGGTTTCAGATGCATTCAAATTCTGCACGTATACAAACTCCGGGCATTGTATGAGATAAACAATGTTAAGTTTTGGAGTCCTGTTATCTTTGTTTCTGTGCCCTTTTCATTTCTTTTCTAGGGTCCCTTCCTTCTTGGATGCTCAGTAATCTATTCCTGTGTTAGTTCCTTTTCCCTTGAAGGAAAGCTATATGGTTCTTTCAAATAAAGCGATTTTTTTTTTCATCTTCATGATTCCTTGTGCTATTTGGATTTGTTTTGTTTTTGACCCCATTTACCTTCTTTTACCATCCCCCTCCCTCCTTACCCTCTGGTAACCACTGCTATTTGGATTTAAATAAAAATTTCTAGGAGAATGAGCTGTTTAACCCAAAGAAATACAATTTTGAAGTCTAGATGATTGCTCCCCCCTCCCCCGCCCTTCTTTCTTTCCCTCCTTCCTTCCTTCCTTCCTTCCAAGTCAGAGCAAATTTGCCTCATGTGGGCTATAGGTACAGAGTGTAGGTTGAAGGCTCATATGGGCTATAGGTACAGAGTGTAGGTTGAATGCTAAGTTGAAAGCATTAAACACAAAGAAGGTAAGAACTGGATTTGATGGTGATGACTCAGGCTCTGAGCAAAAAAGAAAAACAAGAGGGAGGCTAGGAGCTTGTATACAGATTTCATAGTTTACAAGAAGACTTCAGTTTGAAGTAAAAAAAATAAACACTGTAGATAGAGTTATCTTGTTCTTAAGCTAGTTGCATCCAGAAAGAATTTATTATATTTTCCTAGACAAATGCTTTAGAGATTAACAGAATTAAAACCTGCACAGAGCTCTCTGCCAGGCCAAGTGTGAACAGCTTCTCCTAGATTTTAAAGATCTAAACTATATATGGTTCTTCTAGAAATGGCACCTATTCTGCACACAGGAGAACACTGGGGAGATTCCAAAAAGCTCTCCTGATTCTTATTTAGAGTTCATATCTGCCAGGGATGGCCAGGGACCTAATCAAAGGACCCTTAAAAATGTCAGGTACATTTCCATTTAAATAAAGTATCCATTTTTTTTTTTTAATATAAAGGTTTTCCTAGTGCAACTGGCTTACTTATTTCTTAGTTTGTTCAATTGTTTATATATTAAAGTAATATTTATTTTACTTGTACCCTAGGTGATGGGATACAGTGCTGATCAAGATGGATTAGGACCCTGTTTTCATAAAAGAATCTGGACAATGAACAAGTAAGTAATTTATACCCTTCAGTTCTAACTTTTAATGAAAAGTCCTTATTTCAATAGGCTTGATCACTGATAACAGAGGACCGAAGCTTTGTAAAAGGACACATCCAAAATAATTTATTCACAAATATTAAATAATATTTTATAATTGATGGTACTAGGTACATCAAAAATTAGAGTTCAATAAATGCATGTGGTTTTAGAAAGGATCAGAGGACAGCATGTTTAGATTATCCACCCTTGGTTTAATACAATCAGATATAATATTTAGGAATTTACATCTGTATATAGATACCTGAGTTAAGAATTCAAGATTAAAGAAAACAGTTTGACATTTTACTTAAATTTGCATTTTTATAAAGACCACCTAATATCTGGAGATTTTATCTTTTCACATTATATTTAAAAATAAAAGATTATTATAAAATCTGGCATTGCAATGCATATATGAAATTGTCTTCAAAGAAATTCCAAGTCACTTGTGAATCAAGTTAGGTCTTTTCGTAAGTATGGTGGCAACTTGTGGCAATGTTGAATTTTAATGCAGGGTACTCTCCTATTTTATCAGCAAGGTGAGATTCTTTAAGGAAAAGAAAGCTACTCTAAATATCAACACATGACATGATATTGTGATTAGGCCTTAGACCTTGAGATCTTCAAACTTTTTAGACGTCTGCTGCTGTACAGCATGCCTTTCTCTACTGTCTATCCATAGCCTTCAGGATCCAGCTCATCTTTACTTCTGACCACAGTAACATGAACAGGGAGTTCTTTAAAAAGAATCAAATGCTTGACCTATCAGTTCTGAAACTGAAATGTTAAAACTCCCTGGTAACTTTAGGAGTTTATGAATTTTTTTGCCAATTTTTCTATGTATTTTGTAAAGCCATATTTACAGATGCATATAGATTTATGTTTGTTATAACTTTAGTGTTTTTTATTTTATCATTAAGAACACCCTTAAATTCAATAATGATTTTGTTCCTTTAAGTATATTTTGTATGATAATGCTATCTTAGGATTCTTTGGTTAAATATTTCACTGAAATATGAATGTATGTGTGTATGTATGTAAGTATGTATGAGTGTTCACTTAGGCTCATGTGCATGTATGTATAGATATAATCCATTTGCTTTCAATTTTTCAGTGTCAACATTTAGATGTACTACCGTGTTTCCCCGAAAATAAGACCTAACCAGACCATCAGCTCTAACGCGTCTTTTGGAGCAAAAATTAATATAAGACCCGGTATAATAGTGGGTCTTATATTAATTTTTGCTTCAAAAGACGCATTAGAGCTGATGGTCCAGCTAGGTCTTATTTTCGAGGAAACACGGTATGTTATAACTCTCTATTGTTATAACAGTATGAGCTCGATTTTCTTTTCTAACCCATTTCAGAATCTTTGTCTTTAATATGAAAAGTAGCTCATTTTTATTTATTGTGATAACTGATATATGCTGACTGTTATCTCTTACCTTTTTAAAAAATGATTTCTATTTAATATGCATTATATTTGATTTTATTGCCTTAATTTGATCTTTTTTAAGGGATTGATTATATATATATATATATATATATATATATATATATATATATATATATATATATATAATTTCCTTTATAGCATTGGTACTTATAAAAATAGAATGCACAAATTCTGATTTATATTTTTTACCATATATACATTAGTTATCGAAGTTTAAAGCTACTTTATATCTCTAAATTCCTCCTAAACAATAAAAATCACTTTAAGCTTATTTACCACTAGCTTTCACATTAATGTTTTCTATTAGCTGTTTTATTTTAAAATATTTGCAGAGGTAGAGGCCCCTATCCATGTTTATTTGGTCTGTGATGTTGCCAGAATTCCCAAAGTTTATTTCAAACAACTTAATCAACTATGATCTGGTAATATTGTTCCTATTGTTTTCTGGACATATTACTTAAATCCTGTTCTACCTGAGTAAAGGTAAAGTTGTTTACTGCGTACACATTATGTTCAGTGTGTGGCGATGGAATAGAGAGATAGCTAAGATATGAGTCATACACTTAAGAAGGCTTTAACAAAGTTTACATTGGCCTCCTTCATTCCAGATAAACCGATCTAAGTATTCCTACCTGCCGTATTAGAATACCTGTCATAGGGCCTTGCTTATGCGATCTTGCTTAGCCTTTCATTTTAACTGAGTGGAAAGTGAGTGTGGGGAATGATGACACGGTCAGAACTTAATGGGCTAGTTCTACCTCAGGAGGGAGATATTAATATACACTCCCTGAGACAGAGGGAGATGATATACTGCACTTTCAAGCCCTCTACCATTTCAGCCACGTTTTCATTTCTAAAGGAAGAATTCCAGGACAAGCATAACAGCCTGAATGGTCTCACTGCAGGTTGCTGGGGAAAGTGCATGTACAGTCTTCACAGAGGCTCTAATGATTTTCCTGCAAAGGCACCTCCACTGCATTACTGCCAGATGGAAAGTTTACTCGTGGCTTCTCTCCAGTTTGAGCCAGGCCGTGCTTCCTCAGAGGGCTATATGGTTGAGGCTAGTTGGTTAATTAACAAGCGCTTAATAAACATCTACTGTGTATGGAGCACTCTGTTCAATTCTGCTCTCCAGCCTCCCCAAATCCTCCTCACATCTCAGGCTCGGCTTGTCTCCACTCCTTTGCTTCCTCTACTGACTCTTACCCATGTTTATATTCCCTGTTGAAATAATCATCTGAACTATTTGGCATTTTAATGTTTTTTATTATTTGTGGGTTTTTTTATTGATATCTAAGTGTAAGCTTTAAATTTTCAGCAAAATTGTAAGCCCAAACTTTATTTTCCCTTTGTTGTCTGCAATAGTTGAGACATACTTGGTGATTAATTTATTGTTAATTAAGATACTATTTCCTAAAATGTGGTCAGAGAATGCTCGTCCTTAAGATATTCTGGGGGAAAATGGCAGGTGGTGGTGGTCTATGTGGTTAAGTTTGTGAAATGCCGCACACTATTTCCCTTCTCTTAAAAACACATAATACAATTTGAAGACAATTAAGACTTTGAAAATTCATGTGTTACAGATAAAATTTTAACTAGGTATTTCCTAAATTTAACCCACTCTTTAATGAAATCAGATGTAATCTTTAAGAATTATATCTGAATTTTGGTAACTGAATAAGAATTCAATATTAAAAGTAATTTAAATTTTGTTTGGTTTCAGTTTTATAATGACAGTGGTATATTTTTAAATACTTTTATAATGACAGTGGGATATTTTAACTTTTCATATAGGTATATCTTCAAGTGAAAGCTCTTTCTCTTTCTTTATTGAACACCATTTGAAATCCTTTAAAACCAACATACTACAGAAAAATTGGGGGGAAATAACATTTTTTGCATTTTAGTTAATGGTCATTGCCAATGGTATAATCAAGGCATCTGCTAGTTTAGGAGATTGCATCTGTTTAGCTCACGGCTGTAGTGCTTGGAACATCTTGGAAGTTGTCCAATAACTTCGTGCAGATAATCGGTTAAGTTTTCTTGCTTAGCCTTTGAAGCTATGATATGAGTGACACAGGAAAAAGAGGTGTGACATCTATCACCCTAATGATGGTCAGGGTCCATTCAGTTGATCAGATTATCTCTGTCGCAATCTTTTTCCTAAATAGAGAGGGACTGTCATTTGGTCAAAACTGTCTAAATAACAGCTCCTATGCTAGCCTTCCAATAAACTCAGAAGACATTAAACTAGATAGTTTTCTTGCCATCAGACTGAAACTACAAGCAAGTCTACCACATTATTTAGTCCCACTGGATACATTCTGTGTAATACTATGCCTGAAAAAGTCAGAAGGGAGGAAATTAATAGAAGTGGTGTTTCTGTGTTCAAGTATTCAGATAAATGGCTACAGAGTATAGGAAAACATTCACTAATTGATGATATGTCTTACGCCTGATGATACCAGTTAGGGGTTTTTGCCAGGATTTTCCCATTGTAAAATTTCTACTTTTCCTTTTGAAATTCAGAACTATTTTCTGGGGAGACACTTTGAGACTATGCCAAATTATTTTGTTATACTTTCACCCACTTAGTTTAGCATTAATTGATGACTCTTGCCTGTAATACCTAATATTAAAATGTTTACCAAGTGGCACATTTTTATCATTTCTCCTATATTTTTAAATCGGAATTCTACTGTAAGGAAGAGATGTCCCTTTTACCCCATTTATTTGTTTATGCATTAAGTTATTTACATCAATATGGACTCATGGTTATTTATTGATTATTATACATTGCTTATCATTGTATAGTTTTTCCCTCAAACTATCCGTTTCAGCTGTTGGGAGCTTTTTTAAGTTGGCTTCTGCAACCCCCCATCTTTTTTTTGTTTCAACACTCCCGTACTTCCCACTACTCTAAGATGTTCCAGACTCATCTTGTATTTCCCCAGTAATTTTTCAGCCCTAGAATCTACCATTTTTTCAAGTGTTTTTGTTCCTTTTCAGAAATTATTTATAGAAACCATCTAGGCATATAGTTTTCTCATTGCTATTATGCCTTCTCAGTGAATACAGCTAGAAAATATTTGTGTGTATGATAACCCACATATATACATGTCTACATCTCTTTCTTATCTATTCACATTTATAATAAAATCCATGAGTTCCAACTGATATTTTCAATTCTAATCCAACATCAGAGAGTTCAGTCTAGCCTTCCCATTTCATTATTTGTAACTCCTTTCTCTGATAGGGAGAGACCTGTGTCTCATTACCCACCACCTATTTCTGTGAGATACCTTTACATGAGATAGTTTCAGAATTGCTAATCCACACTCCAGTGAAAATCAAATTTACTAACTGGAGTATACCATTTGTGTACAGTTTAGTGTTTTCTTTAATCTTACAGTATCTTGTCAAAATATTTTTTATGAAGTTTCTTAGTCCATTTTTCTCTGACCCCTTCAGTGGGGCCCATGTTATTCATTTATAATAGGGTTAGGTTTTTTTGTTATTTCTGTATTCTTTTTGGTCCTTCCCCCATATACGGTTTGAGTTTAATTATTTATTGCTTATGTTTATGAAATATTGCTATGATGCTAAGATGCAGAATGCATAAAAGTATAGTCAGAGGATTTTCTCTTCCTCCCCTTCTCTCTAACCCACTCCCATTCCCCCATTCTTTCCATTCTGTTCCCACCACACCTGTAGGTAACCCACATCATTTTTTTCTGAATTTTATTACTTTGCTTTTTGCAAAAATAAGGCGATATGTTGAATTTCTCATTTCTTTTTCTTTCTCTATAAAGGCTGTATACTATCTTCTTTTGTACTTTGCTTTTTACACTTAAAAATACATCCTGAAAATTACTCCATATCAGTTAACAGATTCATTTTTAACAGCTATATATAGAATGCCCCACATTCTTAAGTGTCCATACATACAAACTGATGAGAATGACAATTTTATTTATTGATTGTGATGACTACTTATATTCGAATCAAAGTAAAATGTCACATGACTTGCTTCCTGAAAGTTTAGCTCCTCCCCAGCTTTATGAATCAGGAAAACATACGTCTCTCACAATCTAATGCATGTGCTGTGGCTAGTGTTCATCACTGCCTTCCTTCCGGTTACTTCTTGCTTGAGGTGGCTTTTGCTTCATTTTACGATGTCAAACTTGAATTTGAGTCAGTAGTTTCTGGTTCTCCCATTCTGTCTCGCCCCAGACACCTTTCATCAATATTTGTTCCACCATCGCAGCACTACAACTCCCAGCCTGTGTGTCAGTTTCACCGTAAACGTCCCTGGTCATGGTGGTCTCCTACAATGAGACATAGCCCTGCTGGGTCTATCCAGCTGACTCCGCTCCACTTCCATCTTTTGTCTCTGACTTCTCTAGAGCTCTCACTCATTCTTAACAAAATACATAGATACTGTCCAATTTGCAGAACACGGCTGGGCTTTAAAATTTAGAACATTTTTTTTTAAGAGACTTCTTTTTTACTGTATCTTGTAATACTTTTACTCTATTCACTTAGGATACTGTTAAAGCAGCTCTCTGTTTAAATTATTCCATTATAGTAAATGTTTTCACTTCATGGAAACCTACTGAAATGGAAAGTATTTTGAAAATAAATGAAACATAGACTGTTTTTGAAAACTATGCATGGCCGGATTCAGCAAATCTTGATAGCTTGGAAATTCCCGACACTGTAAAGAAAAAAAAAAATACAGTTCTGTGCTAGAAAATTCTTAGCCTTACACATCTTACTTCATTTTTACAGATGCAGTGATTAAGAAAATGATTAATTGCTTCAGGAAGTCTAACTCATCTGAAAGGCAAACTTTCCCATTATCCAAATAACCCTGAACACACAAATCAAAAGGCAGGATTGATATTGCTACATTTAATTCTCTTCTCACTAAGATTTTATGAGAACCTGTTCATCCCTTCTTTCTGTTGACATACATAACATTTGAGACATTGGAATTTGAGTTATATGAAAAGCAGGGCACAGCTATTAGAAGAAATAAGTAGAAAACATGTGCAGTGAAGATTTGTGATAAAACAAGCCATTTCTTTATCCACATTCAGTTTGAGCCCTTTTACTACTTTCTCATCTTTGGCAGAAATCAATTTGACTCTCTTTCACATCAATAGAACATCTCCTAGATGAACCCCTGAGGTGGGTATATAAAAGGTATCTGACTTTTTCCTTAATGCAAAGCTATTAAAACCATAAATAGGGCCTAACAGCATACAACACTCATTGTAGTAAGGCTTCTCTAGCACAGTAGTATACAGGAAAAAGAACAATTTCCCATTAAATCTGGCATATAAAGGTGGGAGGTGATCTGAAAATTGTACAATGAAAATGTAAGTTTCAAAGATGAAAATGGCACAGTAGTGGTCAAGGCTGAATTCACTTTTTCTCAGATCAGGTTTAATTTTGCTTGTCCTATAAATGCACACATATTTGCTACTCTAAAAATACACTGTGTATATTTGCTTGTCACAGATGTCTGATGAGTCACTGCACAATATGTTTGGGATAGGTGAAAATGATTTGAACATCTAATGGAATAGCGACTAAAATAAATAGTGTTTTAAAATACATTACTGAGGTTAAACATCCTGAGACAGTTCAGGTTAGCTTTGCCTCGTGATGCGATGAGGGTATTCCTGATCATCTGTCTTTTTTCTATGCTTTTCTCATTGTTTGAGATTGTCGTCAGAAACAGATCCGATGTTGGACTATTCTACCAAGTAGTTCCTGAGATACTCCACCTTCTTTCTAAATGTTCCTTTTGTTGAGGCAATGAACATTGGGAAAGTAACAAGTTAAGAGTGAATCGTGTATGTCAGGGTGAACATATTTACTAACAAGAAAACCTAGACATTATGTTAAGTGCCAAAATATAAGCATGCTCCTTGCTTTCATAGACCTTACAGCCTACCATAGTCCAAGTAAACAAATATGTATATAAAATGAATACAAGTTGTTATAAAAGCTGCGAGGGGCAGGAGTGGGACACCGCTGAAGAAGGTAATTAGTGGGAGAAGCTGTCAACTCCTGCAGGTAGGTAGTCGTGAAAAATGCCTCAAGTGTGAAAATGAACGTTGGGAACTGAAGTTTGAAGAGGAAACCACAGGAATGCTAGCAGAAGAATGCTCCGGGTAGAGAAAAGAGCTTGTCATGTTCAAGGATCGGAAAGGGGGAGGCCAATGTTACTAGAACATAGTGCAGAGAACAAAACAATGGGAACTGGGAAACTGGAATTCTCAGTGAATAAGATGCACGACAAAAATAGATGGCATCTGGTAGGGGATTTGTAGTCATTGGAAGAGCACAGCTTAAGGTTTCAAATGTGCAGCAGCTCTAGATGCACAGTTTGGGGTGTGAACTAGGGCTGAAGTGGCAACACTGTGAAAGTTATCAAAGAAGTAGAGGTCAGGGAATGTTAAGACAGGGTTGTTAAAGGGATGTCCTCCTCATCTTTGAGCCCAGGTTAGGTATTGAGCCAAGGGCTCTGTAAGCCAAAAATCTTTTTAACATATGAGAAGTCTACATGATGTTATTATGCTGAATTCAAATCTCCATTAGTATATCTTTTCTAATTTCTAAGTGGGCCAAACAGCTATTCAAAACATTGAAAATTTTCGTGTTTTTTTTTTCACATACATATGGATCGGATAGTGGGAAATATGTTGCTCTTTAAACTCAAACTGTCAGTTTTACATTCAGCTGCAAATAGTCTGTATTGTAGCAGAAACAAATAACCCAGTCATTAAAATAGTCAGAGACAGTGATTCCCAAGCTTGCCTAAGTGTAAGAATCACCTAGGTTGCTTCTTAAAAAAAAATGCACACTCCTGGGTGTCATCCCAGATTCACTGACTCACAATCTTCTGGAACAGTGTTTGGAATTTTTCATTTTTTATAAGCACCCGAAATAATTCTTAAGATCAGGCAAGACTTGGAAATGCTGCTATAGTGGAAACACAGTACACTATGGATGAGGAAATATGAATTCCAGGCCTATTTTTCTGCTAACCGGCTTTTGCTCTAATTATTTAGTATTCTTTGGGTCTCAGTATCCTTTCATACAAAATGATTATTTTGAGGCACCTCCATATAAAAATGTCCTACCATTGGCATTTCTATGTATTGTCTGTAGAGGAATTTTTCATATACGTTAAATTAATAGTTAAAATCATATAACTTTAGGCAACATTAAAAAAAACTCAGCAAATTATAAATCATTTGCTAAAGATTACTTGAAATTGATAAGATTATTATTTTTTTTTCTGGTATTTTGATACCTTTGTGGAAATAACCTAAGAGATTTTCAAATTATTTCTTGAATAGCCTTAAAGTTTCCATTAAAATAGTTGATCAAAAGAAAAAACGACTCAGTTAAAATTAACATTCTTATACCCACAATATATTTACTAAAATAACTATTCTTACAGTCAAAGAAAACCACTGTAGGCAGCAAAAGAAACATAATTTTTGAGGATAACATTTTCTATTAAAACATATTTTAGATTTTTTTGTTGTTCATTGTGTGTTTTCTAATTTTTAAATTAAATGTGTTGGGGTGACATTGGCTAGTAAAATTACTTAGGTTTGAAGTGTATAATTCTATAATACATCATCTATATATTGCATTGTGTGTTCACCACCCAGAGTCAGTTCTTCCATCACCATATATTTGACCCCCTTTACCCTCATCTACCCCCCACCCCCTTACTCTCTGGTAACCAGTAAACTGTTGCTTGTCTACGAGTTTTTGTTTGTTTCTTTGTTTGTTTGTTACTTTCAGTTTTATATCCCACATACGAGTGAAGTCATAGCATGATAATTTCAAGATCCAGCCATCTTGTTGCAAATGGCAGTATTTCATATTTCTTATGGCAGAATAATATTCCATTTTGTGTATGTACCACTTTTTTTTTTATCTAATCATCTATTGAAGGACACTTCAGTTGTTTCCATGCCACTGTAAATAATGCTGCAATGAACATAGAGGTACATATATCTTTACACATAAATGTTTTCATATTTTTTTGGTAGATACCAAGAAGAGGGATTGCTGGGTCATATGGTACTTTTATTCTTAATTTTTTGAGGAAACTCCATACTGTTTTCCACAGTGACTGTACCAATTTCCATTCCTACCAGCAGTGTATGAGGGTTCCTTTTTCTCCACAACCTTGCCAACACTTGTTATTGCTTGTCTTGTTGATGATAGCCATTCTCATAGGGGTGAGGTGGTATTGAAGGAAGGACCTGAACATTATAAAGGCCATATAGGACAACCCTCAGCTAATATCATACTTAATGGTGAGAAACAGAAAACTTTTCCTCTACAATCAGGAGCATGGCAAGGCTGTCCTGTCACAACTGTTATTCAACATAGTACTGAAAGTCCTCGCCAGAGCAACAGGGAAGAGAAAGAAATAAAAGGCATCCAAATTAGGAATGAAGAAGTCAAATTGTCACTTTTTGCAGATGACAAGATACTATATGTAGAAAACCCTAAAGACTCCACCACAAAGCTATTAGAAACAATAAACGAAAGTTACTGACTACAAAATCAATGTACAAAAATCCACTGCATTCCTATTTACTAACAATGAAATTTCAGAAAAAAATGTAAACAACAAAAAAAACAACAACACCACAATTCCTTTTGCAATTGCAACAAAAAAAAATAAAATAACTAGGAATAAATGTAACAAAGGATGTGAAAGGTCTATATACACTGAAAATTATAAGACATCCTTTAAAGAAATTGAAGAAAACACAAAGAAATGGAAAGATATTTCATGTTCATGGGTTGGGAGAATCAACATAGTTAAAAATATACGGATTTAATGCAATCCCCATCAAAATCCCAATGATATTTTTTAAAGAAAGAGAACAAAAATCATCATTTGTATGGAATTTGTATGGAATCACAAAAGACCCCGAATAGCCAAAGCAATCCTGAGGAAAAAAAGAATAAAGCCAGAGGTATCACGCTCCCTGACTTCAATTTATACTACAAAGTAACGATAATCAAATCAGCATGGTATTTGTAAGTACCAGATAATTTTTGACAAAGGAACCAAAAACATACAATAGAAAAAAGAAAGCCTCTTGAATAAATGGTGCTGGGAAAATTGAAAAGCCACGTGCAAAGAATAAAATTAGACTGCTGTCTGTCACCATATACCAAAATTAACTCAAAATGGATCAAAGACATAAACATAAGACCTGAAACAATAAACTGCATAGAAGAAAACATAGCTACTAAACTTATGGACCTTGGGTTCAGAGAGGATTTTATAAATTTGACCTCAAAGGTACGGGAAGTAAAGGTAAAAACAAATGAATGGGACTATATCAAACTAAAAAGCTTCTGCACAGCAAAAGAAACTGTCAACAAAACAAAGAGGCAACCAACCAAATGGGAGAAGATATTTTCAAACAATACCTTCGATAAGGGGCTAATATCCAAAATATATAAAGAACTCATACAACTCAACAACAAAAATACAATTAAAAAATGGGTAGAGGACCTGAGACACTTCTCCCAAGAAGACTTACAAACAGCCAACAGATACATGAAAAATGCTCAACTTCACTATTAGGGAAATGCAAATCAAAACTGCAACAACAAACATGTTTTAGATTTAAAAGCCATGTTTGCCACTAGTAATATAAAACAGCATAACTCCTTAGACATCTATTAGTGTTTGTGAAG
This sequence comes from Rhinolophus sinicus, assembly GCF_057876585.1. NCBI lineage: Eukaryota > Metazoa > Chordata > Mammalia > Chiroptera > Rhinolophidae > Rhinolophus > Rhinolophus sinicus. Next base: position 68,645,256 of record NC_142516.1, on the reverse strand, counting down.
CTGTGGGTTACAATATATTAGTGGATCATAACCAAAAATGTTTTTCCTGATGAAATACAACACACACACAAAAATCAAAACACATCACATATAGTAGTTAAGTGTTACTTTCTGAAACTTATTTAAGTTATATGTTCATATCTATATACATATTTTTGCATGTATTCTGAGATTTTATGTAAAAAGAATTTGTCACTGTGGCATACTGCACTGTACGTGCATTATTTACTGCTATATTCTAAATAACACTAATTAGTATGCATATTAAATAAGACCTGTGACTACTGTCCATGAAAAGATGAGAAAAGGAACAGAGCTCAGCCTCCTATGAAATATGAGCACTAACTCAGCAAGCTCCATACTCTGGTTTATAAGTACCCACCGCACCCAGTTTGCGTTCTGCCACCAGATATCCAGCCAGGAAGACCGATGATCATCGGTGCCCAGAACCAGGATGTAAATGAAGCACACACAACAATGTTACAAGGGAAAGTTAACTCTGTTCAAAATCACACTCAGCGCTATGTTTGCCACCTCCTTGTCAACTCGAAATGTCAGCGTTCCCTGTTTGCTGTAAACATACTGAGGTCAGAGACCATGAGTTCTGTTCAAGACAAAATCAGTTTATTTTAATTGGTATAGGGAACACCTGATAATTTCAACTAGGTTTACTAATTTTCTGTCAATAAGCCATAATTTTTTTCAAAAGATAAATTGACTAGAATTAGGCATATATGAGTACTTATAAATTCGAGGAATATAGTTACATGAAAAAAGACATGGCTTCTTTGTCATGTCTTTTCCCTGAACTTGAGTCATATGTCAGCCATACAGCCATATGTCAGATCCAGAACACAGGACAAAAAAGCAAGTTGATGGGCTTCCAGTGACAACATGGAATTTAAAGTTCTAAGAACTAGATATTCATTGGAAAAATGAACTGCAACTTGCCAAGGTCAGAGAATGACATTTTCATAAATTAATGCTATCAGAAGCTGCTGGGATTTTCACAATTGTCTTATTTGAAACCAGCAGAAGTTCTAACAGAGGTCATACTGATTATGCTGGGAGCAAATCTGAAGACTTCCAATGCATGTAAGAATTTTCTTTGAATACAAAGTGATAAAACTCAAATAGATTTTTTTTTTTTTTATATACTAAACAACACACACCTATGTTTGTATGTTTAGTGCCTCTTCAGTTGTTCTAAATTGTTTCTCTTTTTATATACTTAAGCTTATGTATCACTTTTGCTTGTAGTTTTTAACCACAAGTAACAAAAACCTTAAATTAGAAGTTTCAGTTTGATAGAGATAGATTTGGGTTGAAACTGGGCAATGAAATAAATGATAAAACAACAATGAGAAAGGTACAAACAGCCTATAGGAAAGAGAAAGAGAACTGATTTTCTACTCACTTTGAATATGTATTAACTTCTGAAAAGTTCATACCTAGGTGAACCCAGAACACAGGAATTGATTGGAAATTATTAAATATTTATTTGGCTTTTATCATTTGCCATTAACTCATACATAAAGAATATTCTGAAACCATAATAAGGATTATGATTCTAAATATTCTATTAAACATTTCATTATATTTTTAAAAAGATGGGAAAATGAGGACAACTTCTGTGAGACATGAGATGAGACACATAAATGGGAAGTAAGAATAGGGAATTTTAATTTGGCTGTAATTTGTCTAATCGTGTCTTTATCTACCAGAACTCATATTTCACTTAATTCAACTTCCTCCCCTTTACACTTCCCCAGACAGATTTTAAAGGAAATGGTCAATTCCAATCATCATCTCCCAGTGGAGGTGAAGTGTTCATTGGCAAGAAGGATCCAAGCAAGAGTTTCCAGCCTTTTTAGCAGCAAACCTACTGTCCATTTCCCTAAATACAAAGCAGTGATGGAACAAGACACTGGCATTACACTGGAGTGATACTTACTGACAGTGTAAGATCTTGCGTGCACGGGGACCGTGCCTTCTGACCTGGCCAAGGAAACCGTGGCTGTGGGCGGCTCCCAGCCCTGCCCCATCCCTGGCAACGGAGCCTCAGAATGGCTGCCAGAGGGCCTGAGCCCCACTAGGGTCCATGGACGTGCTTTCACTTTCTGGCACAGTAGCACTCCAGGTATAGACTAAAATAGGAAAGAACAGCCTGCAATGGTAACCACTGAGCTACCACAACATAAATAACATTTAAAAATAAGCAAACAAACAGTATATTCCCTGGGACTGGAAGGTGAAGCACGTTTTCCCTTGCAGATATTCCCCACTCCCCATTTGCGTATATAACGTCTATCCTAGTTTTCATTCCACGGACTTCAATTACTTAATTTTTCTAAATATGAATAGCCTTTTACCTGAAGTCAGATTTTGATGGACAGCTCTGTTCTGACACCCTTTTAGACGTGTCATCCCTAGGCAGATGCGTCTTGCTTGTGAGGTGGCCAAGAAAAAATTTTTTTCAAGTTAAACCCATTAATGCAGACCGTTTTCTTTCCCTTGGACTCTCCCCCAGACCCTCTGAATCTCTAAGCAACAATAGGCTTGGCTGACTGTCTTGATCTGAGACATTTAAGAGGATTTTAGGAAAGATTTGGCTGTTATTTGTTATTCATTAATATCTAGAATAAGGGGAGAGTATTATTTCTAGCCTTTCAAACAAAGGGTTTCAGAGGTTGCTTTGAAAGTAGGACTGGTGATTGGGATGCTTCCATCTCATCCCGCTCTTTGGATCATCATGAATGTTACGCTGAGGAGCTTGCCAAATTGTGGTATGTCTCTCAGTAGCAAGTAAATACAAGGGAAGTAAATGGACAATAATTTATCCTGTACTTGTTACAAGTTACGCAAATTACCTTGAACAAACAAATGTGTTTTTTATTATTACCACATGCCATAAAAAGATAAAGGTTTGTGGGAATAATTATTTTAAATTGCATAAAGGCAAATGCATATACTGATGCCTTTATATTTCATATATATATGGTATTTCACTCACTGGAAAACAATGGATCTAAAACTTAATTGAACATCTCATGTAGGTCATGAGACTATGCATCTAGGAGAACATATTCAATGATTTATCCAAAGTTACTTGGAATTCACAGCGCAAGTAAAGTATCTCTCTCACTAAGCCAAAGCTAAAATACTGAGTAACAGCACTCAAGCACATAACTTAGGAGGAGGCAAGCAGTGCTGCCCTTGAAAGGTGAGGACCAGAAGTGGACACTGGATCCCCCACACATTCGTAGGGGGAGCTTGGAGCACAGTATTGAGAGAGTTTTAAAGTGAGTCCCAATCCAGCCTTGGTAGGACAGAATAATTAGTGATATTTGCATGGGTACTGGGGTGCAGAAGGGAGAGCCGGCCCTCCTGCCCCGTATTTGCCATCCTTGGCTCACCCGGGGCTTATCCATTTTATCATTCAGCCATCCATGGATCCATCTGCTTTGAAATGGCTAATTGAACTTCAACTACACGAACTTCTGGGCTGCATCCTAGGAAATCGGAATCTATGTTCTAGCCTAAATGTACTCAGGAAAATTTAAAACCTAACATTATATAGCACCATCCTCGAATTTCCTTTCTCCCTGGATGACCTCCATTTCAGATGCAGATGTTTTAGATATCCTCTTTCCACTCCATGATTCTCTTTTCAGGAACACTCTTACTCTTTACTTCTACACAATCTCATGCAAATATATCTTTCTCTCAGTTTGTAAATAATTACTGGTGAACTCTTTGATATAGTTTCCATTTAACTGTAAAGTGGTGACTGGGTTATTGCATCTGACCAATGTCCTCAGGAACCCTTAGGTAATTAACTCCTTCTGCTACATGTATTTGCCACATCTTTGCCTGTTTCTAAGTCCCCAGTTTTTTTGTTTGTTTTGTGTGTGTACACACACACACACACACACACACACACACACACACACACACACAGGGTGCCAAAAAAGTATACACATATTTTAAGAAAGGAATAAACTATTAAAATTATGCTGATGATAACCACTTTGAGAACTCTTATAACTGCAGAAGTCAAATGTGACTTGTATTCACCTTTTGTTATCAGTTTATATGGAGTATTACAATTTTAATAGTTTTTTTCTTTCTTAAAATGTGTACACATTTTTTTGGCCGTGTGTGTGTGTGTGTGTGTGTGTGTGTGTGTGTATTCTAGCTGCTTCCTCATCACCTGCTTCTTGTCCAAAGTTCCTCTTTAACTGTTGTCTCAGGTTTCGTTATGGACATAATCCAATGATACAAGATATGACTAAAAATGTGGATAAATGGGCTTTTTTTTGCTTAAGATTGCAGTTGTTTTGGACTAGACAAGAACACTGTAGAATCAGTTCCCTAAACTCAAACCGTTTTTAATGTGCTTAGTCAATTCTTATGTATTTTCTTCCAAGCCTTATTTTACTCTCATCTAAAATCTACTAGTGGGTGGATTGTTGTCTCTTCTTGGTGAATCTCTCTCTACAGAAAAATCTGGATATTTTCCTGTAGATATGATTAAACTAAGCCATTGTTTATCAATATCTGAACTCCAAAGTCCTCTTATTTCCCTAACATTTGGAAAAATTAGGCTCAGCAAAAATGGATTCAGTAATAACTTCACTTTTAATAAACAAGGGTTTTATACATTAATACTGTATATTTAAAAAAAGCTATTGATCACCCCTGGACTCATTCATTTATACAACAAATATTAATGGAGCATCTAAGCTGTCCTAGATAGTATACAGGGATAAATGAATTAGATATAAACAAAATAAAGTATTAAAAATTGAACTTGCAGAATAGTGGGAAATTTAATAAGCAAAATATAGTCACAACTAATTTTCAACATTCTGAAGTAAATGAATAGAATGAAGGGATAGATAGCAAAGATGGTTGTCACCTAGAAAGACCTTGATGGAAAGGATATTTAAGTTGAGATCTAAGGATTTTTTTTCTTTTTTAATAAAAAGGCAAGCCACACAGAGTAGAGGAAGAATATGTTCCAATCAGTTAGAAATCAATGTTCAAAATCTCCAAAGCGGGAAACAGTCTGACAAGCTCTAAGAATTAAAAGAAACCGGCACGGCTAGAACGTAGTACACATGCAGGCAACAAACGAGTCTTAACAAGTAAGTAGAAGCCATAGATTATTAAAGAATGCTTAGGCCATGATGAGGTCATGATAAGCATTTTAGATTTTATTGGAAGTAGAATGGGAAGCCACTGGAGGGTTTTAAGTCGAGTAGCATCATGTTCATATGTATGTTTGCCAAAAAGTCACATTGGCAACTCTGTGCAACATGGATTTGAGAGCATAAATATTGAGACGAGCAAAGCAATTGCTGCATAGGCCAGATTAGTACTTTGGACTAATCTGATGTCAGAGGAGATGCTGAGAAAAATCAAGATATGTTTCGAAGCAGACACGGAAGACTTGAGGTGGATCTAGTACCAGAGAAAGGATTGATCAGGAAGAAGGAAGAATCAGAGAAGATAGCTGGCCTAAATAACCAGATGGATGGTAATACAAATTGTTAAGATGAGGATATATGGGAGAAAAACACGTTAGTAGAGGAGGGCAGTGTATTAAGAGTTTCATTTTGAAAATATTGCTTGAAACACCTCATAGATAGTTAAGAAGATATGTCAAGCGAGAACTGACATATGAAGCTGGCACTCAGAATACAACAGTTGGATTGAGATATAAGTTTGGAAATCACTAGTATAGGAAAACATATTTAAATTCATTCATTGAATGAAATATTTAATGAAAGCATAGAGAAGAAAGGATAATCTGAGAGTTGCAGTTTTAGAGTTTACAACTGTAATGGCAATCAATACATGTTCAAATTCCTACAATGTGCTAGGAATGTTACATACTTTAAATATGTTAGATATCGGTTCATAGTCAAATTTCAATAAATACTTGATTGAATGAATGTGTATCCTTCACTGAGACAAATATTTTTTCTGTTTGAAATATGGTAGAACTTGTCCTCATCTCAGCTGAAGTGCCAAGCATAGAGTATAGGTGTCTAGTTGTCTAAGAGGGACTAAACCATATTCAGAATTTGCATCATGGGATTGAGGTTGTGAAACTGGTTCAGTGCCCTGTGTATATAAGAAGACAGCAAAATCAGAGAACAGATTGCAGAATATGAATTTCTTGGAAGACTCTAGCAAGGGAGTGTTTTCCTAAGGTTCCCACTCCCTACATATTTCAAGTAAAAGTACCTCAAAAGAACCACAGATAAATAGTGGGGGTAGTGTGCAGAATGGAAGCTGACATATCAGCCTAAAGCAGAATACACTGTGACCTGCAGAAACTCATATTTTTAGCATATGCTTCCACAAGGTGAGTGCAATGGAAGTCGCCTTGAGGCTCTTGGTATTTGCGGGACAGTATTGATGGGATAAATCTAAAAGTTAAAGGTTAGCTGAGGCTGACTTTGATGACAGAGAAAAATGACAAGGCTATAGTGGGGAGTGACTTCCAGCGTTTGGACTAAAGTGAGAAGCAAAAAATGTTACTGGCTTTATTCTTCTCAAACGACCTTCCCCACAAAGAACTCCAAAAAGATTATCTGCAGGAGGTAAGGCAACCCCACTGAAGGAAGCTGTATGGAGTTTGCACCAGAGCCAGGGTTGAGGACGGAGTTATTAGAAGTGAAGGAATGGTCTGTGCCCGAGGATCAGTGTGTGATGCTCGAAAATGCACAAAGGTGTCCTATCTGAGGAAAGGCTTGTGTGCAGGCATCTGCTATCAGAGGACCAAATGCCAGAAAATGGCATCACCAACTACCTATGGTTTTTCTTCCTTTTCATTTAATCCCACTTTCACCTCCTCCCTGTTCCTGCCCTTGAAGGAGCTAAAAATCGCAGCTGGAGGAGGATGAGGTGAAGTGTGGAAGAGAGTACACATCAATTGCACCCTCCTGCCCACTGCAGGCTGGTTAATTCCCCATCTGGGGTGCGGGCAATGATACTGTTGTGAGAAGATGCGAAGCCATGAACTGGAAGAGCACTTGAAGTTTCGAATTACATTGCAACGGACCTTTAATATCTGAAAATGAGGATTGTTCATTAATGCTGAGAAGTAATTGCAAATTAATGGTTCTTCTCAAGATATTATCCAAGGGAAAAGAAAAAAGAGCTACCAGAATGGCTTTGAGGGGCAGTGGTAGGAGAAAAATTAAATTACTTGTTTTTTGTACCCTTATGAAAATAGCTTGTGAATAACTTAGTTCTAATTGGAAATTATTCCCAAACTCCTATTACTACCTTCAATGAGGTATACATAACTGGAGAACTCAGACTGAAACAGAATCATTATCTGAGGTTACATATGTTTAAGAATAACAACGTCCTCCATGTACAAGGTTGATGACAGAACTGTCTCATTGGCATGAAATCAGACATACAGAAAATGCTAGAAATATGCAGAGAGATCACTTTCGTTTTATTTCCCACCAGTTTCAACATGGCTTTCTGAAGGTTGAGACCAATAATTAGAGAAATAACTGAAATATAGCACCAATTTGCCCAGTACTGTCCAATACGCCTTTCTTTGGTAATGGAAGCACTCTGTAGCTCACCATCCATCATGTTAGCCAGTTAGCCACATTTGACTACTGAGCACTTGCAATGTGACTAGTGAAAACAGGAACTGATTTTTAACTGTTATTTTATTTTAACTCACTTAAACTTAAATAGTAGAAGTAAAGACCCAGACTCTTTAAGAAATAATGCCAGTCTATAAGCACAGAGCATAAAACAACACTATTTTAGAACTAACAGACATTTATCCCCTAAACAGTCTATTTTGGACTCCTGTTTAGGCCAAGTATCCTGTGTGGATGCATTCTGCTTTCAGCTACATTACTTTCTGCTAATCTACAGTGCTCTTACCCTCTTTTATTAGTCTGGATAGTGCTTTTATAATATTTGGAGGAAGGAGGGTATTCTCCCCACTGTGGAAAGTATCCTAATTAAGATAGATAAGTCATGCTGCTTTTGTTTATGTCACCATTTTCCCTGTAGCTAGAATTAAATGATGCTGTCAGAGGGCAATGCTAGTGTTTGATGGCTTTTAATATTTTTGTCCATATCAAAAGACTAAATAAATGCAGTCAATATTCCCAATTCCTAACTCTCTAGTAATTATTCTAATAAAGAGATATTCATGCTACCAAGCATCAATACACACCCTTGATAGCCCTAATAAATCTGCTCCCAGAAAATAAACCATGTTCATCTAAGGCTTTAGAGAGAATATTAGCAGACACCAAGCTCAGAATGTGATTAACCAGACTCTTCAGCACACAGGGCTTACAGAATATGGATTTTTAAAACCCAAACACTTATTGAGAACTATCAAGAAGTAAGAGTCATATCGTCAAAGGCGCTGCATGTTATATCTGTGGTAGGTATTTAGGCAAATAACTCAAATAGGGGTTTAAGATAGCACTGGCTATTCACAAGAACTCATTCTATAAATGTCTATCTCATGAAAGAAAAACAACTACAAAATAATGATAATATTAAGAGTATTTATAAAATCCAGGTATGTCTTACTCCAAACCTCATATCTCTTATTAATTACATATTTAAAAATCTATTTTAAAGGCCAACTACATATTAAGACAAATCATTAACAATCTTTGACATTAACAAGGCAGTGCAAACCTCCTTCCTATTTCAGTCTGAATAATTCCAGCATTCTATGACTCTTTCTTGGTGAGTTTCAATTAGTTCAGTCTGCTGAATATACAGGTTAACTTTGGCTATTAAATGGTTAGCATTTTTACTAGTAAAATCGTCCTAGTCATTTAATAAATATTTGTATCACAGACACACACACACACACACACACACACACAAAATATATATATATTATAAACTGCTCCAGAAACTCCTATTCTATTTGCAGATACATTTGCACAAGAAATGGTAACACAGGGAAGGACCCCAGCGTCAAGTTACATGAACAGGCAATAGCTTATCAATGGTTAAAAGAGGAAAAAAGCACCTTGAGTTCAGATCTCAGACAGATGTATGAAATGGTAGGGTTTATAAACTTGGCCTTGACGGGATTTTTACAATCCAGATAAGCGAGGGAAAAATGAAAGGGACTGTATAAACAACAGGAATTTACTTCTCATAATTCTGGAGGCTGGGCCGTGCAAAATCAAGGTGCTGGCTGATTCAGTTCCCCAAGGAGGGCTTCCTTCCTGGCTTCACCAGGCAGAGAGAGAGGGGAAGCAAGCTTTCTGTGGTCATTTCTCATATGGGCAGTAATCCCACCATCAGATCTTTACCCTCATGATCGCTTCTAAACCTAATTACCTCCCAAAGGCCTCATCTCCAAATATCACCACATTGGCAGTTAGGACTTGAACATATGAATAGGTGAGGGGGTGCACAATTCAGTCTACAGAAAGCACATTACAGCCAAACTCCAGGGCCAAAGAGCTCAATGCCTCTTAGTAAAAGAGTGAATAAACCAGCAGAGCAGTAACAAAAGGCAAGCATGGAAACACCCAGTGCATCCAGCTTATGGACAGCTGTTAAGTACCAAACTAAGGAGTTCAACATTATTACATAATAAACTCGACCACAGTTGTTAACCAAAATTCATTTGGTGAGGTATTGTACGATGTTTTAAGGAGAGAGTCAAGAAACAGATATTTAATATAGATTGACTTCTCCCAATGTGAATGTGCCATAAATTCCCTTAACATTATTGTTTACTTTAAAAAAAAAATGTGATTCAAAATGGAGAAATGAGAGTCAAATGAGTATGGCAATAAAATAATCTTAGAAATCAACTGGGGATACAGGAAACAAATTATACATATATATACATATACACACAATGTGTACATGTATATACATATACATACATGCGTATATGTATATACATACGAAGCCTGACAATTAGGTTCGCGAACTCATCCTAGAAAAGTGCCACATACCACATTGCTGAATATGACTACGGTCACCTTCAAAGTACTCCCCCTGGGAAGCTATGCACTGATGCCAGCACCTAGTCCACCCTTCAAAGCAATTTTGGAACTCTTTTTCTGGAATGGCCATCAGAGCTGTCGTCATATCACCCTGGATAGTATGAATGTCATCAAAATGTCTTCCTTTCAATACTTCCTTTATCTTCAGGTAAACAAAGAAGTCACTTGGGGCCAGATCAGGTGAGTAGGGAGGGTGTTCCAATACAGTTACTTGTTTACTGGCTAAAAACTCCCTCACAGACAGTGAGTGCCCTGTGAGCTGGTGCATTGTTGTGATGCAAAAGCCATATATTGTTGGCGAAAAGTTCAGGTCGTCTAACTTTTTCATGCAGCCTTTTCAGCACTTCCAAATAGTAAACTTGGTTAACTGTCCAGCTGGTATAAATTCATAATGAATAATCCCTTTGATATCAAAAAAGGTTAGCAACATTGTTGCCACAAGTTTGCAAACTAAATTGTCAGACCTCTTATATGTCTGACATATGAAAAAATGAGTCTGTATCATGGGGCCTCTTTGTCAAGTGAGCACCTAGAAATATATAACAGCTACCATGTATGACAAGAACAACTTGCTTGGAGGATGGGAGAAAGGGGACAATAATAAACTCAACAGCGGTCATTCAAAGTTGATTTTGAGAAATACTAAATGGATGCATGAATTGTAAGGCAGAAAACAGTGCTATTCCAATTTGCTGACATAGCTCTTCTCAACTATTTATAAAAATGTCTGTTTAAGGCATTATGTTAAGAAGCACAATGATTATAAACTCATGTGTTCATCCTTTTATCTCTTACATGAGATACAATTTAAGTGGTTTAATAATTAGAGAATGGGAATTGACGGTATGGAGGGGGAAAAAATGAATACTTACAGAAAGATAGTACTTTGGGCTTGCGTTGGGTGCAGAGAGAAGGGCATGGAGGTCTTCTCATATAACCAGCATCAGTGTCCTTTAGGAAATCCAGTGTGGTTCATTACAGTCGTTAGTTACAAAAATTTAGCAGATATTCTACAAGTGAAACAGAGTAGGTTTAACCTGGGAAGCTGTAAAAGAGGACACTAGTGGATTTACCAATATGGGTGTGAGGACAGTGGAGCCAACAGAAAGTAAAACACTAGTACATAACTCATAACACCCAGGAGGTGACTGAATCTCTTTTATACATCTAGCTTCCATGGCATATCTTTTATCTCACAGGCCCCTAAAATTCAACATGTCTAAAATGGAGAACTAATCATCTGTCCTTATATATCAGCATTTTCTCCTGCATTCTCTATATACGCTATGGGAAAACACATTTTTTTTGTTCAATAATCTGTAGAATAGTCAGTGCATATCTGCAAGAGTTTTCACCATCTATTTTTAATGGAAACTAAGAATGACATGGTCTTTCATAAAACTAAATTTATTATTTTTTGGAATTCTGAAATTATATATTTTCTATTTTTTCATGAAATAATAGTGGCAATTGAGAGATTGCCACTATAAACTATAAAAAATTACATAACTGTTATTTTCCCCTACATACTAATTTTTATGTGTACTTTTCAATGAAAACCCCAACTCTGTGATCCAGGGTTCTCATATGCTCTTCATTTACTTGTTTCAGTAGTTCCACATTCATTCAGAGTCGGAGCCACCTGTCCCCCAGACGATTTGGAACTTACTGAGTATACAAAGTTTCCTGAAAGAATGGGCACATTTTGAGTTTTCCTAGGCTTTGTGGACAGACCTGTGGAAATTAACTCATTATAACCTTGTTTCAATAGTCGCAAACAATTTGCAAAGTGGAGTGAAATTGGAAATTGCTCTAGCTCTTTTCATGGACACCTATTCCCACTTGAAGGCCTCATGACAGGTGCACAGCTCAATTCTGTTGAATGTTTTATAAAGCTTAGAGGTGGATGAAACAGCTACGTTCTTAATGAAGTTACAGCTTTCCAACTTGCCCCATATCTCTGTCCCAGAACTTATCATTCATTATTATTTATTTGCTTTGAGATTGCCATGTAAAGAGCAAGGTAACCAGTGGCGGTTGCGTTGGAGAGCCCAGCGAGGCTGGCTGATTTCTGCAGTGCCCAGGCCTGCACGGAAGCGCCCTGGCAGATCCCAGTAGAGGATACACGCTTTTCCCGGCGCTGCCAGAAGGCTGAGCAGCGAAGCGCTCCCCGGGGGCCCTGTATGTGTGCCGGGCCGGGAGATCACAGGCCCAGGGGGCAGCTCCACCACAGGAGACAAGACACGCCTCAGACCGGGCAAATTCCCGGCCTCCTCTGGCGCTAAGCCAGCAACCGCCGCCCGCCACCTTCTCTCCTCCTCCGCTGTTGCCCCGGCCGCCCCGCTGGGCCCCTAACTCGCCGGCGCCTCGGCGCGTGGCCCCTCGGCCCTCAGCGCTGGCAGCGCGGTAGGGACGGGACCGATGTGGCGCATGCGTGGTGGCGCCACCAGGCGCGGGAGCTGCGGCGGCGGGGACAACGGCGGGGATCGTCGCGGGCAGGGCCGCCCAGGCCGGGTTCGTGGGGGTGGCAGCAGCGGCAGCGTGGGCTGGCGAGGCCGTGCGGGCGGCGCCCGACAGCAGCTGGAGGAGCGGTTCGCCGACCTGGCGGCGAGCCATCTGGAGGCCATCCGCGCGCGAGACGAGCGGGACCGGCAAAACGTGCGGTTGCGCGAGGAGAACGCCCGTCTGCGGCTTGAGAACCGACGACTGAAGCGCGAGAACCGCAGCCTCTTCCGTCAGGCTTTGCGGCTTCCCGGAGAGGGCGGCGACGCGGCGCCCGCGGAGGCGACGAAGGAGACCCCGGACCCCGAAGAGGCAAGCACCAACAAGAGGGCGCGCGGCGGTGGCCCGGAGGACGATCCCGGCAGCCCCAGGGCCCTGAGGGCCCGCCTGGAGAAGCTGGAGGCCATGTACCGCCGGGCCCTGCTGCAGCTGCACCTCGAGCAGCAGGGAGCGCGCGCGCGTGGGGACAAGGAGCAGCCGACCCTGCGTGAACCCGAGCCTGGCCTCCGACCCACGGACCCGGAGCACCCAGAGTCCTGGCAGTAGCTGGAGGCCGCAGCCGGGCAGAGGCGGGGCTTGGCGCGGGCCCCTCCTCCTCTGTTCACTGCCTGTCCTCCTCCTCCCCCCGCCCCCCCGCACTTCCTCCCCAGCTCCCACGCCGTCCCAGCGCACGCCCTGGGCTGGGCTGCGCTCCGCTGGCGGAAGCTGGCGGGCTGTGCGGGGCTGCAGGGCACTTCCGGGAGGCGCTGCGCGTTCGGCCTGTGGAATCCCCGAGTACGGAGCACCTGCCTCTTACCCCTGCTGGTTTCCGTGGAGAGAGACCTAGCAACAGAGGGCAAGTTTTAAAACAGCAAGAAATGGGTGCCAGTCAACAGCCCTTAATTCCTGAACTTTTCAGGGTGTTGTGAGAACCTGTTGTATTTTTTCTTTTTCCTTTCTTTATTTTGGTTCTTTGAGGGATGAATAATACCTTTTGAGTTAGTTGAGTCTGTTGTTAATTCTTCAGTCCTCTGAAGCCCCCAGCCATTATCTCTTAGGTGGCCAACGTTCTAAATATTGTTTTTAAAAATAGGTATTAACTTGGATAGCTTATAAAATATCACCCTTTTAATTAAAAAGGTAATATTTATAACTTAGGAATTTATGTTTGCCCTGGCTCTAGTCTTTACACATCTAATATATATTGATTTGTTTACCCCCCGAAAATTTTTAAACTTTCTGCCTAGAAGTGATTCTTCGAATTGGTAAATAAATCTCGTTTATTAAAAGTAACCTAAAAACATCCAATGACTATTATTTGAAGTGTGTTAAATTTTTACATATGTTTCTCTAAGAAATAACGTGTGTATACATTACATATTTTAATATGACTTTGGTTTTCCTTTGTAAACTAACATTTCTTTTCGCTTTATATAACAGTGATTGTTTTTAATCTAAAGATTAGACACTCTGAATATTTCATTTTTATTACATTTTAGACAGAGTATTTTGCCTAGTTTTGACTGAATTTTAAAGAAATTATAAATTACTTTAGATAGCCCTAAAATGATTTAAGTCTCAGTTATAACTTCAATGGCAAAAAAAAAAAAAATCATTAATTTTAACAAATGTTCTGAAGTCACTTTAATGAATTCTATTAATGAACAATACTTTTACCTACTAAATAGTGAAGAGGATACCGTTTACCTGATAAAAATCATGTGTGTGTAAGACAGTGTTTAAGTGATGGAAAATGCTTCGGTTCCACAAAATAAGAAATGGGAAAAATTTTTGTTAGAGCTAGGAAAAAAATGAGCTAAAATTTTTGTTTTATTTGTGGCATATTCCACAAGGTATGTATGTATATGTATATATATATATATATATATATATATATATAATATTATATATATATATTATATATATAATATTATATATATAAATATGTCAAATACACACACACACACACAAATCAAGGTGCCAAAGAAAATAGTTTTGTGATTTTTCTAGTTCTTGAAGACATGTTATGCATTTTACTTAAAGGTAGTTGGTATTTAGTGAATGTTAAAATCTTACTGTATGACCAAAAAATATGAGAAGAAACTTTGTGAGAATAGGTAGGTATATGAAAAGTATTTCTATCTCCTTTACTTCATTTCCTAATAGTGAAAGAAAACATTTTTAGGAGGTAGTAGAAATTGAAGAATAGGGGGAAAAAAAATCAACCCTACTGCTATTTAACTTTAGATTTAAATTAGTTACCTCTAACCCTTAGATTTCTCATCAAGATGAACATAATACTTACTTAAAAATATTATAAAAATTTTATTGAGATGCTATATGCAAAATGCTTGCCTTAAAGTAAGTGCTCTATCAATGAGAATTACAATCCAAAGTGTGAAAGTCACAGATACATCTTTTACTGACACTTTCCTTTGCCTTGGGTATTTTACTTCTTTATGACTTTACGAGTATTAGCAGAGATATGTATATTTTGAATGAATTGACATTTTTCACTCCATATAAGCAAATAGGGAAGATAAAACTTTATGTAATAAGGGAATAATGCAAAAACATGTCAAAAATATTGCTGATTGTGGTAAAATTGGGAATATTCAACAACTAAGCAAAATATTTAGTTTATATAGTTTTTAAACATCTTTCTTTTAAACATCTTTTAAAACCAGGTACAATATAAGCATGGTGAATCCGTTTTTTGTAAAACAGTAAGACACACACACACAAATAAGGATTACGTTTTAGCATAATTCCTGAGAAGTATTAAAACTTCTTCTACCAAAATGTTCCATAAAATGGGATAAGGCTAATTATATTTCAACTTTGTTGAATTTACTTTCTGATAAATGATAAACTGTCATGTAGTAATACAAAAAAATGTTTTGCTATATTGAAATATGTACCTATTTAAGAAATGGGTATAGTTGATTTTTTAAAAGTTTGATCTGGGATCTAGTTTAATTTAAAATAAACTATAACTGCATATTATCATATGTTACAGTGATATTTTCATAATTTCAAATTTGTGCAATGAAAAGAGGGCATATACTTGGTAGAAATGAGCAACAAAAATATGTGTCAGCGAGGATTTGCATTTTTTTAATTAGCATTTTTTAATGGCTGCTAGTCACAAAAGAACATATCAACCCTACTGCTACTCTTCATATTTTTCTCTACAAAAATTAGGATATAAATCAAATATAAAAATGAGTATTTATGCAGATTTTTAGAACACACTCTACTTGATAAACTTCTTGAACATTATAAATATTTGAAGATTACTTGAAAACATCTATTCTTGCTTAGTCTTAGATTTATGTTTGACAATTCACAAGTATTGCCATAAGCTAATACCAAATTATTAATAAATGAATAAATTGAATTATCACTATATACTAAGTAATTACTAGCAGCATGATTTTGATTCTAATGCCAAAATACCAATTTCTGTTTTGCTACAGGAAGAGATTTGTACTGAAAATTTGTCAGAAAATTTTCATGAATGAATGACAAAATTATTAGTATTTCTGTTCAGTGATTAATTGATCAATTATAAATTTTAATTTTTGTACTATAAGCTTACTTTTTTGATATATATCTTACCTACCTGATAATAGACAGCAGAAATATGGACCAAGGAAAACACGTGGATAATACATCTAACTTTATAGGATTAGTCATATTCAAATTTCAAATTTTAAAGTTTAAATGAAGATTAACATCTCTCAATGATCAGAATTAACAGACATTGTGTTTAATCCATAACAGATTTTGATTATAAAATTCTTATTCAGAATCTACTTGTCAGGATCATCTTTTTGCATATTTGATGATAATTTGTTAGTAAGAAAGAACTTTTTAAAACCCCAAATTTCAGACATCTGTTTAGACAAAAATTGAAAAAGGAAAACAGTAACTTTGTTTGGATCTTGATCCTTGTCTGGATGATAAGCATTCTACTCTAAAAATTGTATTCTTTGAGGAAGAAACTTTCACAATCTATCGCATATCTCTTACTCAGGACTGATAAAAGTTTTCCTTGACCTTTTGTTTTTCCAGGTCTCCTCACTTTATTTTTGATTTTACATTTTAAACATGTAACATCTATTGTATTTTAACCTTAATGGATCTACCTTTAATTGTGGTGAAGATTCTGTTTGTAATAACCAAGAAACCCAACACTTAGTCACTGTTAAAAACAATGAAGATAGATTTTTTTTTTTTTTTTAATTTGGTAAAATTCCTGATTCAAGTGATTCAGGATGTCAGCAAGTTCTGTTCCACATGGTCATTCAGGGTCTCAGATTCTTTTTTTCATGTTCCTCTGTCTTGCCCTAGGTCATTGTTTCATCCGCATGGTAGAAATAGGTTACTTCCAGATCCAGGTTTCAGCATTTGGGAAAGGAAAAGAGAGGCCTGGCCAGATATGAAAATTACATTAATTTTCCTAATCACATTCCATTGGCAAAAGTTCATCACATGACTGATTTAATGTCAAAGGAATCTGAGAAGTGTAATCAAGCTGTAGAATGTTTTGCCCAGGTATAATTTCATTATTATGGACAAATGAGAGAACTCTTAATGGAGGATGGCATCCACTTAATTTTTAAAAAGAATTTATATATCATGGTATAACATTTTTGAAACTACGTAATTTAAAATAGAAACATAATGTAATCGCTTTATAGATTTTTAAAAATCTGACCTGTTCATTCCCCTGTGTACTATCCTTATGAGTACAAACATGAGATATTGCTTGAAATCAGCAAAGAAATAATAGCTATTAAATTTTATATAGGAAATCCCTGTAAAGTATGAACCATCTCTGAATAGTGTATATGTCATAAAAATGGGGTTTTAAGAGCCTATTATCGGTAAACATTATATTCATATGTAAAACTAGATTTATAACTTGAGGAGGAAATGTTTTCTGTTCATCTTGTTTCTTATTTACTAGCGTTCTACAACATTTAGAGCTGAAAGAGACCTTGGAAGGTTTTAAACCAGCTTCCTTTCCGACTTTTTGCCAACAATTTCACAGTTTCCACAGGGAACTACATATATACTGCACTCCATAGCTTAGAATATGCTGATCACAATCTTAGGTAGTATTATTCCCTCCTGTTTATGAATGAGGAAACTGATGAACAAAGAAGTTGAATAACTTTTCCAAGTTTAAAAAGAAAAACAATTGAAAAAAAATTTGAACTAGAGATATAATTGATATGACATTGTAGAAATTTTAGGACAGATAATAATTTGATATATGTATATATTGTGAACCGATTACCATAATAAATTAACATTCATCACCACAGATAAGATTTTTTTCTTGTGATGAGAACTTTTAAAAGCTATTCCCTTAGCAACTTTCAAATATACAATACAGTGTTGTAAACTGTAGTCACCATGCTGTACACTACCCTCAGAAATTATTCAAATAATTCTGATTTTAATAGGAATTCTTCTGGCTTTCTCTATTAAGCATGCAAGTGCTCAGTAGATTGCTAATTTTGCAGTCTTTATCATGGTTATTGTTATATTTATTTCATAAAAAGATGTTTTTCGCTTTATGTTGTAAAAGAGTTTAAATAGTAATAGAATTATTTATTCCTTTGAATTTTGGTAAATTTCACAGGTGGGTCTCTTGGGGATAGATGGATCAATTATTTGGGGGGGGGGCAGAGTAGATATTTGAACATTTTGCCTACTTATTTGATGGAGATGCATCTCTTTGCACACCTGGCCCAAGGTGACAGAAGGGAAATATTTACATTCCTAGGTTACATTCCGTGCTGAACACAGAAAGGAAGCATATAGCCCCACTGTCCCTGGCAGCTATCATGTGATTATAAGAATGGTAGAGAGATGGAAGAAAATTTATTTTTTGGTCACATCATTGCAGCTGCATTTGTTCTGCCTGGAGACTGGCCTACATTTTGATTTCCCTTTACGTGAGAAAATACATTTCCTTATTGTTTAAGCTAGTTGGAGTTAGGGAATTTTCTTAATAGTAGTCAAAATGTAATACTATGCACACTGCAATGACACATCAAAATATGGTTGTCTCATAAACATGATATTATGTAAAAGATACCAGGTACCAAGAACATAAAATGGACAAAAAGCTAAAATCTATATATGAGGTTGGACAATTAAGTTCGCAAACTCATCCTAGAAAAAGTACTACGTACCTCATTGCAAAATATCACTGCAGTCACCTTCGAAGTACTCCCCTTGGGAAGCTATGCACCAATGCCAGCGCCTAGTCCACCCTTCAAAGCAATTTTCAAACTCTTTCTGGAATGGCCATCAGAGCTGTTACCCTTGATGTCCTGAATGTCATCAAAATGTTTTCCTTTCAATATTTTCTTTATCTTCCAGTAAAAAAGAAGACATTGGGGGCCAGATCAGGTGAGTAGGGAGGGTGTTCCAATAGTTGTTTACTGGCTAAAAACTCCCTCACAGACAGTGCCCTGTGAGCTGGTACATTGCTGTGAAGCAAGAGCCATGAATTCATGAGAAGTTCAGGTTGTCTAACTTTTTCACACAGCCTTTTCAGCAGTTCCAAATAGTAAACTTGGTTAACTGTTTGTCCAGTTGGTACAAATTCATAATGAATAATCCTTCTGATATCAAAAAAGTTAGCAACATCATTGCAACAAGTTCGCGAACCTAGTCAGACCTTCGTATATTGAGAACTCCAATAATTCAAACAAGAAAAATCAACCCAGTTCAGAAAAAGGCAAAAGACCTTACCGATCCTTTATATTACAAAAAAACTGAATAACCGATAAGCATATGGAAAGATTATTTAAATTAATAGTAATATAAAACTAAACTTATGTGTTCCATCTCTTGTATTTCATAACTCAAATAATTGACATTTGCCTAATGACCGAAGAAAAAATTAGACATCATTTTGAACATCTTTTCCAATGGTTTTTATATCTAAATGTTTATCACATTCTGTAATTTTTGCCTCAAAAATGCTTTTCACAGGTTTTCCTTTTCCTCATTCATAATTTTGGACGTAGGGTATATCAGGACCTTTGCGCTTCATTTTCTGTAAGGTGAACATTGAAGAAAGCAAATTTATTTTAGTTCGGAAGATAAGTTGGTATATAGACTGTTGACCAATAATCTTTAAAGCAAGGTATGCTGGGAGAAGGTTAAAAAAAATCTCAGATCTTTTTTTACATTTATTTTTCTCTCATCCTTTAAAAATTTATTATTTTTGTGTACGAGTATGTTCTAAAATGTTCTAAGTATACTAAATGTTATACAAATTTTAAGTACTCAAAAATATTTTATAGATCTGGTAGAGTGTAAAGAATACTACACTGGAAGTCAGCTGTTTGCAACATTTGTCATTTAGTAGTTTTGTAATTTAAGAATATCAGTTAATCTCTCTAATACACAATTTTTCAAATTAAAAAACTGGGTAATGGAATGTATCCAAATGTGTATCATAGCTAGGTTTGTTATGAGACTTAAATTAGATATTATATCTGAACTTGGATTTTATGTTTTAAAATACAATACCCAAGTAAGAAAATTATTATTCCTAAAGGATAATCTCTTCATGTTCCTTGGCTTTTGGACAAAATAAATTAGCCATTAAAATTATTTTAGACTTTTTTAAAATTTGTTTTATCTCCTCAACTACTTCTTAAGATTAAGGATTAATTTTTCAGAATTTTTTGGTATATGTCTCTGCTTGGCCTTTTATATATTTCAAGTGACAACTCAAGGCAGGTTTATATCAAGTATAAGCAGGCTACCAAATTAACTTGCAAATCACAAAGGTTATATTACTGAATCTATGTGCTTCACAACAGTTTTTGAGAAGAACAAAACCACTTTTGTGCTTTTAATAAGGCACATCAGTACTACTAATAATTCTAAGATGTGAAAATCTGACTGTGAAGTTGATTATGTACTCAAGCAGAAAGCCATAATCAAAAGGTTTCTGAATCCACTCTCATTCCACAATGTTTTCTCCCCATGTTATTCATGTAGATGTTGAGTTTCTTCACACAAAAAAATGCAAAATAGTTGGATCTAAAGAGTCCCTTTAACCAAAAGAAATTTTCACATTTTCACTAAACCAATGTATTTTTTGATGAAATAAATTCATATAAATTATTCTTCTGAAACTGAGATTCTGTAGCATTAAGAGAATCAAATAAAAAAAAAAAGTCCAAGTATAACTCCCAGATATCAAACCTTGCCATATTCACTTTCGGTCCTCTTCCACCCTACTTTCTATTTACCAAATTACTGGCCTCCCTTGGTCCTTGGGTTACAGGGCAATGTTGCTTTCTGGTTGGATTTGTCCACTAGGAAATACTAGTAGTAAGAGATCAGAAAGAGGAAGTAATGCTAGGTCTGGGTTTGCTATAGGTTAGTTACATTCTTTTACCAAAGGTTACAGCTCCTGTAAGACTGTCTTCTCTACAGCGCCCTCTGTCTCCAGGTTATGGTAACAGTTCTAGGCCTTCACCACTTCTAACGGGTGGTGAAGTTTTCCATGGTAAATATTACTAGCTTCAGGGTACTGCGCTATCTCCTCTGGTTTCCCTAACCATACCCAATTTTTTGAAAATAAGCCTTATTAAACTAATTTAAAACGACTCACCTGCAGTGTGCCATCTATTTTCTGTGGGAACCCAGATTGATTCATATATAAACAGTGACTACTGATATTGGTATTGACTGGTATGATTTAATTTTTATTGCATATAATTTAATGCATTTTAAAGATTCCATTGAGCAAAAGGATACATCTCAAAATTTGACCTTCTTCAATTAATCCAGTTTGATGTTTTCTTGATTTAACTAACTCAAAATACATATATACAAATTAGGTTTGATATTTAGGAAGATACTAAGTATGTATTACTTCTCATAGGGTTTTTTAAAAATTGTATCTTAAGTAATTCAGTACCATTCATCAGATATTTAGTATTTTAATAATGCTTATGCACAAACTATCTGACCACTGGTAAAACAACCTATGAGATAATTTCCCTTAAAACATTTAATATCCAATACAGAGATGTAGACATATAATGTAAAATAGGAAATCAAGGAGAAAATACTAACTCCCCAAACTAGGAAGAATAGGATTCACATGAAGTGTTATTTGAGCAGATTCCTAAAAGACAGGTAGAGGATTGAGTAGATGGGTCTTGTGGGATGATTATTCAAGACTAAGGGAACGTAAGCCAAGGGATATGAATAAGGATGTATAAGAAATGCACTAGGAATAAAGAGACTGTAGTATGTATGACAGAAGTGAAAGGTATATAGGATTGCATGTAAATTTGAGTAAAGTAGGGGTGAAATAGTGGAAGGCCTTAAATTCGAAACTGAGAATTTCATCTTTTAATGGAGAAAAATCAAAATTATTTGAGCAAGTCATTGATTTAGTATTGCATGCCATGATTAGATGTAGTTTTAAGAATGCTGCTTTTACACAAGCAGCACATAATTAGAGGAAAGTTGAAGCTGGAGGTAGGAATACTAGGAAAGGAATGAGAACAGTGGTTCAGTTAAGAGGTAATAGGGCTTAAAAACAATCAAAAGTGTGTTCAAAATTATTAAAAGATACTTAAAATGTAGTAATTGAAGAGTAAATAAAAGGATGCCTGAGTGGTTCTGAGGTCCAACGTGAGTCTGGATATCAAGAAACGACACTAGAAGTGTACAAATCATATTGAACATGAGGAGGAAAAGCATGGAAGAGACAACTCTAAAAGATAAAGATGCACAAGAAAAATTTTTAAAGTTAGATTTCATTAAGTAATTTTATTGGTAAATCAATTTTGATGATCTCTTCCTATTTGTTGTATATCTTGAATTAATCCAGTTAGAATAAGTAAAATTAATATAGATTATGCATGTGCAGAATTGGAAATTTCATAATTTTCGAGTCTTGGCAGTATTTGTATAGGGTGGAAGAGTGGGACAAAGTGGAGACTTTGCAACCTGGATTAGTGTTGGGGGAGAAATACAAGCTATGAATAAGAAATACAAACAAAACAGAAACAGACTCATAGATACAGAGAACAGACTGATGGTTACTTGATGGTGGGAGTTTGGAGAGCTAGGTGAGAAAGGTGAAAGGATTAAGAAGTATAAGTTGGTACATAGTTAAAAAATAGTCACAGGATGTTAAAACCAGCATAAGGAATATAGTTAATAGTATCGTAAAAACTATGTATAGTGTCGGGTGGGTACTAGACTTATCGTGGGATCACTTCATAAATTATATAAATGTCTAACCACTGTGCTGTACACCTGAAACTAATATGAATTCATATTGAATGTCAGCTATAATTTAAAAAAAATAGTCACATAGATATAAAGTCCAGCATGAGGAATAATACTGTAATAGCTATGTGCAGTGCCAGGTAGATAACAGACTTATTGGGGTTGTCACTTTGTGAGGTATGTAATTGTCTAATCGCTATGTTGTTTGTACACCTGAAACTAACTAACTAACTGTAAAGAAAACATTGCCTTCTCTTTACTTGTCATGCTTAACATCAGGATTGTGAAGTTGATGAGCCGAGTTCCTGGGCCTTTTGTGTAGTGAATGCAAACTGTATCTTTATTTCCAGGATGCTGATCAGAGAGGGATGTTGATAACAGCAAAGGATAAAGTGAAGGTACATTCATACAAAAGGAGAAGATTGGATTTTTATGGCAGTCTCTCAGGATTTCCTTTTTTTAACCAGCAGTCAGAAAAATCAATTGGACTCAATATCTTTACTTATAGCATAGTAACATCAACTCATAGAATGGTTGAAAAATCAAATGAGAGGAATGCGCATGAAAGTGCATTGAAAATCTTAAACTCCATACAAATGAAAAGGATTGGCTAAGCTAATGGCAACAATATTTAAGATAACTTTTATTAAAATTGATTTTTAAGTGATATAAGGAATAAGCCTTATCATATCGCTTTAAAATAATTGGTTCTGTCTGAAAATGATCAAAGCAATTAATCTAAAACGTTTGTCATTGGAGATTAAAATAATGCCCCGCATGTTACATGTTACAAAGTTTGTCGATATACTCTTTCATTGTAGGTATTCAACATTCACTAAAGAAACCTAATTTCAATTACTTCTAACTTTTATAGTCCTACATATCTTATTGCTTCTATCATGCAATGATATGAACTATTTATATGAACTATTTTTCTTATCACTTTTTAAAAAGTAAGTCCTTCGTGATGAGGATTATTTGCTCTGTTCGTCTACATGGGTCCTGATAAAGCATAAAGCCAGTCGACACATAATTTTTGAGCATCGATATGTTGCCACTGCTGTCTTAAAGAGAAAGAAACAGTATAATTAACCCTAATAGTTTGTATCTTAGCATTGTGGAGATAAGGTCTCCATGAACCTATATGATAAGAGGTTGGAAATTTAAAAATTATCCATTATTCTGTTAACAAACTAGCAATCATTCACTTGTGATGTGTGTTGAGTACTGGCTTTGTGCCAGGCTTTGTGCTAATTGCTAGCTATTAATAATATTCAAAATACTGTCTGGTCATTACTTTGGAAAACTTACAAGGAATTGAAGGGAGATAAACAATAAATATCTTTTTAAAGAAAATCAACAAAATGTTTTTTGCTTTTGTTTTTGTTTTTGTTGTTGTTTAGCAGAATTTATTTTCATGTTCTGGTTTAGATTAATTCTGGAAGGACAAGATGAAAAAAGTTACAGTGTTGCTGAATTCGTAGTACAGACAGGTGGTCCCTGTTACTGAGCTGATCTAGTTTACGTGCACACAATTCTCTTCCCCCATTTTATTCTCTTTATCTGTATAACTTCTCACCAACTCATTTAGTTTTAGAGGCAATTTAAAAGTGGATATGCCACACAACGTGGGAAGGATAGTCTCTTCAATAAGAGGTTCTGGGGAAGCTGAACAGCCGCATGCAAAAGAATGAAATTAGACACTTATACCATATTCAAAAATCAACTCAACATGGCTTAAAGACTTAAATTTTTCTTATCACCATAAAACTCCTAGAAGAAAATATAGGGAAAAAGCTTCTTGACATTGCCCATGGCAGTGATGTCTTGGATGTAACATCAAAACACAGGCAACGAAAGCAAAACTAGTCAAGTAAGATTACATCAAACTAAAAAGCTTCCACATAGCAAAGGAAACCCTCAACAAAATGAAAAGGCAAACTACAGAATGGGAGAAAATATTTGCAAACCATATATCTGATAAAGGGATAATATCCAAAATATATAAGAAACTCCTACACTTCAATAGTAAAAATAAAACAACCTGATTAAAAAATGGGCAAAGGACTTGAATAGACATTTCTCCAAAGAAGATATACAAAGGGCCCCCAGGTATATGAAAAGGTGCTCAACATCACTAATCATCAGAAAAATGGAAATCAAAACCACAATGAGATATCACCTCACGCATGCTCTGATGGCTATTATTAAAAGAAAAAAAAAAGATAAGTGTAGGTGAGGATGTAAAAAACACCGAACCCTCCTTGTACATTAATGGTGGGAATGTAAATTTGGCACAACCATTATGGAAAACAGCAAGGAGGTTCCTCAAAAAATTAAAAGTAGAACTATCATATGTACAGCAATCCCACTTTAGGTATATATCCAAAGGTACTGAAATCGTGATGTCAAAGAGATATCCGAAGTCCTGTGTTCATCACATATTCCCAATAGCTAAGACATGGAAGCAACCTAAATGTCCATTGACAGCTGAATGGATAGAAAAATGTGATGCCACAGGTAGGTAGATAGATAGATAGATAGATAGATAGATAGATAGATAGATAGATAGATAGATAGATAGATAGATAGATGATAGATAGATCGATAGATGATGATAGATAGATAGATAGATAGATAGATAATAGAATATTATTCAGCCTTTAAAAAGAAGGAAATTCTGCCATTTGTGACAACATGGATGAACCTGGAGAGCATTATATTAAGTAAAATAAGCCAGAGGCAGAAGGATAAATACTACATGGTACCACTCTATGAGGAATCTAAGAGTTGGACTTACAACAACAGAGAGTAGAATGCTGGTTGCTGAAGGCTGGGATGGGGGTGAATGGTGGAAAGGGACAAATTAGCTAAAGGGAACAAAGTTTCAGTTACAGAAGATGAATAAGTCCTAGATATCTACCATACAGCATAGCGCCTATAGTTAACAATACTGTATTGCATACTTAAAATTTTGCTACTAGGTTGGTGCAAAAGTAATTGAGGTTTTTGCAGTTATTTTTAACCTTTTAAACTGCAATTACTTTTGCACCAACCTAACAGGAAGGTACATCTTATGTTACATGTCTTCATCACAAAAAAATAAAGAGGTCTGTAGGAAACTTTTGGAGGTGACGGATGTGATTATGGCCTAGCTTGTAGTGATAGTTTCACAGATTATATATATATATATATACATATGTATATATATATATATATCCATACTCAACAAGTTGTTTAAATACGCACAGCTTTCTATATTTCCATCACATCTCATTAAAGTAGTTTTTATAAAACGTCCTACCTGTAAGAAGCGTTCACTGAAGTAACTGAATATATATTCTTTAAAGGTACATCAGTTTTTTCAGATGATTACAAGTTTCTCTAAGGCAAGCATAGTATCATATTTACCTTGTATCACCAATAAATGCCTAGAATATTATAGGTAGTAATGATTTTTGGCTTTTGGGGGAAAAAAAGTGAAGATTCCCAAGCTGAATGGAAACTGATTATTGTACTTTCTCTTCTTCCAAAAATTTATTTTGAAAGGGAAACGATGAGTTTTCCTAGAGATGTATTTAATTGTTTGGCAATAATTTGTGGTCCTTCAAAAACAGGACTAATTATCATCATGTAGGCAGGGAAGCTTAGGTGGCAATTTGTAATTTTTAGTAGCTTTTTACTTGCAGTATTTTAAAGTTGTTGCAGCAGGAGGTAAAGTACTGTACAAAATCATGTTTATTTGAATAGAAATATTTAAAAGGCTATATTATGAGTCACTAAAGTAGAGTTCAGGGGAAATAAATGTGTCTGTCCTCTGTTTATATTATTTAAAATTCCCATGTGTTCCATCTAATGGCAATTTGAATTTTGGTTTCACTCATCCCCTCTTAAATGTACTTGTGACTTAAATTGGTATTCACTTACAGACATAGTCTAATAGACTGGGCAGTATGAAAGTCATTAGCCAGATATGAGTGTTGAGTATTTGAGTAGTTCAAATTGAGATGTGCTGAAATAATACATGCTAGATTTAAAATACTTAGAAAAAAATTAAATGTCACATTAATAATTTTTATGTCAATTAAATGTTGAAATTATAGTATTTTCATATACTGTATATTTCAAATAAAATATACTACTAATATTAATTTTATCTGTATCTTTTTCTAATGTGGCTGCAAGAAAATTTAAAAGCACACATGTGGCTTGGCTTATATTTTTATTGAACAGTGCTGTCTAATAAGTACAGAGTATATTGGTTTATTTTTATACCCTTTAGAGCACCATTTTCTATTATCGGAGCCTTAGATTAAAATGATCTTTACCAACTAGATTGCAGTTTAGGTTTAAAATGATCTTTACGAACCTGATCACAGTTTAGGCTCGTATTCAATTTCTCATCTTCTAAAACCATGAGCTCCATATCAAGAGAGCTGCTTGTGGGCAGCTCAATACTGTGCTACAGTTTATTTTATTTTATTTTTTAAATTTATTTTATTTTATTTTATATTTTATTGGGGAATATTGGGGAACAGTGTGTTTCTTCAGGATCCTTCAGCTCCAAGTAGTTGTCCTTCAATCTAGTTGTGGAGGGTGCAGCCCAGCTCCAAGTCCAGTCGCTGTTTTCAATCTTTATTTGCAGGGGGCGAAGCCCACCATCCCATACGGGGATTCAACTGGCAACCTTGTTATTAAGAGCTCGGGTTCAGCAACATCTAGTTATCCCATTGATGGACCTACTTAATAGTCTTAGCTGCACATTTGCATCTTTGTTCTGAAATAATGGTGACAAGAAGAGCAGCAGTATGAATCCTCTTCATCAAATTACAAAAAGTATTTGAAAAATCAGTGGTGAAAACTTTCAACAATACTATAATCAAAAAATAAAGTACAAGGATTGATCTCATTAAATACACAACTTGAGGTCAATTAAAAAGTTGTGCAGTGCAAATACAGAAAATATTTTAGTCCTTTTAAAGACAATCTTAAGGATTTATTGAAATAGATTACATATGGAAAATTAAAAAAAAAAAAAAATATATATATATATATATATATATATATATATATATATATATATATATACTGGTTTCAGTCCGTTTGAAAGAGATAAAATTGAAGTGAGCAGAGGGAAGTAAGAACTTACTAGAAATGGTGTAGGAGAGGCGGCTGAGAGCTAGAACTTCCTTTTAAACTCTGAAAGGAAGTTTGGATTTTGCCCTAAATGTCATGTCATTGATTTTGAGCACTGGAAACAGAGAATATCATTTTACATTCTAAACATCAGTCTGACTGCTCTGGCGGCCAAAGAGAGAAATCAAGATCATGCCTTTTTGGATATACACGTGAAGATGTATTATAAATACTTGGATATAGGTGTTTGACGGTCAGGGAATAGATCAGGTCTAGATATGTAACTTTGAGCATCAACAAATAGAGAGTAGAAGATACTGTGTTTCTCCAAAAATAAGACCTAGCCAGACAATCAGCTCTAATGCGTCTTTTGGAGCAAAAATTAATTTTACTATAATATAAGACATGGTATAATATAATATAATATAATATATAATATAACATAATACAATATAATATAATGTAATACTGGGTCTTATATTAATTTTTGCTCCAAAAGACACATTAGAGCTGATTTTCCGGGTAGGTCTTATTTTCGAGGAAACAGGGTATCTTCTGAAAGTAAATATCGATAGAAAAGACAAGGGACCCTGCACTGCTAAACAGTTGTATTTCAAATAGAGATGCTGAAGCCAGAAAAGCAAAGCTTAGAATGAGCAGCTTCTGGGATAGAACAAAAACCAGCAGTGTGATACATCATGGACACCAAGAGCCTACGACTGGGGGAATTAATTATCAAGTGTACCTAATACTGTAGATGGGCTGAGGAAGAACAGAAGACAGATGCAGCCATGAGTTGTGTCACTACTAAGGCCATTGTTGACACTGACAGAGGTTTTCAGAGGTGCATGTTAAAAGTAAGATTTGGAAGGTGACAAGGTGGATCCTCGACGCACAACTATTAAGAACTTTTTGAAGACTTTCAATTTAGAGGAGCAACAACAACAACAAAATGAAATTATGACGAAGCAGATACAGGATTAAGAGAAACTAGGTTTGTTTGCTTGTTTGTTTTTTTTAAATGCTGGGAATGATATCATACAGAGGTAAAGATCGATGATCTTGGAGGAAGAGCAGTGAATAGAGGACCAAAGTCCTCCAAAAGAGGAGATGGGGCCAAAGGGATGGAAGCTTGAGCATCCATGAAAAGACTGGCCTTCGAAGAGATGAGGGACACATCATTTTTGTCATAAGAAAGAAAGCAGATAGTACATGACGAGATACACCAGGGTGGCAGCGTTATTGAAGGGACTCTGAAGTCATTACTTTCTTCTGTTTCTATTTTGTCAACAAAGTGTGAAGCAAGGTCATAGCCTGAGATGGAAAGAGGGGTTTGTGTTATTACAAAAGTAATAAAGTTGACTCTAATAAAGAGAAGCTGTCTGGATCTGTTTTCAAGCTTGTATACTACATTTTCCTTCCAAGTAAACATGCTGCTGTCTACATGATTCTAAATGAAGGATTATCTACAACCCACGTTTGATAGTTGAGTGTCACTTCTTACAGTGTGAGACTTATGAGTGGGTTATGGAGGCCAGAATATATACCAAACTATTACTTCATACATACCAGGGTGCCAAAAACATGTATACAAGTGGACACTTTGGTCAAGGTAGCTCACAGAGTAGTTCGCTGTAATCAGAAGTGTCTAGACGCTGATGGTAACCACTTTGAACACCTCTTGTAATTGCAGAAGTCAAATATGACTTGTATTCATCTTTTGTTATGGTATATGTTGAGTATTACAATTTTAATACAGTTTTCCTTCCTTAAAATGTGTATACACTGTTTTGGTACCCTCTGTATTTTCCTTATTTTTTGAATCATCAGTATTTAGAGCAAATCTGGAGGATAACCAAGAGATTATCCACACAAAAGCAGGCTGACATTTAAAACTAAAAAGTTAAAATTTCTGTTTCCCTGAAAAAATGTTTATGTAGAAATTAAACATAGGTTTTATTTTTGTTCATAGACATAAAAGATATAAAAACATGTCTCAACTAGAGCATGCCAGATAAATGCATATATTTTATTTCCTCAGAGCTACAGAAAATCTGATATCAAAAGACAAACATGAAGATTGGTATTTGAATTGTGATTATCATATATTGCAATTTATTTTTAAGGTAGTCTTATTTTGATGTGAAATTTCAGGTGAATTATAACCTATGTATGAAGTGGTCATTATCTACCTGTTGGAAATTAATGTGTTATTGGGGATTTCATCTTGGGAAGAGCGATGAATCTTTAAAAATCAGTGGGTATGAAGAGAATCTGTAAATACTACTTTAAAAACACAAAATACCTTAGTTTTATTACCTTTTGGCAATAGCTCATATTGTTTGATTTGGTTAATTGGTATTATGAATTCATTCTTTATCACTCATTAATTAGATAAATTTTTTAGATGTGCAATATCAATCTGTTTTGAACAATCCCTTTGTAACTTTAGTCTCTTTTACTGTTGAAGGCTTTCTTAAAACATGTTTATATAATAAACTTATAATATATCCAATTTGGAGACATATGAGACAATGGATTCCTAAAAATCACTGGGGACTTCTAGGTATGTTATAAATCTTGGGCTCTAGAGTCAGGCAACCCTGAATTCCAGTTCTGCAATCTCCATTGAGTTGCTGTATACCCTTGAGTAGGTCACTTAACCTCTTGTAAACTACCATATTTTGCCATGTGTAATGCACTCCCGTGTATAATGCACACCTACGTTTTTGGCCCAGACTTTCAGGGGAACAGAAAGAGTACTACCGTGTATAATGCGCATCCTTATTTTTGCCTCACAAACTTGGGCAAAATGTGTGCGTTATATATGGCAAAAATACTAAATTTTTTCATGTGTAAAATGGGAAAAATAGTATTAGATTGGTGCAAAAGTCATTGCAGTTTTCACAATTATTTTTAACCTTTTGAACCGCGATTACTTTTGCACCAACCTAATAGCACCTCCACAGTTATATGGATAAATTGAGAAGGTGAATATTTAACACTTCTGCAAAGTATTAAACATGCTTGTGCAATGGCAGTTACATATGTGGAAAGTAGCATATGTGAAATTTCTTTATAGATAGAGTGATTCCCAGATATCAATTTCTTCATCTCTCTTGTTCGACATTTCATTTTTAATTATTAAAATGCAAATTTATTGCAGGTAGATATACATTTTATATCCTAATATTTGATGCACAGACACATATATTTAATACATATGCAAGTTATGAACCATGATAGTAAAACTGATACCTATGAATTCATCACCCAATTTAAGAACTGCCGTATGCCAAACACTGTATCATCAACTAGGTGCTTCTTCATTAGCCCATCTTTCTGACATGGAGAGCAGTAACTGTTATTTTAAATCTGGATTAATCATTCTCCCTTTTAAAAATATACTTTTATCATATACAACAGTATCCCTAAAATATATTGTTTATTTTGATTTTTTTACTTATGTAGTTTCTGTTGAATATATATATATATACAGAAGGTGCCATAAAAATGCATACACATTTTAAGAAAGGAAAATACTGTGTTAAAATTACACTGATGGTAACCACTTTGAGCACCTCTTGTAATTGCAGAAGTCAAATGTGACTTGTATTCACCTTTTGTTATTGTTATATATTTAGTATTAAGATTTTAATACAGCTTTTTCTTTCTTAAAATGAGTATACATTTTTTGGCACCATAATATATTACATATGTATATATTATATATAATGAAGATAAGAGTTGTACAGAAACTACAAGCTCAGTGATAAAACCAAATGACTGGATAGCTACATTATTTTGATGGTCAAGAAAGCTCACTTTGAGGAAGTAATTTCTAAGTTCCAAAACATGACCTAGTAGTCAGCTATGCAGAGATCAGTGGAAAGCATTCAGGCATAGGTAAAACCTCGTATAAGTGTCCTGTTTGTATGAGTTTGGCATGTTGAGAAACATAAAGGAAGCTGATGGAGCTGAGAGTAGGGCGCAAGATGAAAGTAGAGATATATTAAAACTATTTTATCTCTATATTTCTAAAATTTATTCATGCATTGCATGTTTCGTGTTTATTTTTATGGTTATAAAATATTCCACTATGTAATATGACAAAATTTTGTTTAGTCTTCTTTTGAGGTTTATTTATGTAGTTTAATTGTTTTGCTATTAGGAACTATGCTGTATCTTGTACACAATTTCTGAGGCAGGTGTACCTCTAAAAAAACAGTAGAATTGCAGGATCTTTGTTTCAATTTTATAAGATTCTATTATATTGTATATCAAAAAGGTCCCACTTGAATAAGTGATACATAAGATTAGTTGGTAATCTATAATCTTACCTGCATTTTTCATACGTGTTCTATCACAGATTTCTCCATTGTATCTATCCTTACATCCATCCAGCAATTTATCTTATTTTGATGCATTCATTTTAAGTTGAGTATATCAGTACTCTTAACACAAAAGAGTTCAGCACGTGTACGATTAACTAGAGTTCAATATTTTTTTAGGTGAAATATGCATACAGTGAAGTGCACAAATCTCATGAATTTTGACATATGTATACACCTGATGTCTAACACAAATGGCTATCAATTTACAGAAGAACATCAATACCATGTCAGGAAGTTTTTTCATGGCTCCTCCCCGTCACCTTCTGCATTCCTCTACGAAACAGTTACTGTTCTGATTTTATTCTTTTAACTATATGTTCATTTCTATACAAATGGAAACATTTGTGTGAAGCTCTCTTTGGGTCACTGTTTTTTCACATAGATTATAGATTTAACTTGTTGAGTTCTGAAAAACAATTAGAATTTTGATTGATAGTATATTGAATCTACTCATTTACATGAATTTAGAGGTCTTATTGTCCATGAGAATGGTATATCACTCGAATTATTTGGATCTTCTAAAATATATTTCAACAAAATTTTAAATTTTTTCTATAAACCCTTTATATCTTTTGTTAAAAATTTCCTAAATATTTTATATTTGGTAGCTATTATAAATAATCATTATGATGAAAACGATGATGATGATGATGGTGATGGTTGAATTCTTTAACTGTTTCCTCCTGATGTATAGAATTTAATTTTATTATAGTATATTGGCCATATATTCAGACACATGGTTAAACTCTCTTATTTTGTATAATATTTTTAATAGATTCTTTTGATGTTTTTATGCCTTAATAGTATTTATGTATAATAATGGGTTTTTTTATATTTTAACAATTCTAATAATTTTATTTCTTTTTTTAAATTAAAGTTTATTGGGGTGACAATTGTTAGTAAAGTTACATAGATTTCAGGTGTACAATTCTGTATTACATCATCTATAAATCCCATTGTGCGTTCACCACCCAGAGTCAGTTCTCCTTCCATCACCATATATCTGATCCCCTTTACCCTCATCTATCACCCCTTTATCCTTATAGGGTACCCCACTTACCCTCTGGTAACCACTAAACTATTGTCTGTGTCTATGAGTTTTTGTTTCTCATTTGTTTGTCTTGTTCTTTTGTTGTTTTTGGTTTATATACCACATATCAGTGAAATCATATGGTTGTCTGCTTTTTCTGTCTGACTTATTTCGCTTAGCATTATAATCTCAAGATCCATCCATGTTGTCACAAATGGTTGTATTTCATCTTTTCTTACTGCCAAATAGTATTCCATTGTGTATATATACCACGACTTCTTTATCCATTCATCTATCGAAGGACATTTTGGCTGTTTCCATGTCTTGGCCACTGTAAATAAAGCTGCATGAACATTGGAGTACACGTATCTTTATGAATAAATGTTTTCAGATTTTTGGGGAGAGGGATTGCTGGGGCATACGATAATTCTTTTCATAATTTTTTGAGGAAACTCCACACTGCCTTCCATAGCGGCTGCACCAGTCTGCATTCCCACCAACAGTGTATGAGGGTTCCTTTTTCTCCACAGTCTCTCCAACACTTGTTACTATTCGTCTTGTTGATGATAGCCATTCTAACTGGGGTGAGGTGATATCTCATTGTGGTTTTTATTTTCATTTCTCTGGTGATTAGTGATGTTGCACATTTTTTCATATATCTATTTGCCATTTATATGTCCTCTTTGGAGAAATGTCTCTTCAGGTCCTCTGCCCATTTTTCAATTGGGTTGTTTGTTTTTTTGTTGTTGAGTTGCATGAGTTCCTTGTATATTTTGGATATAGTCCCTTATCGGAAGCACTGTTTGCAAAAATCTTCTCCCATTCAGTTGGTTGCCTCTTTCTTTTGTCGGTGGTTTCTTTTGCTGTGCAGAAGCTTTTAAGTTTGATATAGTCCCATTCATTTATTTAACTTTTACTTCCCTTGCCTTTGGAGTCAAATTCATAAAATGCTCTTTGAACCCAAGGTCCATAAGTTTAGTACCTTTGTTTACTTCTATGCAGTTTATTGTCTCAGGTCTTATGCTTAAGTCTTTGATTCATTTTGAATTAATTTAGGTACATGGCGACAGATAGCAGTCCAGTTTCATTCTTTTGCACGTGGCTTTCCAATTTTGCCAGCACCATTTATTGAAGAGGCTGTCTTTTCTCCATTGTATGTGTTTTGCTTCTTTGTCAAAAATTATCTGTCCATATTTATGTGGTTTTGTTTCTGAGTTCTCAATTCTATTCCATTGGTCTACATGTCTGTTTTTCTGCCAATACCATGCTGTTTTGATTATTGTTGCCCTGTAGTACAAGCTAAAGTCAGGGAGTGTGGTAGCTCAGCATTGTTCTTTTTTCCTAAGATTGCTTTGGCTATTCGGGGTCTCTTGTGGTTCCAAACAAATCTGATGATTTTTTGTTCTATTTCTTTAAAATATGCCATTGGGATTTTGATGGGGATTGCATTGAATCTGTATATTGCTTTGGGTAATATGGCCATTTTAACTATGTTGATTCTTCTAATCCATGAGCATGGAATGTTTTTCCATTTCTTTGTGTCTTCTTTAATTTCTTTTTAAAATGTCTTGTAGTTTTCAGCATATAGGTCTTTCACATCCTTGGTTAAGTTTATCCCTAGGTATTTTATTCTTTTTGCTGCAATTGCAAAAGGAATTTTTTTGTTTTGTTTCTTTTTCTGAGATTTCATTGTTAGTATATAGGAATGCAATGGACTTTTGTACGTTGATTTTGTAGCCGGCCACTTTACTGTATTCATTGATTGTTTCTAATGGCTTTTTGGTGGAGTCTTCAGGGTTTTCTATATATAGCATCATGTCATCTGCAAAAAAAATGAGAGTTTAAATTCTTCATTTCCAATTTGGATGCCTTTTATTTCTTTCCCTTGCCTGATTGCTCTGGCGAGGACTTCTAACACTACGTTGAAAAGCAGATGTGATAGGGGACAGCCCTGTCGTGTTCCTGAATGTAGAGCAAAGGGCTTCAGTTTTTCACCATTAATTATGAGATTAGCTGAGGGTTTGTCATATATGGTCTTTATTATGTTTAGGTATTTTCCTTCTATACCTATTTTATTAAGTGTTTTTATCATAAATCGATGTAGTATCTTGTCAAATGCTTTTTCTGCATCAATTGATATAATCATATGATTTGTGTCCTTTATTTTGTTTATTTGATGTATCACATTGATGGATTTGCAGATGGTGAACCATCCTTGTGCCCTGGGGATGAACCCCACTTGGTCATGATGAATAATCTTTTTAATGCATTGTTGCATTCAATTTGCTAGAATTTTGTTTAGGATTTTTGCATGTGTATTCATCAGAGATATTGGTCTGTAGTTCTCTTTTTTGTGTGTTGTCCTTACCAGGTTTTGTTATCAGGGAAATGTTGGCCTCATAAAATGATTTAGGGAGCACTATCTCTTCTTCAATTTTTTGGAAGAGTTTGAGCAGGATTGGTATTTGATCCTCTTTTAAGGTTTGGTAGAATTCACTAGTGAAGCCATCTGGTCCCGGACTTTTGCTTTTGGGAAGGTTTTGGATGACTGATTCAATTTCCTTACTGGTGATCTGTCTGTTTAGATTTTCCAGTTCTTCATGGTTCAGCCTAGGAAGGCTATAGGTTTCTAAGGACTTGTCCAATTCTTCTAAGTTATTGAATTTGGTGGCATATAGTCCTTCATAGTATTCTTGGATGATCCTTTGTATTTCTGTGGCATCCGTGATAACTTCCCGGTTTTCAATTTTGATTTTGTTTATTAGTGTTTTCTCACTTTTTATCTTAGTGAGCCTAGCCAAGGGTTTGTCAATAATGTTAATCTTTTCAAAGAACCAGGTCTTTGTCACATTAATTTTTTCTATTGTCTTTTTGTTCTCTATTTCATTTAATTCTGCTCTGATTTTTATTATTTCCTTTCTTCTGCTGACCTTGGGTTTCATTTGTTCTTCTTTTTCTAGTTCTTTAAGGTGTAATGTGACGTTATTTATTTGGGATTTTTCTTGTTTCTTGAGATAGGTCTGCAATGATATAAATTTCCCTCTTAAAATTGTTTTCCTTCTCATTTGTTTCTATGTATCTTTTGATCTCTCCTCTAATTTCTTCTTTGACCTGGTTGTTCTTTAAAAGTGTGTTTTTTTTTATCTCCATGTATTTGTGGTATTTCCTGCTTTCTTTTTGCAGTTGATATCCAATTTCAAAGCCTTGTGATCAGATAATATGCTTGGTATGATTTCAATCTTCTTAAGTTTGCTGAGGTTAGTTTTGTGTCCCAATGTATAGTCTATCCTTGAGAATGTTCCATGTACACTAGAAAAAAATGTGTAGTCTGATATTTTAGGATGAAGTGCTCTATAGATGTCGATTATGTCCGTTTCATCTAATGTGTCATTTGGGGCTGCTATTTCCTTATTTATTTTCTGTTTGGATGATCTATCCATAGCTGTCAATGATGTATTTAAGTCCCCTAGTATAATTGTGTTTTGGTCAATTTCTCCCTTTAGTTCTGCTAGCAGTTGCTTGGTATATTTCAGTGCTCCCTGATTGGGGGCATAAATATTGATGACTGTTATGTCTCCTTGTTGTATAGTCCCCTTTACCACTATGAAATGTCCATCTTTGTCTCTTGTTACCTTTTTCACCCTGAATTCTGTTTCACCTGATGTCAGTATACCTACACCTGATTTTCACTGGGTACCATTTGCTTGGAGTATCAATTTCCACCCTTTCACTTTGAGTCTATTCTTGTCCTTGTAGCTGATCTGTGTCTCTTGGAGACAGCATATGGTTGGGTTTAGTTTTTTTGATCCAATCTGCTGTTCTGTACCTTTTTATTGGTGAGTTCAGTCCATTTTCACTTAGGGTAATTATTGATATGTGAGGATTTCCTATTATTCTA
The DNA here is from genome assembly GCF_057876585.1 of Rhinolophus sinicus. Taxonomy (NCBI): domain Eukaryota; kingdom Metazoa; phylum Chordata; class Mammalia; order Chiroptera; family Rhinolophidae; genus Rhinolophus; species Rhinolophus sinicus. The sequence goes on along the minus strand of NC_142516.1, from coordinate 68,607,975 downwards.
TCTTTAGTTTTCTGGTAAGACTGTTTCTCCATTGTCTCTTTGCCTTTTTGTTGTTGTCTATTATTTCTGTGTTGTGGTATTCTATGATGTTTCCCTCTGTTTCTTCTTTTATTATAGTATATATTTCAGTTCTGGATGTTTGGTGTTTTTTTTTGTTTGTTTGTTTTGTTTTTTTTGAGTGGTTACCCTTAAGTTTATGTAAAAGAAACTTTCATACTTAGAGTATTCCATATTCTTCAGCATGTCTACTTTCTCCATTCCCATATTCCAGTTAAGGCCTTTAATCTCCCCCTTTTTATGTTTTGGTTGCCACAAATTGTCCCTGTTGATGGTGGTCGAATAGCCTCCTTTAATATTTCTTGTAATACAGGTCATGTATTAGAAAATTCTCTCCGCTTCTGTGTGTCTGGAAAGGTCTTTATTCCTCCTTCATATTTAAAGGATATCTTTGCTGGGTATATTATTCTTGGGTCATAATTTATCTCTTTAAATAGTTTGAATATTTGTTTCCACTCCCTCCTGGATTGTAGAGTTTCTGCTGAGAAATCTTATGATAATCTAATGAGCTTTCCTTTGTAAGTTACCGTCTTGTTTTCCCTGGCTGCCTTAAAAATTCTTTGTCCTTGATTTTTGACAGCTTCAATACAATGTGCCTTGGAGAAGGCCTGTTGGGGTTGAGGTAATTAGGTGTTCTATTTGCTTCTTGGATTCGAGGATCCAGTTCTTTCTACAAGTTTGGGAAGTTCTCATTGACTATTTGTTTGAATATACTCTCTGTTCCCTTCTCTCTTTATTCTCCTTCTGGTATGCCCATTATTCTTATATTGCTCTTTCTGATGGAGTCAGAAAGTTCTTGTAGAGTTCTTTCATTTCTTTTAAGTCTCAAGTCTCTTTCTTCTTCCATCCGTGTCATTTCCAGGTTTCTATCTTCGATGTCACTGGTTCTTTCCTCCATCTGGTCAACTCTACTACCTAAGCTGGCTATTTCATTCTTAATCTCCAGACATTCTATTTGATTCTTTTTTAAAATTTCAATCTCTGGTAAAATGTTCATGTTGTTCTTTGATTGTGTTTCTGAGTTCATTAAACTGTCTTTCTGTGTTTTCTTGCATCTCATTGAGTTTTTTCAGAACTGCAATCTTGAATTCTCTGTCATTTAAGTCACATGTTTCCATATCTTTAAGTTCATTTTCTGGAGACTTTCCACTTTCTTTCTGAGCTGTCTTGTTGCCTTGGTTATTCATGGCAATTACTGATTAATTATTTCTCTTTCTAGACATCTACAGGAGTGGGTTCTGCAACAGGTTGATAGGAAGAGGTCTTCCTTTTGCTTTCCAGTATGTGTTTGTAGAATGTTTTCTTTTCTCTCCGACTGCAGCTTTTTTTCTTTCTCACACTGTTGCGTTATATTTTCTCTGCACTATTTCAGCTTCTCATACAATTGGGGGATTCCCTGGAAGACTGGCTTCTCCTCTGTTAACAGTTCACCTGAGTCATAGGATGGTTTTCCCTGTGGGCATGCAGAGAGCTTTTGAAGTTTCTAAGCTCTTCCTGCACCAGATTCAGCGCCCGTGTGTTTCAGCAATTCTGTTTACTCCTGCAGGGATCTGCCCAGATAGGTGGGGACAGGAGTTGTGAGAATTGGCTCAGAGCAATGGAGTCGACCACCACCACAGCCAGTCCTGCTTCCATAGCTCCCTCCTCTTTGCCGGAACTAGTTGGGCTGCGAATCTGTGTCTGCGGTCCACATTCTCAGAACTGCAAATATTCTGTTCTTTTGATCTGACACTGCTACTGTTCCGCTTCTAGCACTGGGCAGGTGGGGGTGGGGTGAGCTCTGGGAGGGTAAGGAGGGGCGGCTAATCTCAGTGCCTAAGGCTTCTGTTCTCTGCAGCAGTGAGGGCTTAAACCACAGTTTTCAGCCTTCTTCCCTCAGTCTTCTCTCTGAGGTCTCTGCCGTGAGCATTGGGTTCAGCCATGTTATATGCTGTTCCCTCATCCCTATGGACCATAAGCAGAGCCCTAGCAGTCCGAGTTCTTCCCTCTCCCGCAGCTGCTATAGTTCCGGGATGCAGTGAGCTCAGAGCACTGAGCTAGGTCTGCGTCCTGTACCCGCCCGGCTCCGTCTCCGTACATCTACCTTCCCCCCTCCCCTGCTCGCGCAATTTGCCCACCTTTAGGTTAATTCAGTAGTGAGACTTTTCGTCTTGTCTGTCTGCTGTGCAGGGAGTCCTTTATGGAGTTACAGTTTTTCAATTTGCTATAAATTCCAGGGGAGATTTCCAGAGGCTCACCTCATGCAGCCATTTTGATCAATTTTATTTCTTTCCCTTTCCTCACTGTGCTAACCATGACTTACTAAATTAAGTTAAATAGAAGTAATGATAGTATACACTTTTATCATGTTCTTGCTTTTAAAAGGTCTTTTCTTAGGAAGATACACTTTTTCTTCTTTTTTTTCCCTTCTATTTTATACTTTGTAAAGACTTTAATAATGACTTGATATTGAGTTTTATAATTTTCCCATTAAGACTGAGATGATCATACAGTATCCTCTTTTGATTCCCTAAGAAGCTAAAGATATAATGTTAAAACATTCTTTATTACTGGATTAACTTGAATTGATCATGGTATACTCTTTTCTATGCAATGCTGCATGTAGCTCTTTAAAATATTGTTTATGAATTTGAATCTTTTCCCATGAGCAAGAAGGTATGTAGTCTTCTATTAATTAAACAGGATTTTCATTAAAATTTGCTTTTATTTCTCACATTCCCTTCCTACTCTACTAAAGCTGCTCTTCTAATTTCAACCAATAAATATTTACCAGTGCTTAAGTACTCCCTCTATTTCACCAACTTAACCCATTACAGTGGATTTAGATTTTCCCCACAAATAGTGGCATTTTGTGGGTGATGAAGCAATCTAGAATAGACAAAAGCAACGTTCTTTTTTTAAAAAATTTATTTGGGGAATTCTAGTAAATATGATTTATGACTCACATGGCATTGTAGGATGCCAGAGAAAAACACAATTTGACTCCTAATGTGGGCTCAAAATAGGCATGTTTTGATACAGTTTTACATCAATCTTAAAAAACAAACAAGGAAGCAACACTTTTTCTACAATTTGTAATAAGGTAGGAGGTTTATCTGTCTATCTTTTGTGGTGTTTTATATTTGGTCTGGTGTCTGAGACAAACAGAACAGCAAAGATGCATTCTCTGTTTCTAATCATATCTTAATCCCATTACAACTATTAAGTTTGCCCCCTCTTACCTTACCCCCACATTTAATACATTATTTTCAATTGTGCTTTGTTGTAAAAAAAGAAAAAACAAAAAACAGAAAGTATTCCCCTATATGAATCTTAGCCATTATTATTAGAGAAGAGTAGCCTATGTGTATTCAATGAATTTATTTTTTACTCTTTCTTCCTCTGAATTATTTTCTTTCATCAAGAGAATTTTGGGGATAGCAAAATAGAGCCATCCACATATGATCACAAACTAATAAATGTAAATTTTCTTGTTGTTTATCAAACATGTATTTTGTAGTAGTATTGATGATGAAGTAAGAGGCCCTATAACTTTGGATTTGCCTTACAATTAAAGGTCATAAAATATTTTATGTATTATATAGATATAGACAATGACACAGATATTAAGATTAATTTTAGTAGGCATTATTAACTTTCATCAGTTTTAGTTGAACTCTACTGAAAAATGGAGTTTCTGAACTCCATTTCTGCTTCTATATTCTAAGAGATATTTTCTAAAATATTATTTTGGTTTATATCCCCATAAAATTACTCTGACTTTCAGTACTTTGGTGGTATTTCAGTAAGATTGCTTTTGCAGTACTATACACAGGATTATCCCATTATAGTTTTCTTTGTTTTATTTCTGTGTGAAATTTTGCTGCCTGTATCAAAATAATTATAAATTGAGGATAAAATCTTGTCTTCTTTTTATTTTTCAAACTCCTTCAAAAATCAAATTACACACATGGTTTGTCTCAGGGATTATAAAGTGTGAACTCAGTAAACTATATCTGTCTGATCAATTTACCTATATGGAAGTTGAATCTGGTACTCAGGCAAATATAATTACTTCAGGAATGAGCCAGGCACTGTATTAAGTATTAGGAATATTGCTACTTAAACCATCCAGGAGCTACTGGTAATATATTTTTGAAACATATTTGTATTAGTTTCTCATTGCTGCTATAACAAATTACCACAGACTTGGTGGCTTAAAATGACACAAATTTGTTATCATAGAGTTCTGGATATTAGAAGTATGAAACATCTCAGTGGGCTAAAATCAAGGTGTTGGCAGGGATGTATTTCTTTGGTAAGCTCCTGGGGAGAATCTATTTACTTGACTTTTGTGACACTTAGAGGCAGTGTGATTCCTTGATTCAGGGTGCCACTTTCAAAGCCAACAAGGGCTCAATGATCAGTGGAGTCTTTCTCATGCTGCATCACTGATACTGAGTCTCCCACTTTCCTCTTTCACTTATAAGGACACTTGGGATTACACTGGGCCAAGATAATCTCTTTATCGGTTATTCAGGATTATTTCCTAATTTGAAGGTCATCGTATTAGTAAACTTAATTCCAAAGGCAACTTAATTCCCCCTTGCCATGTTACATAACATATTCACAGGTTCCAAAGATTAAAATGTGCACAGTTTTGGCAGGGACATTATTCTGGCTACCAATACTCTGCAAGTTCTTACACCATGGCTTGTTTTAGACCTCTAAAATAAAGAACTGAAATTATCTGTAAAATTTGAGTCTAAAACATTATTTTTCATTATTCATTACATACAATTGCTGCAAAAGTTTGTTATTGGTTGATTTATTTGGATAATTATTCTTAGTTCTCCAGTTAATTTTGTGTACATTAAAACAATATGGATTTAAGCTCTTACCTAAACAAGAGAGTTCCAGTTTTACACTTGTATTAATTTTAGAAAAAAAGGACTGTAAGGGATACTTACAAATTTTAATTATGTTCTAAAATTAAGTGAATAAAATTTTAGAACCTAATGTCTCAGCTTCTGTGTAAGACATATTAAAAATGACAGCATGATTTGACACTACTATGTTTTCTTTAATTCTTTCTGACCTTATTTATTTAACTTTTTAGGGTTAAAAAAAGTATTAGGTATTTGATTTGAGTGTATGAATTTTTAACTGAATAGTTTCTGACTCCAACTCTGTCAGGACCTCCTCACCTTACAGCTTGAAGTGATTTGATTAGGTCAGCAGACATGATGGTGATTCTTTCATGTGTAAAAAAAAGTTATTTTTTTTGGCTTTCAAACTATATTTAAAATTCATTTGCAAGGTAGAAATACAATTTAGACTGAATATCATGGAATAATTAACATATATTCATGTTGTGATAATTCTCACTGATGCTGAGTTCCTCAAAGACCTAAGAGTCTCTTCCTGTTGTTTATCTTCAAGATGTCAGGGTATGTTTTTGCTAACTCATTGATTTGGAGAATGTATTTGATGAGGCCTGAATACTTAAAGGCATAGGCCATTGGATTATGATTGGTCAAGCATCTTTATTATATATTGGGCATAAATCTGGAGCATGAATAACCATAGTAAGAGGTTATTTTTATTCTTAAGCACATAAGGATACTTTGGATTACCAAGAGTTCGCATCCTCCCCAAGGCTGTAATTTGTGCCATTTCTGATTTGATACTAAACGGACATTTGCATTTCTCAGTTCATCCTATATCATGAAATTCTAAGCACCCTCTTTTAAGTCAAATTGCATGGCTAGCTGCCATATTCCCGAAACATCTGTTATTACATAGATTTTGTGCACTCAATATGTATCTTTTTACTGAGAAATAACTTCCTGAACAAGCCATGGTCTAAGAACTTGCAGAGTATTGGTAGCCAGAATAATGGAGGAGATATGTGTGGTCATCAAATTAAGCCTTCTATTTTACATGTCAAACCAACCCGAACTTTGCAAAGATTTAAAAAATAAAATAAAACAATAAAATAAAATAAATGAAAAATCAAGGCTCTCTTTATATTGTGCATTAATTACACAAATGGGTTTTTAATTTTTTATCAGTTATCTTTACTTTTGTTTTGCTTAAATTTGGTTTCTTTGGTTACTGACGACTTAGAGGATTAAAAATTAAACTTGAGTTTGAGTATCAGCTCTACCTTTTTAAGATATATGATTTTCATATTCTTTCATATAAATAGAAAATTAAACCTCTCATTGTAAATTATAAAGATTAAAGGAGATGACATATTTAAAATAATTAACACTTTTTTTCATTGTTTTGTTTTGTATTTTCCTTCCTTACTTTTAACTACCTTTTAGTTACTAGGGTGGTAAATCTAGGTGACTTTTTCAGGTTTCATTGCTTTCTGCTTAGACCTTATCATTTTATAGGGTGAACAGTTGGTTGTTGATATTTAGTGTGATGAAATAAGGGATAGAAATGGTTTGAGGCTTTGAATATACAGGATTCCACAGGAGTAAGGAAAATTAGAGGTCCCCACTTCTTGTAGGTCAATGAGATAAATCTTCAAAATAGCAACTCTAGGATACATCCACTGAACCAAGAGAAATAAAATCATTTCTTAAATCATGTTAATGGCTTGTTTAGTAGCATTGGCTTACTTAGTGGTTAATATTTCCATGTGGTCATGAACTTTTCTCTTGAGAATTAAAATTTTCTTCCCATTGATTTCTGCGGATCTCAAAAAGCACTCGTGTTCCTTAAATATAATATTGTTAGGTGAGAAATCTTTTACTAACACAGGCTCAGTGAGGGTATTTGATAGCAAAAAAAAAAAAAAAAAATTACAAGAAGTGTATTTTCCTCACATTATTACACCTGAGTTGGCATAACTTCAGTCACTTGTTAAACTAGGAAATTTTAGAAGAAGAAATCCTGTGCACCTCAGGAGTATATGTAAAGATTTATTCAAATTTAAGACAGAAGTCCTCAAACCCTAGTTGGAAACTCACAAGCATACATTATTCATTACTTACTTGCTATGAAGTTTGAACTTTTGAAGTTCAGGGAACCTTTTTATTGTTATATATTTCTAAGTGCTTCAGGTTATTCTTTATCATCTATGAAATTAGTAATATGATTTTTAAATGTTGCAGTATTCTTTTTTAATAAATAAGAATGTGAAAATTCTTTGAAAATGAAAGATCCATGAACAAATAAATGTAAAGCGCTATAATAATGAATATCACAGTGATGATGATGATGGTGGTGATAGTGATGATGGTGATTATGAAGATGATGATAATACAGGTAATGAAATTTGAGGTAAAGCAGAATTGAACAGAATAGTAAAGAGGTGTGACACCTCTTGTTAAGAACTTAGTATACCAGATAGACTGGTATATGTACAGATAACAAAAGAGGAATAATTTATTAGTAAATAAAGGAATTTATCAATAACTAGTGTTTGGTGCTTTGGTAGATAATCAGATAAAGAATCTATCACGTTTATTTCCAGCATAATAATAGTTAAGAATACAATATTAAATGGAACTAGCAATAAAGCACTTTGTTTGGTGGGGTTCAGAGAAAAGAGGGAGATTCCGCTTGAGAAGGAGAATCAGAAATTCTAAAATAACGTATCAAACCAGATGTTTGTACAGAGGAAGAGCTACGATTTTTAATCACTAACTAAATGTAAGAATAAGGAAATAAACAAAGAAATCAAATTGATTCAAATTTCTTACCTTAAAAGACTAGGGGATGGTTGCCATACAATAAATTTAAAAATAAAAAGGCAATTTTAGTAGAAAGCAAATAGCCATCACACAGTCTTGTTTTGTGGGAATTTGAGGAAGTTTCTTCTACTTGGAAGGGAGAATTAGACATTAAAAAAAGAGGCATCAAACCTGAGCCTCTAGAGAAGAATGATGGGATGGCAGAGGGAAATCAAGTGAAAATTAGGCATGAGAAAAGACCATAGGGAGGATGAAACTCTTGTGGGGGAGAGGTTTGTCTAAGGTGTGTTCGTTCAGTCCAGGTAGAGATATCAAGGGTCCCAGGGTAAGAGGGAAGTAAAAATTCAGACTTAAAGTTTGGGAGAGGGCTCAGAGTGGGAAATACAGGATTCTTCATCATCTGAAGAGAGATAATAATTGAAGCCTTATGTTAGGACACAATGGATTACTGATACAATGACAAGGAAAAAGACAAGCACTTCAGAGGCTTAGAGATGCCCTGCATTGAAGTACTGAGAGGATCAGGGAGGCAAGTGAGTAGTGGAAACAGGAAGGAGAATCAGAGTAGTGGCAGACAAACTAGAGGAGTGTTCTCAGAAATAAAATCATTAGAGGAGAAGTGATTTAAGGGTGGTCAGTGTTAAATGTTTAATGTTGTAGGGGGATCATGTAATTTTTTTAATTAAAGTTTTTATTTTTATACCATGATCCAATTCTCGTCTTTTATCTGAATCAAATTTGAAAAGTTCTGTTTTTCAACTGCTTTAAATTTACAAAAATGACCTCCCTCATCAAAATAGAGCATTCCTCATGGCTTATTTCCTATTCTCAGATGTTTAATAAATAAAATCATGTTAACATGTCTCTTTTAATTACCTCCCTAAATATACATTGTTAAAACCTGTCTAGGTCAAAAAAAGATGGATCCTATGCAGACTCTGCCAAACTATTCCAAGTTCAGTGTAAATTAATGTTTTCCAGACACCAAAGTTAACGTTATGGAAACACTGTTCATCCTTTTCCACTACTCCAGTCAGGACAAAGTTCTCCCTTAAAATTCTTCTTCTGCCTATTTGTTGTGGGACTGCACGAGCTGCTGCAGCCACTCAATGGTTTCTGAAACAGTATGTTCTCCATGTACCTTATTATCTCTTGTATGGATATTAACGGTGCCACTAGTTTTCTCTTTTTCACCAACAACTAGGATAAAGTTATATTGTGCTAACTGTGCATTTCTGATCTTCTTACTTAATGTACAACCTGGATCCACATCAATGTCCACCATGGATTTAGCATCATGGAATTGTTGCCGGATCTTTTGGGCATATTCATCACATGTTGGTTCCACTAGAACTACCATTACCTGGCGAGGAGACAGGCATCAGGGCCATTTGCCCCTGTAGTTTTCAGTGAGTATAGCAATCATTCTTTCCATTGACCCCAAGATGGTTCTGTGTATTATCACTGACCTTTACTTATCATCACCATCATGGCTGACAAAAGTAAGACTAAATCTGATGGGCAACTGAAAATCCAGCTGGATTGTTCCTCACTGGTTGTACCAACCAATTATATCTTTGTATGTCAATCTTTGGACCATACAAAGCTCCATCTCCAGGGTTTAACTCCCATTTTTCATCAAATTCATTCAGACTATTTTCAGGTTGTTTCCCATCTTGATTCCAGACTTCAATATCTCCAAGGAATTTTCCATGTGAGTAGACAGGTTCAGTTTAAAAGAAAATCCAAAAACACTATATACTGCACACAGAAGCACACAGAAAAAAGAACAACCTTTTATTTCACCCTCAATCTGCTCTATGGCACAGAATACGTGAGCATCATCCTGTTGGAATCTTCGTACCCCTGTGAGTCCTATGAGTGCTCCCAACAACTTATTCCTATGAAATGCCTCCAAATTGGCTACCCACAGAGGAACCTCTAGCCAGGATCTTGGCCAATGATCAAACATAAGGCACTGTCCCGGGCTGTTCATGGGTTTCTGAGCAAACAGCTCCTCCTCCACCTCAGAGGAGAATGTGTTCTTGCTGTAGTGCTGCCAGTGGCCTGAGGTCATCCGGTGTCGGCTGTTGTAGATGTTTGGGGTGACCATCTCCTGTAACCCTCTTTTGCTATATTCACTCCTGATGAATTCAGTAAGTGCATTGTAAATGTACGCTCCCTTCAGTAGGAAAAATTTCATGGCTGAGTTAAAGGAAGAAATATAGTTCTTGATCCCTCCCAACTTTCTTATGATCTGGGTTTTTAGCTTTCTCTGGGAACTTCTCCCACTCTTTCAACATTTTAGGATCTGGAAATGAAAGGCCGTAAATTCTCTGGAGAGTCTCCATATCTGCTTTGGCTTCCCAGTATATGGAGGACTTTTTAAGTATTTTTAAAGTCTTAATTTTGCCAGTGTGTCTGACATGAGAACCCCGAAAGAGATCTATCAAGGAACCACACTTGATATTCACATTTTCATATAATATCCAGCATCTGAACTTGTTGTATTTAAACATTTTCAACAAAGTTTTCTTCTTAATTTCCAATCTTTCAAAAGCTTATTTTTCTTTAATGATTTTCTTACATAAAGTCTCTAAAGAAGAAAAATCATTGCTGAACACACCCCCTTCTTCAAGGTACATGTCATAATAGAATCCATTTTCTACCTGTGGGCTGTAACATAAACAACCACCACAGACTCTTTCCATGGCTTCACCCATTACGTGAGCCCTAGAGGGCTAATCTACTGCTTGAGCTTCCTCTGCCTCAAACTTGAGAAGCTCTAGGTACAGTCTTCCTCCAGAAGATTGTCCACGTACCGAACAACTTTACTCACTTTAGCAGCAACACCATTGTCAGCCAGGCCTTGACTAATTCCACCAGCAATCTGACTTGGTGTAGTATTCCAGGATTCTGCATCAACCTGTTTACCATTGGGCAGAGTGACTTTAATTGGCTTGCTGTCTTTTTCTGCCTTTTCTGCCAGAATGAAATTGTGTTCTGCTTTTAGTTTATTATATATCTGAAGATGTGTGCTAATATATTCAGGCCAAGGATTCAACTCTGCTCAACCTGAATCCCCAGATCCTTCTTTGTTCTTCTTGCCTCCTTCCTTTCACTTCTGCTCACTGGCCCGTATTGGCTTCTCCTGGCCTCCTATCTTCCCTGAAGGGCTGCTGACCTTCTCCTTGGACATGGATGAATCATGAAGAGAAGACAGAACACAAAAGTGATGGTCTAGAGGAGACAAAAGTGCAGGCCAATCCTTGAGTAATGTTTTTTGAATGAATGAATGTGGCTAAACTGGAACTAGATGATAGCTGTGTACAAATATTGGCCTCTGTTGACTGGCAAAGTTATTGTTTGTAAATATCTCTTCATTTATTTGAATATCTTTGTCCATGCCATTTTTCGTTATTTCAGAAAAAGAAATTCAGAGCATATGGGCTCCTTTTTAATTTCATGTATCTTTGTAATACTTTCTCAAGTGCCTTGTACATGACTTCATACTGTCTTGTAACCAGCTTTTCTTTGCACAAAAGATTTGCTAACAAGCGCTCTGATTTCTCAAGTGAACCCAAACAGTTCTAATTAAATGTGTGTTTAGTATCTTTCAGAGAAAAATTCCTAATGCTTCCATTAAAATTAGTAAACAGTACATGTCTACAATAATAACAATAGAGTGTGGTGACTTTTAATATTTGAATAGAAAACTCCTTTTGATAATTTACTAAGAAGGTCCTGTGGAAAATTCTTTTGCTTTAATTTCTATAATACTATTTTTGATGATTTGTTAAACTTAAAGAGAGGAAGTAAGACAATATTTTTCCATAATTATGAACACAACGTGACGAAGAAAGTTTGCCTCTAACTTACGCTACTTAGTTTTTGCTGTTTTTAAAATAGTTTAGCTTATTTTCTGTCTTTTTATTAAGATTTTTATTAAAATATAGCTAACATACAATATAATGTTAGTTTCAGGTGTACACCATAGTTATTCAACATTTATATACCTAAAGAAGTGATCACCATGGTAAGTCCAGCAACCGTCTGACAGTATATCATGTTATCACATTATTACTGACTATATTCCCTATGCTGTACTTTACATCTCCATGACTTGTTTGTTTTATACCTGGAGATTTGTACTATTTATTCTCCTTCAACTTTTCCCCACTTTTAAAATTTTTCAATTACAGTTGACATTAAAAGTTATTTTATATTAATTTCAGGTGTATAGCATAGTGGTTAGACATTTATATAACTTAAGAAGTGATCCCCTGACTAGTCTAGTGCTCACCTGGCACTATATGAGGTCTGGCAATTAAGTTTGCAAACTGGTTGCAACGATGTTGCTAACCTTTTTTGATATCAGAGGGATTATTTATTAAGAATTTATACCAAGTGGACAAACAGTTAACCTAGTTTACTATCTGAAAGTGCTTAAAAGGCTGTGTGAAAAAGTTAGACAATCTGAACTTTCCCCCAACAATTCGTGGCTCTTGCATCATGACAATGCACCAGCTCACACAGCACTGTCTGTGAGGAAGTTTTTAGCCAGTAAACAAATAACTGTTTTGAAACACCCTCCCTACTCACCTGATCTGGCCTCCAATTACTTCTTTCTTTACCTGAAGATAAAGGACACGTTGAAAGGAAGAATATTTTGATGACATTGAGGACATCAAGGGTAATATGATGACCATTCCAGAAAGAGTTCCAAAATTGCTTTGAAGAGTGGACTAGGCACTGGCATAAGTACATAGCTTCCCAATGGGAGTACTTTGAAAGTGACCATAGTGATATTAGGCAATAAGGTATGTAGCACCTTTTCTAGGTGGAGTTTGTGAACTTAAGTGTTAGAACTTGTACATGGTTATTACTATATGTGTGGACAGAGCCAGGAGTGCAGTTTCCAGCCTCTCGGCCTCACGTGGAAAGGTGCTCACTTGGGTAGTAAATGGCCATCAGCTGTGGCTAGTTGGCCATCGTCTGTAACCAGTGAGCCATTGGCCACTAATATAACTGTCGTGGCTACGCTAGCAGAAAAATGGGGGCTAGCAAGAAGATGGTGGCTGAGCTAGCAAGTGGCGGAGTGAGGGTTGCGGATCATGTGGGTCCTGTTTCCTGTGTCTCCAACCCAGCCACCAGCGAGATTATAGTGGTATGACTCCCCTATCTATGGCTCTGTGGGTGTTCCTTTTTGGCCTCACCGTGTCCTGCGTTCCTATGTGGGGAGCAGGAACAGAGATCCCACAGGCTGCCCCGCATGACAAATGGCGCAGCGAGCAGGGTCTCCCGCATGACACAAGGTTCAGCAAGCAGGGTATCCTGCCGGCCAAAGCTCTCCAAAGGGTGTTGGAGCAGTTTGTGCATATGAACACTCTGTCTGAGGAAGACCAGGAGGAGCAGCTGCTGGAGAGATGGAGCCCTGTGGAGAGGTGGGAAGACGTGGACGGTTCCCCAACCAGCAGAGGCCAGAGAAAGCGAAGGTTGTTGCAGCCCTGTGGGCTGGGAAGTTCTTGCTGAGGCAGCCCGGATGCAGGACTTGTAGTCCCAGGAGGAAATGCTTGCTGAGTCCTCTGTGGGAGATGAGGGTGAGGTCAAAGTCGTCCCTCACCCCCAGGACAGCCCTGGCGACTGACTATGGACTATGGGGAATTGCCTTCTATCTCTAATTTAATGGACCGTTTGACTGTTTGCTTGGGAACATATCACCATGTAGTGGAACTGGCGGATGTTTGCTTTTGTGTCTTGACAAGCCGCCATTGAGAATATGTAAGCATCGTGACTGTGAGTCACTGTTGTTCCAGCAGGGTACCCTGAGAGGCCCAGAGAGAGTGGCAGTGCCCTGAGAGCCGTGGCTGAGTCCAGGAAGTCTGGCTGTGCCCAGAGAGAGTGGCAGTGCCCTGAGAGGCCCTGGGTGTGCCTAGGGAGACTGGTGGTACCCTAAGAAGCCCAGGAAGTCTGGCTATGCCCAGAAGCACTGGTGGTGCCCTGAGAAACCCTGGCTGTGCCCAGAGAGCCTGGCTGTGTTCAGGATATTGCATTCACCTCCAGGCTCCTCGCACAGGGCCCCTTGTGGAAGATGCTTGTTGCGTAGATTGTGAGGTGAGACCCTGTAGGGGTGGAGTGTGGGGACAGAGCCAGGAGTGCAGTTTCCAGGCTCTCGGCCTCACGTGGAAAGGTGCTCACTGGGATAGTAAATGGTCATCAACTGTGATTGGATGGCCATCAGCTGTGGCTAGTTGGCCGTCAGCTGTAACCAGTGAGCCATTGGACACTAATATAACTGCTGTGGCTATGCTAGCAGAAAACGGGGGCTAACAAGAAGATGGTGGCTGAGCTAGCAAGCAGTGCAGTGAGGGTTGTGAACAGTGTGGCTCCTGCTTCCTGTGTCTCCAACCCAGCCGCCAGCAAGAATATAGTGGTATGACTCCCCTACCTTTGGCTCCGTGGGTGTTCCCTTTTGGCCTAGCCACATCCTGCATTCTTATGTGGGTAGCGGGAGCTGAGACCCCCGCATGACACCCTGCATGACACTATATTATTGACTATTATAACCTATGCTTTACTTTACATCCCCATAACTATTTTGCAACTGTCAATTTGTACTATTTACTCCCTTCATCTTTTACACCCTGCTTCCCAACTCTCTCCCATCTATCACCCCAACAAATTTGGTACTCATCTGACACCATACATGGTTATTACAATATTATTGACTATATTCCTTATGCTACACCCTATATCCCACAATTACTGTGTAACAACCAATAATATACTTCTTAATTCCTTCCCCCTTTTCCCTCACCTCCAAACTCCTTCCCATCTGGCAATCATCAAAATGTTCTCTATGAGATTGTTTCTGTTTTGTTTATTTTGTTCTTTAGATTCCACATATAAACAAAATCTCATTGCATCTGTCTTTCTCTGTCTGACACTCCACTCAGTACAATTCCCTCCAAGTCCATTCATACTGCTGCAGATGGCAAGAACCCATTTCTTTCCCCGGCCGAGCAATGTTCCATTTTATATATGTACCACCTCCTCTTTATCCATTGTTCTGTCGACAGACACCCAGGCTGCCTCGACATCTTGGCCAGTGTAAACAATGCTGCCATGAACATATGAATGCATGCGTCCCCTTGAAGTAGCATTTTGGGTTTCTTCAAATAAATACCAGAAATGGGGTTACTGGGTCCTTCTTAGTCTCTCATTATAGCCTTTGTTTTAAAGTTTATTTTGTCTGATGTAAGTATTGCTACCCCAGAATTTTGTTGTTGTTGTTGTTTTTTCATTTTCATGAAATATCTTTTTCCATCCCTTTATACACTATCTGTCTATGTCTTTCAATCTGAAGTGTGTCTCTTTTAGGTAGCTTATCTATGTGGGTCTTGTTTTCTTATCCATTCAGCCACCCTATCTTTTGATTAGAACATTTAATCCATTTACATTGAAAGTAATTGTTGATAGATATGTAGGTATTGCCATTTTATTATTCATAATTTTGACTCTTTTTTTTTTCCATTTTAAAGGAATCCCTCCAATATTCCTTTAATACTGGTTTGGTGATAATAAACTGCTTTAGCTTTTTCTTGTCTAGGAAGCTCTTTATCTGTCCTTCGATTCTAAATGAAAGCTTTGCTGGGTAGAGTAATCTTGGTTGTAGGTCCTGCTTTTCATCACTTTGAATATTTCATGCCAAACCCTTCTGGCCTGCAAAGTTTCTCTTGAGAAATCAGCTGACAGTCTTATCAGAGCTGCCTTATAAGTTACTAGTTGCTTTTCTCTTGCTGCTTTTAGGACTCTCTTTGTCTTTAACCTTTGCCATTCTAATTATAATGTGTCTTGGCATGGACCTGTTTGGGTTCATCTTGTTTGGGACTCTCTGCGCTTCCTGGACTTGTATATCTATTTCCTTCACAGGTTAAGAAAGTTTTAGTCATTATTTCTTCAAATATGTTCTCAATCCCTTGTTTTCTCTCTTCTCCTTCTGCTATCTTTATGATGGGAATGTTGATATGCTTGATGTTGTCCCAGAAGTTTCTCCATCCTTAGTTTTTATTATTATTATTATTATTTTTCTTTTTGCTGTTCTAATTGTGTGTTTTCTGCAACCTTGTCTTCCAAATCATTGATTCAATTCTCTGCTTCATCTAGTCTGCTGGTGATTCTTCTAGTGCAGTCTTCATTTCAGTTATTGTGTTCTTCACTTATGACTGGGTCTTTTTAATGGTTTCTGTGTCCTTTTTTATGTTTGCTATGTCTTTGTTGAAGTTCTTGTTAAGTTTCTTGAGTACCCTTATAACCATTGTTTTGAACTCTGTCTCTGGTAGGTTGCTTGCCTCCATTTTGTTTAGTTCTTTTTTCTGGAGTTTTCTCCTGTTCTTTCATTTGAGATGAATTTCTTTGTTTCCTCATTTTTGCTGCCTCTCTATTTGTTTCTACATATTAGGTAGTTCTGCTATGTCCCCCAGTCTTGGCCCAAGTGGCCTTTTATAGTAGGTGCCCTATGGGGCCCATGGCACAATCTCCCTGTGCCATGTAGGTGCATGGAGTCACCTACACCAGGTACTCCAGGAGTGTTCCTTGTGTAGGCTGTGTGTACCCTCCTTTTAATGTTGAACCTTGATTGCTATTGGCACATCAGTGGGTGGGATTGACCCTCAAGCTGATTAGTTGTGGGGTTTTGCTACATCCATAGCTTATAGGCTGCTGTGCAGGGAAATTACCCCATGGAGCGGGGTTGGCCTCAATGGACTCTGGTGCCTGTTGAGACCCCCCTTTGTGTGTGGTACTTATGGGGCTAATTGGGTGGTATTCTGCCATGGTCTGAATGAACCTCCAAGTATGTTCGTTCTGTGACCTGGGAGGGGCTCTGGTGCAGGTTCAGGTTACAAGGTTTGTAGTAAGAGCTATGAAGTGATCCACGGTTGTTCCCTGCCTATGCTAAACCTGGAGGTGCATAGGAGAGGCCACGCTGTGAACCGATCACATCTAGCACCAGTACTGTGCCTGGGGTCGCTCTGCAAAATACCAGGATACCCTGAGACTTGCTGCCACCTGCCAGTTCCCTTAAGGTAAAGACACTGATAAAGCCTTGTGCAGTATGCAAGTTGGGTGAGGAAGGATCTCAGGGAGTCACTGGAGTGGGAAAAGTTGTGGTCACCAGGTTAATGTTGTCAGTGCTGAGCCTGGAGCTACTCAGCAAAAATCTCAGAGCACATTGAGACCAGTTGCCACCCACCTGGGGCCTTCAGACTCTGACAGTTTTCCAAGAAAGAGTACAATGCAGGCGGGGCTGGCTGCTTTTGGAGAAAGTGCCTCCAGCTTTGGGGAGTTGGGTGGGATAGGGTCCCAGTGAGTCAGCAGAATGGAGCTACAGAGCTTACCAGGCCAATCAGATTCAGATTTGGCCTGTGGAAGCGGGCTCAACACGAAAAAGATGGCATCCGCCTGATGGCTGCTTGCGAGGAGAACCTCACAGGGAAAATGCCGACTGTCCTCCAGCCTTCTTTCTGAAGCCACACACCTCAATTAGCCTCCCATTTGTCTCCGACACCCCCCTGAGTTACTGTTACTCTGCTGGAGCCCAAGGTGAGTGCCTGCGAGTGAGAGAGTCTGTGCACTGGCCCTTTAAAAGGACTTCCATCCGACCTGAATGGTTGGAATCCCCACTGTTTTTCACAGCCAGAAGTTGTGGGGCTCCTCTTCCCTCTTCCTTGGTGTGGGTCTGGGGTCCCTCTATCCCTGGGGGTAAACTTCATGGCTGAGATATCCTTCCTGGTTCTCAACTGCCACAGGGAGGTTTGGGGTTAGCCAGTTCCATGTCTCGACATGGATTCTCTTTATAACCTCAGTTGTAAAACTTCTGTTCAACCAGATGTCAGCTGATTCTCAAGGTTGATTATTCTATAATTTAGTTGTAATTTTAATGTGTTCATGGAAGGAAGCAGGCACAGTGTTTATCTACTCCACCATCTTGGGTCTCCCCTTACTGATTTTCTATTGCTTCTGTGCCTATGTCATATTTCACTATAAGATTATTGTGGGATGAAACACACAAAAATAAAAAATGAAACAATTTTTATTTAAAAAAATTTTTTTTTAATTAACCACATAGCAGCACAATATTTTGTATATGAAACACGACAGTAAGTTGAATGTATATCAAATGAATCCTAAAGAATCTTCTACGTGTAGATATGCCTTCGTTTTTCTTAATTCTCTTTCAATTAAGTATAATTCAGGATTTACCAATCCCAGCTCATTTTTGTATGACTATTTGTAAGAAAAACCACAGAAATTGTTGAATAGCATACATACCTAAAAGGAAACTTTTTACCATGTTATCAACAAGATAAATATTTTTAACTCAAAACTAGAGAAATTAGGTAAAAGTAGAATACTACAAGATAGAACAAAATTTGATAGAAAAGATATATATCCACAGAAAAAAATGAAGTACAAGTTTAAGACATTGCAAAATAGGATTGGGATATAAGAGCACTCTTTTTTGTTTATTTTTCATAACTAACAAATAACTCATTCTTTTTACCTCTCACAGTAACATTTGTGCAGAAAGGTCATTTTCATTAAACTTAGGTTTATAATTTTCAGTTGCCTCCCCAAAGGGATTGCTGTTATTTACAATTTCTGTTAGTCCTATGCAAAACCAAACAACCATTAGTGTAAGGCTAATACATGTTAAGTGCCTTAGGCATATTTCAATTAAGTATTAACATAGATTGGAAATTTCCAAAACATTTAGTGAATATTACTTTCAATCATTTTCATTAAAATTAATAGCAACTGTTAAAAAGTAACATACCAAGGAGCTGTGGGAATTGAATTCTTAGTTTCTTTCTATAGGGCTACTTGTGCTAATGTAGGAAGATTTTTAGTACTGTTCAACCACATATCACCTAATCCCATTAAATACTGCATTTTGTGTGGGAAGAAAATGAGAGATATGTGCAAATTAATTTTGCTTTAATATTTTTATATGATGATTTCAGATTTTAATGAGTATTTACTAGATACCAAAAATAGTGAACTGATGTGAACAAGCTTAAGACTTTAAACAACATCAATCTGTCATTAACAATATTTTCCAGAAATACTGAAAGACAAGCTTGGATAAATCAGTTTATAGAAGTAAGAAAAATAACTGTGAAATTAAAGATTATACCACTATAGAAATACTAAAACCATTATAAGAGAAACCAGTGATTGAGCATTGTATCTGTGAGAATATTCTTTAAAAAGCACAAATAAGGAATGAATTAAGTAGAATATATTGTTGAAATAGTAAAATAAATCAGAAATGATAATGGCCCAAATTTACCTCTCAGAATATTATTCTATAGAATATAAACTTTAAACAAAAGTCATAGTCCTTCCTCTCTTAGTAACCCTTTACTTCCTTAAAAATAGTCTCCAACTGCATATCAGTTTCTAATACTATCAGTATTTGTACATATATAAAATTTACAAAAGTGATATTTTATCATATTCAGTCTGTGATATATAAGTATATATATATATTACATATGTGCATATATAATATGTATACATGTATATGTAATTTCCAGTTTTAGTTGGTGATTTTTCAACCTTTTAAAGATAATAAACATAAACCCTGATTTTTTCTTCATTTTCACATTCAAGTCAATGATATATAAGGACCACACAGTGAAACATAAACAAGTTAAAGATTTTAAATAGTTTTGCCACTAGAAAGAATAGCAGCAGAATTTTAAGTATTATTATAATTCAAAATTTTTTGATTACTTTGTTCTAAATTTCCTTCAAATGTAAAAAAAAGGAAAAAGAATATTATAAAAAGGACATGATAAAATAACATAAAGGTGAAATTCTTCTTTGCAATGGAAATGGCCTTTCTACTCATCAGTTTCTATACGCTTACCTTTCCAAAAAGCCATTGAATACTATTAAATTGCCACTCCAAGAGGACGAAATACTGAGACCAGAAATATAATTAGCTCAGGAAAAAAAAATGTTTCCCACCAATAATATTTCATGAGAAAACTGGCACTAGTTGTGTGGTGTGTATAGCAGAGACTGACAGAAAATGCCATTCCCCATGTCTGGGATAATGTTTTTTGTCCCCCTCGTCCACTACAGAAAATCATTTTCACCCTTCAAATCTGGGGGGAAATTTCATTTTGCTTCACTTTTTTTATTCCCCCAATTCTCAAGTATAGTCATTCCTTTCTTTGCCTCCCAAAGCACGAGAGAGAGAGAGAGAGAGAGAGAGAGAGAGAGAGAGAGAGAGATTCTTTCTCTTTCTCTCTGTCTCTCACCATAGATTAAGCATCTTAAAGTAAGGGTCCTTATCTGTTTAATTTTGTATCCTTGACCCATAGCACCCTGACTGACACATAATAGGTACCTCGAATATATTGAATGAATAAATTAATTATTCAAGCCTTGTAGACACATAGAGTAAAATTAAAGAGTAACAAGATCAGACAATATCAATAGTTATTAAAGGCAAAATCGTTCCCATATTGAAAATGATTCTAAGTAAATTCCAACAGAATTTGAAAAGTGTCTAAATTCAGTATGCTTTCAGGATTATTACTACAAATAGAAAAAATGAATGACATTCATATGAGACTAAGTGGGGAACACTTAGAATCAGTATTTTGCCACATTTCCCAGTATTTTACTAATCCTTAACAGAGAAAGATTGGCAAATGAATAGGAATTAATTCCCACTGAATGTATTGCAGTTAGTTGTAAAGGCATGTAAAATACAGTTTGGTAGATCATTATAAAACTCTTCCGTAATAGTTTGGTTGTTCTCAATTAAATTGTTTCCATAGTTCCAACTTTAAAAATCAATTTTTTCAACTATTTATCTAGTTATGAACCTGATCACTTGATGATTTCTATAGTAACTGAATCTGCTAGCATCATTCATATCTCCATAGATGACTGAATAAGGAAATTTGCAATTGGATTATTTCCAAAGAATAAAATCTTATAGTATATTGTATTTTTTATTTGAAATTAAGATATAACTTATCTTTGAAATATTAGATGGTTATTAGTTATTAAATAACATGTAGTATAAATTATATATCTTTCATCTAAGGTTTCAGAGTGACTGCAGATCAAGTAAAATTATCCTTTTTCGTGTAAGTAGACAGTGTTTGAGCACTGTTTTTTTGTTTGTTTTTTCTACTCTCATCTAATTTGTTCTCACTAAGGTTTTGGTCTCTATTTCCATAAAAGCTTTTTTCTATGTGAATTAAGCAATTTTTACTGATGAAGGAAAGACATCTGTAACATTTATTCCTGGAAGCTAGCATCAAATTGTTGACTTCTTTCCAGTGACCTTTAAAGTATAATGATAATGCATCATTATTAATCTATATTGGAAGTGAACTTGTAACCTTTACACCAAGAGTTGTATATTGAACATCTATATTCATGACTCCTGTATTTTAGCAGAGTGTTTACCTCTTGGGTCATCTGTGAGCAGACATGGGGAATTTTTATGAACATAGTTATAAGGTGGTTAAGATCTTTAGGACAAAAATTATATGCAATTCAATTACTTTAAGATTGATGATGCCCGCAAGAAAATGTGATACTTTATACAGAGTAGGCAATGGTTCTTTGATGGAGTAGTTATGGTATATAGCCCATGGAACTAACTCTTTTTTTTGTATAAAATTCCAACTTTATCTTTGATTCTTAGTAACTTAAATCAACTAGGTAAATATCCATGATTCACATGAAAAAGCATTAGCTATGATTCACTTAGTAATAAATGTGGGATACTATTGGCTTAAAGGTTTGAAAATATAAAATGGATAATACAGCCTTAGATTAATTATGCCTTTATAAGTGAAACCAAAATATTACATGGACAAGTAGTTGTGCAGGTATGTAGAACATGTACTTTGATGATGCCCATTCTCACCGATAACTGGTGGTGGTCTTAGGACAGGCCTGACAGGCATGCACATGAATTTTGTTTGGGTGAGGTCCATACATCCATTGAAACTGAACACATTATTCTGAATTGGTTAGGCTTGGTTGCTGAATCTCTCATCCCTACCTTTGTGTATAAAAGTAAAAGGAAATGCTTTTTTTCCCTGCAAATTCCTGCAAAATTCTGCCATTATATCTCTAACACTTAGTAGGATGAGATGGCTCATTGATTTCAATTAAACAAAGGCTTAAACAAAACATGACAGAAAATCATGCCCAGATAAGTGGTCGTCTTTCTCTCATCTCTAGATGTGAAACATGCAAGAGATTCATTAGAGTATTCTATGTCAAGACCTTGAGAGCAGAGGCCTCTAAAAATGGGTACGATTAATATGTAGTTATCACATATTGGTTGTCTAACCAGCTTTTCTCTTTTCACTGGAAATAATATTCTTTTCTTTGGAAAAAATTCATTTTCCTCCTACAATAATGTAGTGAAAGCCACTTATGATAGCACTTGATTGCCTTGATAAAAATATGACCCCAGTAAAGCATTCAGTCTTTTCTTAGAATTTAAAAAAAGTTGGAAACAGAATAATTCCTACATTGCAATCAGAAAATAATGTTTCTCTTAACTCCAGGCTTAAGTTCTACAGAATAAAACTAATGGGCAGAGAGAAGCAGAGATGAGATATGACATATGAGAGATAGCACTTGAGTCTCTAGTTCTAGTGTTTCTGTGCCTCATTAAGGCTGTTTAAAGGAAATTAATAAATATTTTTTCCCTCTCATCTAAGCTGACTTTGGTTGGGTTCAGTTACATGCTGTTAATTCAGTCCTGTTAAAGTACGGATGACTTAGTGAAGTGCAGGAACATTCCTATGTCAGGACCTTCTATTTTCTCTTTCTCTGAAGTCAAATACAGCAGTGGGTGTGGTTCCGCCTTCTGAAGTCTTTGATTTTCTTTGAAGTAGTAATGTGCTTTGTCCTACACCCTAATGGTCAACTACTAACTGGAATTTCAACTCCATTAAAAATGTAATAATGCAGATTAGCAGTCAAACTGCAAAGAAAATCATATGTTGTAATGTTAGTGTTTGAGGAAGTGTAGGAAATGAACACTTTCATATTCTCCTTGGGGAATTTTGTTTTTTGCCAACTTTTGTGAACATATCTTGATGTTCTACTTAAAAATATATGTACCTTTTGACCCAATAATTCTACTTAAAAAGAGTTTTTTTGAAGACTGTATATCATCTCATTTTTTTATAATAGTAATAATGCATAAACAACGTGCAAGTCAATAATATGTTATTTGTGATGTAAATTATACATCATAAACAGAATAAAGTACAGTCTTAAAAGTAATGTTGTAGGAAAATAATAAATTCCTTTGGAAATACTCAGGATGTTTTATATGAAAAGGGTATGTGAAGAAACAAGTATTTCCAGTGTGATTTAATTTTTGTTTAAATGGAAATTATATATTTGAAGAGACTAAAATATATATGTTTTTCAGGATATTAATAGAAATTATTTCTGGCTAAATGATTATTGGATAACTATCACTACTGATCTTTGTTATCTAATTTTTTATGACAAACATTGTAAATTAGAAAATGCAAAAAACCACCACATATTTTGAAGCAAAAAAAAAAAAATGTCATTCTCCAAATAAGTGGTGCATTATTGATTGTGTAGAGCTTTAGAAAGCTGACATCACTTTGTGAATTATCTGCTTAGAGATACTCCTATTTGCTTTCATGTTAGACTGTGGCACATGATTTTAGCATTTTTTTTATCTTGTATAAAATATACTTAGTATGTGCAAACCATTATGCACATTTTGGAAAACTTAGTATAGGCCGAAGAAAAACTCTGTGTTCTCACATGCGAGACAATTAACTTGGGAGGTGTCTTATGTCTTCAGAGTAACTAAGGAGACCCTCCCCTAAGAAGTGTGTTGGGACAAAGTGAGAACCAGCCATCAACATACGCAGGATATAGTGCATCCTCAGTTTTGACAGCTTTCACCTCTAAATTGAGAGAGTGCTCATTGCTTGGGTCTTTGGAATCTGACTCATGGTAAGCTTTGTCTTACCATGGACAAAAGAGCTTGTCTTATCGAGGAACAGGGAGCTTGTTTTAGGCTTTGAGCTCAAACCATACACTTTAGTGCATTTATGAGAGATCTTTACAGTAAAGTAAAGCTCCTCCAAGGCTGGGCTGCTGAGACTAGTCCACCATGCAAGTTTTCTTTCCAATTTAGCCACAGTCACCTTTGGAGACTCAGTGCGCTTTCCTATAATTTGGCTTCTTTGGAGAGGCACAACATATCAAACATGTATACACCTCATCCTGTTTATAGTATTATAGTGGGTTTTTTTTGTTTTTTTTTTTGGTTGTTTGTTTTTGCTTTTTTTCCTCATGGGACTCTTAGGCATTAAACAAAATATTTTATATTGTTTTGTTTGGGACTTTTTTTGTTAGGCATCCTTGAGCATTCTATACCATTCACTGTCTGCTTGGAGCACATGGAGAACTACTGTAGAGCTGTCACTTTCTTTACTTGGTCGTGTGTCTTAGCTTTGATTTATGTAAGGCATTTTCTTGGACTTTTAAAAATCAAATATATTTGCTTATAACTTACCTCTTCTGCAGAGAATTTAAGCTAGCTTATAACAAAAGGCATATTTAATAAATTAGTCAAATGTATAACATTAGAACCAAGTTAAGAGATTTCAAAATAAGTCAATGCAGGAAATGTAATTCTTATTTCTCTCTACGCATTCAGGAAGCCAGGATGAAAAGGGAAACATTCATAAGATGCTTAACTCAAGTATTAGAAAGTAGAAAACATAACTGCTCTTTCAGGGGAAACAAATATATAAATAATTTTAAATTAGATTATAAGTAGGATGCATTGAGTGAAAGAAAATGTCCTCAATAAAAGGTTAACACAAAAGTAACAATCAACAGAGATGTTTAAGAAGCATGTTGAGTTTGTCAGTCTGTTGTCCCCTGGAATCATCCAGCATTATGGTGAACATACAAAATACTTTATTGCCAAAATTAACCAGCCTACAAAGATTTCACATCTCCTCATCATGATGAATTGACTTATTTATTAAGTTCAGCAAAATTTTTATGCTTATAATTAATTCAGCACCCTGTTATATGCTATGAAATATCGGAAGCAGTTTAAGTTGGGGGTTCATCATGTATAAAACTTTCAATTTTATTAAATATTATGCTCTCAGCAATAGAAAGAATGATTTTGTATAATCTTTTATTGACTAGGGCTTAGTGATATAGGTGATGAAAAAGGGAAGGACTTTATTTTTTTGTATTTGAAGGAATTGATCACTGCAGGATTAAAAGGGGGGGGCAGTGAAAGAATAATCAAGAACAGTGCCCAGGATTTTAGTCTTACCCCTGTATGAATACTAGTGCCACCTATGGTGTCTCACAAATGGCTGGAAAAATCACAAAATCCTCTTTGGGCATATTAAGTTAGAGGTGTCTGTTCGCCATTCCCATCATACTTAACCTCTGTAGCATTTGATGGTGTCTAGCCCTTCATCTCTTCAAAAGTTTTTCTTTTCTTGACTGCTCCTCCTTTTTCTCTAATTATTGCTTCTCAGCATTTTAGTCTCCTCATCACTTAAATGCTGCTTTCCTCTTGTGGCCATCCATTTTCCTAAGTTATCATACCACACAGAACTTCAATTATCAGCTAATGATTCCAAAATATATCTTTTTAGCATAGATCATTCTCCTGAACTCTGAAGACCCATCGATTCAACGGCAACTCATCCTAAACCTGTCCCAAAGTTTACTCATCAACTTTCCCCAAATCCCTGCTCCTCTTTTCTAAGTGAATAATATTAAATATCAATTGGGTATCAGATGCTCTGCTAAGCATTTTAATCATTTAATCCTTCCAACAACTTGCTGAGGCAGGTATTAGCCCACTTTACATATGAAGATATTGAAGCACTTAGCCAATTAGGCAAGCGGCAGAGCTGGGGTTCAAACTCAGGTAAACCTCCTCAAAATCTGGACTCCACCTCTATGCTATACGGTACTTTTGCTGTCACATCAATTGAGTTAATTATTTTCAGAAAACTTGGGGTCATTTTAACCTTCTTCCTCTACTTATATATCCAGTATGTTACCAAATCCTCTTAACAGATCTTGGGTCCGTCTCCCTTGTTCTGTTCCTACTGCTAATGTTTAACTTTAAATCACCATTATGGCAAACAGGGCTACTGTATTTTGCTGTGTATAGCGTGGACTTTTTTGCCCAAATTTGTGAGGGAAAAATAAGGATGAGCGTTATGCATGGGTAGTACTAATTCCGTATCTATAAAAATATTTTCAGTTCTTTTATTCATGCTTGTGAGTTAAAAGTATAACTCTAGAAATCAATAGCAATATCCATATGCAAAATAATACCCTGGAATATGATAATGGGCTTTGTTGAACTTATGATAAACTTGCAACAAGGAAGAGTTCTTGGCCTTCTATGATGGGTAAATATCGTCAATGTGTTACCGGTACATAAAATTTCTTGTACCTTGTATCCGTACTTGTGTTTTGTAATTATTTGTTACTTAAAATTTCTTGAACCATAATATGTTAAAAAATAAACGCTAAAATTCCTTCATAATACAAAACCAAGTACCTAAATGGAAACAAATACAACTTTGAATTAAAAAATAAAATGAAAGATTTTTTCCCCTGAAAGTTAGGGCCAAAAATGTGGGTGCATATTATACACAGGAGCACTTTATACATGGCAAAATATGGTATTTCCATATCTCACTAAATGATTACTCTATCTGTAATCTCTTATATTCTCCACAGTGCTGCAAACATTTTTTTTTATAAAATGAAAATCTGATCATACTCTTTCTTTACTTAAACCTATCCCTCATTTTCTCATTGGTAGGTAATACGGCCGAATGGTTAAGAATTCAGACCAACAGATATGGCACTGAATCCTACTTTAGTACTTACTTACATTATTAGAGTATAAGTTTATTTAGAGTCTCTGTCCTTAGTAACTATACCTTAAAGTGAGGATAACAGTTGCAACATGTGATAGAGGTACACGGAGAAAATGAGAAAAGGCGTGCAAAACATTTAGGAGAGCCCTAGTACGTAGCAAAAACATCATAAATGTTGGTGATAATTTATTATTATTATTTTAGTATCTAAGGCAAAATTCAAACACAGCCTGGCATACAAAGCTGCCATGACTGCTGTCTCCGCCTTCAGTCTTATCTTGTACTACTGCATTCAGACCTCACACTCTCTAGGCCCAAGAAATATTGCTCATCTCATATGCTTGAGCTCTGCTGCCCTTTCTGCTTGGAGCCCTGTTTCCTAGCTTGGAGACCTGGCAAAATGTTTCTCATATTTTAAGACTTGATATAAGAAACATATCACAAAGTCCATCCTGGTTTCCTCTTCCTCATTTGACTCAGGATTAAGCATTTTCTCTCTGATGTTCTTTCTGTACACCACAAATTTCTCACATAGTCCCCTTGGTATTTAAATGCACTATTTGTTTACATATCAGCATTCCTCTTGGAGACGTAAGCTCCTCAGAGTTTTGTTGACCTTTGTATTCCCAGGAAAAGCACATTGCCTAGAATAAATAGACACTAAAGATGTAAGAAGTACATGGAGAACAGTGTTACTCCAGAGGAGGCTTCGACCACCAGCCAACCTACCAGCTCACCAAGGACGCATGAGCATGCCCACTCCAGGGCCTCCGCACTGTGGAGGAGAGCTCCAGACTTGTGAGAAATAATACATGGCCACTTGATGTTAGAAGCACGAAATATGGGGCTCTTCATTTTACGACAATATCCAACGAATACTGAAACAAAAATAAAATACCAGGAAATGAAAGTAATTTCATTTCAATGCTAGATTTTCTATGAGAGTAATATCAAAAGAGACCTTGGAAGAACTAATTTGTCTTTGTCTATAGGAGAATAAAACTGTTTCTTGAAGAAAGTGAAAACTCATAAGATGAGGGGCTTTTTCTTTCCAATTATAAAAGTTCAAGCTCCAGCTCATCACTCCTTCCTCCTCCTCCGTTTTCTTAGCAGGCTATTGACGAGAGTCATCAGAGGCCCAGAGGCATCCAGTTATTTTGTAGCATTGGGGAGCAACTGTGTGAGGTGAGTGTCCAGGGCACAATGAAGTCAGTATCCTACATGTACAATGTCAGGATTTTTCACAACGCTTCACAATTAACTTCCAGAGAGCCTGACTACAATATCACCAGCTGCTCCCTCAATCAATTTCTACACATCTTCCTGAGCTAAATGGGTTTTGCATGACTGAATTTGCATAGGCGTTTTCTCAAGTTGCAATGTCATAACTAGCAGGTAAAGTATGTGGAAATGACATTTTTTTCTGCTTTGTGGGACATTCTCTTTGATTTTATATCTTCCCTGTCTTTTTCTGCAACATTGCTTTGCATCTGTAAGGTTGGTAAATTTGGAATGAGAGTCAAAAACCAGTGATGAGAGCAATATGATACACTGCCCTCCTTTCATAATTTATTCAGTTATTAATTCATATTTTTGCTGTATACTGGTTGATTGCCTGTTATATGTAAGGTAATATGCAAAGTGCTAGAGATACAGTGAAAATAAGAAAGAGTTTTTGACCTGTGGAATTAACATTTTAGGGAAGAGTCTGGAAATATAAAATTAAACCACAGATAATGACAGGGAGGTTCTAATTTAGGGAGGATAGTCAGAGAAATACTCTATAAGAAGGTGCAACTTAAGTTGAGATCTGAAGGACAAGAAAGACTCAATTATGGAAACACTTTGGGGAAGGGAATTTAACGCAGATAGAAAAACAGTGGTGAATCTCTGTTGTGGAGAAGAGCTCATTGGTTACAGAACTGATAGACAGCCAGTGAGACTGAAACATAGTACAAGATGGGTGAGTGATACAAGATGGGTGAGTGCTACGAGAGAAAATGGGAGAGCTTAGCGGAGGGTAATTTATTCAGGGCCCTGACGATCATGCTAATAATTTGCATTTTTGCCTGACCTGGGCATTCAAATGATTCTTTCTGCTTGTCTTTATTGTCCCAAGACAACAGATCAGAGAGATGCGAGAGGAAGAGACTCACAATTACAGTAGAGAGGTGAAAGATGTAGTATTTGAGTGAGAGAAATTATAGTGAAGATAAAAGGAAATGGACAGATTATGCTATATTTAGAGGTAGAGCTGGCTTAATTAACTGAATTAAGGTGTTAGGAGTTTTGTTTTTGTTTGTTTGTTTGTTTTGGCATGCAAATTACAAATCTAAGCCCCAGTTTTGGCTACAGTACCTTGCTAGCACAAAATTATAACAGATGCTTCCATCTGATGAAGGACATCACATCTTACCAAGATCAACAGTCTAGGTTGCCTAATTTTCATAAGCAAAACTATTGCCAGATAGGTAAGGGTAAAGGTTTTAAAATGAGTCCATAAAAGAACTATTTAGATGTATAGAAAAGGCAAAGGTGTGGAAATTGATACATTTCTAGAGACAAAAAAATGACATAAAATTTTGTAAACCAACATTCCTACATGTTTGGTGCCTATTGTACCTAAGATGAGCCAGGTAGGTACAGGAAAACTAGAATTAAACCTAAATTAAACTTTACATATATATTTTTGGGAAATATATTTCCTCTATTTATACACCTGATATAAACTACCATAGGGGAGAAAATAATTTTCCTTCTACCCTTCTAAATTCTTCTGGCTGGTCTAATAATCAAATTGATACGACACAGATTAACAGAAGAAAAAAAATAAATTTATTACGTATGTACATACAGGGGTTCCATAAGAATATAGAGCTGAGGACAAATCGGGAAGTTGAGGTTTCGCTTGAGCTGAAAAGAAAAAGAATTAGTGTTTGGGACTTCAAAGGGAAGGAAGGTAATTCACATGAAGAAGGAAAAGCAAAGGTTTGGTAAACAAATGTTTGTTGGGCCATCTTTAACAATGGGACAGAGAGGACTTTGATCAAAGGGCCCTGCTGAGTTCCTCCCTGTCTGTCGCACACTAGTTCATATTAAACTATAGTTGTCTATGATAACAGCTCCCTTCCTGGAGCAGGTCCTCCATCTAAATTCTCTTAGACAGTTAGGGGAAGGTCAAAGGTTTTCCTGAATCTTTCACTTCTTAAAACTAACCAGCTTAAACTAATCAATATCACAAAGAGGCATATTTTGGGGTGACAAAATGCATTCCCCCTGATTACAATGAACTAGTTCATACTAAATGACATACTAAGTGACTACTGTGTTTCTCCGAAAATAAGACCTAGACAGACAACCAGCTCTAATGCATCTTTTGGAGCAAAAGGTAATATAAGACCCAGTTTTATTTTACTATAATAGAAGACCAAGTCTAATACAATATAATGTAGTATAATATAATACAATACAATATAATATAATATAATATAATATAATATAATATAATATAAATTATAATATAAGACTGGATCTTATATTAATTTTTGCTCCAAAAGATGCATTAGAGCTGATTGTCCGGCTGGGTCTTATTTTGGGGGAAACATGGTAAATGACTGGTTTATATTAAGTAGTGAAATAATAGGAAATCAAACAAATTCCAGCAATAGGAAATTATTTACTGAAAGTAGAAAGGAGCAAAGTACTCCAACTGCTAATATACAGCAACTTTAAAGTTGAGATAAATTGCATAAGTGGAACTCAATTTTCATGTTCTGCAACTCAATAGGTTATAATAGAACTATTGGAAAACTTTACTTATAGAAGATTTGAAAAAAGATGAGATTTCCTCAGGTTTGCAAAAAATCATAGAAGAAAAAGATTATGAATACAAAGAACATAGAGATATGTAATTGTGATAAGAGAGTAGTGGTCTCTCAAAGATTTCCATATTTTGATCCCTGAAACCTGTGAATATGTTAGCTTAATATGGTAAAAAGATTTTGCAAATGTGATTAAGTTAAGGAGCTTGAGATAGGGAGATTATCCTGAATTATCTAGGTGGGCCCAATGAAATCAAAAGAGTCCTTATGAGAGAAAAACATGAGGGTCAGAGATAGCGAAGAAGATGTGAGAGAACTAGATTTCAGAAAGACAGGGAGATTTTATTATGTTATACAGCTGGCTTTTAAGATTAAGGAAGAGGTCATAAGCCCCATGAGGAATGCATGCGGATTCTAGAAACTAGAGAAGTCAAGGAGACAGATTCTCCATTTCAGCCTCCAAGAGAAAGGCAGCTTTTGACCATTCCCTTTTAGATTTCTGACTCCCAGAACTATAAGAAAATAAAAATCTTATTGTTTTAAACCAGTTTGTGGTAATTAGCTATAGCAGCAATAGAAAACCAATACAGTATTGAAAAAAATAAGTAAATTAGAATAAAAGAGGAAATAGAAAAAAATATTATAAAAGATTAGACATTTATATGAAAGCAAAACTGAGATTGAAGTGTTATTTAAAGCAGTATGTGAAATAAAAAATGAAACTCTTAAAAAGGAATGTGCATTCTATGCAATATGGTATCTAGACTATAAATACAAACTATTCAAGGAAAATATACAATGTCAAATAAGAAGATAATAGTCCATACTTAATGCAAAACATTTAAATAAAACATTTGGAAGTTCATATGTAGATATTAGACAAGGATTATTAGTTAATAAGATATTGTTTTAAAAATTACTTTTACCAATGCACTCTCAAAGCTTTACATTCTATAAACCAGACCATTTGCAGTCAAAGATCCCAAGGATTTCAGTCCATTGTCAATGATAACTACTAATTGGAAAGTTCCAAATAGTCGATTCATAAAAGAAGACTGAGATAATATACATATGTATTTCATGAACATATAGTTCATGTGTATAATATATTAGTTATTATAATTGTATTATAAATAATATAATATATTTAAGATATAGTATGTATCTTAAATATATTTGAAACAGGAGTTTTCTGAACAAGAAGAGCAAAACTAAAATCAACCACCATAGTTCTTTAACATGGTTTCTTGTGTGTTGTTTAATTTTGCTTTTAGAATATTGTGCAGTGGTGTTATGATTTGGTCCTATGACAGTGTATTCAAAAGTAGCTTGAAATCTATGAAGAAAAAATTTCTAATGGAAAATTTCAGATGAATCTTTTATAGGTCACATTATCCCCACTGCAGCTATAGCCACTTAGCCAACCGTGTAAAATAATGACTCTTTTCAAGACAATTACAAGATTTTCTATTTTTCCTAGTTCTTTACAGTTTCAGCCTTCCTGAAATGCTGAAAAGGTACCTGTACATTTTCCAAGAAATGGGGATGAAGAAAGAGGGCCTTTCATCAACAGTTACCAGCAATGGCAGTACAGATACTCCAAAGCCAGGGCAAACATCTGATGAATAAAATGGAATCGTTTGTAAGTCAGTGGTGAAGTGTCAGGTCCTTGAATAGGTTGGAGGATTTATTCTAATGAAAGAATGGCAGTAAAGCACTTACAGCTGAAATAAGGATGGAGGTAATTAAGAGCTCCTTCAAAAATAGAAGAATAAATGAAGGAGTTGGGTAATGCTAGAGTGTTAATAGGAGTTAAAAAAAAACCACAGCTGCAGACCATATGTCTTCTTGATCGGCTAACTTTATGGATTATTCTTAAGGTATCATTCCATTGAAAACACTATAGTAAATATGAATTTTTCTCCAAATGATATGATAATTACTCCTGGAATCAAATACCAAATATAAAAGTAACAGCACATTTAAAAGGCAATAGAAAATAAATATTTTTCACAGAGCCAGATTGAATATAATTTTTGATATTGTTAAATGCTACAATACAGAAACAAATCATGTCAGGTTATTTAAATCAAAGTTCCAAAAATTGAAATATTTGAAGGTAGATTTATAGTTTCATTGGCTCATATTTTTAATATTTAGTGATTTTAACTAAAATCTTACTATCCTTTTTAGCCCAACTCAAATCCTTGTCCTAAACACATTTGGCACTGTTGCTACAACTCCTTATTTTGGCCTATAAATCGTATGGCGTTCTTATGGCCTATAAATTGTATACACTTTTACTTTGTATATAGCTCATATTCCAAAATAGATATAATGTTCCTAGGAGACGGAAATAAATGCGTAAAATTTTCAGTGTTTGTATCCATAAGGAGAAATATGAGTTAGGAATCTTCAACTGACTGAAAAACAGATCCAAGTTTGCCTAAACAGAGTAAAGAAGAGAAAAGACCTGAAATGTCTTCCTTTCAATATTTCCTTTATCTTCAGGTAAAGAAAAAAGTCATTGGGGGCCAGATCAGGTGGGTAGGGAGGGTGTTCCAATACAATTATTTGTATACTGGCTAAAAACTCCCTCACAGACAGTGCCGTGTGAGCTGGTGCATTGTCGTGATGCAAGAGCCGTGAACTGTTGGCGAAAGGTTCAGGTAGTTTTCGTCTAACTTTTTCACGCAGCCTTTTCAGCACAAATAGTAAACTTGGTTAACTGTCCAGTTGGTACAAATTCATAATGAATAATCCCTCTGACATTAAAAAAACATTAGCAACATTGCTGCAACAAGTTTGCAAAAGTAATTGTCAGACCGTGTGTGTGTGTGTGTGTGTGTGTGTGTGTGTGTGTGTGTGTGTGTGTGTGTTTGTATGAACAGAGGCATCTTGGGGAAGAATTCCAAACTCTGCATGAGAGTGTTTTATGGGGGAAGTTAAAGATGAGAAAGTAGCTTTTGATCAAATTGTAGACAGGTTTGAATGCTAGGCTGATGTGTTATGCTCTTCTTAGTGGACAACCACTGATGAGGATTTTGAGAAGTAGAATATCATGTGTACTAAGTACCTTTTCCTAATTCTTATTAAAATATATAGCAATGAAGATAAATGTAAATATTGCAGCTACTCTGTGCCTGACATATATTTTGTATGAGATTACCCTCGTCCCCCCTTATCACCTTATGAGGTCAGTTAGAAGAGTCACTTTAAAGGAAATTGAGTCTCAGAGAAATTATATAATTTGCTTAGTTCATGTAAATAAAGAAGTTGGACATTCTTTAACTCTGTGCTCCTAAATCACCCTGAAGGGACCACCAAGATAGAGTACTCATTAATTTAAACTCACACTCCTCAGAATATAGTTTAAGGCATAGGGCACAGAGATTAATGGGGAATACTTTCCGTAGAGAAAC
Organism: Rhinolophus sinicus; assembly: GCF_057876585.1. Classification (NCBI taxonomy): domain Eukaryota; kingdom Metazoa; phylum Chordata; class Mammalia; order Chiroptera; family Rhinolophidae; genus Rhinolophus; species Rhinolophus sinicus. Next base: position 68,573,998 of record NC_142516.1, on the reverse strand, counting down.
AAAACCATAAATTCAACACTCAGCAATCTAAGAACATACATATTTTGGCATTGTTAAGATAACATCCTCCATAAATACCAGGAATCTTTTCTAAACCTTATCCCCCAAATACAGGGTTTTATAACATTGGCTCTGTCTATCAAATATTAAAGATAGCAGAAGCTTTTTACCTGAGGTGACCAATTCCAAAATTATTACAGATGCAGTTTCCATGCACAGATGAGCAGAGACTGTCTCCTAAACATTCTCATGGTTGAATTACGTAGTGCTGCCTATGTTTCCATTTACTTTATTTCTCTTCTCTTTTGCTGGTATCTCAATTCCTTCATTTTATAATTATAATCAATCATCCTATTGAATTATGTTATATACATTTTATATATCACAGTACTCTCTTATTTGCTTGCATTTTCCAGTGGTCAGTAAATGTTTATTGCATGAATGTCCGAATGATGGTTAGAAGAAATCTTTCACTCTGTAATGCCTTAGCTAACTTTCACTTTCATTTTTAACTCAGAGTTGAGGACTAATATAAACAAAATTTTGCTAGCAATTCAATACAATCCACATAAGCATATTTACCTCTTAATTACATGGAGGAATCTTGTAAACCTCCTTTACAGTTTGAATTTTCTTTTCTTTAAGAATTCACCTGAGTTGAACTGAGTTTTTAAGTTATACGTTTTGCATTATTTGGCCTGATACAGTTACTGAAACGCTGTTTAGTTTTTTGTTTGTTTTAAATTTTAGGGACTATTCCTAGTAGATATAAATCTTTAAGCACAGGAAAAACACTGAGATTGAAAGTATGTTTTTATTAACATATGTTGAATGAGATTTAAACCTCAGTTTCCTGAATTCTAGAATGTGGATAACAGTACTTTTGTTATAGGCTTGCGTTGAATTTTACGGATTATGATTTTATAGCACTTAATATGGATTTGGCATGTGGTAGATACTTCCCCAATGGGAAGTGTTAGTTTTATAGTACTTAAAACAAAACAAACACAAGTTAAATAAAGGATCAGGAAAAATATTTTAGGGGATATTACATTTCCATATTTTATATTTCCAAAGATAATATTAAAATAAGATTAGATTTATTTTTGTAAGGCAAGTCAATTCTTGCATGAGAATTACCTATATTCAATAATATTCAGACTTTACATGTTTCTTGAAAAAGTTATTTTAGATTCTGAGGATTCAGTTTAAAAGACAGAAGGGGTAGTTTCTGCTATATTAGAGATTGTATCTAGATGGGGAGACAAATATTAAACAAATAAACAAATCAATGAACGATGTGCTTTCAGATACTGATTGTAGTATAGAAAGGGGATAGCAATTTGTTGCTCTGTCAGAAAAAGCCCCTCTGAGACAGGCAAAGAGCCAGCCATCGAGAGAGGGAGAGAGAGAGAGAGACAGAGAGAGACAGAGAGAGACAGAGAGACAGAGACAGAGAGAGACAGAGAGAGACAGAGAGACAGAGAGAAAGAGAGACAGAGAGACAGAGACAGAGAGAGACAGAGAGAGAGAGACAGAGAGAGGGACAGAGACGAGAGGGAGAGCTAGATGGAGAAGGAGAGAGAGAGAAATGAACAGAGGGAGAGGAAGAGGGGGAACACCAGGGCAGAGAACTCAGAAGCACAGAAAGTACTGAGTCCTAGTGGGTGTTGAGCCTGAGCCTGTATCTTTTAAATCCCCAAAGACCAGCATGTATTGTTTTGCCTAAACCTAGCAGTTCATTTTTCATGAAAACATATTTAACCATTATATCTAGTTTCATCAGATTTGTATTAAAAATCTTTGTTATTTAAATTTATCATTTACATTTTACTATTCATTCATCTGAGTTTTTATTGAATTTGGCCTATACTGTGCCAAGCATTATGGTGTGGACTGAGGAAGTAAACTTGACAACAATTTATATTAGGTTGGTGCAAAAGGAATGGTGGTTTTGGTGATTATTTTTAACCTTTTAAACCGCAATTCCTTTTGCACCAACCTAATACATTCCTGGAGCTTTCCTTCTATTTTGGAGAGAAGATGAATAAACAGTTAATTCAATCAATAAGTATATTATGCTTTATGTTAGAAAATGATAACTACAATATAGTAAAATAAGACACAATAAGGGAGATGGACTATGCCACTTCAAGATCTTAATCAGGACAAGTCTTTTCTCTGCTGGAATTCTCCTCCTTAGAATGTCCTATAGATAATGAAGTTTTTTCTCTGTCCTAAGTGGCTGGTCCTATTTACTACTGCTTACATTCTGAAATGTAAAGTCTGGGCATTCTCACCAAAGGCTCAGCTATCCTCTGCGCCTACTACCTGTCCCAACTAACACTAAAACACTCGCTAAGTGCCCACTCTCTGCCTGCTCTGTTGCCAAAGACCAGAGTAGCTCTTCATGGTATTGAAGAAGGTTCTAGCTGCAACTATAACATTTACTCAGAATTAGCCCCGTGTAAAAGCAGAGGCAGTCAGAATTTGAACTCAGGAACTCTTTTTTCTTTTTCAGTTTTAAACTTTTCCAGCTTAAATTGAGATACAATGGATATATAATATTGTCTAAGCTTAACGTGTACAATGTGAAGATTTAATACATCTATATGTTAGGAAACGCTTACTACAATCAGGTTAGTTTAAAAATCTTTCACTTCATGTAATTACCATTTGCTGTTGTTTTTGTTATGGTGAGATCATTAAAGCTCTACTCTGATAGCAAAACTTAACGATGCAATACATTATTGCTAACTGCAGTCACTTTGCTGTACATTAGCTCTCTGAAACTTATTCATCTTATAACTGAAAGTTTCTACTGTTTGGCCAATACGTCCCCATTTCCCCTACCCCTAAGCCCCAGGCAACCAACATACTACTCTCTGCTTTTATGAGTTTGACTATTTTTAATCCTTCTCATAAAAGGTATCATGTTGTATTTGTCCTTCTGTGTTTGGCTTAGTATTTCACTTAGTGTAATGTTTTCAGGTTTATCCATGTTGCTGCAAATAGCAGTATTTCTTTTATTTAAAGATGAATATTTCATTGTATGCATATACCACATTTCTAGCAGGTGTGAGGTGATCTCCCATGGTGGTTTTGATTTGCATTTCCCTGATGATTAGTGATGTTGAGCACCTTTTCATGTACTTGTTGGCAAGTTGTATTTCTTTGGAGAAATGTCTATTTAAGTCCTCAACACACACACACACACACACACACACACAGACACACACATATTAATCAGATTGTTCACTTCAGGTTTGTTTTTTTGCTAGTGAGTTTTATGAGTTCTTCATGTATTTTGGATATTAACCCTTTATCGGATGCGTAGTTTGCAAATATTTTCTCACATTCTATATGTTGCCTTTTTATTTTGTAAATTGTTTCTCTTGGTATGTGGAAGCTTTTTAGTTTGATGTACTCCCACTTGTTGATTTTTGCTTTTGTTGCTTGCGTTTTTGGCATCATATCCAAAAAATCATCACCAAGACCAATGTCAAGGGGACATACCTCAACATAATAAAGGCCATATATAGCAAGCCCATATTGAACATTACACCTAATGGTAAAGAACTAAAAGTTTTCCCTCTAAGATTAGGAACAAGACAAGTGTATCAACAACACTCATTTCTCTTATTTCAACATAATACTGGAATTCCTATGCCAGAGAAATTGGGCAAGAAAAAGAAATACAAGTCATTCAAATCAGAAAGGGAGAAGTGAAATTGTCTCTGTTGCTGGTGACATGATATTGTATATAGAAAATCCTAAAGATTCCACCAAAACAGCTATTAGATCAAATTAACAAATTCAGTAACATTTCAGTATACAAAAATCAACATACAAAAAAAAAAAAAATCAGTTGCATTTCTATACACTAACAGTTAATTATTTGAAAAAGACATAAAGAAGACAATACTGTTATAAATAACAAAATACTTAAGAGTGAATTTAACCAAGGAAGTGAAAGATCCACAAACAACCATAGTCAATGGTGAAAGAAATTGAAGAAGACACACATAAAAGAAAAGATAATGCCATGTTCATATATTGGAAGAGTTAGTATTGTTAAAATGTCCATAATACCCAAAGCCATCTACAGATTAATACATTCTCTATCAAAATTCCAATGCCACTTTTCACAGAAATAGAATAAAATATTAAAATTTTTATGGAACCACAAAAATGCTTAATAGCCAAAGCAATCTTGAGAAAGAACACAGCTGGAGGCATGACATTTCCTGATTTTTGAAGTAGATTATACAGCTATAGGAATCCAAACAGGACAGTACTGACATAAAAAGACACAAAGACCAATGGAACAGAACTGAGTGCCCAGAAATTAACCCAGTCATCTATGCTCAACTGATATTTGACAAGGGATCCAAGAATATTCAATCAGGAAAGGATAATCACTAAATGGTGTTGAAAAACTGGGTGTCCACATGCAAAAGAATAAAATTGTACCCCTTTTTTACACAACTGACAAAAATAAACTTGAAATATATTATTGACTTGACCTAAGACCGGAAACAGTAAAACTCCTAGATGAATTCAGGAATTCTGACTCTAAAATCCACTAAAAATGTAATGAGTTCTCTCCCAGAACTTAAAAGTACAGATGAGGATATTCTCATTGGCCCAAACAAGACAATCACAGCAGTTTCAGTCCAGTCCCCACAACATTTAGTTTTCTACCTTAAAAATCCCTGGTTGCAGTATGTTTGGGTCAGAGTTAATACTTCAGTTAAAGTATCTTCTCTTAGAAAACCATCTTCAGTGTTTAAGGGCCATTCCCTAAGTTGCCTTCCTTTTACATGACTAAACGGAGCCTTCGATAACTGTTTGTAGCATTAGTGTCCATAAAGTGCCCTCCCAGTCCATTTGCAAGAAAAGGCAGTAGAGACTTTCCTTTGTCATAAAATCGCCTCTCCTGGTGAATTTCCAAAAATAATGAGACTTGCTGGATCTAAAATAATAATAATAATAATAGGTTTCCAAAAATGCTCAATGACCTTTGCTAAAAAATCAAATAAATAAAAGACAAGCAAATAAAAATAAACCTTTTTTTTTAACTCGTCAAACACACACATACACACACACAAATACATACACTCAAATACACACACTTAAGAAAATAAAAGCAGTTTCAACCTAGGTGTAATACTGTGTATAGATAAAGAAAAAATACATTTAGAAATGTAAGGCAAAACATCAGCAAAATAAACACACTTTTAAAGGTTAAAATAAAATGAATAGTAGAATAAAATAATAAAACATATAAATCAGGTTAAATTTCAATTAAAGTGCAACAAAATAAATTAGACTACAGATTAAACAAAAATAAAAACAAGAAAATTTAGTAAAAATGATTGAAATATAAAAAAAGTAGAACCAATTATCTAAAAGATTATAATGATAAAGTAATATATAAGTTGATTTATAAAACTAAGTTAATAAAAACTTGGTTAACATTATTGTACAATGAAGCAATTTGAAAATTATAATGAAAGGCTAAAAGAATAAAATATTAAAATAAGCTGTAAAGAATCAAAAAGACTTTTTAAAAATTGGAAATTCAGTAGTTTCAAATATTTCCAAAGATAATGGTTTTTCAAGCTCAAAATTTTACATTTTTTATGCAGAGTCATATCATAGGTTTCAGAAGACACCAGTACATGTTCCCTTATAAGACACAGTTTGGGTGGGGTGGGCAATGAAAAAACAAGATCAAAAAGGGGAACAGATTGGTGGTTACTAGAGGTGGGGGTTTGAGGAAGTCGTGACAGAGTGAAGGCGATCAAAGGTACAAACTTCCAATTACAAAATAAATAAGTCATGGCTTGTACTGTACAGTATGGTGACGTTAGTTAATAATACTTTATTGCACATTTGAAAGTCGCTAAGAGTAGATCTGAAAAGTTCTTATCACAAGAAAAAATATTATAACTATTTATGGTGACAGATGTTAACTAGATTTATTGTGGTAATCATTTCACATTATATACAAATATTGAATCATGTTGTACACCTGAAACTAATATAATGTTATATGTCAATTATACCTCAATAAAAAAATGTTAATTTTTTTTTATTTTTCAATTACAGTTGACATACAATATTATCTTAGTTTCAGGTGTAAAACACAGCAAGACATTTATGTAACTTACAAGGTGATCACCTGTTAAGTCTAGTATCCATCTGACACCATACATAGTTATTACAGTATTATTGACTGTATTCCTTATGCTATACTTTACATCCCCATGACTATTTTGTAATTACCAATTTGTACTTCTTAATCCCTTCCCCTTTTCCACCCATCCCCCCAACTCCCCTTTCATTTGGCAACCCTCAGAATGTTCTCTTTATCTATGAGTTTGTTTTGTTCGTTCATTTATTTTGTTCTTTAGATTCCACATTTAAGTGGAACCATATGGCATTTGTCTTTCTCTGTCTGACTTACTCCACTCAACACAATACCCTCTAGATCCATCCATGTTGTTACACTTGGTAGGATTTCATTATTTTATGGCTGAGTGATATTCCATTGTATATATATATATATATCACCTCTTCTTCATCCATTCATCCATTGATGGACACCCAGGCTGCCTCCGTATCTTGGCCATTGTAAACAATGCTGCAATGAAAATATGGATGCACATGTCCCTTTGAAGTGGTGTTTTGCGTTTCTTTGGATAAATACCGAGAAGTGGGATTACTGGGTCCTTCTTTGCCTCTTGTTATAGCCTTTGTTTTAAAGTCTATTTTGTCTGATGTAAATATAGCTACACCAGCTTTTCTTTCCATTTCCATTTTCATGAAATATCTTTTTCAATCCCTTTGTTTCAGAGAGATTTGTTTTCAAGATATAATGTAACTTCTGACAGTAATAGTGATTATTTGTGAAAACCTCAGGAACTGGAGCAGCCTGTTTTAAGATAATATTTGTTAATGTGATATTATACAGAGTGGTTAAAAGAACCATGTGCAGGTGAGAGAATAAAAATAGGAACGTCAAATAGCTTGCCTAACAGTACCCAGTTTAAGGATCAGAGCTAAAGTATAAACCCTTAGTTTTCTAATTCTGTGAGTTTTCTATTTTGAGACAATTCTTACTTTCAGAATAAAATAATTTGTCTTTGAGACATTTTTTCTGAAAGCCTTTATAATGGACACTAACAGTATAAAGTATAAAGTGACATTATACACTAAGATAAATTTAAAGAAAAATTTGTCTTAAAATCTGTATATTTAGAAACAATCAAACATACATTTTTGGTGTCACTGCAAAATTTTGTTTTATATCAGAATTTTTGCTGAATGGAACATCACCAGATATTTAAATCCATGTCAAAAATTGTCCCCTGTGTGTGTGTGTGTGTGTGTGTGTGTGTGTGTGTGTGTGTTGTGTGTGTGTGTGTGTGTGTGAGGCGGGGCGGGTGGGGGGAAGATACTAAATAAATGTACAGAAAAAGAAAATGACTCTTGGTTGTCTTGGACTTAAAACATCAAAAACTTTATAATACAGGACAGAATTATCTTAAAATATTTTAGAAAACAAGATATACTTTAAAGGTGAAATGCCAAAGCTTGTGACTATGGCAGTGGTTTCAATTTTAAAATTATCCTACCCTCACTGAAAATGTATAATTGACTTTCATGTCCTGGGAATTTCATTTTCTCATTAAACTTTAAGAATAGCAATTCTCCAGTACACATTTCCTGTACTAGGGCAACTTGCAAAAATCAGTTAAGGGACAAGAGTTTTGTATTATGCCAAATTAACAACAGGTAAAATAATCAGATAATAAGAATATTCAGGTGGTGAAAATGAAAGGAAATATAAACAATCAACAAGATAACTGCTGTCATTCTTGACATTTCCAATTCTTAGATTCGAGGGGGGCAACAATTAATACCTGAAAATAAAATTTAAAAACCCACTTAAAGGATATTATGTAGTAATGAGAAGATTTGTTATAGAGCCTGGAGTACCAGTAGCCTTATGACCCAAAACAAGACGACTGCCGTTATCCCGAGAGTGTACCTTCTGCAATTAGTGGAAGTACCAATTAGTCCCTAGAAATGGCAAATCCGATATACTTTCGGCTTGTAAAAAGCTGAATGAATTGGAAAAGACAGAGAAATAAGTGACAAAATGCAGCAAAAAGCAGATTTAGACATAAAACAGATTCTTATTACCATTTCATAAGAAGAGAAATAGCCTAAAAAGGACTGTTTTAACAAGTTAAAAATACATATAGTCTTTGGTAACCTTTTCTATGATCCTACATTTCTGTGATTTCCTTTTCCATGTAAATTTTGACCTCATTTTATAAAATGACATTTAATTTCTCTTATGTGAGTTTGACTTCTGTTTACAAGTTCTAATACAGCTCTCTATGGTGGAATACTATTCTGAAACTAAAAGAAAGGGAAACTATGGTAAGACGCTATCACACTAAATGACAATCCCACTGGATAATAATTTGCAAAGATATATAAATAACGGTAGGTCAGATGCTCACAAAATAATCACAAATGCCAGTGGCTTAGTGTAATCAAAGTTTATTTTTCACTCACATCATAGTCCAAGGTAGGAAGAGAGGTGTGGGAGAGGTTGCTCCACAGTCATCAGGAATGCGGGCTTTTTAAATTTAGATGTTTCTGTGTCATTTTGATTACCCAGACATAGAGAAAGAAAAGCAGAGGTTTTATTTCTTAAAGCAGAGGTTATTGTTTCTTCCCCAGGTTATTACTTCTCTTGCAAATTCTTTATGTTGTTCAATATCGCACTGTGTTCATAATTTTCTTTATATATTTTTTTTTCATGTCCTCAAATATAGACATTTTTCAAATCTGGCTGAACTTTTTTATGGTCTCTTTCTCCATTATCCTACTTTTAGTTTCCAATTTTATTTGTTTAGATAATGGATATTTATTCGTTTTAAAAATTCTGAGTCATCTAATTCCAATACCTGAAATCTTTGTTGATCTGATCTGCTTTTCAGTTGTTTCTGCTTTGTCACTCATGGTGCCTCATTTTCTTCTGCATTTATAATATTGATCCTGTGAAAGGATGCTTTTTGAGGTCTGAGGTGAGTGCTGTGGAGGCCTGTAAGGAGGATTTGTGTTTTCTTCTGCAAGATGACTAAGATCACTATCTTAGTCTAGTATTTCTCTCAGAGAAGCTTTCATTTTAAGTTATTTTACTTCAAGCAGCAAATGTAAATTCAGACAGCAAACTGTTGTAAAGCCTAGACTTTAAGTATGAATTCTAAAACCAGATGTTTTGAGATATGCAATTTTTCTTTCCTCCTTCTCTTTTCCTCTTTCTTCTCCTCTTCTTCCTTGTTTTGCTTCTATTACTATCTCCAGGTGTGGAAAGAACAGAATTATTGCCAACTTCCTCAGTGAGGTTTTCTACCTGTGTCTTCTATTATTCACCCTGTGTTGGATAAATTCTAGGTTTTCTCCTATTCACGCTCCATGAAGCTTTGAAAATGAACTCAAAGTTATAGATAATTAGAAAATCCCTCAAGATAAAAGCCAGCTTGAGTAATTCTCTTATGTCTCTTGGTCCCTGGTCTCATTTGGTTTTGACTATCAAGATTCCTTACTGTATTGCCTGTTTAGCAATTAATTTTCAAAAGATCATTTTTTATATTTTAACCAGAATTCTTAGATATTTTCTTCAGGAAGGTCAGTGAAAGTCTGCAATGCTACCAAAAGATAATGTGAAGGACAAGACTTGCATGGTGAATTTGAATTCATTGTTTTAACCAGCTGCTTTAAAGTACAGAAATTTCTCTTCTGCTTTGAATATTAGAATTTTTAAAAAGTCAAGGAAACTATGCTTAATTAGGAAATAACAAGCTAAATATATATTGATGTGGTGGGAAAGAAGTGGATTCATATAGCTAAAAACAAAATAAACTTCAACTGAGATCCAGAAGGAGCTTGCATGTATAAAATTATCTGAACCACTGTTGCTCCCCCCCCCCCCACCACTTTTCTGTTGTTATTGTTATTGCTGAACTATAATGCAGGACCAGGCCGGCAGCTTGAAAAATGATCAATTAAATTTTCTCATTAGCTGTATTTAGTTCCTTAATTGGCCTTTTTGACTGTGTAATTTCAAGTGATAATTATTTGTGGCACTAGCCCTTTCCTATATCAATGTTATCTCTTAATTAATTCAAGAAATTGACTTCAGATTTTTTTCTATCTTCAGACACAGAAGTCATTTGTGAGTTACCATTCCTTAGACAGCACAGTCAGCAGTACATTGAAAAATGACAGTAAGAACGTCCAATCTCACAAGACTTAAACCACAATAGCATTGATAATAATCTTGAGTAAGCTCTGCTAAGGAAGAATTGAATTATACATATTTTGTGTGAAATCAAAAAATATGGCATTATACACTAGAGGACAAGAGAAAAATGGGAAGAAAATAGAGAAGATATTAATCCATCTTTAAGAGAACTCTCAAATCTTAAATACAGAATGGTAATTGAACCAAAGTTATATATAGAATGTTGAATATTTTGTTTTCAACAGAGAAAGCTATTATAACAGTGATCGCTTTGCAACCCCATATTTCTCATTGAATTGCTGAATTATTCAGGGGAACACAATGAAGAAAGAATGTTTCAGGGGTCAATAATTTTCCATACCTGAGTAGTAATTTCCACCTTCAAGATGAGAATGAGCTACTAAAGCAAAAAGTATGATCATCCAAGAAAAGAAGGTAAGAAATTTGCCATTCAGCTACCATAGCTTTGTATTCTTACCTCAGAAGCTACTTCCCTTACCCAAAGGAAACACATTCTAAGGCCAAAAGGGCTGTTTGCCCCATCCCTTACTCTGTTCTCCAATTCATGTCTGAAACTTTTCTTCCAGCCACTCTTTGTGTGCCTTTACAGGTAACTCAATACTACAAAATGCAGAGAGGCTTATGTAGTTGCTACGTTGGCAATAGGGAAGGATGAGGCCCAGATGTTTTCTCAGAGCAACGTCTCAGGGATCGGTGTTTCAGAGTCACTAACCCTGGTAAAGGAAGAAACAAGCTGCTGGGTACTGTCCTGAAAAAAGTCTCCTCCTCAGAGCAAGATAAGATCTCAGGAAGAGCTCAGATTCCCTCTTTAGGCTAGCGAACCGAAACTTTAAAATAATAAATAAGAAAAATTTGATAGTAAACTTGTAATATAAGTCTCAAACTAAACTCGTAATGTGTAAAGGTGATACTCTAGACAAATTTTCATAAAATCAGGAATAAGACAATAATTAAACATTGAATTGAAAGCAAGATCCAGTATAATAAAGAAAAATAAGGTATATTTACTGAAGAACAAGGACCAAAATGAATATTAAAGGAGAAAATGACTTTATACTAAAACAATCCAATAGTATCAATTCAAGTATTTAAAAAATATATAGAATTTATAAGATTACTAGTAGTGAAGTAAAAATTAAATATAAATAACTATTATGTATGTTCATCATAGCCTGTCATGTTATTTAATTCCTATGAATAAATTTATAAGAAATACGAAGCACCAATATGAAGACTTGATTAAATGCTATGTTTTGGATCTAAGATTAAATTGTGTCATCATATCAATTCTCCATATATTAATTTATAAGTTTAATTCAATTCTAATCAATGGGAGTTTTCTTTTTCTTTCTTTCTTTTTTGGACCTGAACATAATTCTAATGTTTAGCCTAAAGTACACATAATCAATAGCAGCTAAATGTGTTTTGAAAAAAAATACTAATAGATATTCTTAAATTATATCTAAACACATTAATTTTCAATGATTTAGCTGTGTAGAAGGAAATGGTATAAGAATAGATAAATGGGCCAAGAAAATAAAAGAAAATTACAAAGACCCTAATGTATATAAAAATATTATTTCAAGTTAGTGAAAAACATAAAAACTTCAATAAATAGCTATGGGACAACTGGTTAATTAACAAGAGAGATTTACGTTACTTGATCTTTAGTGGATTCCACATGTGTTGAAGCTTTAAATGTAAAAATAATGAAGTATAAACAAATATCTGAGAAAATACAAAAAAAATATATCTGATTTTAGAATAATGAAGCCTTTTAAAGAAGTGAATAGCCGTTAACAGGAAATGTTAATGCTTTCAACAATACAGAGATACACATTCTAAAGAAAAAAACACACAAACACTAAAACAAAATAAAAATTTACATACATATTTTACATATATGCATAAATACATTCATATGCTACATACAATAGCATACGCATTACTTCAGTAGGTAAAAAGGGTCTGGGACACAGACAACTTGTAAATAAAAGCAATTAAATGGAGACTTGCTTTTTAGTGTTCAAGCTCAGTATTAATTAAATGCATATTCAAGTAACAAATACTGCTTTTTGTTAATTAAATTGACAAAATATATTATTTAATAACCCCACTGTTGTTGAGAGTAAAACTAGATATTTACTACATGCATCTTGGAATTTAAAATTAGTAAGACTTCACTGAAAGCCAGTGGAGCAACATGAAAAAGGCTTGCAATGTCTAGGACCTCCAAGCTTTGAATACCCACTGTGCCATTTACAAGTTGTATGACTTTGGGCAAGTTACTTAATCTTCCTTTGTCTTGTTTTTTTTTTTAGGTTAAATGGTAAAAATGAGGACTAAATGAGTTAATACAGGTAAACTGCTTAAAACAGTGCCCATAATCATCACTAATATAATAATAATAATTATTATTATTATTTACAATAGTTTGGCTCTTCTGACACTGAGACTATTTTTTAGCTGTTTGTGTTTGCATCTTTAAATATAAACATTAATTTTCTTAACATACGAAGCTACCGTGTGATAAAATTTTAAAAGTACATAAGGCCTTACTATAAAACTGGAATTCACAGACTTTCTCAAGAAATGTTGCATATCTGGATTAAGCTGCCCTCTTTTTCTGGAAGGGTTAGCACTTATACAGTGGCCGGTTTCTGAGTCTCCAACGTAGAGATTAATTTTAAATGACTACATAGGAAGCTAATGCTAGGGCGTTCACATGTTTGAATGCCCTAATAATTTGGGCCCATCAGTAGAGTCATATGGAAGGTTATATAGTGATCATACTGATATTATATGTAAGGAACCATGGTGACTGGGGGCCAAAGCTTTGCTAAATATTTGGGTGATATGTAGAGGTTGTTCCAAATCGATTAAATTCCCTAATTGTGTGCATTTCTCAGTATACACAGAAAGTGGAACACTGTGGCTTCAAGGTCATAATCTTATATACCCATTGATAGAATATGAAAAGGTTTTTGATTTGTCAGGTACGCTGTGATTTTAATACCTCAAGGAGGAGATCAGGCAGGCATTACACTGTAATGAGTTTTAGTCCACAATAGGATTGCAGAAGGCATAGGAGGGATGAGGGGAAAGAACCTGGGGTTTGGTTTTGTTTGTTTGTGTATTTGTTAGGGAATTAGGGGCATATGCTACACGAAGAGGACTTCCCCTAGTTGTTATTTTACTTGCCGTTTGATTTTGTTGAGACGGAACTAATCACCAAAACTTTCTCCTAAGACACAAGAGTAACTAGTTTAGATTGAAAATTGCAGTTACATGAAATGACCATAATACAAATATTTCTGTGGGATTACACACATAGAGTTGTGAAATATAAAATGAGGAAGAAACCTGAGACTATCATTAAGGTGGTCTTTCTAAGTCTGTCATTTTGTAGAACACATAATAAAATCAGAAAGTGACTTTAATTTTTTGAGCACTCATGGCAGAGATGCAGCTTATCCTCAGGTATCCTGCCTTCCAAACAGAACAACGCTACCAGAGGTGGGGACATTTTCTAAAGATATAGATTACATGTACATGTGAACAAAGATTGTGTTGCACATAAATGAGTACATCACTGTTTGCATTTTCAGGTTTTCTTTTTCTCTTTTTTCATTAGAGTAAAACAAAATACCTCACCCCCTTCAAGAGTGCTAAGGCGACCTTAATGTTCCCTTTAGCTTGACTAAACTTTAGACAGACTTCATCTGATTTTAGGCCCCTAACTCCCTTTTCTTTAAGTATTTAAGAAAATTGTAATTGCACATTTTTTCTCTGGCCCATAGAGATGCAAATCTTTTAGAAAGCCTCTTGCCAGTTTCATACCCACGACTGTTTTTCTCAGTGACCTGGGAGATATCCTTTGAAAAGTAATTATCAAAGAAGATGAGGCCCCTATTTTCCAATCTCTGTGGGAGAGTAGGAGTCTAAGTCCAGGGGACACCTTGTTTCAAGTTGTAACATTATCTTCTGTCATGAAGCTATCAGAAAGTTTATTTTTTTCTTTGGGTAGCGAGGACAATGAGCTAAATTCTTTCCATTCTGCCTTTGTTTCAGTAGAGTTGAAATTAGACTTCTGGTCTCTCTCCCCTAGTACAATGGCCTTGAATAAAGTCTTCTCTGCCTGTTTAATAGTAGAGTACAATTTACTTTGACATCATACCACCTCTAATTTCTACAACACTTCCTGCTCATTTTAGTATAAATTATTACAATTACCATTTGATCTTTGATTTTTTTTTTTAAATAGAAAAACAGTTGTTATCACTGAACAACTATTACTTCTGTTTCATTAGGCTTCCTTTTGCTTCTTACAAAAGTTCTCTAAATCCTACTGGAGTTGATAATTGCAAAGGCTAAATAAAATCTGATTTGCACGATTTTACATCTGAAGTACCACTGTCAAGTGTGAAATTATTTAAGAGACTACTATATCTTCTTCCTTGTTTTCATTTGTTAAAAGTCTGTACAATTTCAGGCCTCTCAGGGCATTATTTTTCTCTCTGACTTGGATGTGAAGAAAAGTGGTATGAAATTAGTAGGCCAACACCCTGAAAGATTAGTCTGACCACTCTATGCACATAATTAGAACTAATTGAATTAGTCCCACTCCTAGCAAAGAAGTAAAATCAATATTATAATTAAAACTGCGTTTCTGCATAATTGGATTTTCAAATGAAACCTCAAAAAGGGGAAGGAGTGGGGAGCCTGTCTTACATGTAAAAGTAATTAATGTTTGTATTAAGTTTATATCTTTAAAATAATCCTGCAGGAATTTGTGGCAATGTCCTTAATTTCATTAGCCAGAGCTGATTATAGGAGTTCCTCACTGTAATCCTTAAAAAAAAAAAGAAAAAAAAAAAAATCTTTAACCACTGAGCTGTCTGGACAATGGTCCTACTTTCCTATATCAAATATTTCAGGTAAATTCAGCATTAGGATTGTCAGGGACCATTTTATTGAATGTGTTTGTTAAATCATATCCAAAATCTTTTTTCCCCCCAAGATCAAAAGAAATCAATTTGAATAGAACCGGGTAGTTTAAGAGCTGATCTATACACTGTTTCTTTCCCTGGAGCTCACTTCCTTTACTTCAAATGCTTTTTGTCACAATTCTACATATAAAATGAAATTGCTTTTCATAATGTGATGTTAGAAAAGATTCACAATTTATTCAAAAAAAGTGACATGATTGGGACTACATGGAGAGCACCACTTGGCATGGGTCCTTTACGAAAAAGTAGTCATTTAGGAAGGTTACAGAGAGTAACATGTGTAGTCTCTTTCCTATGTCAGGAAGACTATTAGATCTGGGGTTGGGATGGGGGAGAATGCATAGATAAATTAAACCTATTCATTGAACTCAAAAAAGTTCTCTTTAGTTGGGGAAAGTATAAATTATACACACAAACAGTAAAAAAGAAACAAGACAGTGCAGGAGATACGCCAAAAGAGTGGCCTGGACATGTAAATAGCTAAATGTAATAAAATGGAAAAATTATTGAAAAAGGTTAGAAGACTCAGTTCAAGTAATATGTGTATATATATATATATAATTTCCTGAGCATGTAAGTCACTTGATCTGTGTAAGCCACAATTTTTTCATTTCTAAATTGAAAAAGTGGGACAAGATTAGAATGTCTCATCCAGTGCCGAAATTCAGTGAAATTCAGAAGAGGGAGCTCATACCTTGGGATGATACGGCTATGGATGATTGATTACATGCGGCAGCTGAAACATGAGGGAACATTGAAAGAGTAACAGGATGTTGTTGGATGAGGGATACAGAAAAGGGACGAAGATGAGCAAAGACAGAGTTACTATGTCTGTTTTGTTCACTTTGGTGTCCTCAGGGCTGATCCTAGTACCTGACACAGCGTGCTGTCTATAATACATGCTTACCGACGTAATAAACTAATTGGGAGGCAGATCCATTGTTCACAAGTGGGATGACATCTGAGAGTCAAATTCTGTGTTCGCTTAGACTCCCAAACAAAGAAACTAAGCACCAGAGACACATTTATGTAAAAACTTTCTTTAATGCCTTACATCAGATGAAAGTGAGCATTTTTCATTTCTATTTCAAATTTCTCTTTGTAATTTGAATGCCAAAAGCTTATTTCAAAATTTCCCAGTTCATATGATTAATAAATGGCAAAATTCTGAATTAAGCCATGCAATTCCCTTTTCTATTTCAGTTAATAATCCAGGGAAAATTTCCTAAACTGGTTCTGAATTTGACCTGTGACGTGCACTTCATGCTCCCCCGTTCTCTGCCATGTTCTTGACTTGAGTTCTGCATTTCCATTCCAATTTTTCAACTCTTCAGCCTTCAGAACAAATTCTCGCTTAAATGATATACAGATAATCTTCTGAAATGCCTCCCATGCCTAGGTATTTTTCGCCTCCCTTGCCACCTTTAAAACTTGGATGCTCATTGCAACTTCTTTCTCCTCAGAGGATTTTTGGGTATGCCCTTACCCAGTTATCTCTGGGATCAATTCTGGATGCTGGAAGAAGGAGCACATTGTGTTGATTTCCCCTGAGCCTGCTAAAGTTCTAATGCTCAAAACAGAAATTCCCTGAGAAGACATCTTTGCTTGCATATCACTTCTTGGCAACAGATAAATTGTTCCTCTATAGTTTTCTCTTTGAATTTTATGTTGGATTGGTTTTTAACTTGGAGACCATTCTCTTTTGAGTAATACATTTTCAATGTGTCACACCTTGAGATTTATTATACCAATACATCATCAGAATGACAGCTGGCCCTGATGATGTATAGCTTAATACATCATCAAAGCAACTTCTCATTCAGGTTACGTATTACATAGGAATGTTAGGTTTTTTCTTTTTTTTTAAGTATGTATTTATGTGTTTACAACAAATAAAAGATGCTTTCAGAGTTTGCAAAACTCTTAGATCTGTCCCATATCTACAATTAAGTAATAAAATGAGCACCGAGTCTCAATAATAATGAATGCCAGCCCATTTTTGCATAGTGACTGATATCTTCCCTATACATTTCTACTTTTTTTTTCAATAAGAAATGTGTATACTTGATAAAAAATCAAAAAGTACAAAGGTTTACACAACAAAGACTATATCTTCATGCTGTCCATATCTGGCTGCTATCTGGTACCCATCTCTAGAGGGAAAACCTTACCAACTATTTTAGAAATAATGTAAGAATATATAGGCATCTGTATATCTATCTATCCATCCATCCATCCATCCATCCATCCATCCATCCATCCATCCATCCATCCATCTATCTATCTATCTATCTATCTATCTATCTATCTATCTATCTATCTATGTATCTATTATGCAATCAATAACATACTCTGCTGCATCTTTTTTCCCAGTTAATAGTATAAATTAGAAATTTCCTCATGTACATACATATAGACTGTTCTCATTCTTCTTGATTTATAGCATACATTCTTCTGCTGTCTTTTTATTATCTCTGTATTCTACAGTGATATGAAAGGCAGAATATCCGTTTTTTTCTTATTTCATGGACATATTCCAAGCTAGAAAAAGAATTTTAAAAATAATTAAAAAGAAAATAAAGTTACTGTTAGTTTTTCTTCACTAACTTATACAGAACTATCTTATGTTTTTTATGGCACCTTACTATTCTACTGATTTCTTTTCTGATCTTTACCCAAGGAGAACTCATTTTTATTAATATGGATTTAAAACTTATTTTACATGAAATATTTAATTAACTGAATCTTCCAAAGCTGATACAAATATCTACATTTTATGTTAGGGATAAACTGAAACTGAGGAGAGAGAAGGGGAAGAAAATAAAGGAATTGAAGTGTGATTACGAGTGTAATATACTTTCAATAATAAGTAGCGACTCTTAAGAGAAATATCCCAAATCATTGCATCACGTTCATGACCTTCTTTATTTTTACTTATGTGCTTGCTTGGAAAATTTAGCTTTACTTTGTGTCATGGACAGTCAAATTAACTACTATAGGGAACATGGAATTTTTTATATTCTCTCAAATGAGGAAAGGTAATGAGGAACATGAGACGTTCCAATATGGAAAGTCTCAGTCTAACCCAAGTTAGGAAAGTAGTTACAATTGAAGACAATATAGATAGTAATTTGAAAGAATAAACCTCTCCTCAAAATCAGAAGGTTTTTTATTGTTTCTATTAAGATATTATGATTATTATAAGCAAGTTAGTTCTCTATCAGTCTGTCACTTAGTTTTGCCTTGCCACCTCCATGACTTATTCTACATTATGTATTATGAATTCATCAGTTTCCTTCTTAAAATAATTGCCAGGTCACTTGTTTTAACACTTAGTTAAACCTAAGGCCACAAAAGGCAGACATTTTGAAACTGTACAAGAGGTTGTTACTATTTTGGCAAAAACACACAATTTTTTTTCCTCTTTGCTCTTTTCCTCGACCTGATTTAACCAATTTATAAATGTGAGAGTGTACCAATATTTAATCAGAGGATTTTGTTTCTCCTCTTAAGAGTAAAAGAAAAAAAAGAATCAAGTATTGCTGCAGGACAAATCTGTGTGTGTGTGTTTGTGTACTTATTTCCAACCTTCAACTCTCTTTTCTGCTCAACACTTCACCACTGTTCTGGAAAGGATACATTTCTGAGTAAAGAATTGTAAACATCTGAAGATTTAACGGGAAGAATTGAATTTGGAGAGGATGGGCAAGAAAACATTTCATCTCAAGAGTGGGGAATGCTTTTTAGAATAAGTAGAAGATCTTAAGGGCATTGGGGACTAAGAGAAAGGAGCCTGACACAGGGCTTCTAGAGAGAGGGAAGTGGGTAGAGGGGGAGGAGACAGGAGTGGAAGAGGGAGAGACAGATTGGATGATGCAATCGGAAATAGCAGTGATTGTCCATTTGGTGACATTTTGTAATCTTTACATTTTTAAAAATAAACTTTCATTAAAATCTACTTAACAGGCAATGCTTTCAGAGTTGTATGTAGTTGAGTGATTATTCTGGCTCTAAGGTGGAATGAGTTAAAATTAAAAGCAGTCATTAGGGCACAACCATTCAGGATTACTTTTGGAAATAATTTAAAAAAATATGACAGAATTAATTGCTGCTTTGAGAAGACAAGGTCAATTTCTTCCTACTCTAATCAGGTAATCCTCAAAAACAAAATGTGTGAGACCTTAGTGATCTTATTTTCCCACCTCTGCTGATTTTGTTAAGTAGTTCATAGCCAAGCTAGAATAGTAGAGCAGAATAGTTAATAACTTAGATTCTGGGGTTCAAATTCTAGCACCAACACTTAATGGCTTGCGCAAATTACCCAATCCCAATTAATCCCAATTTTCTTATCTATTCCTTACCCAAATTCTTAGTGGTTTCTTTTTGGTTTGTTTGTTTGTTTGTTTGTTTTAAGGATTAGGTAAAATATCAAATTTTAAAATTAATTTGTGAATTAAGTCTTCTTTGTGCTTAAGCAATCCATCATTGGCCAAGTAGGAAGATGACAATTGGTACAAGACCTCATTTTTAGTTGAGTTCATGAAGCATTAGGCAAAAAAAAGTGCTGAGCCAGATTCTGCATATTCTGAGAAACAGATTTTTTTTACTTAATATGTCTGCCTCTTGTGCTGCAGTTTAGGTACTAGGGTTTATCAGTAAAATAAGACTGATATTTTGTCAAGTAACTTTAGAGGGAATGTTAAAATCAAACTACCGTAAGTCCTGATCTTCCCCTGTACTCTATATGTCAATTACTTGTAAAACTTTTCATTAGATTTGTCAGATAATATATCTGATATACATTTTTGTTTTGAAAACATAGCCTTGAAAATGTAGCAGATGATGTCTTATATAAAATATGACTAAAAAAAGAATAAGCAAAGTCATTTAAAGGGTCATTCTCTGATGCATTGATCAAGATGTTATTCATATATAGTTGTAAGTTGAAATTTAGGAAATAATTATCATTTTAATTGATCCATAGTTTAAAATTAGGTTTCAGAATATCTACTTATAAGATTCAAAAATTTAAAAATATAATGTATATTAAATATTTCTTAATACAAAAATGGAAGCATATCTAGCTGTAATAAAAATAGGAAATACTCATCTTCTATATCTTGACAGAATAAGAGAAAATATTTCTGAGTATTAATACAAATACAAATAAATGTTCTTTTTGGAGGCAAAGACATTTCATTCTATTTTTTTTCATTCACTTTATTAATCCTTTACTTTTATTATTTTAGGTGTAACCTAATGTCATATCTTTAAATTTGTGCATAGCACAACTTGAGAAACCATACAGTTGGACTTAGCTTTCATTTAATTAACCGTATCATTCGTCAGTTTACCTTTATTGATGCCTATCCATTTAAAAAGAGAAAGAGGGGAGTATTGTCGATAAGACTCTGAAATTTCTCCCTTTCTTGATCATCTATGAACATTAAAACTATCAAGTGTTACTCCACATTAATGACAAACCTGTATGGAGTCAATTCTATTTATTTTCCAGACAGTTTTCAGTGCTTTATGTGTGCTATTTAGTCTTCCCCACAAGTCTTTGAGGAGAGTATTATTGCCATGTGTTTACATAAGAGAAAGATAAGTTAATACCCCTTCCATGCTCAGGATTCATAAATAAACAGTCCGTCTCATGAGGCGTGACAATTAACCACCAAGCCTTCATAACAAACCATCTCATTATGTATCATGATATGTCCGACTTATTATTAAATATAATTTGAAGTAATTATAGGACACTATATTTAATGTTGTTTGTGATTTTTTCATCTTTTCAAACAAATCAAGATGTTTGAAAAATTAGAACACTGAAATACTTAAAATATTCTTTTTTCTAAAATATATTTGCTTGAATTATTTTTAATATTTCTGCTCATCAAAAGAAAAACACAAACAAATTTTTTGATGACTCATCTATGTTTCTGTTTGGATTTTGTCTAAGAAAAAAAATAGAACGGACAGAGAAGAGCTGTTTTCATTTTTGCAATTGCTATAAATTCTAAATATGTTTGAAATGTCAGTGCACACAGCTTACCAACCTGTTGGTACCAAGTGAAGTTGGAATTATTAATGAGAGACCTTTGCCGACAAATGTGAGGGATAGTGAACAATACCTTTCCATAAGTACAAATTAATCATATATCAAATGACAAATGTCCTATGATTCTGGTGGGAAGGATAAAAATAAGGAGGAAAGTGGAAAGTAACACTTTGCTTATCTATTTACTATATGAAAGGTAGAATTCTGGCAAAGGAGGAATAAAGGTCAAAAGAAAATGGGGCGAGAAGATTGAGAGATAGAGAGAAAGGACAATTAGAAATTAAATGGAAAAGTAGGAGAGAAAACAAAGGAATAGAGAAGAACTCAAGGAAATGAATTGAAAGGGTAAGGAAAACTAAATCGAGAAGAGTATGAAGAATCCCACATCCTGAGTTTGGTGGCTTACCTTATCTGAACAAAAATCTCCAGCCTAATTTTTGGGGTCCTCTTTTCTTTAGTCTGTAATGTTTGCTATTAGGGTTTCACAAGAAATTACCTTCAGAACCCTTATAGTATATTAGGGATTCTGTTTTTGCTATCAAAATCAAAGATAATAGAATTTGAAAAATTGTTGGATAACTTCAAGCTCGTAAGGAAACACCTTTCTCGGCAATGGTTGTTGAAAACGACTAAAGAAACATGTTTTTCCCCTAAAAAAATTTAACTCTATACTGAAGCGAAAAACATAAATAGCAAAAGAGAACAAGTCAAAAAGGCACAGTTTTGAAAATAAAAATATAAAATCTGGTATTTTCAAAATACTCCACACTTCATCAGCAACAGAACCCTCTATATATCAACTTAGTCTCTGAAAAAATTTTCCTTTCTCCTTATTGATGGTAACAGTCTGGCTTTTCCAAGGATACTGATCTCCCTTGTAGTTTTATTCTGTAGTGGATTTTTTTTCCTCCCACACTCTTTCTTACCACAGGACCTAGTGTTAGGTTAGGGTGTCACCCCTGCTATTTCCAGACCAATTTCCCTCTCTCTTCTCTAAAACTCTACAGATGTGACTCTCATGTTGTCAGATTATTCCACCCATGAACCCCTCTTCGTTGCCTCATTCCCTTACTGCGGAGTGACTCATCTCACTCTGAAGATATTTAGCTTCCATCTCAGTCTCCCAAATCACCCCTGCTTTAATTATTGATTGTATAATCCACAAGGATGATCCTTCCCATGGCTAGACCTCCAGTGAAACTTGTTCTGAGTTTACCTCCATGAAATACTTAGACTCTGTCAATGAAAATAACTGAAACTTTCTATAACCTCAATTGTAAATGTTCCTTTCTTTGACATCTCCTCTAGGATTTTCCTGAACACTTTGATTCCCTGGGGCCAAAAATCCAATGATTCTAATAACTTCATACTGCCTCTCTTCCTGTTCTGTTCTCCCAGGCTTTTTAACCCAGCTTGAGTTATTGACCATCACTAAAAACATTTTCTTATACACACGTGCAACTTCTTTGCCTCCCTCTCACTTGACAAAACACCAATTCTGGAAAAATTCAACTGCCTACTGCATACATTTTCTTTTGTGAAATTGACTATGGCTGGGGAAAGATCTAGAATCATGCTGATTGTTTTCACCTTAAATTAATAACTACTAATTTCAAATGAACACTAACTACTTCCAGCATCATACAATCCCTTAGCTCATTCATTATCTCACTGTCTTATGAGACAGTTTCAAACATTTCTTCTATCTCAAATTTTCACTTATTTTTAGCCAATGGCATTATTTCCCAATTCACTGAGAAAATTGAAAGTGATGAGAGAAATGCTACAAACTCCTTCCTCACATCCTCCATCTGCATCTATGTGCATGTGCTCTCTCCCCTTTTGTTCCTATAAATTGACTCTCCATGCCCCTATCTGAGGCCTACACTTAAATTTGTGTACTAGAGTCAGAATCATCCTTTCTTGCCT
This sequence comes from Rhinolophus sinicus, assembly GCF_057876585.1. Taxonomy (NCBI): domain Eukaryota; kingdom Metazoa; phylum Chordata; class Mammalia; order Chiroptera; family Rhinolophidae; genus Rhinolophus; species Rhinolophus sinicus. Next base: position 68,550,645 of record NC_142516.1, on the reverse strand, counting down.
ACTCAAGAACATCACTCAGCCATCTCCTCCCTTCAGTGACGCCCATCCCATCATCAAATCTCCCCTTTCTACTTTCCCATTATGCTGCTATTCCCCAAAATAGCATGCTGCTATTAAAAAAAAAAAAAAGCAAAAAGAAAAGGAACTTTCCTACCCCTGCTCTCCTCATTTATTACCCCATTTTTCTGTTCTCCTTGTAGAAAATTTCTCAAAACAGTTATTTATAGTTTCTGACACCTATTCTTCCTATCCTCTCCTCTTCTCTCAGCCACCCTCCCTCCTCTACTGGAAACTACTACTGACATGATTATCAATGCCCTCATATTGCAAATCCAATGGTCCCGTTTCAGTTTTCAAATTTCTTGATCTATTACCCACATATGACACAGTTTACGACTCCCTTCTTAAAATTCTCTCTTTACTTGATTTCTTTAACATCATATTCATTCCTCTGCTTTTTTTTTTTTTTTTTTTTTTTCTTATTTTGTCTTTGGAACTTCTTAATCTCTTTAATGGAGATTCATCCTCATCTTCCTGACCTCTTAATGTTCAAATTTCCCAGTTCCTACAACCTTCTCTTTTTCTATCTATACTGTCTTGAGATCTTATTTGGCTTTGTCCATTAAGTACCATCTATACATTGATGACTGACAACTTTGTATTTCTAGTTTAGATCTCACCTTGGTCTCCAAACAAAATTGCTGCAATGTCTGAAAGGCGTCTAAACATAATGATTGGTACAAGCCAGAACTCCTTATTTTCTACTTCCACACAAATCAGTTCCAGCTCCAGTCATCCCCATTTTAGGTAGTGGTAATTTTATATTTCTAATTGCTCAGGTCAAAATATTTCTGGAGTCACACAGTGATTTTGTTTATTGATTCCTTTAAAATTTTGTTTCTAATCTCATATTTTACATAAGAAAATCCTGTTGGCCCTATCTTCAAAATATATCTAGAATCTCCCCATTTCTCACTACCTCTCATTATAATCACCCTGGATCTATCCATACTCACCTTGCCCTGAATTATTGCAATAGCCTCCTGCCTGGTCTCTTGCATTCCATCTCTTCTATTTCTGTTCCCTAACGTCTATTCTCAACAAAAGACTGAGTAGATCTACAAGCATATCAGTTAGAGGTCATTTTTCTGCTCAAAAACTGTCCAGTAGCTTGTGGTTTCATTTGGAATGAAGGCTAACATCTTTAAAATAGTCTAAAAGGCCTGTGTGATTTGTCCTCTTACCTTTTATCACCTCTCTGACTTCCTGTTCCACTAATTCCATCCTTCCCACTTTTCTTCAGCTATACAGATCTTTAAATATTAGGCAGACTCCTGTCTCTGCAATTTTGCGTTGTATATACCTGTTATCTGTGATGCTGTTCCCCTAGATTGAGGAATCTATACACATGCTGAGCTGTCTCGCCTCCTTTAAGTCTTTGCTTAAATATCTTCTTGAGAGTTCTTCTCTGACCATCCTGTTTAACTTTGGCTCACCCCATCCTATCTTGGCTTCTGGTCCTCCTCCTTTGCTTTAGTTTCTCAATCGCATACTTTACCTTCTAACTTACTGTATAAATTTATCAACTTTTGCATTACAGAAGCTCTATGAAAACAGGGGTTTCTGACTATTTTATTTACTAATGAATTCCCAGTACCTAAAAAGTACCTCGTATATAGTGAGAAAGCAATACATATTTTTAGCTGTTGAGTAAATAAATGAGTGTTTGAATAAATGAATACTGTTAACTGAAAGCTGCTTCAATTTACGTCATATGCTATATTGAACTTTCATTTTGGATTTGTATCTCCTGTCACTCTCCGTGAACAATTAGGGGACCACTTTGCTTTTACCTAATGCCTAACGGCTTGTGCTGTCTGACACCTTGCAAAATGACGTTTTAGGAAACTAAAACTTTAGATTAAGAATCACTCTTTCCAGTATAGATGCTGATTTAGCAGAACTTTCTCAGTCTGTTCACATCTTGACGTTATTTGAAATGGACCTTGAACAGGGCAGAATGTCATGACACTATTCATAGACACACACATACACTTAGACACAGTGCATTCTTTTAATTCACTTTTACCATGTTTTGGGGGTCAATAAGCACTGTTTACTATCACTCCTTTCATACTTGTTAGCACATGAATATAAGTTACTGTGATACCTAATGGCAGCAGTGTAGCTCTATTTTTAAGGAAGGAAGCTAGTTACTTCTGATGCCACTGAAAGTTCAATAGAAAACGTTTGAAAAATATTCACTGGACTAGTTCAGTTGTCCAAAATTGTGACTGTCACCCAGCCAAATTAATTCTGAGTCCTTAATCATGATTCTAATGATCCTGACACGTTTCCTAAATTCTTTAACCATTTTCCTCTCATCAGCTATTCTGGGGAGAATCCTGAGCCATTTTCCATTGCTATATATACTCAGGTTTTATCTAGTTCACAGTATTTCTTACTATATAAAGCATATTTAGAAAGAGATTTAATTTTTAAATCTCATCACTGTACTTGACTGTTATTTGAATGCCTACTGTTCATACAGAGTGGCTATTATATTTGGTTTATGATTTAGTAATCGACTGTGCATTTTTCCAATTTAGGGATCAAGGTACATTTGGGTCAAAATCTTACCTTAAAACAATTGAAAATTCAATATAATTAATTATTTACAGAGATTGGTATTTCTTCAAACCAAGGGAATATTACAAGAGAGACAGTGGCTTGGTAGTAAAAGCTGCATATTTGTTAATGGCTGAATTTCAGGAAGACAGAGTCTTTTAAACTTCTATTATGGTATTTTCAGCCAAAACATTTGCAAATCCCTGTCCTTGATGGAAACATAATGGTGAAACTGGGCAGCAGTTTTCAATTATTATAGCCACATTGTCTATATGACTTTGCTGAGCTGATCTTGACTTATTCTAACCTTAAAACAAAACAAAACAAAAAATAAATAAAACAAGGAAAAATCCTTTATTCACATAAGAGATGCATTGCCAGGATAAATTAAACTATTTCTATTCATAATATTACTGAGTTTTTGGACAAATGGCGCCATATAAATGCAAAGTGCTATTGTTCCTTTTACAGAGTCTGAAAATAGTGTAGGAGGGATGAGGGTTGTGGGCAAATAAAATGTTTATGTTAGCTTTATTTCTGAATAAAACTACTTTGGAAATATGTAAGCTTAATCACACTTAGTTTTCCCTCCTAACAATTCAGAGCACATTTATCTTTGTTCCTCTGTCTGCAAAGCAGAATACTTATGTGTAGCGCTTGCTCGGGATCTTGATCTCCAGCTCATGAAAATGCTTCAGCTCGCTGCGCCATCACAGGGAGCCATTTGACAAATTGAGCATTTGAGTTATCACAATCTCATGTGATCTCCCCACAATGCCGCACACCTCTTATCTGATTCCAATAGCTCAGGGGTAGCTTAACACATTGCATTTATCTTTATTGTGATTTAATTTTTGAGCAGTCAGGATCCTGAGTGGAAGGAGAAACTGCTCGAATTTCAAAATCATGGTGCCCTGCCTGCTAATTGCTGCTTCTGCTAAATACTTGAAAAGACACCCACCATGCCATTTTTGACACCCAATCCATTCAAGTCTTGTGTCGGCTCTCCTGACTTCAGCTGCTGTTGTTGGGTTCTTTGCCCTGATTCTTCTCTCAAGTGATGCCAGGCCGTAGAACAAAGAACCCCTCATGATATCAGAGTCCTGTAAACTGAGTAGCGAATGGCTGGAGAAATAATCCCATTTGATTTCTCATAACCTTTTGTGTCACCACTACAGGCTCTAACCCCAGCTTGTATTGCTCCCACACCTGAGGTAAACAAGAGGAAGAATTTTTGTGCATAGCTATTGACAGGCATTCCTCGAGCTGCAGCATAGCCTTCATCAAAGATAAAACCAAACATTGAAGAAGAATAAAGGATCCATTTATTGGAGGTGAAGATATACTCTGGTGACAAGTGGTAGAAAGTGCAGCAGGCTGAAACTCAAGAGATGTGGCTTCTGATAGTGATACCATCATAGGAATTGAGTAACATTCAATAAGCTGCTTTTTTGTCTTTTAGTAATCCTTCGTATTATGAGGTGGACTAGATAACTTCTGAGGGAGTAGTCTTTAATATCTTGCACATTAAAATAAATGCTTGTTGGTTGTAAAACATTGTAAACCAATTTACATTTAAAGTCATAAATTTAAAGGTGATATATGTGCATACCTAAAATTCACTTTAATAATGCCTTTAACTTGCTCATTCTCAAAGAGTATAGGGCACATGAATTTATGTAAGTATGAGGCCGCTCGATTGTTTAAGACTACTACAGTAAAAAGTATTCAGCTTAGCAAAATACTCAAGGCATGCGAGAACTGAGACGGTCAGGATTACCATCTCCCATTCCATGATCACTCAGAAGCATGTGGGCCCAATGATTAAAGTTGCTGATATTTGATCATTTTTAAACCACAAGAATGGCGATTTCATATAGTTCAGCTTAGTAGTTAAACTGTTCATACTCTATTTCATGATTGTGGCTAGCTGAATAAACATAAATGAAGTGTGGATATGATGCAAATTCCTCTGTAATGGTTTTTAACAGTTTGATGGCTGCTTCCAGCTTTTCAAATGACATTTAATGCATTTTCTTACTATGAAATTAGTGCATGCTACAAAAAAATTCCATCTAACGTGTGCCTTTACAATATTTATGCAAGATATCAGACTTTTGAAAAGCAAATGCATTTTTAAAAGTAGTTTTATTCTGATTATTTTATTAGAGAATTTTGCTGGAAGAGCGAGAGTGGATCTTTCACACGATTAGATGGGATTAAATGTTCTCATGTGCCTCATTGCTAGCCTGAAGATTCTGATTTTAACACTTCAGAGAAGATGGAAGCATAGGATTTTTGTTGCCTGTAAAGTAATTGAGAGATACTCAAGTCCACAATGTTATAGAAAGAGCCTAAGAACTAAATTTCCAGTATTGCTCTATTAATATCTCCTTGTATGACATTGAGCAAATCACTTCAACTTTCTGATCTTCATTTTCCCATTTGTAAACTAAGGGAGTAGTATACGATGATAATATATTTTCTTTAGCTCTAAAGTTCTATGGATACATGAGTCTTTGAGATAGATATAAATTCCCCATCACTAATAACTGTGGTTAAATTCTCTTAGGAAAACCCTGAATACTTTATTTTGCCTCTGTCATACGTTGTTCTGCCAAGAAAGACAGAGATCAACATTAAGCCCTTCAAAATGAACTAATTTCAGTATTCAGAAGGAGCTCTTAAATTAAAATGAAAATATATTTTCCAATTTACTTTACCCTTCATGTTCATGTATTGATCTTAATAACCACCCAGTCTCCCTACACCAAATAGCATGAACATTCAAAAGTATGAAACGTAGTTGCTCAGCCTTCTATCCATTTAGTTAAAAGAAGATTTTGAGCAGACTGACTCAAAGATTATAAGAGTGTAATGAGAAAGATTTGTGAATATGTTTCTTTGGAGAGAGCTATTGCTCTTCTGTAAGTATCCACCTGCCAAGGCTTCCATTCTACAGAATTCTAAGGGGTGCTATCCTTACCTTAGCCTCACGATAATATGCTCTTTCTGTTTCTCTTTTGTCTTTTTTATGTTTTCTCTTTGGTCTCAATTGACTAAGGGTCAATTTATTGTGATTATAGGTATTGCTTGATGAGGTGAGCCTAAATTTTGTAAAGGAAATATAATTATGTATGTTTACCTTTTCTGACGTAACACTTCATTTGAAAATATGCATTTTAATAAATTTTTGAAGATGTAATATATTTTCTTGCACACACACACACACACACACACACTACCACCATCACCAATCTATGATGATGCATTTTGTTTCTCAAGAGTAAAGTCACTTGAGGAAGGGAAATTATGATACTCTTTCATAGTGGTGGGATTTAATAAAATATGGGTTTCTAAATTCATTCACTTTTAGGTTTATTTTCATACTATGATGTCCTCTGGTTGCTCATTTTTTGTCCCAACACAGGGAAGCTTTTAATATCAAGTAGATTTCTAAAGTGAACTGTCCATGTTTTTCTATATTTAGAAATATATGTTAATTTTTTGTGAGCATGTAAATCATCCACTAAGACTATTAGTGGATAAATGCCAAATTGATCAAAGCATAGAAAGGAAAGACCCAGTGGTAACCACTGCCTATCCATATTTCCTTTAGAAGTGAATGTGCTTGCTCATTTCCAAATACAAAGTCCAGGTCCAAAAGTTATTAGCATTAGTCATAAATTGATGTTAACTACAAAATATTAATTATGTTTTTGAGTTAAGACAAATGATTTAATATTACCTAGGTATTCCCTGATTACATTCTGTAAAGAATATGATATATTAGGGTCAGATTTGGCATTAGATTAGGAAAGCAGACTTATCTGGCAGGGTTCTGTCTTTGTATTAAGGATCATAGGAAATAGGAAAGAGACTGAGAGAAAATAATAAACCAGCTAATACTGACCTGTGATATGCCTGTGGTTTCATTATTGGAAAAAAAAATGCAACACACACACATAAAAGGTACCGATTTCTCAAAGGAAAACAACTAAGAAGGGGCTTCTAGTATATTGAGGGTGTCCAACTCAAAAACATTTTTTAGTTGCAAGTGAGAGAGAAATAACCCAAATTTTCTTAGGAAGGAAAATAAGAAGATAGTATTTTCTCATATAACTAGAAAATTTGGTGATGTATTTGTCTTGTGAGGCTCAGCTATATCCAGAAACTCAAAAAATATCTTTTCTTGGCTCTGACTTCCTCTAACATTGATTTTATTTTGCAGACAGGCTCTTTTCACACTCTTATCTCCAGATTCATATTCTTTTCCTCTTAAATTCATTTAAAAAAATTTGGCTGTATCCAAAATATCCTATAGGAAAATACATTGGCTTGATCTTTTTTTCCCATTCTTATTTTCTGATAGAAGACAGACCACTGAGACATGGAAAGAGGGTGAAATTCTCCAAAGGAATAGAAAGTAGGGAGTGGAAAGGTGTTATGGACAAATAAAAACTATAGTTATCTTGCTATTACATTTTACCTCAGATTACTACATATTAGTGTTACCCAAACTCTGTTACATGGATCACAATTGACCCATGAAATACTTATCAATGTTCTGTGGGGAAAAATAGTTTATATAATCAAATAAGTTTGGAAAGTGTTTGATTAACAGGATATTAAAATTGCTCTTTTTCCACCTTATTATTTACTAAGGTGCAATATATATATATATTGCACACACACATATGGTCATGAATGAAGAGGGAGACAGATTTTCACATACAAAATTTACATACGAAATGTCCAGGAGCAAGTTCAATGACCTTTGGACCCTCTGCCTCAGTTAGAGAATATAAACTAGTAAAAAGAGGGAGGACTTTTGAACGCATAACTTTGGCAATAGCTGTTACTATGTCGAATCTCCACTCATTAACGCTTCCATTCTGCACAATTCCATGGGTGTCCTAATTTCTGTGAATGACACCCTCATTCCCAAACCTCAGTCATTCACATAGATTATACGACATATCACTTCCTGTTTTTATGCAATACAGTATCTCTACCAGTCATACACTCACCAGTGGGGATCACTGGGTTGTCCTACCCTCTTTCAAGTCTAGTGAAGAAGACTTTTATGGAACTCTCAGAGAGCTGAAAATATGCTCTCTGAAGTCTGGGCACTCTGAAGATTGCTTCCTGAGTCCTGTGTAAGAAAATGAAAGTGGCCTTTGGCATTAGGTAGAAGAGATTGCATTGGGATTGACTGGTAGGCTCAGAGTTTATCAGGGTAAGGGATGCATGAGTGTTTCCTGTTCCCTGTAGGTAGATATGACCATGTAGGACAGAGAGCCAAGGTGGAGTAAGTAGTCTTGAGACCTGGCTGGAAGACCCACCTGGCTAGGCAGAAGGACCCAGTAGTAAACAGATGGACTCAATTATGGGATATCTAGAAACTGGGGTAGAAGGCAAAATTTAGTGGGTACAATAAACTTTTAGAGAGATTCCCACCAAGAGTTCTTTGCCCATGAGACCAAGAGATAAACTTCTCTTAAAGAACATGAGCAGTTTTTTTTGTTTGTTTGTTGTTGTTGTTGTTTTTTATTATTATTAAATCTTTTCCCATGCCCTTATTGCTTTTCCATTCACCTCCAAATCCCAGAGGGTCAGAACATGATGCAGAGGAGAACCAGGAGAACAATAAGTTAAAGGATGTACTTGTAACTACCTTGTTTTTCAGGGTCAAGCAGGCTGGGGCTGAAATTGGAAAGAAGATATGTTATATCAATCTCAAAGTTTTGATTCATATCTTGTAATAGACACTCTCATTATGTAGTGAAACTGTTTTTGAATAAAAGTAACTCTAGGACTATGTAATCGTTATTTAATAGTAATTAATAGAGAAGAGTCATGCTCTTCCTGAGGTTTTCGTTTAGGAGCTAGGTGAGGTTAATTTTATTGCATACATTTTAAAGGGACAAGCAGGACTGTATTTGAACTTTGATTAAATCATGAATGATGCATGTTTAACATTTCAGATATACAAAATTAAACAAGTTTTTTGTTTGTTTTTAATTAGGGTGTTTTTCAGGGCCATTCATATGCTATTCAGTTTGAGAATTCCTAAGACAGGGTTATAATAAATGGTGTTTCCCAAATTATTTGACCCTGGAACCATTTGTTCATACTTCTCAAAGAATGTAATATTGCATAGCACTGAGTTTGGGAATCTCTGTAGCATGCTAATAGATAAAGAATGAGTAATAAGCAGTGCAGATCTGAGATTATAGGATAAAATGTTGAATAACCTCCTTTGGTATTCTCTAAAACTTGGTAGTATAGAATAAGAATACACTAAAGGAAAATTATGCCCTATTCAAAAGAAACATCTGTTATATCAGAGGGCAGAGAAAGTCTGAAAGTGAAAAAAATATATACACATCCTCAGAAATCCATGAAAATTCAAGTATGGAAAAGAAGTGATAGCACTATGAAAAATTAGACTGTAGTCTAATCTGTTGTATAGAGGAACTAGAAACTGCTTTGTGTGTGCAGAGCATACATTGTCAAAGATGCAAATTAGAATACTGATTTGAGGCTTTAACCATCTGGACATTCACTGGACGCCTCATACAAATATATATATATATATATATATACATATATATATATATATATATATATATATATATATATGTATATATATATTTGTGTATATATATTTATGCGTATATATATATATCTTGACATATATATAATATATATATTCTTAACTTGACTTAAATATATATATATATTTGTGTATATGTATTTGTGTGTATATATATATATTTGTGTGTGTATATATATATATTTGTGTGTGTATATATATATATATATATATATATATATATATATATTCTTAACTTGACTTTTTAAAATTCAATCTCCCAGAAATGGGGGTGGGGTGGGGTGGTGATAGGGTGGAATCTAATCAAACAACTAGCATCTAAACAACTAGCATGGAAGTAATTCTTTTGGACAGAAGATTTGGTTGCTAACTTAAATTAGTGGGAACTTTGGGGAAAAGAAATAATATTATTTTGTAGTCTACATGGTACAGAAAATGTAAGCTGCAGAATAATCAGAAGCACATTTTAGATTTTTGAGAATACAGTTTTTAAATATTTAAATGAATCAAAAACATCATTACAGCATGAAATTCTGGAATGGACAATGAGTAAAAAGTCGAGAAAAAAAAAAAATCTGACCTAATCCTCCAAAAAAATTGGGAGCTACCTAATGAAATTTATTGGCCACTGAGTAAACTCTCTAGTGACCTCATAATTTAAAGGAGTAATACACGAAATATAAATAGGAAATGTAACTATCTATATATGTGTGATATTCATGCACTAGCAAAATTTGACTCAAAGGGAGAAGTACAAAATTAACAAAGGTAATCACAAAACTAAACACAGCAAAAGATAACTTGTAAAATTGTGATCAAAGGCATGCCAGCTAAAGGCAACACATAATCCAAGATTTTATTGTGCTGTAAAGAACTGTCATGGGACAATTAGCAAAATCTGAATAGATCCTGTAAATTGAAAATAGTACTATAAAAATGTGAATTTCTTGGTACTTGTACTGGGGTTATATCAGAAATTGTCCTTGTTATAGTCTGTTGAGCCATGTCACATAGAAAAGAAAATGTGATTCCATTTCATTAAGTCCATGCTACTCAAATGAGAACATTTGAATCACCAAGTCAAGTAAATTGTCATAATTTATACCACATTATTTTCTCAAAATTTATGACTTATAGTAGTTTGGTTCATACTGGAAACATGACTCATCTGTATACCTTTATCGCTTAAGTTTCTAATTATCAAACTGCTTTCTTGTTGAATAAAGTAACATGCTATCATCCTATTGCTAATATCATACAGATTTTTTATTAGAGAATTTGTTTGGAATGAAGTCTGTGACTCTTTTCAAGATAACGTTCATGGAACCTTTGACTTGCCTTTTTAATATAGTCCTTTTGAATTCCAAGGTTGTTGGAGAGCTGACAACTCGACATTTACTGGCAATATTCTTCTGGATTAAATATATTATTTCTATGGACTTATATCTTCCTCTTCTTGTATTTCTGTTCTTTTTGTGAAGTACCTTAGTGACTATATTTCCTACTTTCAGAAAGTGGGCACAGAAGGTCAATATCTGAGTCTTTTATGTTTGAAAATATGTTTATTTGCTTTCATTCTTGATTGTTAGTTCAGCCTGCTTTAAAATTTTAGCTACAAAATAAAAAAAAAAATAATAATCCTTCAGAACTGTAAAGCTATTGCTCCATTATTTTCAAGGATACTGTCTAATATAAATCGGAATCTTATTTTAATATAAGGAACTCTTCCAGCATCCTTCACCTGACTGTACCCAAAATATTTGTTAAGACTTTTTTCCCCTTGAAATATTGAAGCTTTATAAGACTATGTCTCATGGTTTTTTTGTTGTTGTTGTTGCTGTTGTTGTTTTTTTGTTGTTGTTGTTTTTTGTTTTGTTTTGTTTTAACTTATTCATAATGATTGAGCCTTGGGAAATCCTTTCAGCATGAAGAATTCAGTATTCCTTTATCTTAAGGAAATGTATATATACCAGGAGTGCCAAAAAAAGTATGCACAAGACCTGTATTCATCTTTTGTTATCGGTATATATTGAGTATTGCAACTTTAATACAGTTTTTTCCTTTCTTAAAGGAAGAAACTTTTTTTTGAGATATACATACATTATATGTCCCCTTCTACTGTTTCTGCTATTCTTATAAAATATAATAATTTTTATTTAAAATTACTTTATTCAATATCTTTAAATAAAAACCATGGAATATTCTGAATTTAGTTTTTATGTCTCTTCCCCCCACCCCCCACTTCTTTTAGTTTCCTTGACTGTGTCTTCCAGGCTAATACTATTTTTAAAATATTGTGTTCTAATATGTTCTAATAAAATTTTATGTATATGATATGCAGAGGCAATCACATTACCTATAAATAATAAAACATTTTCTTAAACTTTCATTATAATCCTTATAACTTTATAGATGCATTTTCATTTTTATTCTTGGTGAAGCAAATATTGCACTTACGTGCTTTATATTCTGTGGGGGAGAGGTTCTGTATTGATTTAATAGCAATCAAAGTACAGTGGAAAAAAATGCATGGAAACAACAAGTTTACTGAAGTGTTAGCACCGTATACAAAAGGAAGTGGCAGTCATCAAAACATGAGAAGAGTTGAAAAACCAGGAAATCTATCTTCCCCATTTGCTGGGTGTGAGTTAGGAACAGACGTGTACAGATGTGAAACATAAAATTGTTTCTGAATAATGACTAAATTACAGAAAGCTAAGAAATAATTGACAAAGCACAGTACAGAACATATCAAATGCAAAAAGGTAAGAAAATAAAACTGAAATAAGATGTAAAGGGACCATAGGACAAACTGATAAGTATTGAAGATAGGCACAGGTGATACAACAAAATATAATGGGAGTTAAAAGAAAAACAAGCCAATGGAACAGAAGATATATTTAAAATCATAAGTCAGGAGGAGCCCTTAAAATAAAAGAGGATCTGAATCTACATATTGAAAGATGTATTCTGTACCAAAGAGAATTGATCTAGAATCATCAGTACCAAGCTATTTCCTGATAAAATTATTGAAGTAAAAGAAAAAGAAAAAATACTGTTAGCAGCAGGCCAAAAATACATTCATTCGGGATTTTCTAAGTTACACTACAGTAACAAAGTACCTCAAAAGATAATGCCATTTTATTGGAGAGTTGAGTCAGAGAAGGTGTAGAAAGGAGGAGAGTGAGAAAAAGATACATTCTAATTTTATTGTTTATCAGTTTGGAGAACCAAAAGATACTGTCTAAAAAAGAGGGATATGAGAGCATCGTATTTTGGTATTAATATAAAGTTTAACAATAGAGCAAAATAATAGAGTATCATAAATATCAAAATATTAAAAGAAAAATAAGTAAAAAATACTGTCTACATAGTGAAAGACATATAAAGCACCAAATGTAACATAAAATAAATACAGACCTGACAAAAATTTTTCATGTCAAAAAATTTAAGTATGATTAAATGGCTTCTTAAAGAAAAAAGATTCAGATTGCTCACAAGGCAAAATTAAGTTATCTGTTGCATACGAAAGACCTGTGTAAATGAAATAATTCAGAAAGTCTGAGGGTCAAGGACATAGTAGGTATGTGGGGGAAAAAGGGAGTGGATACAAAATTGGTAATAGACAAGGTGGAACTCAGCCATAGAAGTATTAAACAAGCAAAATAAGGCAATTTATAATCCTAAAAGCTACAATTTACAATGATGACATGACATTTATGAGTATTTATCCACCAAACAGCAAAGCAGAAGCTGTCATAAAGCAGAATCTATCAGAGATCTGAGGCAAATAGGAGGAAATAAAAACATAATAGGAGACTTCAGTATACTCTCTGTGCCAAAGATAGATCCAATAGTCAAAACAGCAAGACTACAAAAGACCTAAACAACGGAAGTAATAAAATAGATCTTACAGGTATATAATGAACTCCGTATGCTACAAATGAGAATTAATAGATTATTTTAAATAAAATTAGAACTTAATAAGCTAGAAAATAGTAGAACTAATAATATAAAGAACAAGTTCAAATAAAAAAGAACTAGAAATAACCTAATTCCAAAAAAAGAAAAGGAGACTACACAATATAATGAATAACAGGAAGGACATAACCAATAAGTAATGAAAACTTTAAATGTTTTACAAAACTCAATGCAATAAATTCAATTAATTGTTTTCTAGAAAATATAACTTACCAAAACTGACTCTAGAATAGTGAAAAGTTTCATTCCATGGAAACAATAAAGAAAATTTACGAAGAATTTTCATTCCAAAATCAGATCCAGCGGATTCCACAAGGAAATTTTACAAGTTTGAAAAATATGAATAGTCAAAATGTTACCTAAAGTGTTCTGAGCATGTATAATGAAAGGAAGCATCCAAGTTCTTTATTCAAAGCAAGTGGACTACTTATAAAAATCTCATAATCTTGCACAAAAAATGAAACTAAAAACTAATCTCATTTTCTCACACATTAAAATCTAAAGCAATATCTAATGCAAAGTCTAAGTAAAATACTAGCAGAGTCCAGTATCACATTCATCATATTATAACAATAACACACTAAAATTTGATTTTAAAATGAGAAGATGATCATTGCCCAACAGTGTGAATGTACTTAATGCCACTGAATTGTACACTTCAAAATGATTAAAACAGTACATTTTAGGTTATACATATTTCACCACAATAAAAAATAGACAAAAAATAATAAAACGAGAAGATGAGTTTAGTATCAGCTGGCATGTAGAGAACACACATTTGCCATCAATGAATATATGCATTTAGAAATTAACGAACCTATGAGTGCTGGAAACAAGAAATCGTGCTAAGATAATATTCCTAATATTTTTTTAAGTGAGAGGCTATCTAAGAGGGATTCTCAATAATCTAATTTACAATTTTTAAACTAAGTAGATGATTTGCAAACATTAATATATCTTTTATGTTGTTATTACAAAAGCAGTAAATGTACAATGTAGAAAGTTCAAAAAAGAAAAATATACCATATTCCTACTACCCACAGATCGTTGCTATAGACATTGTATGCATTTCTTTCTAGATCCCTTCTAATGTGTATATACGTGTGTGTATGTGTGTGTATTGTATGTATGCCTATCTAAACCATTTTACGTGAATTTACAATGCATGACTACTTTACGTGAAATACTATACTCTGGGGCTGTGTTTCTGCAGCTCTAGCAACTAATATCGTATTAGATCAAATCAATTTTTTCAATAGAGAAACATATAATAAATTAATGAGAAACTAAGAAATATTTATTCTATGCATGATGTATGCTATTCACTGAATAATTAAATAATGACCATCTCATGTAGTCAAAAATAATAAGAACAAAATAAAGTATAAAAGACATGTATAACATTATTCCTAATTCACAGAAAATGAGAGATTAAAAAAGATCATTTAATTTATTCCCAGGCACAATTCTAATAAGAAATAACATTGGGATTTTCATTTAGATCTAATCAATCTCAAGACCATGTTGCTTCTGGCCACAAATGTCCTTTCTCCCACATTCGCTCATTATTTCCTGGATAAAACATGAGACAGTATCTTTGAACATATGTGAGGAAATTTTACCCACCAACAAATCCTCATTTTGTGGGATGTATCAGAATTACAGTACACCTGCTGCGTCTAATGTGCATGCCTCTCCAGCTGATCACCAAAACTATTTCCAGTATGGACATTCTCATGCTTAACTCTTTTTAAAAACCATGCTGCTATATTCCATAAGAAAAAAGGTACACTTTGGTTCTCTTCTGCTTATAAAATAAATTCACATTAAATAAAATGATCTGACTATGCAAGTCAGCAACTTCTATGCCCAAAGCATCTATCCTCTCCATTCAGCAATACTCTCCCTTTTATAAATCAGAAAGTAGAATATGAATTGTTCTATTGTGGGATGCATTAATACACAGGTCTTAGGGTCAGAAAGAAAATAAATGATGCAGTTATTTTGTTTGTTTGTTTTGATGTTCTTTTACTTTACTGGCCATAATTTTAATACCTGTGTGCCAAATGACTGAGGGTTTGGGCTTATTTGAAAGCCCCTAGGAATTTATTTTGAAGGCTTGCATTTGCTAAACATGCATATTGACCCATTCTTTACCTTATTTCCTATTTTAATTGCATGTCAAAGGTCACACGTTGCTATTAGAGTAAGACATGACTGGCAGCAGAGGTCAGGGACTTTCTGGCATTCTATTAGAGCCATAAAAACAAAAGAGAATGATAATTTCACCTGTTGTAACCTCAATTTTTCCAGGATGAAACAGACATTGACCTTATTGCTTGTTAGCCAATGACTCTATAAACTTCAACTACCCTAATTCTGCTTACTAAACAATAAGAGTGCTTTCACAACAAAGATGAAAAGTAAAACGATGGAAAATATTTAAAGATGACTCAAAGGAGAGACATATCCAGGTGACAGAATAGACAAAAAAAACCTTTTTTTTTTTATTCCTAGGTCACATCCCTTGTTTGGATAGTTTACAATAATAATGGTTTATACCAACAACCTTCAATTTTATCTTCTTTTGCAGAATACTTTATAACTTCCTTTATGTGAACAAGTACAAGTAGTAAATCTAATAAATTGCTCATGCTACCTAAAACCTATTTGTGGCAACTTGAAGGGTTTATGAATTTCTGTGAAAGTTTTTTCCACTTTTTCTATCCTTTGAAGTTTTGGGCTGAAATGTCGGTAGATACTTGAAGACATAATTAATGTCTTTTCTCACCTTGTTTTCCAAAGAAGGAAAAATGGCACTAGTGAAGAAAACATATGTTAAATAAGTTTCTTTTGAAAGTATTTGGAGTTTGATTTCTTACCAATAATTTAAATACATAAAGGTTATAATATGAAGACAACTTTATTCCAATTTCAGGGTCTGATTATATAGAGTTTCTTCTGATGAAAAAATTAAGTTAAAAAAGCTGGAGCTTTTGATAATAATGAATATTTGTAGGTGGTTTTCCATAATTCAAAGAAAAACAATTTAAAGGTTAAATCTTTGTATTGAGTTGTATTTTTTCGTAAAGGTTGACTAGTGTTGTTCAAAGGCCATCTGGAAACCTCTTAATTTACCTCATCTTTACTTAAAGAAAAATAACTTTTTTTCTCTCAGCCTGCCCATTGTTTTGAAGTTACGATTTTGGGATTAATATTGAATTTTGGATTATCAGAATAATGTTTTCTTTAACATGAACTTGCATTTTTAGCCCTTTCAATAGCAAGACAGAAAGCAACCCCCCAAATTTCTTGTGAAAATGACTGATATTTTTGTTGTTGTTAGATTGATAGATCCCAATTCACAAATTAATGAGATGCCACAAAATTTTAGGTCACTTCTTAGAAGTTACATATGCATTTCTGGGGACACACTTTGTATATGAAAGCATTAATATTATAGGAAAATTAGTGACATTTTAATTCCTTGATTTTCTTAAACACCAAATGAAATAAAGTGATTTGACATATATCTAACTGAAAAAGAGACCAGATTATTAACAGATAAACAAGTAAAGCTTTCTCATTTCACAAATTAAAGTTTTCTGTAAGTCAATGGTTTCTGTTTTATAAACTAAAATCGCCTGATATCATAAAAAATATGTTTTAGCCTGTATTTAATTGACCAAAAGCCAATGTAAGGGGAACAAAAGCTAATCAACTACATTAAATTTTCTTAAAAGTCGTGGATTCAACTAAATTTCCAATCAACTTGATCAATAATATCTTTAAGACAAGATCGATTTTCTCCCTCATCTATTGATGGGTTATTAAATAATTAATGCTGCTGAGCTGAATTTGGAAAAGTTTACAATTTATTGTTTTTCAAAGTCTATCCTCATGTCAGAGATTCCTTCACCTCTTCCCATGGGAGAGGATCCTGCCCCAGTTTTATGACAAATGGCTCAGACAGTTTTCTTAAGACTGGAGACATGGACCAGCAAGTTCTTGTATCTCCATGAAGAGGTGGTGGTAAGGCTCTTTCATGAGTTCTCCAAAGAAAGCCAGTATTCTCTTCATGGAAGAAGTCACACTGGCAAGCATATGGCCTGACACAAACTAGGCGTTCAGCAAATGAACAGATTTGGTCACATTTAACACTCAATTAGTTCTTGGTAAAAATAATGTGACATACTTTAATCATAATACTCCAGAAATGTGTAACTATAAGGGCAGAATGTATACTTGGAATTAACTCACCCAAAATACAAAACGGGGGGGGGGGGGGGGAAGGGAACTTAGTAGTGTTTTGTGAATATAACTTCAAATTCATTTCATTTAAGGAAGGTTCTAAATTTGATAAATCCTGTTATCACTTAATATAAACTGATGGTGTCTTTTATTAATGTGTATTCTCTAAAGTGATATAAAAAACAGCCATAACAAAACTTACACTCAATAAACTATTAATAATTAACTGACTTCTTCTCTAAGCACATTACAACATCTCTCATAAATACCTTGGTATTTGAACCTACACATTTAGAAGGGCATTAATTGCTAACCATTGACAGTGTTTCATAAATAAGAAGCTAGCCATAAGAAATGAGAGTAAAAGGAGTAACATGATCTAGGTTTTAGGAATAGTTGGAGCAACAATAGGTCTGAAAAGAAGACAGTCCTGCATCATTCCCACTGATGTCTGTATCCATGGAAACTCCCCTTTAATAGCATCCACACAACACTACAGAAACAGATATGCTATCTTGTGAAAGTAGATTATTAAAAGAATCCATCCCTTTACTAAGAAGGTCACCCCTTGAAAGCCTTCAAGAGCCTTGGTAGCTGAGAAAGTTGGAGGGCTCTAAACCCTCATTTCGTTGCTAAGAAGCTTGGCTCCTGAGAATCACATCCGTGCTCTCTAACACAGAAAGCTGAGTGTGAATCCTTTGTTCCCCGCTTATGATGTTGCACTTTTGAGTACTTGTTTCCTTAGCTAAGAGAACATTCAGGAGAGGCCTAATATGGGAACCTAGAGATTAATTATGACTAGACACAAACTGAGAAAGACAAGCAAAAAGATGAACAGTGTGTAAAGAAAGAAGAGTTATTTGTAAGAATGCCAGATGGCGAATGCCATTACACAGAAATGTATGCACTGAAATAATATGCACATGGTATCATTTAAAAATATTTTATAGTCTCAGCATTTTTTTAATGATAAATATCTGTCAAGGAAAAGGCCTTCCCGATTGGATGATTCAACACACTTATTGAAAGAAAAAGAAAATATACAAAAGGGCACTGTGCCTTTAAATTAAACTGTGACAGAGCACAACTACGGTTCCTTTACTTTATAGTAAGAGAAACATTTTAAATGACTGAACAATAAATAATTATTGTTCAACAAAAGAAAGTACAGCATATTTTGGATACACATATAAGGCAATGCATCAACTTTTTCTACTTGCACAATTAGAAACACAAATTTATCAATTATTTTATGAATTGTTACAGTTGGGGATCATTATGAATATCTTTATTTTTTCAATTCTTATTAGTTTCATGTATACAGAATATCTTTAAATATTAAAATACCTGTAAAAATTGCTGTACTAATTTTTGTCTGTATTAAGTTAGAGAAATCCACGTGTCTACGATACATCATAAAAGTTTCATTAGATGGCTGAACAATAAAAATCACTGAGTTATTAATAATGTTAGTATTAATAATAATTATTATTATGTACTTACTATGTGTTTCAGGCACTCTGATAAGCACCTTACATGCATTGACTGTATCATGAATGTTCAATACAATCTTATAAGTTAGGGACTATTCTATTTTACACAGGAGGCACAGAAGGTTTGAGTAACTTGTTCAAGATCACAAAATGTAAGGGAAGTGGTGGAGCTGAGATATGAACCCATGCTGTCATCAAGAATATCATTTAGAAGTAGTATAACTAGGGTGTGTACATTCTATGAATAGGGGCCTAGACATAGAAATAATAATATCCTGTCTTTCATTTCTGTATATGTTAGAAAGCAATATCCCATATGAATTGTTTTGCTCATTATAGCCCTTCTCTAAGGGCAGATAATATATCACATAGCTGAAAAGACAGTATTCATGGATGGTAAGTGGTTTTTCCATGTCATATTTAGTGACAAACAGAATAGGGAGTCAGAATCAGTTTCCAGCACTCTTTCTGCTCTAATAGCTTCCTCTGTTCTTTATATAAATAAAATATCATAAGCTTCCTACCAACTCAAGTGATGATAGAACAACAAAATAACCGCTAATTAACATAGATATTAAGTACCAATTAATTAACTTTCTCAAACTCTTTCCTCTTACCAGATGCCACTGCCAACATTATGACTCATAAACTTGTGGTCATTTTCACTCTCTTCTCAAATCCAGTTTGCAAATTGCAATTGTTCTTTAATTTGTAATTTGAACAAATTATTTTTGTTTCAATTTCTACTATTATGAAAATAATTGCTCATAAACATATACCCGTATAACTGCAAAAGTCTCTTACCTGTTTTCACTTACTCTGGATCTCCTCATTTTAACCAAACTTCAATATACGAGTAATTTCTAAATTCTTGCCAAAGAATATGTCCTGAACTTCCTTTCTGCCTCAGTGTCCAAAGCTTGGGTAGACAATGTATTATCTGAGGACTCTGCAGTCCGGGATGAACCATAGCTCTGATTTACCAGCTGTGGACACTGAGCAAGAAAGAGACAAATTCTCTGTCATGTTGTAATCCTTTTTATAATAAGGATGATAATGGTACCTACAGATTGTTATAATGTCTACATGAGTTATTGTAAAATGATAAGAAAATTGTTCCGCATATAATAAGTGCTCAATAAAAGTTTCTTCTTTTACTCCATCTCCTACTTCTTCTTTTCCTTCTTATAATTATTGATATTGTTATTATCATTATCATTACTATTAGATCGACTTATTTTGTTCCCTATTGGATACTTAGAGAAGACATATGGTTTACTGCGTCTTCCAGTGTGCCAGTCTTAGCTTTTAATTCTGACTGCCTCTCTTGGTAACTGTGTGATGTTGGTATATTTGCTTGATCTCTCTCAGTCTGTTTCTTTGCTTGTAAAGTGGATTTTAATAATGATCCCTCTTATTAAATGAGACAGTAAATATTCAGCATTTACCACTGGATGTGGCTTGTGATAAATGCTCAATAGTTGTTAACTACTTTATTATTTTACTGAAACTGTTGGAGGGATTGTTAAATGAAACAACCATATGAAATGTGCTTATAAATCATAACTGAGAAAAATTTTCAGAATTATGCTACTTATTATTTAAAAAATCTTGTGGGCATAACCAGTTTTGTAAATAACCTTATTTCTCTTTTTAATTTGCTTGCTGTAACACAAACAAAAAGCCAAGCAAAGATCGAATCTGAATTCAGCAAATGAACAGAATTTCCTAAAATACACTTATTTTCTGAACTTCGTATTGCCTTCTTTCTACTTTTATACCTTAGTATGTCTTCTTCCCAAACCAATTTATCTATTGCTAAAGTAGGAATGTTACGTAGGTTTGATGCCGCTTGTCTCTTTAAGAGCCCAAAAACTCGAGTGACAAGGGTTGGTGAGGAGAAAAGAGTCTTTTATTCTAGATGCCAGCAGCTAGGAAGATGGTAGACTCATGTCTAGAAAAAACTATATTCCCCGAGTCGTGAATGATTAAGAAGTTTAATAGGCAGGTAGATGAGAAAGAACAAAGGAAAGTGGGAATTACCATATTGGTCTTAAGGCTGATAGTTGAGAAATGGCCTCCTGGGGGTGTTGTCACACAGCAGCCTACCCGTCTGTCTCCTCATACCTGCCCCTAAAGAAAGGAGTCTGTGAGACGGATCCTTTCAGGGACTTCGCTTGATCTTTGTACTTACACCTTATGTCTCCCTGTTTGGCCCCAAAGGATGGCTGGTTAGTCAATGATGGGTAAGATTCCCCACGGGGGGAAATGACCTAAGCCAGACACAGTCATGTGGGGGCCATCTGGAGAAGTCGTGGGGTCAATAGAGGGGGGCACAGCCCCCCATCTTCCCCCGGCTAAGGAGAGCCTCTGCCTCTGTGGCTGCATTCCTTCCCACAGCCTGCAGGGGAAGTGATTCAATGATGTGCTCTCCATCTATTCATATGCATTAGGTTTTGTCCTTTGGGGAGGTACACACATCCTGAGACTTATGGTTCCGCTGCATGCAGGCAAGGGTGATTGGTTTGAATCAATTTCCTAGTATAATGTGTGAGATTCACAGATCTTCAGATTAACAAACTTTACTTCCTCACTTAACTAGTAAAAGCTATGCGTTGGCCCAATTCGGGGTTCTCAGTCCTTGAGGCTGGAGTCCCTTCGACCACTTGTACTCTATTCTTGGCTACTGTATTTCTTAACCCTGTGCCACACTCCTCGATCCCCACAACTTTTGTCATGCAGGGCACGACATGGGGGGTCTTCTGAGGCCTCAGGTCTGCTTCAATATGTTATCTTAAATTGTATTGTCCGTGGCCTGAGTGCCCTATGCGTCATCAGCAAAAAGTGCTAAGGAGTTGAAATCATGGGTCCCGATGTCCTGGGCCTGAGGATTAAGAAATTGCTCTTTCCAGGTTAGGATTGTGCTAATTCAGTGAATTAACAAGGTCTGTGTGGCCTTAAGAAAGGGAACAAAACAAAGTTCTTAAGTCAGTGAAGGGAGAAACAAAGAAAACAGCTGAATATCAGGGTGGATCAAACTGCAAACTAGCTAAGTCTACCTATGTCATTTATTGATTCCCCAAGTTTCACCCTTACAGGAATACAAAACTTTACTCTTTTTTTCCTCCTTCAACTACTATTAGGTCAGAATATAGTCAATTTGCATTTGCAAATAGTTTAGATTAAAAATTCTTTAATAATTCAAAATACATTTTTTCTATGTATTCATTTAAAAGTTGAAATATTTTTCTCTCTATGGAAAAGTTGCATATGGTGACTACAGCGCCCTGGGCAAGTTAAAAAAATAAACTCATTTAACACATACTGTACCAATGTAACCTACAATATATTTGCAATGGATATCATGGAATCCAATATGGAGAGGGTTATAATGCTGATGAAGTGTAAAATGAATACCTGCGAAGGCCATTGTCACTGGCTTTCTCAGTATTTATGTCATTCTCTCCAATCACTCATTATAAAGGGGAAGCTAAGTTCTGTGACTGACAAACTTTGGTTAAATGAATTTGACAGAAATCAGACTAAACATATTAAGTAAGGACTCCATGTCTTCTTTAGTTTGGATGTAAGAAAATCATATCCTCTGAAAAGTTCAGAAATCACACCAAGAAAACCCTGTTTTCTCTTGCTAGGTGGGAAATTTGAAAACACAAAACTGTTTCAAGATAAAAGTTGTTTTTATTTATTGTGAATTACTTGATTAATTATTCTCTTCATTTTTGACAACACAACTATCATATAATCTTTTCTTTTTTTCTGACTTTGGCCAGACTTAGGGAAAAATAATTGCTATATGTCACCACATTTTTGTGATCAAATTCTGGTCCGTCCCTTTTTCAAAGCTGAATATTTTCATTCATGGTAATGGGAACCATTGCTGCTTATAGTTTCCTTGGTTTTCTGATCTTTGTTATTAAATGAAACTTAAATTTTCTTACTCCGTAGGGGGAAAAGTAGGTAGTTAATTAGTTCCTGCACGGTTGCCTTCCAATAATGTGATGGATAAATTCTAGCAAGGCTAGTTGAAATATTTCCCTTATAAATCAGAAACTTATTCACACACAGGGGTCAAAATGTCATCAGTTCAAATCAGCACATATTTATTGAGCACTTACCTTACCTGAGATGTTGTGCTGAACACTGCATGGCATACACAGAAGAAAAACACACTGGCATTCCTCTAAAGTAATTAATAATCAGCATGGAAGGCATAGTTAGCGTGCATGTAAGTCTAATACGAGGCATAGCACACATGTCTTTAAAGAGATACAAAAAACATATTGTGGGATTTCCGATAAAAATGATGTCATGCTGTTTTAAGAATCACAATACCCTCCACCAAAAAACAAAAAACAAGAAAAAAAAGAGGAAAGAAAAAAGGCCTTGTGGCTTTTTGACTGCAGGACAAGGAGAGAAGACATTCCAGGCAGAGTTAAACTCCTAATCAATGGCAGGGAGGTAGGAATGTGTGGTTCTCTTTAAGGAGTAAGTTCACTTTGGAGCAGAGCATGGAATATGGTAGAGGACATAGAGATTTGCTGATATTTCACAGTCTTAATTGTTAAGATAATTGTGTAGGATTAAATAAGTATTTGTGAACAAGTGAGGGCTTTTGAGCAAAAGAATAAAAAAACTAAAATTTAAAATTATCCTATACAGAATGATTCAGTTAAAGGATCATAAAAATGGGGTTTTATTATTTATTACATCTGTGATGATTAATTTTATGAGTCAACTTGAATGGGCTAAGGGACCTCCAGATTGCTGATAAAACATTATTTCTGTGTGTGTTTGTGAGGGTATTTCCTGAAGAGATTAGCATTTGAATTAATAGATTGGGCAAAGACAATTTGCCCTCACTAATGTGGGCGGGCATCATCCATCAGTTGAAAGCCATTAGACATCAGGCAACTAAGGTTCTTCACATTGGGGACCTACAATACTGGGGCCCGAGCTCTCCAGGCCCTTGGACTCAGACTAAAGTACACCATGGGCTTTTCTAGTTCTCCAGCTTGAAGATGGCAGAATGTGGGACTTCTCAGACTCCAAAATCTTGTGGGACAATTCCCATACTAAATCTTCCCATATATCTATAGATAAATAGATGATAGTTAGATAGATTCATAGATAGATAGACATAGATACCCTATTAGCACTGTTTCTCTGGAAAACTCTAATAAAACATTCTTCCAATTTTCTTTTCTTCTTTGGCACAGTAGACCCCTCCTGACATCCATAGTAAGTAGTTAGTGCAAGATGGTAAGAATAGAGTTTCTCTGAATGTTGATAAAGGAACAAAGGACATAGCAGAATATACTGTGTTTCTCCAAAAATAAGACCTAGCCAGACAATCAGCTCTAATGCATCTTTGGAGCAAAAATTAATATAAGACCTGGTCTTATTTTACTATAATATAAGACCCAGTCTAATATAATATAATATAGTATAATATAATACCGAGTCGTATATTAATTTTTGCTCCAAAAGATACATTAGAGCTGATTGTCTGGCTAGGTCTTATTTTTGGGGAAACACAGCATATTCCTGGGAAGGAAATAAAGTGAAATTAATTAAAATGCCATAATAAATACACATTTCATCTCCAAGACATATTATGAAGTGAAAAAAATCATGGTGTAAACCAATCCATACTGTACTTTTTCCCAACTGTGTAACAAACAAACCAACAAAACAACCAAAGAAGCAAAGACCACAAATAAAAACTCGACGTATGCAGCTTATAAAGGTATAGAAAATCTGTGAAATGTTTCACAGGAAATTCTCCTAGTTGTTATTTCAGGAGAAGCAGTCTGAGGTTATTGGTTAGAAGAAGGAATATGTCTGAGTTACTACCATATTTCATCAAGTTTTGAAAAATATAGAGTATCTTTGATAAAATACGGGGTAATTAAACTTGGTTTTGCCCTGTGCATTCATTTTTCAGAAGAGGAAGAAAAAGCTAGCTAAGAAATCTGGGAATATTGTGGGCACTTACTAAACGCCAAACATTTTAAAATGACTTCTTCAGGATTTAATTTGGGATTGATATTTAGAAAAATCTAGATTTTTTTTGGTTTGGTTTATTTAAAATATCAGTTGGAAAGAATTTGATATTGTGAATTACTACTTTATTTTTCCTTTTTGAGCTCAGTATAAATTAAAATTCACTGTGTGTCCTGGAAAGGCAGAGAAGGAGGAAAAGGCAGAGGAGAAAAAAGAGGAAATGTAGCAGTAGTCAAATGGCCACGGCCTAACGCTCATGGTGTGCCCCCTAAGGTATGTAGAAAGTCAAGCTTGGCCAGAAAGTTAATGCATTGGCTCACAGACCTTCCATCCTGTCAATAATGACTTCAACGTGGAAAGTGGCAATTTAGTTGGCCTTTCTGACTATTTTAGAACTCATCAGAAAGGAAGACGTTAAACATGTTTAGCATGCAAAGGAGTAGTTCCTAATATCTAAAATACACTATTAATATAATAAATAAAAATAATGTTGAGAATCTCGGTTAGAATTATTGAACTTGTCTATAACAAGTGAAATTTACCTAGTTTTACACTCAGAGGGGTGGTTATTATCCCATCTGCCTAATGAGTAAAATGAATTTCAGAGAGATGCACTCAAAGTCCCATTTTGAGTGGTTTTAGTCAGATATAAAACCAGTCAAAATGTTTAATTGATTTCTGTCCTATGTCGACAGAAAGGATGGATTTCAAGGCCTATATTTTTGGGGAGAGGAAGTGGAAATGTCAAATGCCTACAGTGTTGAATAGGGAAAGCTTTTTCAGGTGCTTCACAGTGGACTAATAGACAGAATACAGGAAGAAGCCCTGGGCAAAAGCAACAGAAGGGGGAAAACAAACAAACAGTATTTAGACATTCTCAGGAACTGAGTATCCATCTTTTTCATGTAGAAAATATACCTTACTCAATCAGGATTAAGTTATACAATTATTTTTTTTTTCCTGTGTAATTCTTGAATGAAACTAATTTACAGCATAAAGTGCCTACATTACATACTTGGTGTTCCATTTTTCTAGGCTGAAGCAACCTGTCTTTCAAGTTACTCCAATATGTCTGGCACTCTCAAGTGTCTGGCTCCAAGTTATAAGAAAATAATCTGTTAACAATACCTAATTGGCAATAGTCTCTGAAATCAATAATGACAGCCATCTGGGCTTCCCTTTCAGAACAACTGATGTCAATTTCCACATCAGCTTGGAGAATATAATGAATAATAATAATAATGCAATAGTAAAGATGATGATAAGCATTTCTCCTACACAGCCCTCCCTGCTCTCTGCTGATGTCCCTCCTTCCATGGATAAACAATGTATTCAAGCAGGTGTATAACCCCACATCCTGGACCAGAAATTTTTCTCTGCTTTCCTGTGCTTCTCTGATATGCAGAGTTTTGCCCAAAAGGAGTCTGGAATTGTCTTTCGCATCCCAAGCTGATGATTCATCAGAATTCAGCAAAGTGTAAGATCTTTTATTAAAGTGTGCAAGACTTGCACCTCTGACCAAGTTGGAGTAATAGGGACTGGATATACTCTCCCTCCTGCAACAACCAAAACCAAATAGACAAATATGATAAACAATGATTTTCAAGAAATTGGACAGCAGACAATAAAGGTGTGGGGTAGTGACATAAAACAGTATGTAAAGCAGGGTGTAAAACAGATGCAACGGGCTATGTGATTGCCTCAGCTTAGTGCCTTGAGGGTTTCCTGGCTGCTGCATAGGGAAGGGGAACCCAGATGAAGCTTGAAGGACTCTGAATTTAGCTAGAGCTGAACTGAGAGACCAAGGTGGCTAGAGTTTGGAGAATAGAAGCCTGGAGAGACAGAAGAGACACCAAATGGAGAATCTATAGATTTGCAGACAAGTATCAAGTATTCACTGCACAGTACTGACAAGTTCATGGGGGCAAGGAAATTGTAAGAGGCCGGGGAAAGAACTATCCGAAATAACTAGAGGGAACATTGTCCAGCGATAACCCAGGGCCAGTAGTGCCTGTTCCTACCACTCAAACTGGAAGGTCTCATTATTCACTCACTGGGCATTGGTAGAATATTCAGAAGGGTCTTACCAGTAGTGAAGAATAATTATTTTTGGTGATGCCTAACAAATTTTAGAAACAAGATGCAAAGGATCAAACTGCTTCCAAGTAATCTGAGTTCCAGAAAAAAGCTCAAGCAGGTTTATAGGAATACACAATATTCCTATAAACCTATTTTTTTCTTGAAATAATCAATTATAATTTAAATAGATTTAAATACTAATACATTTTAAATCTTATATATTTGCCCATGTTGCTACCTTTTTGTTACCATGTGGTGTTCATTTCTTTGCAATGTTTAATTTAACTCATTAATGTCTTTCAATATATTTTTCAAAACAAACCTTGTAGTGTTTATCTCTAGGAGTTCTAGTTGTGTCTTTTTATGCCTTTCTTGTCTCTACTTTTTAAAAATGTGGAAAGTACTTGCAGTAACAACATCATTTACAAAGGCAATAAGAAATACTTAAAAATAAATCTGATAAAAGTTTTGTAGGCTTCAGTCTATGAGTATTGAACATTTATTTAAAAAACTCATCAATAATCCAATAAACTACTAAAATTGAGCAAAATATTGGAATAATCATTTCCCCAAAGAATGTATATCTATTAAAATTAATCAAATGAAAGATGCTCTACATCATTAATTATAGAGAAATTAAAATTAAAAGCACAATGCAATATCACTACACACTTTTTAGAATGAATAAATTTTTAAAATATTTACCAGATATATAGTTGAGAATTTGAAACAACTAAAATTCTCATACACTGTTGATAGGAATGTGAAATGATACAACCACTGTGGGGAGAAAAAAAAAAGGCAGTTTTTGAAACTTAATCACACTCTTACCTACCAGATGATACACCATTCTACTCTTAAATATTTACCCAAAGAAAAATAAAGCACACATTGATAGAAAAATGTATACATGAATGTCCATAGCATCTTTATGTGAAATAGTAAAAAATGGAAACAACCCAAGTGTCCACCAACAGACAAATGGATAAACTATGGTGTATTCATATAATGGAATAATAAATCAATAAAGCATTGAACTCTTGGTGTATACAACAACATAGAAGAATCTAAAAATAGTTATGCTGAAGTGAAAAAAACAGACGTTAAACATTATACTGTATAATTGCATTCATACAAATCTCTGACAAATGCAAACTAATTGACAGTGTCAGGAAACAGATCAGTAGTGGGTTGGGGTTGCGGGATCCCAAGTATCAAGGCGCATGAGGAAAGCTGTAAGAGTGATGGATGCATTCCCTCTCTTATGTGTGGTGTTCATTTCACAATTGTAAATCTATGTCAAACATATTAAATTGCACACTTTAAATATGTGTGATTTATTACTCATACCTCAATTATAGCTCAAAATATATAATTTAAAAATACACACTTATAAGATTCCAAAGTCAAGTTTTGAAAAAAAAAAGTCTCTTCCAGTGACTTTGTCATGGTCTACTACCCAATATTTATGGATATAAGGAAGATAACCTTGCTTACCCTGGTCCTATGTACGTCTGTTTCTAATTCACCCTGCATTTGATATAACCCCTTTTACACTCAGTTCTGTGTGTCAAAGTCACAAGCCTCCTACAAGCTTATTTCAAAGGCTACTTCTTCCATGAAGCTGTCACTGTTCTCCCAAGCTGGAAATTATTTCTTGTTCTGAATCTCTGTGAGCCTCCAGTATGCATTTCTCTGATGATATTTATATTCTTTCCCTGTTCACAGTGTTAAAAATCACTTTTATTTCATAGCCAGGACCCTTTCAGTCACTGAGATAATTTGAAAGACAGTCTTATGTATGGAAGTGGAGCATAGTTTTTTGATCTCTTGATGCTGGGAACCCTGGGGAGTGAGGCTTTCAATGTCTCTGGCTTTCAAAGTGTAGTTCTGACCTCGGTATTTTCCCTCAGCACATTCTTCCTAACTTCAGCCTCCTCCAAACACCACATGATAGGAAGTTGAAAGCACATACAATGAAAAATTAGTGCAAATTTAACATTTGTCCAAAACCCTGAGATACTTATTTTGAGATGTTCCTTCTAAGCTGTTTGTCTTGTGTGACACCTCTTGTTAAATCCTCTCCAAACCCACATGGTAGTTACTAATATCACTTTCATTTCACAAAAGATGGGAATGAAGCACCCAGACAGCTGACAAGTGAGGAAGTCAGCACTGGTTCTGTGGCCCTCTGACTCCGAAGTCCATACTCTCCATCAGCACATTATGTCACCTCTCCAACATATCAAATGCAAAGGAAAAGTCCACATTATCTAAGGCTATAAGGACCGGAGAATATTTTTGGGTGGGAAGGGTTGTAGCTATGCTCTTTTATTCGACAACAAAATGCATGTTGGTATTTGTAACATTATCTAATGCTTTGTCTCAAGTCTTTGACCACTGTAAGGGGGAATTCAAAGCAGGTCTGCCAATTTGTGTTCATTATTTTCCTTGGAAAAAATAGCTCACACAATTTTCCTTTACAGTGTCATCTAATAATCTATGTTCACTTTTTTTGGATGATTGTCTTAAAAATATCTTGTTAAGTTGGTTTGATCAGCTGAGAATCTAAATAAATTTCACACATAGTTTGATGTCTTTTACGTATCTTCTAATTATCATAACAGTTTCTCCTCTGTTTTTATGACTTTTAGTTTTAAGAAAATGAGTCATGGATTATTGTCTTATTGAAGTCTCCCCAATACTAAATTACATAACACAATTATTAGATGACAGGCAAAGGCTATGTCTTATAACTCTGCACATATCTTAGGACTCAGCTAAGAGTTTTGCATACACTAGGAACATAATTCTTGAGGGTAATTGACCTAGATTCTAAAGAATCACTGAAAACTTGTCCTTATAATGAAAGTGTCGATACACCTCTTTCTGTCTCCACCTAAACATGGCACTATGGCTATGTATGCTCTAGTGTTTAGGTGAAATACCTTTTGGTACATTCTAAGCCTGTTGCCTGTTTCATGCTGACATCCTCAGGAGGTTAGAGAGTTTCCTGAGTTTTTCTAATATAGACATGCATGTACATTTAGATACATTCACAATAATACACACACACACACAATTCTGAAACACCACAGTTACATTTTTACCTCACTGAAGTTTATAACTCATTGACTCAGTCCATCTGTTAGAGAGTATTTAATTTCCTTTTCATTTATTTTTTCCCTTGGTCAGCACTTTTCAATTTCAGTGCATGTGATAGCAAATGCTGCTATTGACTAAATGAGAGACTAAGAATTAGATGTGGTCTGTGATAAGTAAATCAGTTTCTTTTTTCCCAAAGGATGCTTAAGACATCAATGTTTCTCAACCAGTTGGTAGAGATCATTATTTAAATTCAAATTAAAGAAAGCAAGTTTGCTTTAAAATGAAAACAATTCAGATCAGAGAAGTTCTTGCAGCAGATCTCTGCCTACCATCTTGATAGGTATCTTTCAGAGAGCAGAGATGCAGTTAATATGGTAGCCCAGATTTTTTCCAATAACAGAGCATTAGCAGCTTTATCTGGAGACTGACTCGTTAATTATTCAGACCCTAAATAATGCAAGAAATGTTCTCCTTTATTAGCTAATATCTTTCAGAGGTTGGAAAGATGGTTACGAAGACCAATTAAAGACACAGTTTTCTGACATGCTGGACCAGTTCATAATCTGAACAATATGAAATGCCATGTAAGAAGTTCATTATCAGAACAGTCTCTCCTAGGCTATATTAGTTTTTAATTTTGTCTTTATTTTGTATCATAGCCGATGCAAAACTTTTGATGGTGTTGTTATAACTCTTGTCCGATAACAAGAAATTATAATTCCATAAAATGTCTAGATACCACATTAACCTTGCATCAGATAAACAAGTACATTGAGAACTATGGCTAATACAATTGAATATGAAAAAAAAAAAAAGCACTATATTTGAATAGAAATAGAAGAAAGTAAATAGAGAAGCAGCCTAAGTAATAGATAACCTTGTTACATGAAAATGCTATTCTTTTAATATATCTGTTCCATTAACAAGTATTTATTGGGGGAAAAAAACTGTTGCTTTATGTGCAGGAAAATTCTATGCTTTGCATGAGCCTGCTTTATTCATATTGCTTTATTAATTTAGTGTTTGTCTGTCATTCAATACTTTGGAAGATATTTTTTTCCCATTTGGTAGATAAAAGCAATTGACAGTATTCCTACTATGGTTCAAAGACCATAACAGTGACTTAGAAGACCATATTTAATCCCATTATAACTTTCTAAAAGGAATTTATCTATTCATGCAATTTTGGGGAGTTAATCTGAATATAAGTGAAAATGTATGTGACAGGCTGAATAATGGCCTTCCAAATGTACCCACATTCTAATGCTCAAAGCCCGTGCATGTTAACCTTACATAGCAAAAGGAACGTTGCAGATGTGATTAAATTAAAGGTTGGAGCTGGGGAGAGAACCCTGGATTATCCAGGTGGGCTCAATGGAATCACAACTATCCTTATAATAAAGATATGGAAAAAGTCAGATTTAGAGGAGCAGGTATTGTGGTGATAAAAGCAGAAACTGGAGTGATGTACTTTGAAGATGGAGGAGGGGGCCATAAGCAAAGAAATACAGGTAGCTACTAGGTGCTGAAAAAGGCAAAGAAACAGATTTTTTCCCCCTCAAGACCTCAAGAAGGAACTAACCCTGCCACATAGTATCATGCCTAGATATAAAATAAGTAATTAAAAATTGCTATTATTTCGGTTTAGACATATGTTAAACTCTGTTGGCCCCATTCAATATGAGTGTTAGTGTAGAAAATCCTGTAAGAAACCCATTAATAAGAGTTTACTCCTTCTATCACTAATAGGAAGTGTAAAGGGTAAAGCAAGCACAATAGTCAAAAGCCTGATCTGACATCAGGAACCAGGAAGCCATAGGAGTTGGAGGGAGTGAGAAAATCAGGGTGAGATGTTGATATCATAAAAATAACTAGTATTATTAAGTACCTTCTCTATGCTACACTGGATTCTATACATGTTTAATCATTACAGTGGTGCTATGGAACAATATTATTATATCTACTTTACAAATGAGAAAAATTAGGCAATTTAGGTTGTCCAAAGTCACAAACTTAGTAAATGACAAACTGAAAATTTGAACTACAATTTGACAACTTTTAGCCTAAGCGCTTGAACACAATAGTAACATGGAAAAGTCTGGCATTATTAAGTGAACTAAATCCACCACTCAAGTCAGGAATCTATTCCAGACTGGTGACTTAGGCTGCTCAGTTGTCATGTGGTCCCAGGACACTTTACTGTGACATCCAAGACACAGAATTACATCTTTTATCTTAGTATGTGTAACAAATAGTTCCCTGTTTGGTGGGTGCTTAATTAAGCATGGTCAGGAGTTTTTCTAGTGGAAGGTTGAGGGTACAGCTTATGATAGGAGCACTGATAGAATATTTTTTCTCACAAATTCCTTTATAAAGCAAAATATCCATAAGCTATATATATATATATATATATATATATATATATATATATATATATTTTATTGGGAATATTCAAGAAAAGGTTTTATTATCTTCTGTTCTAGAATAATAAATATGACACATCCAACTGAGAGAGTGAATTTAGCTCACTTAATGATAATGGATTTTGCCTGCAATGAGTGTTTTAAAGATAATGGATTCTAGGGTGGGTGTGCAATGGGTTGGTCTCACACCCATGTGTACAAGTTGAAAAACAGGAGATATCTCGACTGTGGATGTGCCCCCTGAGGAGTGAGGGCTTCCAGCCCCACATTAGGTTTCCCAGCGTAGGGTTCCAATGTCAGGAAGAGAAGTCCTCACAACGTCTGGTTGTAATAACAAGCGGAGATCATGGCTGAGTGAGACTGTAGGTTGCTGGAGTCCCAAGAGTTCCCCTTAAAGGGCCCATGAGCAGACTTATTTGCTAATGGACTTGCTCTGAGCTCTAGCATTGGGGCAGCAGCTTGAAATGTGTCAGGGGCATACTAGGAGGAACTGAATTATCTGGCTTCAGAGTGAGAAAAGCCATTTTCTCCCAGACAGAAGTGCTAGCAAAAGATATTGTTCCTTTGTTAAGGCTACTCTCCTTCCAGTGTTCAGACTTAGTCAGGTGCCTATCTAACTTTTCACCAACCTTGCTGGCACTGATCACCCCACCCTAGCAATTCCCCGAGACCCTGCCACACCTAAATTACGGGCTGACCCAAACCCACTTCCAGTGGCTTTTCCATACAAACAGCCTGTCTTGACTTTTGCTGAGAACTCTCCTAAAATCTCTCAAAGGTTCACAAGCCCCCCAAAAGCAACGCCTCTCCCAGGCACCTCCAAGCCCAGCAAATAGTGGTCATCTATGGACTGTCTTGCGTCCCATGCCAGGCGGCCCTGGGCAGGGCACAGGCTTCA
This sequence comes from Rhinolophus sinicus, assembly GCF_057876585.1. Lineage (NCBI taxonomy): Eukaryota > Metazoa > Chordata > Mammalia > Chiroptera > Rhinolophidae > Rhinolophus > Rhinolophus sinicus. The sequence goes on along the minus strand of NC_142516.1, from coordinate 68,517,141 downwards.
GGTGACTTGGCCTGAGACGAGGCCCCTCCAAGGAGGCCGTGGGGCCAACACGCCCGGTGGCCAGCATCAGACCAAGCAGGAGCACCACCAGCTATCTCTGTGGATGACACAGCCAAAGGGCAGACTGGGCAGGCACCAGAGTCCTGATAAAGTAAATCCTGCTTCGTAAGGTCAACCTCGACACAACAGCTCCTCCAATGTAGTCAATGCTAGTCCTCACAACCCACCAGCCTGAGGGTCAAACCCTCCCATTCAGGTGCAAACAGCAAGGAAGGCTCAACTACAACAAACAGCAAGGAGGGCACACACAACACACACAAGGGACACACCTAGAGTACCCAGCTCAGGTGACCTGGGACATTGCACCACTGGGCCCACAGGATACATACTACATAAGGTCGCTCTACTAAGACCAGAAGATATAACAGCTCTATCTAGTACATAGAAACAAACAAAAGGAAATAGCCAAAATAAAGAGGGTAAGAAATATATTCCAAATAAAAGAACAGAACAAAGATCCAGAAAAAGAACTAAATGAAATGGAAACAAGCAACTTATCAGGTACAAAGTTAAAAAAAAAAATGGTTATAAGGATGCTCAATGATCTCAGAGAGAACTTTAACAAAGAGATAGGAAACGTAGTATAGAACCAGTCAGAAATAAAGAACACAATAAGTGAAATGAAGAATATATTAGTGGGAATCAGTATAGATTAGATGAAGCAGAAGACCAAATCAGTGATCTAAAAGATAAGGTAGCAGACAAAACCCAATCAGAACAGCAAAAAGAAAAAAAGAAAAACCAAAAAAAAAAAAAAAATGAGGAGAATTTAAGGGTCCTTTGGGACAACGTCAAACATCGCAACATTCACATCATAGGGGTACCAGGAGAAGAGAGAGAGCAAGGAATTGAAAAACTATTTGAAGATCTCCTTCCATCACCATATATTTCATCCCATTTACCCTCATCTACTATTCCCCTCCCTCCTTACCCTATGGTAGACCCTAAACTATTGTCTATGTCTATCAGTTTTTGTTTCTTTGTTTGTTTGTCTTGTTCCTTTGTTGCTTTCACTTTTATATCCCACATATCAGTGAAATCATATGGTTCTCTACTTTTTCTGTCTGTCTTATTTCACTTAGCAAAATAATCTCAAGGTCCATCCATGTTGTTGCAAATGGCAATATTTCATTTTTTCTTAAGACAGAATAGTATTCCATTGTGTATATGTGCCACATTTTCTTTATCCAATCATCTATCAAAGGACACTTTTGTTATTTCTGTGTCTTGACCACCATAAATAAAGCTACAATGAACATCGGAGCACATATGTCTTTATGGATAAATGTTTTCAGATATTGGGGTTAGAAACCCAGGAGAGGGATTGCTAGGTCATATGGTAATTCTATTTTCTTAATTTTTGAGGAACCTCCACACTGCCTTCCATAGTGGCTCCACCAATCTGCATTCCCACCAACAGTGTATGAGTGTTCCTTTTTCTCCACAGCCTCTCCAACACTTGTTATTATTTGTCTTGTTGATGATAGCCATTCTACCTGCTATGAGGTGATATCTCATTGTGATTTTTATTTGCATTTCCCTGGTGATCAGTGATGTTGAGCATCTTTTCATATGGATGTTACCCATCTGTAGGTCCTCTTTGGAGAAATGTCTATTCAGGGCTTCTGCCTACTTTTTAAAAGACAGATTAAAAAAAAAAATTTGTTGCTGAATTGCATGATTTTTTAAAAATAAATTTAAAAAAATTATATATATGAGATATATCACTGGCAAATATCTTCTCCCATTCATTAGTTTATCTTTTTGTTTTGTTGATGGTTTCCTTTGCTGTGCAAACACTTTTTGGTTTAATGGAGTCCTAATTGTTAATTTTTTTCTTTTGTTTCCCTTGTCTGAAGGGATATATCAGAAAAAATATTTCTAAGAGCAATGTCAGAGAGTTTACTGCCTGTGTTTTCTTCTAGGAGTTTTATGGTTTTGGATCTTACATTTAAGTCTTTAATCCATTTTGAATTTATTCATGTATATGGAGTAAGATAGTGGTCCCATTTCATTTTTTGCATGTAGCTGTCCAGTTTTCCCTGCACCATTGACTGACTAGACTGTCTTTTCCTCATTGGATATTCTTGCATCCTATTTCATAGCTTAAATGACCATATTGGTGTGGGTTTGTTTCTGGCCTCTCTATTCTGTTTCATTTGTCTATGTGTATCTTTTTATGAGAGTACCATGCTTTTTTTATTACTATGGTCTTATAGTGTAGTTTGAAATTAGGTACCATGATACCTCCAGGTTTGTTCTCCTTTCTCAAGATTACTGTGGCTACTTGGGGTCTTCTGTGGTTCCTTATCAATTGTAGGATTATTTCTTCTACTTCTGTGAAAAATGCCATTGGTATTTTGATAGGGACTGCACTGAATCTGTAGATTGCTTTGAGTAGTATGGACATTTTAATGATGTTAATTCTTGCTATCCATGAGCATGGTATATGCATCCATTTATTTGTATCTTCTTCAATTTCTTTCGTCAATGTCTGTTTTTCTGAGTACAAGTTTTTTACCTGCTTGGTTAAATTTATTTGTAGGTATTTTATTTTTTTGATGGAATTGTAAATGGGATTGCTTACTTAATTTCTCTTTTTGATAATTCATTATTGGTGTATAAATATGCAACTCGTTTCTGAATATTAATTTTGTATCTTGTTACTTTACTAAATGCATTTATCAGTTCTAGTAATTTTTGGTGGAATCTTTAGGATTCTTTCTATATAAAATTATGTCATCTGCAAATAATGCCAGTTTTACTTCTTCCTTTCCAGTTTGGATGCCTTTATTTCTTTGTTCTTGTTTGGTGGCTGTGGCTAGAACTTCCAATACAACATTGAATACAAGTGGTGAAAGCGGACATCCTTATTTTGTTCATGATATTAGGGGAAATGATTTTACCTTTTCCTCATTGAGTATGTTAGCTGTGGGTTTGTTATATATGGTCTTTATTATATTGAGGTATGTTCTCTTTATTCCTACTTTTCTGAAATTTTTTATGATAAATGTATACTGGATTTTGTCAAACACTTTCTCTTCATCTTTTTCTGATCATATGATTTTTATCCTTCATTTTGTTTACATGGTGTATCACGTCAATTGATTTGTGGATACTGAGCCAAACTTGTATCCCAGGAATAAACCCCACTTGATCATTGTGTATGATCTTTGTTAATATATTGCTGAATTCGGTTTGCTAATATTTTTGGAGGATTTTTGTATCTATGTTCATCAGAGATATTGGCCTTATAGTGATTTTTGTTTATGTAATATCTTTGTCTGGTTTGGGAATTAGGGTAATAGTGACATTGTAAAATGAGCTTGAATGCCTTCCCTCTTCTTGAATTTTTTTGGAATAGTTTGAGGATTGGTATTGATTCTTCTTTGAATGGTTGGTAAAATTTACCTGTGAAGCCATCTGGTCTAGGACTTTTGTATGTTAGGTGATTTTGATTACTGGTTTGATTTCATTTGTAGTAATCATTCTGTTCAGACTTCCCGTTTCTTCTTGATTCAGTCTTGGAAGATTGTATGTTTCTAGGAATCTATCCACTATTTCCATATTGTCCAATTTGTTGGCATATGATTGTTCAAAGTATTTTCTTGTAATCTCTTGTATTTATGTGGTGCCATTTGTCACTTTTTTAAAATTTCTGATGTTATTTATTTGAGTCCTTTCTCTTTTTCTTGAGTCTGGTTAAAGGTTTCTCAATTTTGTTTATCTTTCTAAAGAACCAGCTCTCAGAACCATTGATCTTTTCTATAGTCACCACATTTTTTTTTTTTAAGAGGATATTAATAACCTACTTTGTGGGTTGTTGGGAAGATTGAACTAGATGACTGGGCACAGGATTAGCTTGATACTTGAGATACAGTATATGTTTTATAAATACTGGTTATTGCATTTATATCTTTTGTATTGTAATACATTCTCTTGACATAAAATTTTACTAACAAAGCTTTGCAAACTGTGGCATACTTAATTAAAGTGGACTATGAGTGTATGTCTGTGTGAGAGAGAGAGAGAAAGGAAAAGGGTGAATGAGTTGGATGGCCAAAGACTGAGCACACTCCATAATGCTTTATTGATCCCTGATTAACTCATTAATGGGAAGTTTGCTATTTTGTCTCCATGTGATCTTGGAGTGTTTTAATGTAAACATGACTGATGAAAAAACATCTGAAAAGCTCAGATTCTTTTACTAATCTGTTGTCAAGACTTTTATTTTGAGTTACAAAATAATTTATCCTTCATCTTCCTCTTGAATATGGATGTGCAATTATTCCTAGATAGAAACTTTCAGAGTAATCAGGGGGTTTCAACACTTGTAGTAGGAAGAATGGAAGTGATATGCTACCAGTGCTATTTGAGGAACAGCAGGAAACCTTAATTTGTGAATATTTTGGCAAACTTCTAACTAGAACAGAAAACTTGTAGCATTCAAATTTATAGATATAATGAACAAACCCACACACTGAACTATTGTGCTGATTTCTACCAATTTATTTCTAATTTATAGGCATTTTAAAATTATATCCAGAGCCTCTTTTTTTATACTGTCTTGCATGAAAAATATTGTTAACATTAAATGAGCAGCATTTTTCTCAGTTCTGTTCAAACCACAGATGCTAGTTTTGATTTTATTTCTAACAGTGAGATTGAAATTCCATTTTAATATGCAGAACTGCAGCCCAGGGAGTCATAAAATAAAGAGTGTTTTCATTAGATGATGGCCCTGCACCTCTAGTTAAAGGGAAAGCTGATTCATCAAATAGCAACCAGCAAGACAGCATTAACTAGGACCTGAAATGAAAACATGAGATTGGGGTGAAAATTACCTGTTTTGAATCATGTAATTATAAGTTTGGAGAAATTCCTAGTTTGTAACATAAAACTGTTTCCAGGGATGCAGGAGTGTTTGCTGTAATTTGCTGCAGATGGTCTAGAGATTGAACATTTTCTGCATTTCAAAGGGATCTTAAATTTTATATCAGTTGCTACTAATTTAAAGAAATGAACATTCACCCTTGTTCTCTGCTCCATGCCCCCCACCGAAGCACAGAAGTGGCCAGAACTAATTCTGCCTTTGATTTTGCCTCTAAAATATTTACGTACAGAAAATAAAGAGTAGGAATCTGGGGTCATTTTATGCTACTGGAATTCACCAGTGAGGGAGTCTAGCTTTTAGTCAGGATGTCCCTGTGGGCTCCAGATGATGAACTGACATCTCTTCTGGTCATATAATTGATTAGAGAAAAAGAGATAGCTTCCTTTCTCCTAAATGAATTATAATTGCACTTCACTCTAAAAACAAAACAAATAACAACAGTAATAAAATAACAACAGAGAGCTCAATCTTTGTGACACATGCCGTTATTGCAAGTAATCATAAAACGCTAAGGCTAGAAGGAACTTTAAAGAGCATCTAGTCTGAACTATGTTCCATGGAGTTGATTTGGAGTCTGCTTTAAGTGGAAAGATGGGGGTTCAGAAGAGTCTATGTATTGCTTTGAGGCCTCCAGGCATCCAGATCTCTCTTTTCAGTTTAACAACAGCTGCTTAATCTGTTAAAGATTAACACTTTAACTGTTTAATCTAATGGGTTCTATTGAAGGATTTCTTTGGTAAATTGATTCCATTGTTTAAGAATATTTGAAAACTACATTACTGTAGTCATAGTGCAAATGATCTAAAACTTTCTCATCAAGTGGCAAAGCCAAAACTAGAACCACATTGCCTGACTCCTAATACAGTGCTTTGTTTAAAAAAACTATATTATGAAATTAGGTTATTACAATGGAGTCAATGTTTGTCTTCCTATTATATGCATCCCTTCTAAACATTGATCAGTTGATGTAACATGTAAAAGCCAACACCAAAAGAACTTAAATACGACATCCATAACACATTCCCAGCTTCTAATGGTCTATTTAAAATCCTCTGCTCTTTTATGGGAAAAGAAATATTAACAACAATAACAAAAAGGAACCATATTTTGTAAAGTGGGTAGCACTCAAAATTACTTCCCAAGCATATGATTAGATGATAAAAAATAAAATGTGAGAACTTAGGGTAATAAAAATAGAAGCAAAAAGACATAATGATAATGTTCATTTGTGACTAGTTGTTTAAACTGAGCAATATTTACCAAAATATTATCAAAAGTCAAGTGATTTGACTGAATGATGAGTTTGGCTTGGAAAAATTATATTTGTGCATATGTGACACATATACAATTTAAGTAATCAATGAATGTATCAAGGAGATAGAAGTAATTAGTAGAATTAACTTTGAAAACTCTATGGACTATATTCAGGATGAGGTTTAGATATATTGATGAACACAGGAGCAGGAAAAATTTTCTGGGAAGCATTGGAAAAGGAATGGAAAGCACATGAGTGCAAGTGCAAAGGAGTAGCATAGACTGCATTGAATACCTCCTATATATAGGGAACTTTCTTGCTTCTGAGGACAGAATAATGGACAAAATGAGAAAAAAGAGCTTGTAGTCTAATGTTCCAACAGAAACACGTAAATAAATAAGCCAATAAAAAAGTAGAACTGCAGATAATGTTGAATAGTGTGAAGAAAGTAAGTTTCCACAAGAATTATTCATATATTTTTAGTCTGAAAACTATATATGTATAATACTATCATTATAATTAACTGTAATTATTTATGCATAGTGCCACTCTGAACATTTGGCATATAATTTAAACTTACTTATCTTTACCAGTTTTTTTGTTTTGTTTTTTTTTTAGGAGTACCAGTGCCAAAGTATCCATTTTAAATGGCTCTATCACTATTTGTTTAAATATATTTCTTGGCTTCCCTTTTTCTCTCCTGTTCTTTTTTTAAGGACTCTGAAGACATTTATTTTAGGCTGTTTGGCCAGTCATTGAGATTATTTTTGTTTTCCAGCCTTTTATTTTTTTAACCTGTTTCAATTTGGATGATTTTTTATTGTTATATCTACAAGGTCACCTTTTCTTCTTCACTGTCTAAGCTGCTCTGAAGCTCATGTAGTGATTTCTTTTTTGAAAAAATTTAAGCTGTTGTATTATTTAAACTACAGAAGTTCCATTTTATTCTTTTTTATAATTTTAATTCCTCTCCTTATTTGTCTTTATCTGTTTCTTTAAATGCTTGGACACATTGGTTATATTGTTACAGAATTTTTAAGTTCTTATCATCTGTGTCATTTTTTTTTGGTGCTGTTTCTAACACCTGAAATTTCACCAGGAAATATTTTCCTGCTTTCATTCATATCTAGTGCTTTTTTTATTGGATGCTTAACTTTGTTGAGTGATACATTATTGAGTGTCTAGAACATATTGCTGTCTTCTAAAGAGTGTTGCTTATTGTGGCGTTAGAAACTATTGGACTTGGTAAACATATGATTGATTCTGATCATATGCATATGGCTTCTTATTTTTAGGCATCATTATCTGTCTATCAGGGCAAAAATGATGCAATCTTGCCCAAAATATCAATTTTGAATCAAATGTGTATTGTGCTCTCACACAGACAAATGTGCCTTAATTTATTCCATGTGTTTTTATGTGTTCTATGGAAATAAAAAGCTATTTTAACCAATGGCCATATTTGCAATTATTGTTTTCAGAGTTGTAGACTAATAGAGTCCAGCTTCAGCATTTCCCTGAAGTCATTATAAGTAATTATTGCTTAATTGTTCCCATAGGATAAGCCAATTTAGGAGAGCATATCAGCTAAGCAATATCATTTCAAGAGCCTTTGAAGTGAAACAGCAAGGACCCCATTATCTATTTCTTGGTGAATTTGCTTAGGAAGTGCAATAATAATTTTTTCTTTCACTTTCAAAGTAGTATAACCACTGTAGCCAGACAAACCTTGATTCCATCACCCATGGTAGACATGTGACTTTGGGCAAGTTGTATTTCCTTTGTGATTCTCAATTTGAACTTGTATAAAATAAATATAATTATAGTAGTTAGTTCACAGTGTTGCTGTGAAGACTAAGGAGAAAATCCTTGGCATATCATTGTGTCATCATACATAGAATTATGCATCTCTCTTTAAAAGGGAAGTCTATTAATTCAATAGAAGAGCAAAAGATGCTGAGGAAACATGCATGGGTTGTTCTCTGTGAAAAATAAGCCAACTATCAGAGGTTCAATGGCATATTTTCTGGTTTTATGTACCCTGATGAGCAGGGATTACTAAGGAATAAAGAGTTCAGACTGAGAATGAGAGAAAGGAAGACCCATCTGCTCTCAGGTTTCCTTTAGTCTCATAAGTGAGATTATTTCAGCAGAGGGCTCGTTTCCCAAAAGTCCATAGCGTTGAATTGAATCCTAAAATCTCTTCCCTTTTAGCACATGTACAATGATTCAGCTCATAAATTACAGATTATGTTTCCTTACATTTCATTTTTTACAGTGAGAAGGTAGAAGATAAATTAAGACTAAAGATTTTTTTTTTTTACCTGATTTCCAAGATAATGTTTATATGGCGTTGTAGACATAAGGAAAGGCTGCTGACTGAAGGATTAGACTTAGTAGCCCCCAAGTAGCTACTGCTTTGGGGTTTTCACTTAAGAGTTGTATACCTCAATATAGTCCTCTATATGATAGGATTGGATAAATTATTTCTTAAAGAATTTATCTATCCAAGCTGTCTATCCAATAAGCCATAATACTTACTGAGACATCCTCCTATCTCTGTGACTCATACACAATGCCATTAGTATGAATAATCTACAGCTTATGTTTTGATTGGTAAACAGATAGATAGGTATAGATATTTATATATGCTTCATCTGATTTGGCATGTCTAAGTGGACATTATGCTACTGTTAACTCCCTTTTATGTTTCTGTAAAAAACAATGGTGACATATCCAATCCCGTTTCTCTCATTGCTTCTGAGTCAAGTTTCTTCTAAGAATTTAGCCAGTCTTTCATTTGAGATCAGAATCTAAAAAAAAAAAACAACAACAACAACAACAAAAAACACACAAAAACTATCTATACATTTACATAAATACATTTATATATTTCCTTAGTTTTCTTTCAGAACCACTTGAAATATTCTCCACAAAAGAAAAGAATAAAGAAATTAATCAAAGAAATCCTCATCAAAATCTAACAACTGTAGTCTGGCACAGAGTATTTTAATTCACATAATAGTTATTATTCATTGATCTTTCATTATTAATTAATATTTCTTAGTAGATAAAATAGTAAACTTTCTATACAGCATCAAAGAATGACTAAATAATATAAGTATATTATTATGTATATATTAAATATGTATTAGAATGATACGTAATATAAGTGTATATTAAATAATTCTACAGCTACTAAATAGTGAACATTTATTTTGAGTATATCTGGAATAGTTTTTCAAATGATCCTAAGTTCTTCTGCATGTGGATAAAAGGAAATGCTATTAAAAACATTTTAAAAAGTATATGGTGACTTCCGGAAAAATGGCGGAGTGAGGTGAGCCTCTGTAAAGCTCCCCTGGAATCTACAAAGAATCGAACAACAAAAACTCCACAAAGGACTCCCTGCACAGCACACAGGCAACACGAAGAGGCCCACTACCGACTGAAATCACCTACAGGTGGGAGATTCGCGCGAGTGGAGGGAGGAGGAAAGGGAGAAGTGCACGGAGACGGAGCCCCGCGGGCACAGGACGCAGACCTTGCTCAGTGCGCCGAGCTCGCTGCTTCCCGGAACTACCGCAGCTGCGGGAGATCGGACTGCTAGGGCTCCGCTTGTGGCCCACGGGGCTGAGGGGACAGCATATAACACGGCTGAACCCAACGCTCACGGCAGAGACCTCGGAGAAAAGACTGAGGGAAAAAGGCTGAAAACGGTAGTTTAAGCCCGCACTGCCGAGCAGAGAACGGAGCCTTAGGCACTGAGACTAGCGCCCCCTCCCTCCCCTCCCAGAGCTCGCCCCGCCCCCACCTGCCCGGTGCTAGAAGCAAAACAGTAGCAGTGTCAGATCAAAACGACAGAAAATTTGCTATTTTGAGAACTGTGTACCGCAGACACAAATTCACAGCCCAACTAGTTCCGGCAAAGGGGAGAGAGCTGTGGAAGCAGGATCGGCTGTGGTGGTGGTCGCCGCCATTGCTCTGGGCCACCTCTCACAACTCACCCCGCCCCTGACCCCACCTATTTGGGCGGATCCCTGCCGGAGTAAACAGAACTGCTGAAACATACGGGCTCTGAATCAGGAGCTGGAAGAGCTTTGGAACATCAAAAGCTCTCCGCATACCCCCCGGGACACTGCACCCTGTGACCTAGACGAACTATAAATAGAGGAGAAGCCCGTCTCCTAGGGAATCCCCCCATTGTGTGAGAAGTTGGAATAGTGCAGAGAAAACAGCACTACCGTGTGGGAGAAGAAAAGTAAGTTGCAGTTGGAGAAATAATAAAACATTCTACCAACAAGTACTGGCAAACAAAAGAAAGACCGCTTTCTATCAACCTGTTGCAGAAGTCACTCCTGTAGATGTCTAGGAAGAGAAATAGTAAACCAGTAATCGCCATGAATAACCAAGGCAACAAGATGGCTCAGAAAGAAAGTGAAAAATCTCCAGAGAAGGGACTTAAAGATACAGAAATATGTGACTTAAATGACAGAGAATTCAAGATTGCAGTTCTGAAAAAACTCAACGAGATACAAGAAAACACAGATAGGCAGTTAAATGAACTCAGAAACTCAATCAAAGAACAGTATGAGCATTTTACGAAAGAGATTGAAATCTTAAAAAAGAGCCAAATAGAATTTCTGGAGATTAAGAACTCAATAGAAGAAATTAAGAATGAAATAACCAGCTTAGGTAGTAGAGTTGACCAGATGGAGGAAAGAATCAGTGACATCGAAGATAGAAACCTGGAAATGACACAGATAGAAGAAGAAAGAGACTTGAGACTTAAAAGAAATGAAAGAACTCTACAAGAACTTTCTGACTCCATCAGAAAGAGCAATATAAGAATAATGGGCATACCAGAAGGAGAAGAAAGAGAGAAGGGAACAGAAAATATATTCAAACAAATTGTCGATGAGAACTTCCCAAATTTGTGGACAGAACTGGACCCTCGAATCCAAGAAGCAAATAGAACACCTAGTTACCTCAATCCCAACAGGCCTTCTCCAAGGCACATTGTATTGAAGCTGTCTAAAATCAACGACAAAGAAAGAATCCTCAAGGCAGCCAGGGAAAAGAAGACGGTAACATACAAAGGAAAGCCCATTAGATTATCATCAGATTTTTCAGCAGAAACTCTACAAGCCAGGAGGGAGTGGAACCAAATATTCAAACTATTGAAAGAGAGAAATCATGAGCCAAGAATAATATATCCAGCAAAGATATCCTTTAGATATGAAGGAGGAATAAAGACCTTTCCAGACATACAGAAGCTGAGGGAATTTTCTAATACACGACCTGCACTACAAGAAATACTAAAGGAGGCTATTCGACCACCATCAACAGGGACAGTTTGTGGCAACCACAACTCAAAAAGGGGGAGAGTAAAGGCCTGAACCGGAATATGGGAATGGAGAAAGTAAGCGTGCTGAAGAAAATGGAATACTCTAAATATCAAACTTTCTTTTACATAAACTTAAGGGTAACCACTCCAAATAAATCCAGAATTGAAATATATACTGAAATAAAAGAAGAAACAGAGGGAAACATCATAGAATACCACCACACAGAAATAATAGACAACAACAAAAAGGCAAAGAAACAATGGAGACACAGCCTTACCAGAAAACTAAAGATAGAATGACAGGAAATCCTCACATATCAATAATCACCCTAAATGTAAATGGACTGAACTCACCAATAAAAAGGCACAGAGTAGCAGATTGGATCAAAAAACTAAACCCAACCATATGCTGTCTACAAGAGACACATCTCAGCTACAAGGACAAGCATAGACTCAAAGTGAAAGGGTGGAAATTGACACTCCAAGCAAATGGTACCCAGAGAAAATCAGGTGTAGCCATAATGATATCAGATGAAACAGACTTCAAGGTGAAAAAGATAACAAGAGATAAAGATGGACATTTCATAATGGTGAAGGGGACTGTACAACAAGAAGACATAACAGTCATCAATATTTATGCCCCCAATCAGGGAGCACCGAAATACACCAAGCAACTACTAACAGAACTAAAGGGAGAAATTGACCAAAACACAATTATACTAGGGGACTTAAATACATCATTGACAGCTATGGATAGATCATCCAAACAGAAAATAAATAACGAAATAGTAGCCCTAAATGACACATTAGATGAAATGGACATAATTGACATTTATAGAGCACTTCATCCTAAAACATCAGACTATACATTCTTTTCTAGTGTACACGGAACATTCTCAAGGATAGACCATATATTGGGACATAAAATCAGTCTCAACAAATTTAAGAAGATTGAAATCATACCATGCATATTCTCTGATCACAAGGCTTTGAAATTGGATATCAACTGTAAAAAGAAAGCGGGAAAAAACACAAATACATGGAGATTAAACAACATACTTTTAAAGAAGGACTGGGTCAAAGAAGAAATTAGAGAAGAGATCAAAAGATACATAGAAACAAATGACAATGAAAATACATCCTACCAAAATTTTTGGGATGCAGCGAAAGCAGTTTTAAGAGGGAAATTTATCTCATTACAGGCCTATCTCAAGAAATAAGAAAACTCTCAAATAAATAACCTCATGTTACACCTTAAAGAACTAGAAAAAGAAGAACAAGTAAAACCCAAGGTCAGCAGAAGAAAGGAAATAATAAAAATTAGAGCAGAACTAAATGAAATAGAGAACAAAAAGACAATAGAAAAAATTAATGTGACAAAGAGCTGGTTCTTTGAAAAGATTAACAAAATTGACAAACCCTTGGCTAGACTTACTAAGATAAAAAGAGAGAAGACACTGATTAACAAAATCAGAAACGTAAAAGGGGAAGTTATCACGGACACCACAGAAATACAAAGGATCATCCAAGAATACTATGAAGGACTATATGCCACCAAATTCAACAACCTAGAAGAAATGGACAAGTTCTTAGAAACATATAGCCTTCCAAGGCTGAACCATGAAGAACTGGAAAATCTAAACAGACCGATCACCAGTAACGAAATTGAATCAGTCATCCAAAACCTTCCCAAAAGGAAAAGTCCGGGACCAGATGGCTTCACTAGTGAATTCTACCAAACCTTCAAAGAGGATCTAATACCAATTCTGCACAAACTCTTCCAAAAAATTGAAGAAGAGACAGTACTCCCTAACTCATTTTATGAGGCCAACATTACCCTGATACCAAAACCTGGTAAGGACAGCACAAAAAAAGAAAACTACAGACCAATATCTCTAATGAATACCGATGCAAAAATCCTAAATAAAATTCTAGCAAATCGAATACAACAATGCATTAAAAAGATTATTCATCACGACCAAGTGGGGTTCATCCCCGGGGCACAAGGATGGTTCAACATACGCAAATCCATCAATGTGATACATCACATAAACAAAATAAAGGACAAAAATCATATGATTATATCAATTGATGCAAAAAAAGCATTTGACAAGATACAACATCCATTTATGATTAAAACACTTAATAAAATGGGTATAGAAGGAAAATACCTTAACATAATAAAGGCCATATATGACAAGCCCTCTGCTAATCTCATAGTTAATGGAGAAAAACTGAAGCCCTTTGCTCTACGTTCAGGAACACGACAGGGCTGTCCCCTATCACCTCTGCTTTTCAACATAGTGTTGGAAGTCCTTGCCAGAGCAATCAGGCAAGAGAAAGAAATAAAAGGCATCCAAATTGGGAATGAAGAAGTTAAATTATCACTCTTTGCAGATGACATGATGCTATATATAGAAAACCCTAAAGACTCCACCAAAAAGCTATTAGAAACAATCAACAAATACAGTAAAGTTGCCGGCTACAAAATCAACGCACAAAAGTCCATTGCCTTCCTATATACTAACAATGAAATCTCAGAAAAAGAAATACAAAAAACAATTCCTTTTGCAATTGCAGCAAAAAGAATAAAATACCTAGGAATAAACTTAACCAAGGATGTGAAAGACCTATATGCTGAAAACTATAAGACTTTTTTGAAAGAAATTGAAGAAGACACAAAGAAATGGAAAGACATTCCATGCTCATGGATTGGAAGAATCAACATAGTTAAAATGGCCATATTACCCAAAGCAATATACAGATTCAATGCAATCCCCATCAAAATCCCAATGGCATATTTTAAAGAAATAGAACAAAAAATCATCAGATTTGTTTGGAACCACAAAAGACCCCGAATAGCCAAAGCAATCTTAAGAAAAAAGAACTATAATGGAGGTATCACACTTCCTGACTTTGGCCTGTACTACAGGGCCACAATAATCAAAACAGCATGGTATTGGCAGAAAAACAGACACATAGACCAATGGAATAGAATTGAGAACCCAGAAATAAAACCACATAAATATAGACAGATAATTTTTGACAAAGAAGCTGAAAACATACAATGGAGCAAAGACAGCCTCTCCAATAAATGGTGCTGGGAGAATTGGATAGCCACGTGCAAAAGAATGAAACTGGACTGCTATTTGTCACCATGTACCAAAGTTAATTCAAAATGGATCAAAGACTTAGGCATAAGACCTGACACAATAAACTGCATAGAAGAAAACATAGGTACTAAACTTATGGACCTTGGGTTCAAAGAGCATTTTATGAAATTGACTCCAAAGGCAATGGAAGTAAAAGCTAAAATAAATGAATGGGACTATATGAAACTTAAAAGCTTCTGCACAGCGAAAGAAACCATTGACAAAATAAAGAGGCCACCAACTGAATGGGAGAAGATTTTTGCAAACAGTGCCTCCGATAAGGGGCTAGTATCCAGAATATACAAGGAACTCATGCAACTCAACAACAAAAAAACAAACAACCCAATTGAAAAATGGGCAGAGGACTTGAAGAGACATTTCTCCAAAGAGGACATACAAATGGCAAATAAACATATGAAAAAATGCTCAACATCACTAATCATCAGAGAAATGCAAATCAAAACCACAATGAGATATCACCTCACCCCAGTCAGAATGGCTATCATCAACAAGACAAATAGTAACAAATGTTGGAGAGGCTGTGGAGAAAAAGGAACCCTCATACACTGTTGGTGGGAATGCAGACTGGTGCAGCCGTTATGGAAGGCAGTGTGGAGGTTCCTCAAAGAATTACGAATAGAATTGCCGTATGACCCAGCAATCCCTCTCCTGGGTATCTACCCAAAAAATCTGAAAACATTTAGAGATAAAGACACGTGTGCGCCAATGTTCATTGCAGCTTTGTTTACGGTGGCCAAGACATGGAAACAACCAAAATGTCCTTCGATAGATGAATGGATAAAGAAGTTGTGGTACATATACACAATGGAATACTATTCGGCAGTGAGAAAAGATGATATAGGAACATTTGTGACAACATGGATGGATCTTGAGAGAGTAATGCTGAGCGAAACAAGTCAGACAGAAAAAGCAGAGAACCATGTGATTTCACTGATATGTGGTATATAAACCAAAAACAACAAAAGAACAAGACAAACAAATGAGAAACAGAAACTCATAGACACAGACAATAGTTTAGTGGTTGCCAGAGGGTAAGGGGGGTGGGGGGTGGGAGATGAGGGTAAGGGGGATCGAATATATGGTGATGGAAGGAGAACTGACTCTGGGTGATGAACACACAATGGGATTTATAGATGATGTAATACAGAATTGTACACCTGAAATCTATGTAATTTTACTAACAATTGTCACCCCAATAAATTTAATTAAAAAAAAAAAAAAAAGTATATGGTGCCTCTTTATTGGAGAGCAAATGAAGAAAACTACAAAGTCAAACAAATAAAATACTTTTCTGGGCTTTGTTTAACGCTAAAACATCAGATATAATAGTTATTCTGATCATTGAAAAGATTAGAGGAAGGTAGCAACTTCAAAAGGTTTAGATGGGTCAAGCGTGATCAGAGGGATAGATGTGTGTCTTGCATGTATATAAACCAGAATTTATAAACCGCCCATAAAAATAAACCCATCATCGACTGAAAATGGAAGAGCCTATACATAAAGTTGTTGCTTAAAGGAGGAACAACAACAAAGGGTGCGGATGGGAGAGAGGAAAGAAATGAAAAGGAAAGAAGAAAGTGCAACTAACTCTATTACTACTCAAACCATGTAGGACTTGGAAGCAGCAAAAGAAGCAGCTAAATCAAACACTTAGCTGGAAAGGAGAAACAGAAAGCAAACAAAAAAAGAATCCAATTACTTTATGTTTGTTTTTGTAAATGGTTTTCTGTAACAGGAAAAAAGAAAACTATTTTGACTTGTTTTCCTCTGTACTGTACTGCTGAGAGCAGTCAGTACCTTCTGAGTAAGTCCAAGAGACTGCTGATGCTTCTGTTAATGCTAATTAACCTCCTGCTACAAATATCAACAAACCCACATCTGAGCTTTGTCAGCACATCATTACACTCTCCTCCTTTTAATTTGAATCGCAATAGTCACCATTGGTTGCTGCTTATTGGTGGAATCACATTAGCAGTTGAAAAACAAAATGACAGTCAGGGTCACACAGTCTGTTATTTTCCAGACAGAAAAGAAACAAAGCCTTACAATGGCTCCAAGAAATCAAAACATAATTCCTATAAGGAAAGACAGTGGGGAGATTCTTTACTGGATGTGGGGATGGAGATTTTTTTTCTGGGAATATTTGGATTTAATGATTAGAATCCTATCTGGTATCAGGAATATCAAGGACATTGGAAATCCACACATCTGGGTTATTTCTAATGTATGTTCTTTTCAGATGTATAGTGAGGGCTTTCGCAACTTCCATTAGATGGGCAGAAATTCTCTTTAGTTCTTTGCTCAATTCAGATAAATCTGAGCATTCAGACCAAAGAGAAAATAAATCTTCAATCCTTCCTTCCTTTAACTATATACTCTCCAAGGTTGTAACAAAGTCAGAACCAAGTCGGAAGAAGTTACTAAGTCTGTGACAAAGTGCAGAACTTAAAGCCAAGGTTGTATGGGGAAATAGTCTTGACCTTTAAACTCTGCTACCGGACCTGGATTTCCTCTTAAGTATGCTTCTCCTAAAATGCTCTTTCTAATGCTGGAAATGTTAACTATCCTGTACCCATCAATGTAAATGAAGTATGTGTCTCTTCATTTTGCTTTTTATCCAATCTCACAGATATCCTCTATTTACTTTCTCCTACTTACCCTAATCTAGCACCAATGGATTTCACGTAACCCTCCTTTCCTCTCCTCCTTGGATCCTAGTGTATAAAACAAGGTGTAAACCTGCCATTCTCTGGAGCATTTTCTTAATCTGTTGAGATTTTTGCTTCTTGGCAATTGTCAGGTTGGCTCAAATAAACTCTTACAAGACCTTTTTCTTAGGCTGGATGTTCTTTCATCAACAATATTATAGTGTGGTTGATGGTAATCAAGAAATTCTTGGATAAACAGTATTGATTCAAACATATAGTATGAATGACACTACTCTCACGAAAAGCAGGCCTTGCTCTCAGAGTGACACTTCTTCACAGCGGATAGGACCTAATAGTATAGCAACATTGCCAGCATTGGTTTCTCAAGGTAAAAGGTGTTTTTGTCCATTTAATCATCTGTTAGCTCAGTGACACTGGGAATCATTGAGCCCCAGTTTCTGAAAATTAGACGTAGTGTCTGCTCTGGTTGACATGGGTGGATATGAGAGCTCAATATTATGAAGTTCATCCAATGGCTTTAGAAATTCTAAGGATCACAAAAGGCACTCAGATCACTGTTGCAATTTTTAATTCTATAAAAGAATCACAGACTCAGTCCAGAGTGGATCAAGTACCTTTCAAGTTAGTGTAGAAAAAAATTAGAACCTTCTTCATGAAAACTCCACTCGCTCTTAAGACCTAGCCTTAATGTACTCTTCTGAATAGTTTTCTGATTCTTCAGATGGAGGCATGGTCTTCCTGCACTGAACACCCAGCATAGCCTCCTCTTTGTTACGTTCCTTTTTATCTGTGTACTTCTACCCATCTGACTAGACTGTAAAACCTTCAAGGGCAGATACTATTCTTTTCCCATCCCTGTATCCCCACATCTAGAATCTTGGGGTGTGGGGCAATAATAACCCCCACTGAACTTAATCTAAACTGTACTGATTCAAGTGAAGCCTAATAAAACATTATTATTAGACAACAGGTATCATTAAAGGAAGTTTAGTCATGATAATGATATAGGATGAATTCAGAAAACAGAAGCTTGGTAGTTAAAATGCTCATGAATTCAAGGTCCAAAATGAACTACTATCATAAATCCACTCATAATTTTTTGCTGTTGTTGTTCAAGAACTATTCGCTAAGCCCTTCTTATGTGAAAGGGCTGTTTTAAGATTTGTTATACAAAATAAAATTCTCCAAACCAGCCTTATAAACTAAAGAAAATATAGTCTATTCTATTTCACAAAATGGAAAGGAAAGATGGTGTTTTTGACATGAGTTATGTTTGGGAGTTTCTTTAGTTCTTATCTCCTGGATAATTGCACAAAAACTACTGTTCCAGAAGACATAAGTTCACATCAAATGTCAGAATTGATAAATACCTGCAAAAAATCTGATCCAGCTCCTTTATTTTACCGAATAACAAAGGATCTCAAGTTAATTGCCCAACATGGTCAGTGGTCATATGTGTGGTTGTTGATCTCCCCTTTCCTCAGAAGCTCTACAAATATAGTCAATGTTTTGCACACATATAGACTATAAAGCTATACCTTGTACAGAATATAGCAATTGTATGGCATTTGCCCATGTGTCTGTCTGATAAACCCATATATCTTGTTGAAAAGGAACTTGGGGAGCAAAGAAATACGTAGTTCTTCAGAAAGAAACAGAATCAAGTCAATAGGATTTTATGCAAACAACATTGGACATATGAATGCTTTCATTTAAGTAGGCATTTTTATTATCTACACCAAAGTAACAGAGCAGTAAGTAACTTGAGCTACAGAATGGGAACATTAAAAAAAATGTCATTTCAAAATTCTTTATCAAGATCATATCATAAATAGATAAGATTGTATTCCAAGGCTATAATGGTCAAAGCTTAATAACCTGGAATGCATTTTCTCCTATTTCACTATATTTCTTTTTTCCAGGCATGATGAGAAATTTTAATTCTGGTGAAACTGAAAAATCTATGCAATTATTTCAGGAGCTTTGAAAACTTGTGTTGTTGCAATTCTTAACATAGAGAACCGAAAAAAGCCTGGAGACTTATTTTCTCCTATGGATCTGCTTTCCCAGAGTCCCTGTGGTCTGATGTTAATTGTTTTGGGGTTGTTTGTATTTCTGTGTCTATAAATGGCAGATCTTTACAGGGAGTAGATTTGCAGCAATTAAAGACTAGATTTTTGAAAGTGCATTCATTCCATGTTTGTTTGTATTTCCACCCTTCTCAGTGGGATGAAAATCAGGGTGCAATTATGAACTCCAGATCTAACACCAGCCATTGCTCTGCCTTGGAGTAAGACCTTCCCCGCAATTGGAATTCAGTTTCCTTATTTGTGAAATCAAGATATACCTGAACCCCTAATTTGGTATCAGGACTAAATGAAATAGTAAATGTGAAACAGGAACTCAGTGTTTAGCGCATGGTAGGCACTTCATTGGTAATGCCGGTTCCTTTTTTATCTCTACCCTTCTACCAGTTTTCAGAGAATGAAGATAAGATTCTGTTGAAAGATAGGCCAAGACAGTGGAAGTCAGCATCTAGCTACTCTGAAGTATTAATCTAAGCACGCAGCACTCTACTCCAGAAACCAGGCAGATCCTGCATTTAAAATGTCCTCTTTGGAGCCATATTAAAAGCTCCACATTAGCCATTGAGGTGATCTGATCGCTCCCTACTACACTAAGTACTTGAAGCATCTTTGTAGCATCAGGACAATACCATTCAAGGAATCGAATGTTGTAGAACTAAATAACGGAGTCCTGTTGTTATCATAGAAATTAAAGAGATCTACAGCTACCTTTTAAAAAATATATATCTTTAAAATTTGGACTGAGGTTTAGTGTATGGGAGGCAGAAAACAGAAGGTGAAGGACTAGAATATAAAGTTCTGTCCAGGCAAAGGCTGATGTTCTCCAAGGAGGCCAGATCAGCTTACAGGCTTATGATTTTCACGGTGTCAGGTTGCTGTAGACTTACTGGCAGTTATCTTTTCTCTCCAGCCCATCCCTTTCTGACCGCAATTTTCAGGAACAGACAAGTAAACAAGTGACAAGGGGGAAAAAAATAGGTTTTTGAAGTTTGGAGGGAATCTTCATTAGCGTATAATCTAAAACCCCAATTGTCCTTGAAATTGCTCCATAACTGTATAGCAAGATAGCTCTTGATTTTACGCTGGGAATTCACCACTACTTCCTGACTTGGCAGCTCTGGATATTTCAAAGCATTTGCTTACGTTGATCAAAAACTTGTCTTACCGTGGTTTCAACCCTTTTCCCCTAGGTTTACTCTTGGAAGAATTGAACAACTGTCTAGTTACTCTTTTCAAGGAAGCGTTTTAAATACTTAAGTTCAAACATTTTTCCCTTTCATTTTCAAGCTAAGCATCTATAACTTCCTCAAGCAGTCTCATGTCATATGGTCCCCTTCACCAAACTGTTTGCTTTCCCCCAAAAATAGGTCTGTGGTATTTATACTGTCCTTCAAGGGCAATTATAGGTAAATATTAAAAACTGTGGTTTGACTAGAATAGAATAGAGTGAAGTATCCTTTCTCAATTGTTGATACTGTCCTCTTTTTCCCCTGCCACCTATGCTGGGGTCATTTTTATTGACAGCATAGCAAGCTGGAGATTTACGTGAATCCGTTAACCTAAAAATAAAAGGCCACAGTGACAGGCAACAAGTGTGTATTTGAGATCCAAAACTATAACTAATTTGGAAGCACTGATTCAGGCAGAAACCCAATAGTGTTCAGATCAGGAGGTAAAGGAAGGGATAGATAGATCAAGACATCCTAAAACTTATTCTGATTATTTCATCAAATGCACTTCAATATTTAAGACATTGATCTAGATTGAGTCTTCACAATTGAAAACCGGAATTCTTTAACACGCTGCATATGGCGGGGTTTAAATCCCTCATACCCCTCTATTCCGGCAGGTTTTTAAAATAAACTACTTTAAAATGCACTCTTCTCTTTAAAGCGTAAATGCTTCTATGTCATTTATTATTTTTCAATGGAATTTTTTAGGATTTACTCACCTATGATGTTAGTAATCCCTCCTGGTATGATACTGCAAAAAGCAGCTTCCTTTGTTATTAACGAAACACAAATAATTCAATAAAATGTGCAAAGTAAAAAGAGTCAACAGTAAAAACGAGAATTCTCGTTATCCGTCCTTAATGCATGGCTCAGAAAAAAAACGAAGATTCTCGTGATCCGTACGCAACGTGTTAATGTCTATTTACTAGGGGATATTATTACATGTTATCATTGCCTGTGATCTAAAGTCAAAATAATTTTTATTGATTTTATTTTGTATATCAAGAAACACCAATCATTGCTGATTCAAATATGACAAAAATAATGACCTCTATTATTTTTCTGCCTTTATTTAAAATAGCTTCCTTCACAATTTTTAAGAGTGGAGAGAATTTTCTGTTAGCTAGCACTTTTTTCCAGGAAATTATATAGAATTCTGATTATGAATAGAATCCCAAAATAAGATACTTAGTCTTAAATGGAATATTTATTGTTCTTTTTTCCCCATATTAAAGCACTCATGTTGTAAATTTCCAAAATAAAATAATTCATACTGTTCTGGGAACAGTTTACTCTCTTTAATTTAGATAACATAAATTTGTGATGGGAAAACTTTGAATTGGAAATTTCAATCTCCCTTAAGCAACTTACAATAGCCTATATCAAGCATAATAACAGATCTCGTGTACACTCAATTTATTAAAGCAATCCTTCCTATTCATCCACAACAACGTTTTCTACAAAGTAATGAAAACAAATAGATTACTGAGAAGTTCAAAGTTTCAAGAAAGGACTAAAGTTTCTAAAATGTAACCTCCTGAAATGTCTTTCATTGTGAGATGCTCAAGGAAATCTGAATAGAGGTTAGATGACTATAGGATTAAATTCTTCCAAGTTAAGTTGCCAATGGGGAAAGGTAAAGACAAGTTTTTCCAATGGAACATAGAAATGAAACTAAGTGGCAGTAAGAGTGGAAAGTTTAAACAGATACGGCCAGCTCACCACAGTGCAGGTGAACGCACAAATCTGGGTTGTCAATGCAGATGCTTTCCCCAGGAATGTCCCATATATGTAGGAACTAGTAATTTCAGTTTCCTGTAGTATATTATGGTGAAGTAGCTGGTATTATAAAGGGGGATAGTGAATCCTCTAACTGGACACACAGATGAGTTAAGGATCCCAAGAGGCAATGAAATTCAGGGATTACGTGTTTAGGTTTCAGATTGACAGACTTGGTTTTGCTCGTGCTCTGTCACTGGCTAACATCTTCTTACTGGTCAAGTTATTTAGCTTCTTTATGACTCTCCATTCTTATCTATAAAAGGAGGCTAGTACTGGGATATAGGGCGCACTCCATTAGTGTCCATTAAATAAAAGAATCTTTTAGAATCATCCATTTTCTCTAACTTGCTAGTCCTGGGAGAACCAACAGTAATTGAGAATAAGAAAAAAACAATGTGCCTCTCCCACTGGTTTAATTACTTCTCCTCGAAGACTCATGGAAACCAGTGGAGAGTTTGCTTTGTCTTTTGCTTTTCCTAATCTCTCCTTCTTCTTCTTCTTCTTCTTCTTCTTCTTCTTCTTCTTCTTCTTCTTCTTCTTCTTCTTCTTCTTCTTCTTCTTCTTCTTCTTCTTCTTCTTCTCCTCCTCCTCCTCCTCCTCCTCCTCCCCCCCCTCCCCCTCCCCCTCCCCTCTCCTCCCCCTTCCCCACCCCTCCCCCTCCCTCTCCCTCTCCCTCTGCCTCTCCCTCTCCTTCTCCGTCTCCTTCTCCTTCTCCTTCTTCTTCTTTTTAAAATAATTTACACTATTTCTCACAACCGAAGGAATTAGGAAAATGCTAGCTTAAAGCACCAGCAATGGGACTAAAAATTTTAAATTCATAAGCATTTTAGCTTTGGATATACATGTACAGAAGGTGCTTGGTATGAATCTTTCTCAGATATGAAGACAAACGTAACTATTTGGAAGGAAACAAGTGTTCTGAAACTAAAAAGTAAAAAAGTACAAGCAGATATATCCATGCATAATATAGATACTAGGTATTTCAGTAAGACAGATGAAATTTTGTAACCCAGGGAGGTCAGAACTAAACAGACTTAGTAAGAGTGATGCCTGAAACTACACTCATGTAAATTATTTCATTTTGCGTCTATGTTTAGAATATTAGCCAACTATATGATATACGTTGTGGGGAGAAAACTGTAATGTTTTAAAGTAGCAAAACAGATTTACTTTGGACCGACATAAAAAAAATGCACACGAAAATTTCAAGTCTAATAAGATTTTCTTCAATCTGGGAATAAAAGAGGAAAAAAACTATGTGTTCATAGCAATGTCAGTAGTTCACTTTACCATAATGAGAGTACACTCAAGATCTAATATGTTAGGTACATCCATCTCTTTTTTTTTACCAACAATCAGGTACTTTTTCATGAAATGGCTTACTGTTCTCTCACAATACAATTATTGATTTAACATAATTTTTAAAAATAGACAAATAAACTTATTATTTTCTGTTCATCTTTCGTAACCCAAAAGAGGCATTTTTGCATTGATGATAATTTCCCTCCACCTGAAATCAGTACAGTTGATAAGGCTTTTATTCGTTGTTTTGTATCTCCTTCCTCTCCAATATACAGTACCTGTCAGTAGTTGCCAAGCAACCATGACAATTGTATGGTTTATATACACTGGGCATGCATTCATTGCTATTATGCTGTATTTGTAGAGTGTGTGTGTGTGTGTGTGTGTGTGTGTGTGTTTAAAAAAGAATAAACTATAGATCAGAATGAGACTCTTACAATGAACAAGGATAAGTGGAGACATATGAAACCTTTACTAAGCATCTGTCACTGACATTAGGTAATTTAGAGGCCTTTTTATTTTGATTCTTTATAAGTGAAGATTTCAAGAAAATTGATCTTTTTGTGAAATTCAGAAAATTATTTTTATATTTACTCTCAACTTAATGGGTATATGTATTCATATATTTGATGGGCTTAGAGGATGAAAAATTTTGAAGGATAGTGAACATGTAGGGAAGTGTTGCTAGAGAGAGAGCTGTCAAGATTGTAGGTATAAAGGTGAATGTCTGTAGATTCTCTCATCCTGACACTCATCTTATTTCAAGCTCATTCACTTGCTCTTCAGTAGCCATTTTCATTGCAAGCTTAAGATAAAATTTACAGTGTGAACATGATGAAAATCTATCCATCCGGAATGAATAGAGTAGGCCAGGAATCATTGTCTCATGTGCCATTTCTTAAAAAAATATATATATTTTGAAATAAGCAAATAACGATCTCTGAGAAGTGCGATTGTTTTGTTTATGAAACTAGTCTTTTGAGTAGCATTCTGCAAGAAAAAAACAATAGCCTTTTCACTTAAAGTTGTAAAAATTACCAAAAACCCTTTCCGACTGAATAAAGCAGCAAACTAGTTAGCCACTCATGCCAAAAGCTGTGACAATGTGTGACTGATTCTGTCATCATTGAGATTGATCTTTGAGACCCCATGGCTGGAGATAATTTTTATATGCTCACTTTTATTGAGTCTATCTTTTATCAGCTTACCCACGAAGCAATTTATTTATTTTAAACAATCTGGCAATTTCTAAAACTCCATTTAAATAGATTTTAAAAGCTATTAACTGGAAGAAATATTTAACCTCTTCCATGTAACCTCAAAGGGTAGAACTATGTTCAGTGGGCAAATACTACAGGGATACAAAAATTTCCTCAAATTTGTTCTCAGAGATGTCCTGTTATGGAGGACAGTGAGGTAAACACAGTGAGTGGTTTACAAAAAGATCATTGTTTGCATATGTATATCCTACTGCTGTAAAAGAGATGACTTAAGGAGTTTGTATATATACACATGTATATATGTATATATTTTTTATTTTAATTATATTTTATACATATATAATTTATTTTAATATTAATTTAACTGAAAATGAATTAATGTCCTATTATAATTTCATATAAGATTGTTTTAATTATACATGTATATATTTATTCATTTTTTAATAAAAATGTTTATCAAAAAATATCATGTACATAATGGTAAAGATGATTTAGAGTTAAGGGGGAAATCCCAAAGGGAGTGTGTAAAATAATAAACTTTCACACATTAGTAGACAAGAGGATCTTTATAATTCGCTAAAAATCTAAAATTCTATGATTCTATGAATGTCATTTAAGTATCACCTAACCTGAGCCTTCAAACCCATTCATCATCTGAAATTGTAATATTAGGAGAGTCTTCAAAGGGATTGTGATGAAAATTTTCTGAGACTTGGTGCTTATTACATGCGTACTGCCGACTTCAGGATATGTATCTAACAGGGTTCTGGTACCAATTCCAATGTGGGGGAGGTTCCCCCCACCACCACGCCATACCCTGCACACAAGCTGGTGTTCTACAATTCAACTCAATTCTGACACTATCTACCTGGAGATTTCATAGGTTAAGTGCTCAGTCCCACAAGACAGTCCCCTGCCCCCTGCACTTCAGAAGCCAGTTGCAATCCCAGGTTATCACCTGTGCATCTGGCTCCAAGCTATAGCTTAGAGGTTTTCATGACCTCCTCCTTGGGTTTGATTAATGTGCTAGATTGGCTCACAGAACTCAGAGAAACATTTTATTTCGAGGTTACAGATTTATTTCAAAAAGAACAGCCAAATGGAAGAAAAGAATAGGGCAAGGTATAGGGAAATGTGCAGGGAACTTCCGTACTCTTTCCTAACACACCAGCCTCCCCACATATCCACAGGTTCACCAACCCAGAAGCTCTCTGAACCTAGGCCTTTTGGGTTTTTATGTAAACTTCATTACATAGGCATGAGTGATTAAATCACTGGCCATCCAACCTCCAGCCCCTGCTGCCTCCCCAGACATCAGGGGTGCTAATGAAATGTCCAACCTTCTAATCACATGGTTGGCTTCTCTGGTAACCAGACCCCATCCTTAGGTGCTTTGCAAAAGTCTCCTCATTAACAAAACAAAAGATACCTTTATTGCTCTCTTTACTTACAAAAAATCCAAA
The DNA here is from genome assembly GCF_057876585.1 of Rhinolophus sinicus. NCBI lineage: Eukaryota > Metazoa > Chordata > Mammalia > Chiroptera > Rhinolophidae > Rhinolophus > Rhinolophus sinicus. Next base: position 68,490,657 of record NC_142516.1, on the reverse strand, counting down.
GATTTTAGGACCTCTGTGCCAGAAATTGTGGACAAAAAACAAATAAGGGCAGATGTCCCTATTATATCAACCAACTTAGCAGAGCTCTAAGAATACAACAGTAATTAGGACATTTTCTTTACTTCAACTTAAGAAAAAAAAACTGAAATGTTTATCGAAGTATCCAAAATTGAAATAATTCTCCAGATACATAAATACTTTTTCTTAGTATCAGTTAGTTTGTAGCAAAGCAATGACACTTGTTATTTTATTCTGCGGTTAGTAAGAACTTTAAAATGTAATTATGAACCTGTGTATATTTTTACATGACAGACATTCTTTGAGGTTTCATGTATACAAGATGTTTCTTACTAAACTTCTTTTGGCGATTTGATATATTGAAGTATCACATTAATCGCCATAATAAGCCCAAACTCAGGAAAATATAATGCAATACTGAATAATAAGTGAACATTTAGCATCCATATATACTTAATCTTCCATCTGTTTCCAAAGATTGCAAGTATATGTTGTTGCTATTACTTATTCACATTTATTGCCCTAAAAATGAATACAGTTATATAATTACTTGAAATATGTTCTCAAGCATTTTTTTTCTGTTTTTCTAATGCAATTGTTTAACTTGTTTGTAAGACCCAAGATTTAAGTGACTAAATAGAATTACTTTAAAATAGATACCATTGACAAAGTTTAAAAATCATGTCACATCCAAAATATGACATTTTCAAAGGGCTTATATCTACAAATTAATAGTTGAAAGTGGAGAACAAATCAACAGGGATGACAATAATGAATTTCAGAAAAATAAAGATAAAAACAAAAACCCTCCTTCTTAAATTCTGAAATAATTGAGGAACAAAGGAGTTAGGCATATAAAAATCACATTTGATCTTTACTGGGAATATGGCGCAGTTAGAGCGTTTCTTTATACATGCTAACTGAGAGCTGCAAAGGCAGAGGGGCCAAGAGTGTTAGGGCAGTGGCCCTTCCTCCATTAGGAGTAAATTAATTGTGAGCTATAAGTAACATGGTGCTTCTTTCAGAATTTTGTCCCACTTTGTCATCAAAACAACTCTAAAAATCACCTAGATCAATGGCTAGTATCTAAATAATATCATTATAATAATATAGTTGTACCTCGGTTATCGAACGTCTCCGTTGACGAACATTTCGGTTTACGAAAGCTGTAAATTTTATGGATCTATGGTATCATTAGATAGGAAAATTCATGCTAAATTTTAAGTTTTAGAGGTTGATTTTAAAGGTCTGGAATGGATTAATCAATTTTGCATTACTTTCTATGGGGAAACGTTTCGGAACTCGAACGGTCTTCTGGAATGGATTACGAAAACTGAGGTACCTCTATAAATGGTATTATCTAAGTGTGACAGAAGAGGACACCAAAGTATAGACTTTGGGAATGAAACTCACAAAAGTTCATAGAGTTCATTAGTGGCAGAAGCAGGAATAGAGTTTAGAAGCCAGCGTAAGACAGGCATGCATTTATATCCTGGCACAGTAATAAAATAACTGTAGGACATCTAGTAGTTTCCATCACTTCTCTGAAACTATTTCTTACCTTTCAAAGTGAACTACATTCATCTCTAAGTTATTAAGGGGATTAAATTGAATTAGATAACATTTGTAATAGTACTTGACATATGATCAGTTGTTAAATAAATCTTAGTTTCTGTTCCTACTTCCTACCCCTAATTCTTTATTCTCGATCCTGGGCTTTCTATTACTATAGAGCATCTCTTTTTATCAAAGCTATTTCTAACTTGGAATAGATTGTATGTGTAGTATGTAAGAGATCCATTCAGAGGAAAATGTAAATATTTGTACAGGCATAGAATTTGGTTTTCTAATTAAACACTAGCAAGCATGATGTGGTATCATAGCTGCATGGAAATGTTTTCAAGTTCTGCCTCGGTTGTTTACCATTATAACATTTGCTCTGCTTCTGCCTATGACAGGCTTTGCAAATATAGTTCAACATCTGGAACTTTATGGGACTCTATAGAAGAAACGGCGAGCTATCTTGTTTATTTTTTTAATTAAGAATTTCCAATTTCCACAAGAATGTTTCCCTTCTTTGCAGAGAAGAGAATGTGTTATCTTAGAAATAAATAATCAATAGGGTATTTTGTTACCTTGAAAAAGCATCATTACTCAGCACTGAATTACTCACGCTGCCATTGCCCACTGGTATTATTATGCTCTTGGGGCACAAGTTTGTAAGAAATAATTCCCGGGAGGTACATCATAATTCTCCCACTTGTCTACTGTGTACATTGTAAGAGTGGCTATCATCTCACTATTTGAGCACCCATAAAAACTTATTCAAAGAAGCAAAATGATTAAGCCAATACCTCAACATTCACTCACTACTATAAAGCTCAATACTTCAATAAATTAAAGAAAGAATGAAAAAAATACTTCCACGGGCATACTGTGTGTATGTTACTTAGAGGAAAGTGCTTAGAGGCAAGATAATTGAATCTTAAGTTCATCAGTTCCATCATTCAGCCTTTAACTCATGTAAGTGCCCCTTCTGTTCTAGGCAGCGTACTATATCTGCTTACTTAAAAAAAAAAAAAAAAAAAAAAGAAAATGGATGCTTCAATGTGTTGGGAATGACCAATTCTTACTAAATTACTAAATTTGGGGACATTAATTATCATACATTTAATACAATTTCTATACTGATTAGAAATACACATTTCCTGTTACCAGTTTCACAAAGGTGTGATGAAAATCCAAGTGCTAATCTTTGAGCTCCTTTTTCACCCATCACTAGGCAAGTAGGACAATCAGTTCTCATGCAGTATAAGAATAAAGATTTTAAAGATTATCATCTCTATTGTTTTTTCAGTAATTCCCAATGTTGACCTAAATCAGCAGGCTTTATTCACAAAATTCTCACTGGCTCAATACAATTTATACAGTAGCTCAGCATGTTACCAATGTCTATTGACTTTTCTTACTTAGAACTTATCTTAACAATTGGCAATTTACTTTGAAAATGGCATTGTTGCTTCATAGAATACTATGCTTGATTACTTTTCCTCAATCCTTTTAGAAAATTAGTCCCATTCTCATATTTTACTCTTCCTTTGAATGTTAAATAGGAGATCGTGAGCTCTAAGATTGTGTACTTGATGTCTTAGCTTTGTCCCAGACTCTCAAGCACCTCAGAGAAGTCTCAGCAGACATTTATTGATCTAGATACCACACTACATACTACCCAGGAAAATCTAAGAAACACTACTGAACACTGATGACCCCCTGCAGAATATTAATGGTCCCCGGCCAAAGCTTATAATCTGAAAATATTTAAAGTTCAATAAAGATTCATGGATTAGGACAGGTGTGAGTATTATTAGATGCAATATGTAGGATTAAAATTGTTAGATTTCTCCAGTTTATTCGGGTCTAAGACTATAGACTCTGGATTAGACATAATGTCAATTATATTTTATTAGCCAGATTTCAGTGAGATCATTTACTGTTCTAGGATCGTGATATTTTGGGGTACACAGAGTGAAATGCAGGATAACGAGCAAGATCACATAATGGATCCTAAAGATTCTGTTCAGAATCCCTATTTCACCTCTTCTATTTTACTGGTCAAAGCAAGTCACATGACTGAACATTATGACAAGGGCACAGGAAAAAATAGTAATATTCCGCCTACAAAGAGTGACTCGACATTGGGTAGAGATGTATACTCCTATTACAGGTAGGGCAGCAAATAATTGGAAATAATAATACCATTTGTCATAGTCTAATCTCTTCAAAGCACAGAATACATTTACTCCTCCATTAGGAAGATTTACAAAAGACTCAAAATCCAGGATTTTGCAATAATTTCTACATCTGGGTCAATATGTCTCCTCTCAACCTGGAGTTTATGAAATAGAATGTCAGATTATTTGCCCCTTGTCTTACATAAATTAAATAAATACATAGTAGTAGCACAAGGAGAAGATAATTACAATAAATCCTTCCATTAAAGGGGAAAATAGGAGGCATACTGTAATCATTAGTCCATAATTATTCTAAAATCTTGTTGGTAATGCTCCTAGATGAAGCTCTATATCTATTCTAATTAGCTCAGCTTGGATTATGAGTTTTCTGGCATTCTTAGTCATTGGTATTTGGCAGGAGAAGAACATGGCATAGACGCCCATCAGAGAGCTAGACTCGAAGCTTCCTTCTTTTCCGACATAACTCTTTCTCCCTTTGCCAGTACAGGAAAGTTCCATTTAGTTTTGTAGGTTTGAAGTAGAATTAATGAGGAATACTGATTCTAAATAATTACACATTCTCCCAAATCAACTCTTTTATGCCTGAAACAGAAGTGTAAAATGAAAGTACTGCAGTTTTCTTTGTGTTCTGCTCTGTTACACACCTTTTGAAACAATTATGGTGCATTTCCAACCTGCTCATATTATGAGGGGGAAAAATGGGCACAGACAACTAAGGAAAAAATACACTGATTGCTTTTCTAAATATTGTCCTCTTGGAGATGATCTTACTAAATTTTATTTCCTCCCTTTGTTACTATATTGTTACTATTGCCATTTTCCATTGCCAGAGAGCTGAATCAGAAGCTATTTAGACAAAGTTAGGTCACCATAATTATGACATTGTACTGCATTCTTTACAAAGAGGACTTCTGTAAAATATTTCAATATTAAAAGTTTGTTTCAGTGGGAAGCAACAGGCTATGTAAGCACACTAAATTTTGGCTTTTTATCCATGTGGACATTTTTATAAAGTCCTCTCTTGGTTAAATTAGTATAACTAGCTCCATTGACAAAAACTATGTGATGTTTTTATACCTTTGATTCAACTGTTTTACTATTATGTTTGTCTTTTATACCATTTGGTTAAGCAGGATTAACCTTTTTTAAACATGTAGAGAATATATATTTAGATATTTTAGGGAGTTAAGATTTAAGATTTTCAATAGTTCATAATACAGGCACATGTTGGGTAATGCTTTAGTTTTTAGTCTTTCTTGTTTTCAGTATATATTTATGAGGCACTTACTATGAATTAGCTAGAGTAATATGGGAAGACTAGCCCTGAAAGGAGTTTATAATACAAAGTGATGAGTAAATTGAGAGGACAAAAAAAGTCTTATGAGAAGGTAATGTGAATCAATCTGAAGCTAATAAGGAATGGAAACCAGGACAGTAACTTGAAAGTTTAATATAAAGAATTATTAACTATAACAGGGGGTGTGAATAAAGAGGGCTTGGTTAATAAGAAATAAAGAGAATTCTAAAGAATACAGGAATAGCAAATATAAGGAGCAGCCACTACCACAAACTCTGAGATAGAGCATCCAAGAAAGAGCCTATGTCCTTCTTCCAAGGGCTGAGATCCAGACCTTGTTGGCAAAGGCCTGCCATGGCTCACTGGATGGCAGCTAAGTCACTGTAGTGTTCACCAGCAGAATTTGTTGCAAATCTACCTTCTAGAATTTCCCAGAAATAGTCTCTCTTGATGTAGGAGAAAACTGCTCATGAGGACATGTTTCTGTTACAGAAGTGCCCAAAGAGGGAAGTGCACTTGCAGGAATTGGGCACCGGAAAAGTCACACAGGAAGTGTGGAGCAAAACCCTTTGCTTCTGGTATTATTTCTCTACAGTACTTTCTATTGACAGAGTTACAATGTGCCAGTCAAAGGAAAAAATATTTAAAGGGCCCAGGTCCATTTTCACAGAGCAAGCAAAAAGAATGAATTTGGAGCTGAGAGGTAATAAATGGATAACTGGCAAATACCGGAATCTATGGTGAAGAGGTCTAGTGACTGGAAACTCACTGAAAGCTGACATTTAAGCTGAGATCTAATGAATAAAAAAATAAACAAAAAATCTGCTGCTGCCAGCAGAGAGAGAGAGAGAGAGAGAGAGAGAGAGAGAGAGAGAGAGAGAGAGAGAAAGAGAGAGGAAGAGAGAACTAGTTATTCCAGGAAAAAAAAGAAAACATTCTTCCTACCAATCAGGGCCAAAAGCTGATTATATGTGATAGATAATTTAAAACATAAAGGGACATATATATATATATATATATATATATATATATATATATATATATTCAGTGTTTCATAAAGCCCAAAGGCATAGACAATGTGTAAAATATTTAGAGATAGAAAAAAGTCAATTGAAAATATACATAGCAAGGAATCAAAATCCTTTGAAAAACAGAGATAAAACATGAATTTTTCAAAAATAGAAAACTTATGACATTGAACCTGAAAATTTAATGAAAAAGTTATATAGCTTATGGAGCACACTTAAAGAGAAAATTAAACTTGTAGAGATATCTGAAAAAGTTTTTGACTGTGCCGTGAAAAAAAAAAAAAAAGATATATGATAGATTATGATGTATAGGCAATAAAACAAAAAGATCTAAGTTAAGTTGAAATAGAGTTACAGAAGGAAATATTAGGGTTTTGTGGCAACAACATTGGGAAAAAAAATAATTGAGGATAGGTTAGCTAGGCAAAGGGAAGGTAGAACTTTTGTTGAGGTATGTTATCGTGGTTTGTCCTCTCCCCTAAAATTCATATATTAAAGCCCTAATCCCCAGTGTGATGGTATTTGAAGATGGGACCTTTGGGAGGTAATTAGGATTAGATCAGGTCCTGAGGTTGGGGCCTCCATGATGGGATTAGTAAATTTATAGGAAGAGAATCTGTCTTTCTGTCTCTCGTGTGCACATACTGAAGAAAGGCCATATGAAGCTGGTCACCTGTAACCTAAGGAGAGTGCCCCCACCAGGAACTGATCCGCTGGAACCTTGACCTTGGATTGCCCAGCCTCCATACATGTGAAAAAAATTTATATTGCTTAAGCCACGCAGTCTATGGTATTTTTGTTATGGCAGCCCCTAGCACGATAAGAAGGTAGGAGAAACAAAACATCTTGGAAAAATGAAATATTATGTACAAACTCTAATCTGTTAACTAAAAATTTAATCTTGGCTATCTTGTAGAATATTCTTCTTTGTACTCCCAATATATGGTATATCTGTAGTTGCTCAAGTTCAGATCAGAAATGAACCTGGAATTCTATGCAGAGGCCAGATCAGGAGGAGCATTGCCATCTTGTGCTTAAGAGTGAGTTATATCCAAATGGCAAGAGGAGCCTTTTAGGTATTCTGAAATATAGGCTTTAGTTTGGAAATGTTGAATTGAAGCTTTTAGAAAAATACTACATTAACACTGACTAGCTGTGGTTTAGAAAGTTAGTTGCTAGATGTGATCAAGATGGCTGACTAGGGAGCTCCAGGCCTCCTTCCTTGACAGAGACTCTGAGTTAACTACAGCTGTGCAGATTCAGCCTCTGACTGGGGTGCACTCCCATCCTTTCTTCCTGCGATGTGGCTATTCTTTCCTTTTAAATGACTTATTTGTCTCTCTTTCATATTTAAATTCTAAGTTTATAATTTTTATGTAGACAACAACTCTCCTCAGACCTTATGACTTCTTCTTTGCTTAAGAGCTTTGAATATTTTTTTAATAGATAAAATCTAAATTTTTTGTCAAAACATTTTAAGGCTTTCATAAAAAAACATCAGTAACATTTCTAACCTCATCACAATAGGTTCCCCAAATCCTTAGATCTTATGATCCAGAGCAATCAATCAGATTTCAGGTTACCATTCATTTGCAGTGTTATTTTGATTAACAGTGTAGATTCTAAAGTCTAATTGTCTGAGTTCCAATTCCAAGTCTCCTACTCACCAGCTGTGTGATTTTCACATGTTACTTGCCACTGTAGCCCTCAGTTTCTCCACCTACGTAAAAATATATATTGGATGCTCAATAAATCTTAGCTAGTATTTTACTTACATTTACATACTCATTATTCAATTTTCAAAAAACTCATTGTAAATGTTATTTTTCCTATGAAAATTTTCTGGATTTCCCCCACTTAAAATTCATCACTTTGTTGTTGTTGTTGTTGTCCAAAGCATTTCCCATGAAGCTTTGCTAAAGAGCATTTACTATCTATTATCTATCAAATTATTTATCACTCCATTTACCTACTTTCGTTAGTTTATAGGTCTGCCCAAGGAGACCGAAGACCAACTTGAAAGCAGGTTATTCTTCTCTATACTTCTAATATCTAGTATATAAGTAGTGGTTTAATGAATGTTTGTAGAATAAATAAATGCATACAATGTAAAGGGACCCATTTATCAAGATGATCATGCAAACTAAATGATTATATACAATTCGTAAACTTTACAACACTTTAACCTCAGAAACATGAGCACATAACATTAACAAAAATGAGTAATCTTTAAGAATACTTTAGTTTTTAATGTTTTGTTTCATATTCCCTTTAGGAAAATGCAGAATATCAGCCACACTGATAAAGTGTGAGTCTTACCAAAGTAAAAGGATGGAGGCAGACTAAGAAATCTCACTGCTTGATTATGAAAATGCAATACAATTAGATTTGGTCTCTTCCCAGTTTAATTTAGTTTATCCCTTTAGGAGAGATCCATTCACCATATTTAATTTAGTTGTAACTCAGTGTAATAAGTATTTTGCAAAAAAGAAATCTTAATGAGTTGAAGTCCTACACCAGAAGTTTCTGATTTCTCTACAAAAATGCTTTGTTCTTATTGTATTAATAAAAGTTGAAAGTAAATTTAACATCCTAGAGCAATTGTGCTTAAAAATGTCATTAGGAACACCTCAAAGTTTACATGTTAACAGGCCAAATTTAGATAAGATTTAGAACTCTGTTAGAAATTTTAATTTTCCCCATCTGAATAAAAGAAAGAATGTAATGATAGAGGAGAAAAAAGACGAAGGGAGTTAAGGAGAGAGAGAAGGTGGGAAGGCAATGAAGGAGACAGAGAGGGGAAAAAAGGAAGGGAAGGAATGCCACAGTTATCTCTACATGAGAAAGTAAAGTAGAGCCCTTGAGGTGATTATTATTCAGGTCACGTCACAGTCATTTTGGCTTGAAATGCTCAGATTTTATATCTATATTACTTCTAATAATCACCACAATTAACCTTCAGTATCTGACTTTTAGCATACATCCAAAAAATATATATATATATGCTCACACACAAAGGTGTTCACCTAATTTCTGATTGGGTATCAATGATGCAACCCTTTAAAAAGAGTTCTGACTTGGGTCGTATTCCTTATCCTATCACCAGTGGGTCAGCCATGGATTGAAGCCTGCTCCTAGGAACTGGAGCTTGGAAATATTCCTCCGTTGGAGTTGTACTCATTGCTGTAGGATCGCTTGTAACACCTTTCAGAGCTGGTCAGATTCTTAATCTTCATTCTACTATGGAAATTCAATAGTTTGGAAAGTTTCAAAAATAATTGTACAGCCATGAAAGTTCATTAGGGACAAAGAATCCATGATGTCAAAATGAATACTGACTGTGATTCTATTCTAAAGGAATCTACTGAAGAATAGCAGTGTTTATTTCAGTAGACATTCTTTTCCTGTTTCCCATGTGACATCCATCAAGTTAAGAGATCATGTTTTCATGTTCCACTGATATCTCCACTGGGAATCTAGAAATTATGCCATGATATTTTCCCTTTAGCATCATTATCCATGCTGCATTTTTTGAAATGAGAATTGGCTGACAATTTGGAAGGTGGAAGAGCAGACTTCTCCTCAACATTCATCATAATATCACCTCAGTGCTGTTCAAAGTTGCAGCAACTTTATTTTGAGAAGAAACTAAGACAATATAACTGTGACTTGAGAACACCAGGGAGAATGTACATTGTATATTTAGCTTGGGGGGCAGACATGTCATTTAAAAGTCACTCTTATGGTCTTATATGTATAAAGTGATGCGTAAATATTGATATGATTGACTTTCAGTCAGATTCAGGAATGAGGGTTTTCAGAGCTTGTTTTGAAAATTGAAACAAACCAAAAATAAAGCATATCTTCTTGGATGCTGATCATAGATCAGCAGAAAAGAGAAAGGGGGAGTATGATAGAGAGAAAAATGTGTTTATAAAAATATTAGCACTGAAGCACAGATTTGGCAAATACAAGAGAAATGATGAAATGATTAACCAAAACGAAACTAAAGCTATACACACAGAGAAAAATATTATGCAGCTTCAATTTCTTGCTATTGTGCATATTCCTTTGAAAACACCATCTGCTACATGCAAAGGTAAATGTGAATGTTTTTATCTTTGGCAAAGCAGTGCCAAGAGAAACCAGATTTTAATTGTTCACATACCCAGTGTAGTGGTAGAGTAGATCCCTCAACAGCATGGAGGAATCATATTTAAACACCATCAATCTAATGGGGATTGTAATTATCTTTTGTCGATAATGAAAAACTGGGTGGTATGAGGGAAATGCATAGATCTTTTGGAGGTAGACACATTGGGATTTGAATTTTGGCTCTGCTACTAATTATATAACCTTCAGAAAGTGATTGATTTCAATCTGTCATATATTTTATTTCTTTCTTCATGCTATAGTCAATAACTTCTAAATTTAATTTTCTTTTCCCCTATTGAAACCTAAATAAACCACAAGGTTAGCAGCTGTATCTCTATCTGCACAATTGGAAAAAAAAGTTATCATTGACATCTACATATTGTTTGGTTTCGACAAATAAATGGTCTGTGTCTCAAACAATATAATTTCTCTCTTTCTCTTCCTTGTCACTGAAGTAGTTTTTTCAGCTAAAACTAGTGTTTGAGCTTTAAGGTTCCATTTCAGATTCTATGACTTTAAGAATCACATATACCTTATTTATTATTATTTCGAATTCTTGAATCTTAGCATCTAAACTGGGATATTTGGAAGAATAATCACTTCTGTGTGGGATCTGATACCAAATCAGCATGAGACCTGAGTTTACAATTCACCTAGAGGACAGAACTGAAATGCATTATAGAATTAGGGAAAAATGAATGACAGCGCTCATAAAAGAGCTCAGTGAGTACAGAAGGAGCTCAGAATAGGAGATGTAGTTCAAAGTATAGAATTGCAGTTTAAAAAAATACTGGGTCTATAAATAGGGGTTAGTTATGTATGGGGTATACATGGTCTGACAATTAAGTCTGCGAACTTGTTGCAACGAAATTGCTAACCTTTTTTGATTTCAGAGGGATTACTCATTATGAATTTGTACCAACTGGACAAACAGTAACTAAGCTTACTGTTTGGAAGTGCTGAAAAAGCTGTGTGAAAAAGTTAGATGAACTTTTTGCCAAAAATTCATGGCTCTTGCATCACAACAATGCACCAGCTCACATGGCACTGTCTGTAACGGAGTTTTTGGCCAGTAAACATATAATTGTATTGGAACACCCTCCCTACTCACCTGGTTTGGCCCCCAATGACTTCTTTCTTTACCCAAAGATAAAGGAAATATTGAAAGGAAGATATTTTGATGACATTCAGGACATCTAGGGTAATACAACAACAGCTCTGATGGCCATTCTAGAGAAAGAGTGCCAAAATGCTTTGAAAGGTGGACTAGGCACCGGTGTCAATGCATAGCTTTCCAATGGAAGAACCTATAAGGTGACCATAGTGATATTCAGCAGTGAGGTATGTAGCACTTTTTCCAGGTTGAGTTTGTGAACTTCATTGTCAGACCTCATATGGTTAGATCAGATGTTTTCTCAGCCTAAATTTCTCCTGATAACTTGTTGCAGAGAATAAATAACCCCATCTATGCAAGGCAACTAATACAGAGCTTTGCATATTCTTTTTGCTCCATATATGCTACCTTATTATGTTATTATCTATGTGGAGTAGAAGAATAGGAAAAATTCTGATGGATAAAATATGACTTAAATTAGTCATTGGAGATCTGATAAGATTTTAAAAAGTAATCTGAGTAGGATAATTAAAGGAGAGGTAGTCCAAATGGAAAGAGGAGAACGAACAAAGGCATGGAGGCAGGAAAGCACATTCTTCCTTAGGAGATAATAGAAAAGAACTGCCCAATTAGAGCAAAAGATTATTGGAGAGAATAATAAATTTGATAATAAATTTAAATGTCAAATAGACCACCTAATAAGGATCATGTAAAATAATTAAAAGTGTTTCCCTCCAATGACTTTTGTCAAATACAATTGTACTCATAAGGTGACTAATCCTAGAGAAAGGCCTTGCAATAAATTTCACTTTTACTCTTATCTGTCATGATAAGCTAGTTATGTTGCAATCACAAAGTTTGTTTCCACTAACATTACATGTCCAATGTGTATTAGCTAATGTCTCTGAATGTCATAGCCACTAGAGACACAATAATGGAGGAACCAGTCTCTACACATGCTTCCATTAATGCTAAGGCTGAACAAGGGCCATGGTAGACTACAGCGTGGCTTATAAATTATACACAGGTGCCAAAGCATGTCATTTCTGCCCCAGTTGATTGGTCAAAGCAAGTTGCATTGCTGCCCAACTCAAAGGGCATAAGTGCAATGCTGCTCAAAAGGAGAACAGAATATTTTTGAAGCAGCCTTAATTACTCCATAATTATAAATATTCATTTTTAATCACTGCTGCCTATTACACTAAAAGCAACTTTAAAATTTAAATATATCTTGTCATCTGGGAAAATGTTTGCTGTCTATTTGTGTTTTGTGTTATATGCATTTCTTTTGAGTTAATTTCTTCATGGTTGCCCTGGGGATTACAATTAACCTCTCAATTTATAGCAATCTAGTTCAGATTAATGCAGACATAATTAGAAAAGCATACACAATTTTTAGGCTTGTCTAACTCCCTTTATTCCTCAATCCTTTGTGCTGTTATTATCATACAAATTGCATCTTTGTACATTATAAGACCATCAACACAGTTTTATAAATATTGCTTTATGCAGTTGGGTTTTTTTTTTAAATCATTTAGGAATAGAAAGAATTACTTTTATATTAACCTATGTAGTTATCTTCACTAGCATTTTTTATTTCTTTGTGTGGAATCAAATTATTGTCTAGTGGTCTTTCATGTCAGTTTGAAGAAGTCCTTTTAGTATTTCCTGTAGGGAAGGTATGCTAGAGACAAATTCACTTATCTTTATTTATCAGGGTATATGGGTATACCTTAATTTCTCCTTTACTTTTGAAGGATGGTTTTGCTGGATATAAAATTCTTTATTATCAGTGTTTTTCTTTTAGCACTTTAAATATGTAATTCCACTGCCTTCTGATCCCATGGTTTCTGATGCTAAATCAGCTGTAAATCTTATTGTGAATCACATGTATGTGTTGAGTCACTTTTCTCTTGCTCCTTTGAAGATTCTCTTTGTCATTCCACAGTTTGATTTTCATGTATCTAGGTGTGGCTTTGAGTTTTTTCTGTTAGAATTTTTTGAGCTTCTTCAATGTAAATCAATATTTTTTGTTACTTCAAATATTCTTTTTGTATATTAGGGAAGATTCCCCTCCTCCTGCCACTCTCCATTATGAGTATATTTCTTTGTTTAATGGTGTTCCATAGGTCTCTGAGGTACTGTTCAGTTCTCCTCTTTCTTTTTTTCTTTCTCTTCTTTAGACTGTAAGATATCAATTGACCTATCTTTAAGTTCTCTGATATTTTGTTCTGCCAGCTCAGATTTGTTGTGGAGCCACTCTAGTAAATTTCCAATATCAGTTTTGTACTTTTAAGCTCCATAATTTCTATTTGCTTCTTTTTTAAAAAAAATATTATGTCTATCTCTTCACTAACACAGTGGTACCTCGGTCTTCTAACGTAATCCATTCTGGAAGACCATTCGAGTTCTGAAACGTTCAAAAATCAAGGCACAGTTTCCCCATAGAAACTAATGCAAAATGGATTAATCCATTTCAGACCTTTAAAATCAACCAATAAAACTGCAAATTTAGCATGAATTTTACTATCTAATGATACCATAGATTCATAAAATTTATGGTGTTCGTAAACCAAAATGTTTGTCAACGGAGACATTGGAAAACTGAGATACCACTAGTCTCTATTTGTTGAGACACCATTCTCATGTTTTTCTTTATTTCTTTAGGTGTTATTTCCTTTAGTACCTTGTATGTATTTATAGTAGTTGATTTAAAGTCTTTGTCTGTTAGTAAATCTAATGTCTGGGCTACCTCAGTCAGAGTTTTTTATGGACTTCTTTTCTTCCTGTACATGGGCCATACATTCCTGTTTCTGGTATGTCTAATAATTTTTGCAGAAAATAGGATATTTAAAATAATAATGTATATTCAATGCTAAATTACCTATACTCAGCAGAGTGAAAGGTCTATAGTAGATGTCTGATACTTCTTACAAAGATCAATGCATAAGTGAATATTTTCTGAGTGAATTTGACTTTCTTGTGGCTCCTTCTGGGTCTTCTGTACTATCTTTCATTTCACAGATCTGAACTTGACACCATAATTTTTTATCAACAATTCCAAAGCTGAATTAAAAAGAGAATTATTCAAGAAGGGAAACATGCTGATCCAGACATCTCAAAGCCTTAGTTCTAGCCCCACATTTGCGCTCCTTTGTCGCATGACCTGGAAATTCACTTTCAGGTCTCTGGGTTTCTTTTTGTCACTTACGTAAAATAAATTGACAATTCTTTGGTCACAGAATTGCAGTATGGCTAAATAATATTATGGGTAAGCACTTTGTAAAATAAAAATATAGACACAGTTGTAGGATGCTCTTGCGACCAGGACTATTCGTTTTTTCAGTTTCTGATGAAACTTTGACGATTCATGACAAGCAGTAACTGTTATGATACCTACTCATGTCTGCAAACAGGTAACCAGGATATTTTCACATTGTATCATTGATAAATTAAATTTTATACAGTTAATGCTGATATTCATGAAGAATTTAGGCTTGCTCAAGTATGCTGTTATATAAAATAAAATTGCATTAGTAAAATTATTGCTATGCTTTAATCTTCCAAAGCAGCTCCTAGGAGAATTTCTTTGTACTATACAATTGGGAGAAAATTAGACTGTGATAGCTCATCACAACCACAAAGAAAGGCCATATCTAATAAAATAAAACTGCTGTCAGTGTACAAACTAAGAGAAGTAACTTTCTCTAAAAATATAACTCACATTAGGTGAAATTTACATGGGTTATACTGGTAATACTAAGCATTTCAAAAACAATAAGCATTTCAAAAATTTGTCTATATTCCTAAAGATTTTTAAAATGAATCTGTTAATTGTGAGATTAATCCAGGTAGATTAATGAAACATTTTTATAAGGTTATGTTTCTAAAATCACGACTCCCTTAGAAGTTTTTTAGCACTCAGACCACACTTGAATCTTTTTCCTATTTGACTCTTCTCAGCATTAAATATGCACATGCTTCCACTGTTAGCTCTATCACAAAACTAATATAAGGGAGAATACAATTCCTTGTGCATCTTGTACTCACACAGTATCTGTTTTAAAGGGTCTCATGGTGGAGAATGCAGAATTGAACAAGATATAGTCTCTTTCCTCTCAGTACGTTACAGCTAATACTTGTGAGAAATTCTTACAAGGGTTTTGAGAAGTGCTGTCACACTATCAAGGAATTTGTTTAAAATACTGATGATCCACATACAATAGGGTGACTAACTTGTTCTGTGGTGCTAGGGAAGCCTTCAGAGGGAAAGAAACACTAAGATGGATCTTAAAGGTTGCATGTAATTTCACCATAAAAAAGAGATTGAGATTGGCTCTCTATGCAGAAAGACTAGAAGTGCAAGAACGTGACATGGAGGGAAATGGAAAGACAGTCTGGGCAACCAGACCATACTGTATGTGGGAGAACAGTAAAGATATTACTTAAAAAGACGGTGGACACCATGATATAAAAAGGCTTTTTATGCCACGTAAAAGAGTTTGGTGAATTTCTGAAGATTTTTTTAATGAAACATTTTTATATGTATTGTGTAAGGTGATTGTAATAATAAAACATATTTTACTAAGTCATACCTGTTTTAGTTTATTTACTCTGAAAATTTTCAAAGTATGGGGAAACATGTGATAGGTGGTTGAGATACTACTTTTTCTTCTGAGTTTATACAGAGGATACCAAAGAAATGTATACACATTTTAAGAAAGGAAACAACTATTAAAATTGTAATACTCAATATATACCAATAACAAAAGATGAATACAAGTCATATGTATACATTTTTTTTTTGGCACCCCTGGTATTATTTTCATTGTCTGTATATTTATTTCTCCCTGATCTGTTACTTGTTTTATTTTTCATAATGTTGTACACACGCATCTTTGTAAATTACCTCCACTCATGTTTGGAAGGAGGCTTGATACTAATGCATACATGAATGGAATATACATGTTAGTAAGAAGAATGTTAAGTATACTAAGCAATGGTGCTATGCCCCAATTGATTTTACATAAAGGAAACAAAGTTACAGCAAATAGAATTCATTTATATCTCTGGTTATATGACTCACAAACCTAGATGATTGTTTAAACTAAATAGGAAAATATGAGGAACTTGACGGAACCTATTGTTACTATGAGAGACATGGCCCTCAAGCAAACTACTTTTTCTCTTTTTCCATGGTCTACAAGAAAATACACTGTATGTATTTAACATACACGCATTTTGGGCATTATTCCTTTACTCTAAGTTCCTTTTATCTATATCCACTCTGTAGTATACACACACACACACACACACACACACACACACACACACACACACACACACACACACAGAGGGAAAAAGTGTCTTTTACAGTGAGAGAAAAACAATCACACTGTAGGATGATTTGTATTGTGGCACAAGCTACCAGATATTTGCATGGACCACATGTGATCTTATTTTGAAAACATGTCATCATTTTGGAAGCCTATTCCTTAGTAGTCAACTTCATTCATACTTTTTTGAAAATTTGAAACTTTTTAACTTCTGATAAGTAGCCAAGCTGAAACAAAAATATTTAAATAAATAGGAAATCATATTAACTGTTCTGTCCCTTGAAAATTAAGTTCTATTTGTTTTGAATCAAACCAACTTGAATATTTGGAGGTCATTCAATTAGCCTTTAAAGAGATTTATTCAAAATACATATGAATTCTCAAAGTAAGATTTGAAAAAGACGACTATGAATATCCCCCCTCATATAGAACAAATAATTGTTTTCCTAGTGCTGATGGGCAATTTAATGTGCATTCATTAATATTGGTCCTACTTATTATAGTCTCATTTTGTACCTTTGTTTACACATGATGTTTATGTCAACCTTCCTGTTTCCCCAAGTACCTGTTGTACCAACTATTAAGTACACTAATACTTAAGTTAAAACAGATATAGCCTTTTAGAAATATTTTCTTTATTATTCTCGTCTTTATTTATTCATAGCATGAATTCCTTTGTTTAAGTATTTCAGTTGAATCAGACAAGAGCTGATATTCTATGGGTAATGTACAGTCTTGGTCAATTCATTCTAGAAAAACTTAGTGTAAATAGCCCATGTAAAAAAAAAAAAAAAAAAAGTGTTTATTAAGAATGGAGCTTGTGTGATATAAAGGAGGGAATCCTGGACTGAGAATTGGTAGAAAGGTAACTACTTGAAATTACTTATTTTCCTTTGATTGTTTTGAAGCTGAACCCCAAAATTCTCTTATCCACTGACCATCAAGATGTCTAACTTCTTTTCTTCCTGATTTCTCTCATTACTTCTTAATTATTTTTCTCCCTCATTCAACAGTTGCATATATGCCGGGTACAGTGACATTCTTATACTTCTAATGAAATTTAATTGAGTTTACCTCTTATAATCAGGCACCTCAGGCTTTCTAAGTTGAAAGTTAACCAATTCAATAAAGTAATCATTTGGAAACAACTAGAAAGAATGGCAAGACTTTCC
The DNA here is from genome assembly GCF_057876585.1 of Rhinolophus sinicus. NCBI lineage: Eukaryota > Metazoa > Chordata > Mammalia > Chiroptera > Rhinolophidae > Rhinolophus > Rhinolophus sinicus. The sequence goes on along the minus strand of NC_142516.1, from coordinate 68,472,785 downwards.
AGTTTTTCCAAAAGGGACTGAGATATAAGTAAAAATAAGGCTTTTCAAAGAGAGGTATATCTATAGTCACTGATTCATTTATGGCATACACATTTAAGAGTTTTACTCCTAAAATATATTATTCAAAACGTATTTGGGTTCCAGATATTATGAAATAACAGGGACAAGATTCACCTCCCACTTTGTAAAGCAGAAAACCAGATGGTATATAAGAAATATCAGTTTTCAGATATTGGACAGTAAACAAAGGACATGTTTCCCTGAGGAAAGGGAAATAAACAAGACCAGCTCTGTTGTTGCCCCAGGTTACTGCCTGGAGGCAGTTTTCAGGCAACTGTATGGAGGGGATACAACTTCCAGAGGTCTCAGGAGGGAGTCCAGGAGGCTAGAATTTGTGAAGCGGAATACTGGAGAAAAGAGACCTTCACAGAGAGTAATCTTCAGATTCTGAGTTCAGAAGAGACATCTCTTCAAGCCATTGGTTGAGTACTAATCTATGCTACATTACAGGGAACTACTTGAGGCCATGGAAATAAAGAACCACCAGAAAGCAGGAGGGCAAAGAATTCCCAAAACTTACAGAAGGCTTGGTATTGTTTGTGTTCCCACCTGACAGTTACTTGGAATCGGTTTGATCTTTTTTTTTTAGAGTAGGCTTAGAACGGACTTTAATAGAACTATTTTAGCCTTAGTACTAAGGTAATATCCTCCTCAAGAGTTTTTCTGATGCCTGTATTATGAAGTCTTCCTACTTGCTGAAGATTGCAATAGTAAATGAGCCTCGACCCTCCCCTCATAACATACGAAGAATTCTTTCAACATGATATACTGTGTTTCCTGGGAAATAAGACCTAGCTGGACTATCAGCTCTAATGGATCTTTTGGAGCAAAAATTAATGCAAGACTTGGCCATATATTATATTATATTATATTATTATATTATATTATATTATATTATATTATATTATATTATATTATATTATATTATATTATATTATATTATAGTCCTGGTCTTATATTATAGTAAAATAAGATGGGGTCTTATATTAATTTTTGATCCAAAAGATGCATTAGTGCTGATTGTCCGGCTAGGTCTTATTTTCTGGGAAACATGGTAAGAAGACAAATGACTTGATTTAAAAATGGGTAAAAAAGAAAGTAAGGAAGTGTTCAAAGCCAAAATCATGAGACCATATCAAAGGACCCCATAAATGTTGTAAAAATAATATGACAGAAATAAGATCAAGTATCTCAATTATAATGAGTATGTTAAATACCCTGTTAAAAGAAAGACTTTCAGATTGAGTTTTAAAAATCCAGCTACGTGTTGCTAGCAAACAGTAAAATCCAGGTTTGATGGATCTGAAGGTTATAAAAGTTTGTGTCTCTCTTTAAGAAAATGAGTATAGCATTATACATACAATCTGTCACACAGCTTTGGAAAAGTTCCTGAAACTGATATTTTATTAGTTTGATGTTAAAACTGCCTTCTGTCACAAGATTTGCACATAAAACAAAATGAATAGGAAAACTGAAAATGGAGATTACCCAAGGCAAACCTAAAAAGAAAGAATAACACTAATAGACAAAATTCAGTATAAAAATAATTAACAAAAAATAGAGGCTTAGTTTATATTTACAAAGTTGTCCCATAAGTATAACCATCATGAATAATTTTGTACTTAATCAGACAACATATATTTGGAATGTATTTAGAATGAAGAATTTGGGGACAAAAATATTATAATGTGGAAGTAAGTATTAGAATTTAAGGACATTAAATATTATAATTAAGGGCTTAAAATTGAATGATGTAATTTGATTTACATATATTATTGCAAGATACATTATATGACATTGATATTAAATTTAAAACTTTTTAGTATAATATTAAGTATATACAAGTCTAATAAATCACAGAAATAAAATTTAGAACTTTAAGAGAGGCTATATCTTTATTTCAACTGTCCATAGAACATTTACTAGACATGACCCAATGCTAGGTCACATTTCAGAGAAAAGGTCAGTTGAAAACACACTGAAAGATTTTCATAAGAACTTACTTATTCTATACAATATTTAAAGAGCCCAGGATTTTGTCTATAGGTAGTGAATATCCGGTGTAGTATTTTTGTTCTTTTATTTATTTCTCCTTTACACTTTAGTATCTTCCAAACTCTACAGGAGACATTTTCCAACATGCTTTTGAGGGGAATTCGAGATGATTTCTCCCCCTTTTCTATGTTAGTCCACAAGAATTATCCATTATGTGGCTTAAATAGAGTTATTTAGTAGAAGTCTGCCAAAATGTGGCCTTGGGTAGACATATAAGTGCATTGAACGCAATGATACTCATTCAAAACAGTTCACAAAAAACATTTGAGAGGTTAAATTATGAGAGCCTGAGAATTTTAACCATTCAAAATGTGCTATTCAAACATGAGTGTATGACTGTAACTGTGTCTATTTCATTCATTGTTATCATACTCACCTTTTCCTGATGTACATAGAAAAGAAGGATTCTTTTCTTTCTTTTTTGATTTATCTATGAGAGTATACCTTTCTAACCAATATGTCTCATGTCACTGCTTGGTGTATAAATGAGGTCTCATCTTATTTTGAGATTTAAATCAGTTATTTAAACACCCAAAATCTCTCAGTCCCATTTCTCCACCAAAAAGTGCTCTGAAGTCTTTGAGAATTATGCATTACAAAGAGGTATTCTTGTTTCCAAATACCTCATTGTTGGAAAAACAAACAAACAAACAAACAAACAAACAAACAAACTGGATAACTCTAATAGTTTAAAACCCTCATTTTCTACTATGATTACTTGGATCTCTGCCACATATTGTCCCTCTTAAAAACAGCCACAGTAAGAGTATACTTGTTGACTGCTGAGGTGATTCCAGTAACGGTCCAGACTCCCACAAAGGCACTGGGGCAGTTCTTGTAAGAAAGAATGAGCCCATTCTTTTTCAGTTCTACTCTTAGTCTTTTGCAAGTATTCTTATCCTCTTATCTTCCAGAGTCCAGCTCAGAAAATTATTTGATATTGGGAAGGATAACCCTCTTCAGTACACAGAAAAGGGAAAGATTGATATATTTAATAAAATTGGAATAAAAACCCTTTATGACAAAGATGTCAAAAATAAGGTTGATTGATAAGTCTCAGCAATAAGAGGGAGAGATATAATCTCCTTGCCCTTAGATTTGTCAAGTTGGGCAGTGGAAGCTGGTAAAGCCATTTTATGCCCGTCATGGTTGCCAGCCTTACACTGATGATGGCAAAGCAAAAGATGGAAGAAATGTGAGTTCCCAATGATGTTGCTGAGCTGCTGGTTTAAGCAATTTTGGAGACTCATTATCATGGACTCTATGAGTGATATAATATTTTCCCATGACTGTTGTAACAAATTTCCATAAACTTCATGGCTTAATACAACAAAAGTTTACTATATTCCTGGTCTGCAGTTCAGAAGTCTAAAATGGGTCTAAGTAGACTAAAATAAGGCTGTTGGCAAGGCTGCATTTTTTTTTTATGACATGTTTTAAAATATTTATTTTGTTCTGTTTATTTTTAAATAATCTTTGCTTATTTTGTTAAAGAAAGGCATTCTGTACACCAAATACAAAATCTTTTTCTTCTAAGTTAAAAGTCTTCTGATATCTAGATTTAATTTTGTAAAGATTTTTGTTCAAATATAGCTAACATGCAATATTATATTACTTTCAGGTGTACACCATAGTTATTCAACATCTATATACCTAAAGAAGTGATCACCATGATAAGTCCAGCAACCATCTGACACTGTACCATGCTATCATAATATTATTGACTATATTCCCTATGCTGTACATTGCATCCCCATGACTTATTTGCTTTATACCTGGAAATTTGATTCTCTTATTTCCCTTCACCTTTTCCTCCCTTTTATTAATTTTTCAATTAAAGTTGATAGTCAATATTACTTCATATTAGTTTCAGGTGTACAGTATAGTGGTTAGACATTTACATAATTTACAGTTATCCCCTTGACTAGTCTAGTACCCACATGCCACTATACATAGTTATTACTATATTATTGACTATATTCCCTATGCTTTACTTTACATCCCCATGACTATTTTGCAACTACCAATCTGTATTTCTTTATCCCTTCACTTTTTTTTACCCCACTCCCCAACCTCCCTCCTATCTGGCAACCATCAACTTCCCTGCATCAATGAGTCTGTTTCTGTTTTATTTGTTTGTTTATTCTGTTCTTTATTTTCTACATGTAAGTGACATCATATGGTATTTTTCTTTTTATATCTGTCTTATTTTACTTAGCATAATACCTTCCATCTTTGTGAAGATTCTAGGGGAGAATCCATTCCTTTACCTTTTCCATGTTCCAGAGGCTGAGCATAGTTTATGGCTTGTGGCCCTCTTTCATCTTCCAAGTCAGCAATTGCATCTTTCCAACTTCTATTTCCATGTTCACTTCTCTTTAACTCTGAGTCTCCTGTTTCCTTCTTTCACTTAAGGACGCTATGGTAAAATTAGGCCCACATGGATAATCCCGAATAATCTCAACTGATTACCAATCTTAATTCCATCTGCAGTCATAAATCCCTTTGGCCATTTAGTAGCATATTTACAGGTTCCTAGCATTAGAACAAAAACATCTTTGAGGAGTCATTAAATTGCTTACCACAGTGATAATAGATTTCCCTCTTGTTTAAGCTAGATATTTAAGGTTTTCTGTTATGTGTTCTTAAGTCATCTTGACACATAACTTTTTAATTGCTTGTATTAGGTTGGTGCAAAAGTAATTGCAGTTTTTGCAATAATTATTAACCTTTTAAACTGCAATTACTTTTGCACCAACCTAATAGCTTCTACTAATTGGTGTCACTTATTAAGTCCTTTGTGAAAGTAAGTACTTTAACTTATTTAACCTGTTTAATTCTTATAATAACCCCATGAGTTAGTCATTGACATCTTCCTTTTATAGAGGAAAAACTGAAGGATACTCGGACTAGACAAGTTGCTGAAGGTCTCCAAAATTTGGGTTTTTAACCACTATGCTACGTTGTTTTTTCCTTACGTCTGAAATTTACATAAACAAAAAGAAATAGAAATAAAATAATAATTAAAAATAGTTCAAAAAGTATAACCTCAGTGATATGAATCATTCATCATTTTAACAATGCGGCCTGAATTTATTATCACAAGAAATCCATACATGCACACTGGTGTGAAAATACCTATTATGAGGTTCTCTTTGTTTTCCTTTCTGCATTGTCAGAATAGACTGCTCTTAAATGTCAGTTAATTTTTTTAGAAGAGTTCTTATTTGAAGATCCCATTCTCTTGTACTTTCCGTGTGCTGTTGTGGTTCTGCTTGTCTGGCCATCGTGACTGATGGGTTATGTTTTACATTTAGTCAACAGTATTTTCATTTGCTGGGTGTCAACTTCAGTTCCTTAGAAGATCCCTCCCCCGTCCCAACTTGTGCTTGCTTTTCAATCTCTTTGATTATTCCTTCATTTCAGGTTTTTGTTTTTAAATCTATTTATTTTATGCATCAGTTATTTAATTGATGTTTTATATGAGGTAAATTTAAAACTGGTTGTCTCTTAACTATTAACACAAGTCACAAAAGAATTTTAAATAAAGATATAGGATTAGAAGAGGTCACTAAATATATGAGGCTTTTAAATTTATATAACAAAATGTCTTTGGGATTCAGTTAAACTAAGCATTATATTATATATTAGAAATAATACTTGTCTTTTAAGCAAATTGTAGCTCTTTTATCTCTTAGAGTTGAATGTGAAGAGACGAGTATGCAATGACTCAACTAAACAAATACTATTTGCAAAGTGCTATGCTCTGCTATGGTGAATTCCAAATTTGACCCAATAAAGTTTCTGACTCACAAGGGGGCACAGTTTAATAGTGAAGTTAGACTTTAAACATCAAAGTATACTTTAAAGTAGAAGGTTAAAAGTATCCTGAAAGAGGGAAAAAAAAAAGTGAAAAAAACGATTGGAGAGAATGTTTCTCACTGGCATTTATAGGTTTCATGCAATTCAACTTTTTCCAAAAGTGCTTGATCACAAGAGTGATCTGGAGTGCTTGTTAAAAACACAGAATCCTTGCCTTTTCTTGGATATTCTGATTTGGCACCTTGAGAAGAACTTGAGAATATTTTTTTCAACAAGCAACCCTTGTAACTCTTATGCTCAGTCATGTTAGGGAATTACTAATACAGAAGAAAGCCTTTGTGCTAATCTTGAAACATGGGCAGTTACTCAGAGAAGTTATTGAGAGGAAAAGCATTTCAAGCACAAAACTCCCTGAATACATGAGGCTGAAATGACAGCATGGCTTCAAGTAACACTCAGTCATCCATCTATCCAGGCCTTCATCAAGCAATGCAGGGTAGAGCGAATACAAATATCAATAAGACACAGAAACTTTGTAAAGATTGAGAAATAGACATATAAATAGTTATGCAAATATTCATTCAAGTTTATAGACATTTATGAAAGAGCTAAATGGTCATTGAGTTTAGAGAATGAAGATCTAAGTGATCAATAAAGTTTTGTTCATTAACTTCAAAACAATGCATATCTTGCAAAGAAAAGCTGCCAGTGCTAGGGAAATGGTAATTCAAAAAAGCAGACTGTTGAAAATTCTGTATGTGATGACAATTTAAACATACACGTCTCACTACCCCTGCTGCAGACTCCAATAGAAATGAATATTGGAATATAAAAATAGCTGTAGGCAGGAGAAGAAGGAAAAAACGAATGTAAATGCTTGTGTAGTCATCTCTCACATTCTCCGTGGCTGCAGTTGGGACAGAGATCTTTGATTCTGGGTAAGAAAGATACAATCATATGACAACTGAGGTTAGTATAGGAAAGACATTTACATTTTTTTAGAATATTGTTTTGATAAACATTTTGGTTATGAAAAGTAAATTAGACCTGGTTCCGGAATGAGAAGTTTCAGACAAAGGGAGCAGTTACATGAATGGTGTTCCTAGATGGAACTAATTTGAGGTGGGTTTTGGTCTCCTAAAGGTAGTTTTAATGTCAAACTTTGTACGGGGGAATTCTCAATGTGTGGGACCTTTCTTTAATAAATCTCTGAACCCTCTGTACCTCAGTTTCCTCATCTAATAGAAATGGGCACTATTAGCACTTGGAGTACACAGCTTATAGAGTTATTGCGAGAATTAAATGAATGTACTGTATAATGTATTTAGAAAGCTACTTTTGGAAATAAAATGATGGCACACATGAAAAATCTACTTAAGCTATTTAGAGCCAAACAGGAGACATAGATAGCTTGTTTTTCTTTATTCAAAGACAATTAAGAGAAAAAAAATTAACATGGGAATTAATAAATGGTTCTGCAATATAAAATAAGGAGGTGACCACAGTAATGCAAGAGCCAGGTGAAGAATACAGTTTTGAGTAAAAAACTTTCCTGTAGAAACCTGAAGAAAATTTTAGGCATTATGCTTAGTACTCTCAAAAACTTAAAACAGAACCAAAATAAGTTGTGATAATAAATAAGAAAGATAGAATGGTGTAACAACTGGCTCAGCCAAAGAAGCTGACAATTGAAAGAAGGAATGTGAGAGAACAAGAGTGAAACAGTAATAAAGAGCCATTTTGGATGAGTAAGGCAGAAGTGATGGTGAATGACATTGGCTTGAAATCTTAAGCAGAAACTGTAAGAACTAGCAGAAAATGAATTTGAATAATACTATCCTGGACTGCTGATGGATTTCCAAGATGGATGACAAAGGCAAGAATGTTATAGGAAAACAATGATAGGTTTAGATGGATAACACATAAAATGAGGGAAATTAAAAGGCAAATATCCTGGGAGAAATGATCCCATCCTGTATGAGGATGAGATTTCTTGGCATGCTCTGAAAAAGTTCTAGGCAAATTCAGAGTCAACACATTACAACATTGGTTTATAATGATTCACTTCATTGTGTAGTGGATCATATGAAAAGATAAAATGTTTATCAGGTATATTAATTTCCTAGGACTGATATAGCAGCAAGTTATCACATACTTGGTAGCTTATAAACAATAGAAATTTATTCTCATGCAGTGCTAGAGGCCAGACATCTAAAACCAAGTGATCTGAAAGGCCACACTCCCTCTGAAGATTCTAGAGGAGAATTAATTCTTTGACTTTTCCAGTTTCCGGTGGCCCTGGGCATTTCTTGGCTTGTGACAGTTTACCTCCAGTCTCTTACTCCTCTTTCTTTACATGGCATTCTTCTCTTTCTCCCTGTGAGTTTCTTCTCTGTGTGTCTCATAAGGAACTTGTCATTAGAGTTAAAGCTCACCCAGATAATGAAGGATCATCTCAGCTATCGATAATTAACTTGACTACATCTGCAAAGACTTTTTTGACATGAAGTGACGTTCACAAATTCCAGGGCTGTGGACATAGCCTTTTGGCAGCTACCATTCAACCCACTATACCAGAACAGTTATTTATCCAACCAGAGGTTATTATTCCATTTTGCTGGATTATTCTAGTTAAGGTAACATGTTTTGTTTTTTTAAATCCTAACTTAGAGTGTTCTACTTCTTTTCTCTCTTCTCTATGTAACCAAATTCTTCCAGAATGTGTGTGTCTGTGTGTGTGTGTGAATTTAGGGGGTGGGTACTATCAGTTTTAGCTACTATATTTTAAAATTCAACATTGGTTCCAGGATAGCAGAGTTGTTTACTTTTTGACTCTGACATTTATATAACTCTATGAGTTGCCTTGTGTTTTGGTATTTTTAATAAATCAGAGCTGGATTACTTTATTCATAGGAGAGAATTTCACATAATATTGTATTGGTCAGAAATTTTTTTTATGAAGTTTCACTCCAAAATATGTGTATTTTAGTGTTTAAAATACTTTTCTTGCTCTGAGGACCACATTGTCTATATCCTATATCTCTTATCTATATTTGATAATTAGGCAAAGATGTCAAAAACAATAAACTTGACTTCAGCTGTGCCAGAAACATCATAAATATTCAGTAAATAGTTATTGAATGGGTGACTATTGGATGACTGAATGCTTTATAGGTTTGTGTAAATATTGGAACAAGTTCCAGATAAGGAAAGCTTCTAAAAATCCCCCAATTTTCCGTTCTTAAGGGAGAACTGAAGCAGGTTCTGGCATAGACCTTAAAGAGCTTGCAAATTCTGTGATTGTGATTGTAAGGAAGAAAAATGCAAGTGATGGGTTAAGTCAACACTGTTGCAAGAGTCCTGTAGTGAGCTACTTAATCATTTCAGAAACCCCTAGGAACTGCCATGTAGATGCTGCCTTCAGGTACTACAAGCACATTTTCCCAGGAACCCTCTTAAGTTTTATAACTCTGTCCTTTCTACCTCCATTGGTCTTAAGTCACAAACACACGAAAAGTTTATATCACAAATCTTGAGGGAAGAGGTCCATTTTATGTAGAAAAGTGGGGAAAAACCACTAATTAAGTAATTTAATCAAGATCACACAGCATGCCTGCCACTGAATTAGGACTCTTAGTTTCCTGATAATTCCGACGGAAGATAATAGTGAAACTATAAATGCTATGTGAAATTGTGCCTAATGATTACTGCTGCTTTCTTGAAAATTTCCTTTCTCCAATGATATACAGAATTGGTGAATGTACAGTCAGACCACAAATCACATTATGGCCAGCGATTCATTAAATGATGTAGCAGATTCAAGTAAAGATCACGCTAAGGTTTATGAGAAGCTGAAGTCCAAGAAGATGCACACATCTAAATTCTGATGGTGCTCAAATATTCCAGTGCCTTATTAATCTGCCCAGTCTACATTGCCTTGCAGACTGCAGCAAAGAAAAAATATGATTGATGGTGCTACAGGATATGTGCTTTTTGCATTTCCGTTAACTATAAAACAAGCACCATTTTAATTAAACTGCTTCCAAGCAATTCAGGTGCTCTATAAAAATATAATGAAGCAATTAAGATGTGTTACAAGTGACTGAGATATCCTTTTCATTTGAAAATGTGAAAGTGGAAATCGAGTTTTGGTTTTTTGTGTTTTTTTTTTCAATCTTTCCCTACCCTTAACGCAAGGAAGCCATTTCATCTCATGAAAAAGAACACTGCATTTAAGTGAAATATAGGTTGATTTAATATATGCAATTAACTTTTCCTAAATTTGGTAAACAACTAAATACAAATGAATTATTTTTACTATTGTCTGAGGTTTGAAGACACGTGTAGGTCTTGCATATGATATTACGGCTATAAAAATACCCTTATATTATTCTCAAGGAAATATTAATCATGGGACCTAAATAGAGCACATGAGTTTTTCTAAATCTAATGTAAGAGGGAAATGGAGACAATGACCTAGAAATTATACTGATTTGAATATTTAAAAATTTAAGAGACACAGGAGAGTTGAAACCTTTCTTAACCTGGTACATTAATTTACTTTGGGTACATCAGAACGACCTATATGTAGAATGATGTACTCTTTGCTTCCATAAAAACAAATAAGCTTTCTGTTTCCATTAGGAAATGATCATTTGTGAGATTCTGTCCTTCCTTCATTCAGTTAACCAGCAGTTATTGTACTAGGTATAATGTTAGGGATATAAAGGCAATTACTACACACATAAATTGCCCAGGCAGAGCTTAATATTCGAGTGGGCAAGAACTATAAAAAATAATGAAAAATTGAAACCAAAAAACAATATAATAAGACATTGTGGTAAGTGTGAAAAGATAAAATAATATAAACCTCAACACCAACTCTAGGAGACTGGGCAAGGTAGGTCTTTGAAGCTGATATTATATAGTCCTGGAGGAAATATCTTTGTCAAAAAGCTTGGAGAAAGGGTTAAAAAAAGTTCGTATTTAGAATGACAGTCTAGAAGGGAACCAAAAAAAAAAAAAAAAGCATAATATATAAAAAGAGGACAATTCTTACTTGATTTTGAAAATTTCACTATTAAACAATTCAGCTGTTTACCTTGCCTAAGTATATTTTGCTGCAGGTTTAGGCTATTTCTAACGCAATGAAAACATAATGTGTATGATTTCCAAAGTATGCCATTTTTATTAAAAAAAATCAGATGAAATGGAAACTGAAACAAATATTGAGGACAGAACAGAGCTGGAAATTAGCAACAGTACCAGAGGTATAACAGACATCATCCTTGAAGATGGGAATATAAATTGAAGAGTTTAAGTTAACTGTGTGGTATTTCAGAGGTATAAAGTAACAGAATCAGGATAAAAAAAACCCCGAGGTGATGATTTCAGATCTTAGTTAAGAAGGTAGATAGGTAAAGAGGTAGGTAAGTTAGATGATAGATAGAAGAAAGGTGGATAGGTAGACAGATAATTTAGTGGTTTTATTGTCTTCTCCCATGTTTTTTTTTTTCTTTATTAGTTGCCCAGAGTGAATGATAGCATTAAAAAGCTAGTTTGAGCTTTAATCGTTGTTGTTCTATAATGCTTTATTTATAATTAATGTGCTAATTCTTGGTTTATTCCCTGGGGCATTTTCATCACAGATGTAATTTTATAAAGCAACTGAAAAACTAAATAAATGTTATAGCCGCCTTCTAGCTAGCAGGCTGGTCCAGATGGAATTGAATATCATATTCCTGAGGAACTTCTATCTGTGCAATGGCAAGAACCTAAGCAAAAGCCAAATGCAGATTTTAGTATTAATAATTCCATTTCAAGAATTCTCTGAAAGACCATTAGCTGCAAAGACATCAAGGCAGGGTAACTGTAAGTAGAAAATGACAAGGTGTATAGTCTCCTGGACAGGTAAACTGTTTGAACTTATAAGACTTCAGCTTCCCAGCCTGGATTAACAAAAGCACTGGAGAATAGACTGTTGAAGGGGGACATTGTGAATTGTGGAGGATGCTACGGCTCTACTTTTCAAATTCTACCACCATGGGTTTTCTCCTCCTGCTGTGGTAAATTTTACCTATAGGATGAGAGGGTGCAGAGGAAACAGGCAAAATAGTTGGCAAAGAATTGTGTGTGTGAGAGAGAGAGAGAGAGAGAGAGAGAGAGAGAGAGAGAGAGAGAGAGAGAGAGAGAGAGAGAGGTGGGGGAGAATTGAGAAAAGCAAGGAGAAGCTTTGTGGATAATAAACAGAAATGAGACTAACATATGAAGTTGGAGAATTAAGTTCGCAAACTCATCCTAGAAAAAATGCTACATACTTCATTGGTGAGTATTACTATGGTCACCTTCGAAGTACTCCCCTTGGGAAGTTATTCACTGATGCCAGTGCCTAGTCCACCTTTCAAAGCAATTTTGGAACTCTTTTTCTGGGATGGCCATCAGAGCTGTACACTTGATTTCCTGAATGTCATCAAAATGTCTTCCTTTCAATATTTCCTTTATCTTTTGGTAAAGAAAGAAGTCATTGGGGTCAAATCAGGTGAGTAGGAAGGGTGTTCCAATACAGTTATTTGTTTACTGGCCAAAAACTCCCTTACAAACAGTGCCGAGGGAGCTGGTGCATTGTCGTGATTCAAGAGCCATGAATTGTTGACGAAAAGTTCAGGTCATCTAACTTTTTCATGCAGTCTTTTCAGCACTTCCAAATAGTAAACTTAGTTAACTGCTTGTCCAGTTGGTACAAATTCATAACGAATAATCCCTCTGATATAAAAAAAGGTTAACAACATCGTTGCAACAAGTTCACAAACTTAATTGTCAGACCTCATATGCTGCCCGAAAAATAGATCTTCCTATTTAGGCTTCTGCCTTCCTACAATTTCTGTACTTATACTCCTTGATGGCCTTCTTTATTGCATACCCTTTATTGTTGATTGTGTACATGGAACTAGCGAGTGAGTGTGAAGATGTGTATGTGATCCAGCTTCCAAGAGTACCAAGCAAGAATCAATTTGTAAAATTTAAAGAAATTTTGTAAGTTGGTTATTAAACTGTTGGTGGCTTGAAATTGGCCAAGGAAGAGTACTTACATCACATAGGCAAAAACAAGAAATCACCGCTGCTCTTTTTTTTTTTTCCTTTTGGAGAGCCAGTTTATTAGCACACCACTTGTGTAGGTATTTATGTGAGGGTGAGTGTGTGGTAAGTGGGGCACAGCACATTTGTTTCCTCTATCCTTGGAGACTTAGAACTCAGAAGGTGAATAAAGTTGAGAAAAGGGAAACTACAATATAGGGCAGTGAGAGGTCACTTCTGTTAGGGGCGAACTGTAGTTATAAGTATGCAGTATGTGGAGAATTCACATGCAGCTGTTAAATAAGTTATTAAAGTACTTTAGTTCATATTTAAACTTGACCCTTAAGGTTTAGTAAGACTGCAGTCTGTGGAGGTATAGGAAGGAGGGTTGGGAGCAGAGACTGTCACTCAGAGGGAAAATAACCAAACAGAATCTTTGGGGCACAAAAAGCCTTGAATTGGCTACTCTCATGTGGCTGGAGCATACATGCTACCTAGGGGTTTTATGGTAGAGTAGGGAAGTAAGTGGGTGACTACTCATAGTAACTATGCAATAAGGTGATAATATTTATTAGTCTTGGCTAAATCATTGATCTTAAAAGAAGCAAAGTGGAAATCCATGATTCCGCTAGATGGCTGACCCTGGTCATGGTTTTTCAACTTTCTGAGAGTAGTTTCTTCAACTTGTAAAATATAGATTATAGTAGCTGCCTTATAGTATTCCAAAATAATTACAAAATAAATCTTAGTTTTAGTATGGAAAGAGACTCACCAGCTTTAAATGCCATGATGTAGAAATGACTGTGGCATTTATTGAGCACTCCATGTGTTCCTCTAACTCTCAGAAAAGAACCATATGGAAATGTTAACAGTGTAGATAATATATAGTTTTTATATTTATTGAAGGTATGTGATAACCTCAGGAAGGTTTAGGGTTCATGAGTTCAAATTTTTATCCCCTCCAAAATAAAACAATACATACATGTGCGAATGTGTGTGTGTGTGTGTGTGTGTGTGTGTGTGTGTGTGTGTAGGTTTTTATGGGGGAAAAAGTATAGTGTAAGTAACCAGTATATATGTTGCTATTCAAAAACTTAGAAGAAAAATATATCCATTTGGTAGGATCTTCAAGATTTCATGTAAGTTTGATCTTTCCATCCTGATATAAGGTTATTTGGATTTATAAAGACACAAGCCAATTAGATTAAGAGATCCATGAACTGATCGATAGTGTTAAATGAGAGAAGATTTAATGCAGGAAATTAGCTTTAATCTTGGATTGAAAGCTATAAGTGATGTATTTTGGAAGATAGAATGTGAGAAGAATTAACTGTTGCTAAAAGAGGTGATGTGAGAATATTACTTCAAGTGAAGTTGCTAGCTCTCATTGACTCAAATTGGTTTTATCAAGTCATTGAAATTCCTTGATGCATATGGTGTAATTTATATCACAGATCAGAATAAGAGCAGAGTATAGAAAATGGCCTCATAAATGTGCAAAGATAAAAAATGAAGCTTAATTTCAGATGTCTTTATTGTGGATAACTTCACATATGTGAGTGAGATTCCTGAAGGCAGGGATGCACAACAGGACGATTGCTCAATAGAACAGGCTTTGGAGCCAGTCTCTCTCGCTTCAAGGCATGGGTAGCCATTATTAGTTCCATGACTTTGGGGCAATGATTAAACATATTTTCTCTTCATTTTCCTCATTTGGAATAAGGAGAAATAACAGTATCTACCTAGTAGGGACATCTCAAGGGTTAACGAGAATACATATGTGAAGTTCATGGTAAACACTATTCCACAATGTTTGATCTCCTACTATGTTTCAGCAGTATTTTAGGCACTTGGAATAGTACATATGGATTAAAATAGGCTTCTGACATAATAGGTGTTAGGGCCCAGGGCAGGCCACCTCAAGATATCCTACAATGGCAGATTATTTTCGATTAAGGTTACTTAAGAAACTGCCCATGCAAGAAGAAATCCCTGACCTTTCTTTGTCCCTAAAAGGAGATAAATCTCCCCTGCGATGGGTGCCCTGCCTGCTCCTGAGGCTGAAGGAACTTTATCACAAGAGTTAAAAGAATACAGAATTTTTCTCCTGTTAATCTAGTCTTGTCTTAATTATATTATTTTATTACTAATCCAGCTGTAAGAACTAAGGAAGGGTGGAAGGGGGGAACTCTCCCTTTCCCTGATAGGTCATGTATTTTATCACATTTTAGCTAACGTTATCATTATTTCTATTGCTATCTTTCTTTTTATAAAACCTAGCATAGTGCCTAACTAGTAAGCACTGATTTTTTTAAAATAAAGGAAATTTTCTATTGTTTATGAATAATTATAGAAATAAGTTGTTCCTTTAGCTTCACTGGTCTTTGAAACTTATCCGGACTATTAGAGAATTAGATGTAATAATACAATTGCTTAATAGAGTAAAAAATGAGACATTGGTTTACTTTTAACTCAATCAGAATTGCTAGAAATAGCTAAATAGATGAAACCCCGAAATCTGAAATATATTCGTGTTAGTCATTTCCAGGCAGATATTTTAGGATGTGTTAAGAAATTGCAGCTCATAGAATTAAGTATGTCTAATACTATTAGGTGCAAGAGAGAAGCACTGCTTAATGGATCAATTCCATTAGGGAAAAAAAAGCAAAAAATGCAAGTGGTTTCACTTTGGAAAGATAACTATAAAAGTCTGTTACCTGTCTGCTGACGTTCTCTTCTCCTTTTCAAATGCTGTTTCTGTTCTGTCAGCATTGTCAGATATGCAGCTACTGTACTGTGGAAAATAATTATATTATATGGCAGATAAAACAAGGGGTATGCATCAGATTATAAATAACTTAATTTTGCAAAGGAATTTTACATCTTAATCTGCTGGACTATCACTTTCACTTAGGCTCTGAAACCAAATTATGTTATTGTGTTCTGTGATATAATTTAATAACTCACCCATAAGGAAATGTCAGGTCGCATTTGCAACAATCCAGGGGCCATTAAGCCAGATGGAAGGTCATTCTGTTTGAGGATTGTAAATGAACCTGTCCAACAAAGTTTTGGTTAGGGACAGCCAAGGACTCATTATGTAGTCAATTTACCCAACTGCTTGCAAGAACCATGCCAATGCCAAGGCTGCTCTGTCCTTTGAAGTTTGAAATGGATTTGAACACACGGGAATTTTTACTTCAGGCCAAAAAGAAAATTGCCTTTTCGAAAAGCAGTCAGTTTCATATATTGCTTAGAACATTAGAATAAAAATTAAATGTATCATTGAAATGTATTTTGGAATTTCTTTTTTTTTTATTAATTTATCTTTCCCTTCTAAATGCTGCCTTCCTTGATAGTGGAACATACACACACACAACACACACACACACACACACACACACACACACACACACACCATTCAAACAATGTATCAGGAGAGTATGAAGAAATCTATGCTTCTGAAAGTAAAAATATTCAGTTAAAAAATTATAATATCTTTTTCCACTTACTTTTGGAGCTCCATCTGTATAACAGGAAGGTAACAACTTTTGATTACCCACACTGTGTGATTTAATGTGAGTTCTCCAAAATGGATAGTTCAAATACCAGTATTTACTTAGATTTTTAAAAAGACATTTAAAAAATCTGGATGCCTGTAATGATATTTAAGTTACTCTTTAGGGCAAAGAATACAGAATTTGTTGTTCCATTAAAACATTATTTTATTACGATTTCTGTTTTGGAAAATGAAGGATAAATAGCTAACATATTTATCCATAATGTTAAATTTCAACATTTGTGTGTGTTTAGATCTTTCAAAGCATATTTTACTGACTTTGTTTTAATGACTTGGTTATGTAAGCATGGGCTTACCTGACCATATATAGCGTTGATTCTCATTATTTGTGGATTCCATATTTGTGGATTCCATATTGGTGAATTTGCCTACTTGGGAAAATTTATTTGCAACCCCCACATCAATACTGTTAGTGCCTTGCAGTCATTTGTGAACATGTGCAGAGTGGTGAAACGTTTGAATCAGCCATTGTGCAAGCATATATATATAAATAATATATATTTACTATTTAAAATATCTTTTATAAATTAATTTGAAAATCGTATATCATGGCTAAATTTTCACTCCTTTGGTTATTAGTGAGGTTGATTGTTTTGTGAGTATTTTTTTTTTTTTTTGCTTCTACTGTATTCTTTGCTTGTAGTCCTTATTTTTAATCTGTGTAAGATTTTGTACAGTGGGGGTGTTAATGTCTTGTTTTGTTTATCAAATACAGTTCTTCCAGTTTTTTGCCTTTATTTTCTAATATTCATTGATTAGTAGAGTTTTAAATACTTATGAATTCAAATCCAATATTTTATTTTTCCTTCTGATGAGATCAGCCTCATTGGTTTTATTATGAAATTTAAAATACTCTCTTATTATAGGTGAAAAGTAAGAAAGACAAAAAATTGAAATAAATCACCTAGAAACAACTACTATTAATAATTTGGCATATGTCCTTGAATATATTTTCTAAGTGATATTTATATATTTGAAATAATGTAGTCATGATTTGGTATCGTAGTTTACTCACCAAATATCATGACTATTCTCTAGGTTTTTAAAGACTCTTGGGCTTCTTGGTTTTCATCATGAGGAGATAGTATAAATTATAAAGCAAATAATTTTACAAAGTTATGAATTTAAATTAAATCTATGTGTATAAAGCATTTTTGGGTATGTCTCTGCTGAATATCAGATTATTTATTAAAACAGATATCCACATATTAAATATTTTGTCTCAATATAAAAATAATTTTTTAACATGAAACAATGGGGAAATGGAATTTTTTCTACTTTCATCTTACTGATTTCTAAGAATTATAACAACATTTATGAATTAAAATTCTGGACTTAGTTCATTTTTATTTTTGTTTATTTTAAATGATCTTTTTCAAAGAGATCATACTCTCTACCCACTTGACTGTGAGTCCTTCAAGCACAAGAATTTTATCTTCCTTGTATATCTTTATGTTATCTTATGTATGGTGTATTGACTATCACCAGAAAATTTTATTTCAATTTGGTTCTAATTTTACCCCTGATATCACTGAGTTGCAAATTCAGTGATATGAATTATTTTCCATAGCTCAGCCTGATTGCCTCTTTACCTGTCATCTGGATAAACTATTAACTTTAAAATGTAAAGCAAGTACTCTACTAAATACTGCATTCATCTTTCCATCCGCATACCTCACACCCAAACTCTGCCTCTGAAATACTAATATTTTGAATAATTATTGCTCCTAACATTTTCAAATCATTGCTTAGGATTGTAGTTTTCTGCAGTGGTTCAGAGAAATCCCAATCTTTCGCAGAGTTCTGTACCACTGAAACTTATATCTCAGCTCTAGATCTGCACTCTCCAATATGGTAGAAACTAGCCATATGTGGCTATTAAGCACAAAATGAGATTGTTCCTCTCTAAGATGTTCTGAAAGTGAAATACACACATATTTTTGTTTTCTTTTTTGATATATGGCTACTAGAAAATTTAAAATTATATATGTGGTTCATATTATACTCTGTTCGACGAAACCACTCTAGATGAACAAACGTCTTTGACTGCGTATCTCTTGTGCCTTACTAACATTTTCGTATTAACTTTGAGACTGTTCAACTTTGTCTAGATCAAATTAAATCGTGGCTATAGACACAGCCTAAATGTATATGCTATGAGCCTATCTTCCAGTTATTTGATTTTTGAATTAAAAAATAAGTTGGGAACAAACGTGAAAATTAAAAAGCAAAGTGTATTATAATTGGACAAGCTAATTAATAAATAAGTCTCTGTCCATACACACAACCTAAGCAGCATACTGGAATCATGTGTTAGTCTTCATATCTCAGTAGAAAGTCAGAGCAAGGCCTATCGGAGAAGTACTGGAGGCAGCAGCTGATTCTAGCAGCATCCACTTATTTCTCAGAGCAGCAATAAAGTCCTGGTTGACAATTTTCCCAGGAAGTTTCTGACAAATAGCACACACTGTTGTTTACATTTTTGTGATTTAACGTCACTTAAATTACACAGGTGCACATAAATGTGTTCATTTGATCACAGTAATTCCACTGCCACTAACATTAGTAAGTAACTCAATACGAGAAACAAGCTTGTACTAAATTTATTACTTTCCTCTATGGCTAATATACTTGAATAAAGCTGTAGTGATTGGTAGTTACAGTTAATATCACATTTCAGCCTTGGGAGGAACCACAGCGGTATAATGCTTCTGTAAGTGGTTTCCTTTCATTTTTTGTTTTATTAATTTTATTCACTATTTTTCTCTCTACGTCTTTATTAAATTTACACCAAGGGCAATCTTAAATAGCTACATTCAATACTTATCCATCTTTTTTTACTTTTTTCCCTATTTTGCAACATACAACAGAGGACATATAATTTGTGTTTTAAAATCATGGATAATATTATCCTTTCATACAAATATCAAGCATTCTTTAATGAGAAATAATTTATGATACTAAAATTTGAATACTGCTTTGGTGAAAATACGTAAAAATAATCAACTATTCTATACCCTGATTCCTTTAACTTATGTTTGTATATTAGTCCTTTTTTGCATATGTGGTTTACAAATATTTTCTCTTGGTCTGTAGCTTGTCTTTCATTCCCTTAATAGTGTATTTTACAGAACAAATTTTTTAACTTTGATAAAGTCTAATTTATCAATATTTCCTTGTTTTGTATTGTATTTTTGGTATCAAGTTTAAGAATTCTTTGCTAGGTCTAAGATTCTAAAGATTTTTTTCCATATTTTTTGGTAAACATCTTAGAGTTTTATATTTCACATTTAAATCCATGACCTAATTTGAGTTAATTTTTGTAGAAGGTATATTTAATTTTGGACTCATTTTTAGGCTTATAGATGTCCAATTGCTCAAGCACCATTTGTTCAAAAGGCTATCTTCCTTTCACTTATCTGCCCTTGCGTCTTTGTCAAACATTTAGTTGGCATATTTGTCTTGGATCACTCCTGGGTTCTCTATTCTGTTCCATTGATCTCTTTGTCCATCCCTCCACCAATACCACACAATCTAGATTACTGTCACTACGTATGTGTTGAAATCAGATAAACTAATTTCTCCTACTTTATTTTTTTTTTAATTGTTTCAACTATTTTAGGTCCTTTGAATTTTCATGTAAATTTTTGAAAACTTTTGTATAAATCTGCAAAAATATTTCCAGTTATTTTGATAGGAATTGTGTTAAACTTGTATAAATTTGGGGAGAATTGACATCTTTGATGAGTCTTCTAATACACAAACACAGTATGTCTGTCCATTTACTGAGATATTCTTTGGTTTCTTTTATCAGTACATTGTACTTTTTATCATACAAGCCATGCAGGAGCTTTGCTAGATTTATACCGAAGTATTTCATGTCTTGTCGAGTGATTATAAATAGTACTGTATTTTAATTTGGGTGTCCATGTATTTCTTCCTGGTTTATAGAAGTACAGTTTTGTTTTCTGCTGTTTATCTTTTATCCTATGACATTGATTTATTCACTTTTCATTTTTCTAGATTCCTTGGGATATTCTAATTAGACAATTATGTCTTCTGAAAATAAGTAGTTTCACCAAGTAAGTCTTTCACCATTAATAATAATGTTAGCCTCATCTATGAGGGTAAACAGGATCAAATATATGGTCATGGAAGGAGAATTGACTCTGGGTGATAAGCACACAATCTGATATGTAGATGATGTATTACAGAATTGCACTCTTGAAACCTATGTAACTTTACTAACCATTGTCACCCAAATAAACTTTAATTAAAATGATAATAATAATAATAATAATAATAATGTTAGCTATAAATGCTTTGTAGATTTACTTTATCAAATTTAGGAATTTCTCCTTTAATCCTACTTTTCTGAGAGTGTCTATTATGAATGGATGTTAATTTTCTCAAATGATTTTTCTGCTTTGATTGATATAATCATATTATTTTTCTTCATTAGCATTTTAATATGGTGGTACATTGAATTGAACATTGTATCCTCTCAAGTTCATTGTTGAAATCCAACACCAAATGTGATGGCATTAAGAGACAGAGCCTTTGGGAAATAATTAAGTTACAAGGGTGAAGCCCTCTTGAATGGGATTGGTGCACTCATAAAAAGTTTTTAGTTGTGCTTGGAAGTAGGAATAAGAAAAAGATCTACTCAGTCTTCCCTGAAGCAGAAGTCATATTCAATATTTTAATTTTTAGAATTAAATAACTATTTTAAATAGTTACATTTAATAAATAAAATATAACTATTAACTAGAATACTTATTTAACCAGAATATTCCATTTACCATATTGGATAATGTGTTCATTAAATAATAAAAGCATAGCTACACTGAGTTACAAACTAAGATTAGCTAATATTTCATGAGTGTTCTCTCTGCATTAGGTAGCTTGAAAAATACTTTTAAATGAATTATTTAATTTAATTTATACAATTACCCTATGTATTAGGAACCATTATGTCTCTCATTTTAGAGATAAGGAAACTAAGGCTGATGAAGGCTGAGCAGATTTCTTAAGGTCTTTCAGCTAGACAGAGGCAGAAGCACCCTTTGAACCTAGGCAGACCAACTCCAGAACTAGTATGTCAAACCATTAGGCTTGTGCACATTTATTTCCTCTGCAAGAGTGGTCTATGTCCTTTTCTCCACTTTGAAAGCTCATCCTTAAAGTTCCAGCCCAAATGTTGTCTCTTTTGTGAAATCTTCCTTAAAGCCATACCTGCTTTTTCATTCTCTGTTCTGCTGTAACTCTTTATTCACACCTCTACATTTCAGATATTTCTATTATCTATTTGTCTGTTTGTTGGTTTCTCCCATTGTACTGTGTACTCCTTGAAGAGAGGCATTGTGGCTCAATTACCCTTACACACTTTCACCATGTGACAATATTGTAGTAGTTACTCAATGACTATTTGAATATCATTGAATAAATGAATGGATGAATTGATAGATTTGTCAGTCAAATTTTAACAAAGTACACAACAGGCTTGTATTGTAGGAAATAAACTTATGCCTGTGTTTCATAATCTGACAATAGAATATAATAATAAATGTAAATGTATAATAAAAATTGTCACTGCACATTAAACAAGACATTGAGGATTGAGGTAATGTAGAACATCAAGTATACTTTGTTCTGTGAACCTGAGATTCACAGGAGAAGTACTGTAGTATATTGGAAAACATTGGGAAGCTTTGAAGTTAGATATCCCTGGGTTCAAATACTTACTTCTTCAAATTCTAGTTCTGTGAATGTGGCATAATAATTTAAAATCTAAGTTCCTCATCGGTCAAATGAGACTAATTTTGATCTCAAATTAAACATAAGGATTAAATGAGTTGAATGTATAAAAAATGGTAAATACAAAGTAATTTCTTATCTGTTTTCCCAATGACTATCTTCTATCTCTGAATTTTTTTAGGTTGAAAGGCCTTTGCTCTGAAATTGAATAAAAACAACAACCACCACAGTAACCCTTGTAGTAACTAGTAGTATTAACAGTATTGCATTCTCTATTGAGGAGATCTAGTGAGGTCAACAATTGGCCTCATTATTTGTCTCAAATTTAGTAATAGCCCTCTGATTTTTAACTATTTTGATTTGGATCACATTTTTGTATTTTTCAGTTTCTTCTGGGATAGTCCATGCTTTTAGGACGTGTCCTCTAAAAGATGAAACCTGGGAAGGCCAAGAGGCAAATGGAGAGCCAGTGAGACTGCTATTTATTTGCTTCTGGCTCCTACTTACAAGGGTGATACCCTAACCCCTCCAAAACTAATTGGCATTTGCAGTTTAAGCATCTCTGCTGACACAGAGCACTAGCAGAAATGCTATTACCCAATTGTTTGCTTTTGCTCTTGTATTGATTTCAGAAAGACGCTTCTTTCTAGAGGTGAACCTTCCTGAAAGGATAATTACCACAGGAAATGCGAAAGAAGAGAGGTCAGATTTTAAGGCATTTTATTAATATTATTCCTCTCCAAAATAAAATTGGTTAGAGTGAGTTACTAACCTATGCTTGTATGCTAGCAAAGGCAGAAGGGTCAAGAATAAAATAGCATGTAGGTCTTAAGTAAATAGAAATGTATTTCCTAGAGAAGATCTGAGGGCTGAAGGACAAATGAGTTCAGCCACTCAAATGGTACTATTATACTTTAAAGAACATGTGTCCTGTGCTTTACAGTTTTCCTTTAAAAAGGAAATATAACATACAAATAAGGATTTCTGCCAGATGCTGATTTTCATAAAGAATTCAAGTTACAAACTGTACAAAACCAAACATATTTTGAACACACTTGTTCTATCTTCATGAATCCTTATATTTCATTTGATGACCTTGTCAAGGCATTGTTTCGAAGCCAGAAATCTTAGATTAGATGTGGCTCTTCATTATCGGTAGATTCAATTGTCCACCAGGTCTGCTTGATTTCCCTTTTAAACATCTCTTAAATCTACTACTTTCCTCTATCTGCATAGCCACCAGCGGAGATCAGGTAGTCAGCACTTCTCCCCTGAGCTATTGCAATTGTCATGGCTGCATTTAGAAAGTTGCCCTGATATTCTCTTTTGCTTTACATCTAAGCAATAGAAATACTGAATTTTAGTAGGATATATGGCTTCCCAGAATAAAAACTGCAGTTCTTAGCCTCATTTACAGCTAGATGTGGCCATATTGAGGCTAAATTCTGACCAGTAGGGCATAATTAGAAAAGGTATGGGCAAATTTTGCAATACGTCTTTAAAGGAGGGTGGGTAACATGCTTTTCTCATATTTTGTTTCTTTCTGCTGGGTAGAGTACATATGTGATAGATGGAAAGGAACAATTATTTTGGACCATGACTTAAATGCCTAGTGTTGAGGATGGTAAAGCAACAATCTAAAAAAAAGTATAGATCCTTGTTAACTGAGGAACTATGGGGACAGAGCCAGGAGTATAGTTTCCAGGCTCTCCGCCTCACATGGAAAGGTGCTGGCTCAGGTAGTAAATGGCCATCAACTGTGATTGGATGGCCATCAGCTGTGGCTAGTTGGCCTTCAGCTGTAACCAGTGACCCATTGGCCACTGATATAACTGCCGTGGCTACACTAGCGGAAAATGGGGGCTAACAAGAAGGTGGTGGCTGAGCTAGCAAGAGCGGATTGCAGCTAGCAAGTGAGGTTGGTTGGCAGAGAGAAGTGGACAGCAGGTTGCGGATAGTGTGGCTCCTGCTTCCTGTGTCTCCAACCCAGCTGCCAGCGAGAATGTAGTGGTATGACTCCTCTGTCTGTGGCTCCGTGGGTGTTCTTTTTTGGTCTCACTATATCCTGCGTTCTTATGTGTGGAGCGGGACCAGATATCCCACATGACACCCAGCATGACAGGAACCATTTTGATAACCTTACACAGGCAATGTTTAAACTTACTTTAGTTTAATTTACTGATATATGAGGTCTTCTTCATTTGAAGCTAAACCAAATCATAACAATCAGTCTTTTAACTATTCCCTTTGTGTTACTCTTATAGCTCTCTAGCGGAGGGCAACACTGCCATAAAACTGTTCTTGATTAAATATAAATGTTAGTATGCTATTCCTGTGTGTCGTGTGGGGCCGCCTGCGGGGTCTCAGCTCCCGCTCCCCACATAAGAATGCAGGATATGGTGAGGCCAAAAAGGAACACCCATGGAGCTATAGGTAGGGGAATCATACCACAATAGTCTAACTAGAGGCTGGATTCACATGACGTGCCACCTGCTGTCCACTTTTCTGCCTGCCAACCGACCAACTCCCTTCTCCAGAACAGCCGCGGCAGATGTATCAGTGGCCAATTGGCTAACCGGCTACAGCTGATGGTCAACTAGCCACAGCCAATGGCCATCTACTACCCGAGCCAGCACCTTTCCACGTGAGGCCGAGAGCCTGGAAACTGCTCTGGGGCTCTGTCCCCACACTGTTTCACATCTTTTATTCACAGAAAGTCCAAAATGATTATCAAAGAGACCAATCATCATAATCTGGTTCCTACATTCCTTGCCTTTCTAGCACCCACTGCAGCACGCTCATACAATATCCGCCAGCCACTCTAAACTACTTTCTGCCTAAACAAACCATGATTTTTCTTTACTACCATCTATTCTTAACTCTGCAGCAAAGTGACCCTATTGAAACCTAACTCAGGTGTTGTCACTGTTTAGCTCAAAATCTTCAGTGACCTCCCATTTCATTCAGAGTAAAACTTGAGGAACTTACAAATGTCTCTGAAGTTTTACCTGACTTAGGGATCCATTGTAGCTTCTCCAGTTCTCTTGCTTATTCTTCTCCAGGTGTTCTTTGTCATCTTGTTGTTCTATGAACATGCAAGATATGGTCCATTCTCAGGGACCTTGACACTGCCAGTTCTTCTACCTAGAATGCTCTTTCTTATATAACTTTCCTCTCGTATCACAGTTCCAGTGAGGTTTTCTTTGACTACACTATCTAAAATTATGATCTCCCATTTCCACGCCAATTCAAACA
Organism: Rhinolophus sinicus; assembly: GCF_057876585.1. Classification (NCBI taxonomy): domain Eukaryota; kingdom Metazoa; phylum Chordata; class Mammalia; order Chiroptera; family Rhinolophidae; genus Rhinolophus; species Rhinolophus sinicus. The sequence continues at coordinate 68,447,182 of NC_142516.1, read as the reverse complement.
CCTCACTTCTCTGCTTTATTTTTCTCTACAGAACTTATTTCTTAAACAGACATAATTTGACTTATTTCTTTTATTACCTGACTCTTTCAACCATACTAAATATAAGCCACATCTAAAAGAATTTTTTTATGTTATTCAGTGCTGCTTCTCTAGAGTCTAGAACAGTGCCTGATACATAGTAAGTGCTCAATAACTATTCATTGATATTGACTAACTTTTCCCAAATTTATGTTGAATTCTTACCTTGAGAACTCTATGAAGATTTTCATGACTATGTCCTTCCCTAATTCATAACCACAGTGTTCCCACAAATAAGAGTATTTTTTAATAAAAATAAAACTTGAAATCAATTTAAATTTTAAATTACTGAAGAAGCACTTGTTTATATTCCACAATAGAGCTGTATGAGGAATAATTTTATTTTTTTCGTTAATGATCTCCTATTTAGACTCTGAGTGTGAGGTGGTCGTGTTCATGGGGGTCATGTTTCCATAGTCACCGCTGATAACGAATCTTGAAGTCACTAAATGTGCATTTCATATCTGCAGTTGGGCAAACCATGGTCTGAATTCATGTAGTCTGGTGATCTCCCATACTCTGCTTTCTGTGGGAGCTTATAGTAAAGTGCTGTCTGAGCATGTTAAACATCTTCATTAACATTTATACCATTATTTTATAATTATGTATGTATTTTATATGATTGTTTTGTATATGTATATATAACATATGTGTATATCCTATATCTAATTTATCTGAATAATACACACACACACACACACACACACACACACACACACACACACATTTTCTCCCTTATTGGGAGCAGAAACTCAATGTCTTTTTTTTTTTCTGAAAATCTGCAACACAGCAGAAAGCATGAGTATTAGTTAGGATCTTTTTGGTTGTAAGTGACAGAAAAAACATAAATGCAAACTGGTTTAACCAATAAAATGTAAGGGAGACTCCAGACAGTTAATGTTCTGCAGCTAAATGATGTCATTCAAGACCCAAATTCTTTCCATATTTATTCTTTTTATTCTTTTTTACTTAGGAACAGCTTTATACTGAGGCTGAATCACAAGGTAGTTATAACACAGCTGCCAGTAAGATTCAGATAAATGTGACTCGTCATCCCTGTCCTTTAGGAAAGAGAGCTAAAATACACTCATGGAGGGAATAAAGAATACTTAAAGGAAAAATAACAATCTCCCCCTGTACCATGCAAAATAAACCCATTTTTTTACACAACTATCCCTGAATCAATAGGGATGCCATAATTCGTTTTGTCAGCATATTCTCTAGAGACATAGATGGGATAAAAACCTGAAAAAAAAATGGTTTTCTTGAGAGAGATGACTATTGGAACAACTGACATTAATTAAACAATCAACAGTGCTCATTAAGCATACAGGGGTAGTCACTACAATTTGTTGAGAAACGCTCATTGAATATGGCTTGCTCTCAGAGACTTGTAAATGTTTAATGCTTTGCAGAAATTTATCAAACAAGTAGTATTAATATCATATAACAGCACCTTTCAAAAGAATCTCTAATTCCCTCATAAGTGATATTTCCATTTATTATAAAATTTTGTGAAATTCATGGAGGTTGGTTTAATTTTGTGGTATCTATTTTTGGTCATTATTAGTTAGAATCTACCACATCCTATTTCCAAATCGATATTTAACCTATAAAATTTATATTATAACTTTTTGACCCTTTGAGGAAAACTAAAGAACATTATCTAATTGAAAGTCCTTTTGTCCCCTAAACTGTTCCATGAATTCTAAACAGTACCTCAGTACCAACGATTCCTCACGTTGGAGCCACCATTAACCCACTAGCAGATGGGACACCTGGTAGCATCAAGTCCTTGGTCCTCTCACTAAGAATCTACTTTGTCCTTGGCAATGGCTTGCAGAGGCATTGTTTAACTTGCTCATGGTTGAGCTATTGTTACATAAATTCTGGTACATACCACCTATGGTTGCCACCTAGAAACTATAATATGTGTCACATTCTCCTCATCTACATGGTTACATGGCTGTTTCTGACTTACCAGACCTGAACCCACAAAATTGTACCAGAATCTACTTAACCTTATGCCCTGTGTACTTTCTTAAGATCTTCTAACTCAATTCACCTACAGAATCTGTGTGATAGTCTTATCTCTTGGAATTGAATAATAAAATGGTCAATGCACTCTTTTCAGATCCCTGTTGCCTACAAAGGAGATTAAAACAACATTTTTTCCCTTATGCATTTAGAAATAACCTCTGAGTTACCTACCCAAAATAATCACATTTCTTTCACACTGATGGAAATGTTAGATATGAATAATCAATATTACTAAGCAAAAAATGCCTGTAATTCAATATTAGAACACAGAATGGCATAATAAAATAGACGTAGGTATTTGAGACACAGAGGACTAGGTATAAATCCAAGTGATGACGTGTATTATTTATGTGACTTTGTGAGTTATTTAACCTTTAAAAGTTCCCCTTTTCTAATGTTAAAATGGGGAAAAAATCATTTTATTAAAAAGCTGTGGTAAAATTTAGAAGTGAGCTTTTTGGAGGACTCAAAACAATGCCTGCCACAGAATAGGGGAAATCAACAATTACAGAACTATTAACATAATTATAATCCAGATTGTAGAAGCTCCTCAGCATTTATCAAACAGAAGGCTGTTATTGTGTGGCTATAACAGAGAAGCTTCTTTAGTGTAATGCTTTGAATCTCTATTATAGATATCCTCCTATGATAACCCATATAATTTTGCTTCTATGGGCAAAGTTAGAGCATACATTATCTGATTTTAAATAAAAATGTCATAACTTTCACAATGGAAACTACTACTGAAATATTTGGTAGTTTTAGAAAATAAAGTTTGCAGAAAAAACCCAAATGCTTTTCTGAAGGTATCAGAGTCTAGGTCAGTGACAGAGCACATAAATATAAAACATATATTCTATGTGTGGAATATTTTAGACTAAGTAGATACCAAACACAAGCCATCATTTTTCAGTAAGACAGGGCTCAATTATCACAAGAGAGCTCAGCATTTCACCCTAAAGCTATGGATAAAATATCAGATTCTTAACGACTAAAACATAAAATGACTCCATGCATTTAGAAATAGTAATGGTAATATCATCTGTTTATATCTTAGGCCCTGTACAGAGTCCTTTGAATCTATGAGATCAATGCATCTACGAGATAGGTGTACTTATCATGAGATTACAGAAGAAGAAACGGAGGCTTGGGAAGTCTAAGTGTCTTGCAGAGGTCCTACAAATTGCTGGTATTTGGCTGGAAATCAGGGATATGTGATTACTCTTAATTATTGCACTCTGCTACCTCAAGTCAGAAAAGTGAACTAGCCAAACCTCGTGGGCAATAAATAGGTGGGTTGATATACTTGGATAGGCTACCAAGCCAGATCAAATTTCTGAATAATATTTATTTCATATAATCTGTGCATAGTTTTTTTTCTTCATTTTAATTCCGATATGTTCTTGAAAGATAGGTTTTTAATGGAAACTAAGCTATTTTACCTTTGTCCAAGAGTAAGTATTAATATAAAACACAGATAATTTGCCTACCTGACCAAATTTTCTGAACTAAATTTATTTAAGTCCAGTTTGCTCATGAGTTTTGTGGCGTGTGTGTGCACATTTCTTTGTTATAAAAGTTGGAGTGGTAGGATGGCAAGTCAGGATCACTCATCAAGCGTGCATTATTTCCAGAAGAACTAAGTTTCAAAAGCAGTATGAAGAAATAATTGAGAAAAGGAAACTAATTAAAAATGCCGGGGGTGCCAAAAAAAATGTATACACGTGACTTGCATTCATCTTTTGTTATTGGTATGTATTAAGTATTACAATTTTAATATAGTTCTTTCCTTTCTTGAACTGTGTATGATTTCTTTTTTGGCACCCTCTGTACATAGTATAGAATGCACCAAGCAACAGAGCCAGACAAAAACAAAGCCAAACGAACACTACAGAGACATAAGTGCGAAGAATTAGAGATCTCTTCCTCTTTTTTTCTTTCTTTCCCTCACTCTACTGTTACATAATGTAGTATATTTCTGTTCAAATTCACCATTGTGTCACGAAACAGATGGTATTTTTACATTTGCTCTTTATTTTTCTTTTTGCATTAAAATAGCACACATTCCTTGAATATCTTTTATTGTTATTTTTTAACTTCCTGGAATCAAGACCAAGGGTTGACATTTACAGCCTTAAGTGATCTAAGTGTTACGTTAGCCTCTATTTATTAAAGATGATCTTTCATGTGCAGTACAGCTAGGACATTTAGTCTAATTTACTATACTAACATTTCCAATTTGGCTCTGAGTAGGGAGTTGTGCCAACAGCTCTGTGTCCTATGGTGAAATAGTACCTAATCAGTATTTATGAATAGGGTTTTAGAAGTCACTAAAGAGCACGGGAAGAGATTTTACCTTCTTAAAGCACAAATATTGCTGAGTTCTGGGAATCTGTACAGCACATTAGGATGAATAGCTTTCCCTTTTTTTTTTAATTGCGATTAAAAATGTGTAATGTAATACTGTCAGTAATTTAAATGGAGTGTACCTCTTTCTTTCAGACATTAATGCTATTTGTTAAACTTTGTAATTACTATGCAAATGAAGTGCTGTACTTAAAAAATGGCAGTGCCAAGAGTACAACAGAGAAAAACAGTTTGAAATTCAAACTAATACAAAATAAGCTCCCAAGTATTGTAGAACTCAAATATTATATATTTTTTTATTCTTTGAATGCGGCATTTGGGTGAAAGCAATGATGACTTGTCTTTGTTCTTAATACTTAGATAGCAAAAGGCTTAGAGCCAGAGATTTGAAAGCTTCTGAGACATATTAGCTCCCTGATCTTCACAACAGGTGGCTGGTATTTTTAACTGTCTTTTAGAGATGAAGAAACCGAGTCCCAGAGATGCTTAACTCATTTGCTCAGGGTCACTTACACAAGCCAGTGACAGCCAGGAAAGGATCTGAGGACTCCCAAACTCAAGGCTGCTAGAGAATCCCCAGACAGCGATTACTTGAAAAGAACAAAATTTATAGCTCAAATTATGATTTCAGAATACTAAACACAGACAGAACCAGTGAAATCTAGTTTCATTTCATGCCAGGTAGATATTTTAGAAGAAAACGAGCAAGTTTGGTTTCCTGAGAATCAGCCCCTGATAGGGACATACCTGTGAGCTACTAAGCACCCTATACATGAAGAAATCAAATACTGTGAAAAAAGTGAGTAGGCTTTACACATTTTTGTATCCCTAGTACCTAGTGGGATAGATACTCAAAAATATTTGTTGGATGAAGGAATTAATCAGTGCATGACCTTTTGTTATATACGTAACTTTCCATTCACATTGATTCTTTTTCCATTTCAGTCACTTTTCCTACCTTTACTCCCCCGGTCTGCAAAGCAAACAGGTGAACAACAAAAACAGTTTACCTTCCTCTATTAATTTGTTTTCCTGTACTCTTTTCCTACCCTTGAACCAGAATCAATGTGATTTTTCTTTTTTTTACATCTCTTCTATTTAGATCTTTGATTTTTACTTGAGATAATAGTACAAACTAGACGGAACTAAGGACATGGCCTGCTGATAGCAATGTGTTGTCTTCTTTAGGTGATACTCTGTATTTTGAAAGGAAACTTAAAAATTTTTAAGCGAAAAGAAGGAGGGAAAGAAACTCAGATGTATAGTTGATTTTATAATGGACAGAGCTGGTAATACCGTGTTTCCCTGAAAATAAGACCTAGCCAGACCATCAGCTCTAATGCGTCTTTTGGAGCAAAAATTAAGACCCAGTATTATATTATATTATATTATATTATATTATATCATATCATATTGTGTTATAATATTATATTAAGACCTGGTCTTATAGTAAAATAAGAGTATTATATAAGACCCAGTCTCATAGCAAATAAGACCGGGTCTTATATTAATTTTTGCTCCAAAAGACGTATTAGAGCTGGTGGTCCGGCTAGGTCTTATTTTCGAGGAAACATGGTATTTTCGGGGAAACATGGTGACAGCATTTTTGAGAATTGGTGAAAGGCAGTGACAGTCTATCTATAATGATAGAAGCTGAGAATATCAGATACTCAACATCCCAATACCCCTCATGATTTGAGTGTGGGTATGTGACATGGGCTCAACTAATCAGGTACTTCTAATCTCATTTTGACTTTGAATTAGGACATGTCAGACAAATAAACACAGGCACTGAAGAGCCATGTTGCTGGAAGGTGCAGTGAAAGAGGCAAATGTCTGAGTTTCCAGGGCAGCAGTGGCCACAGGCAAAGGCAGGATCCACTGTTTAGTAGCTAATACCTGTGGTGATAGTGGGGATACAAGCTGTGGCATCCAGTGGTTAATGATGGCAGCCATGATGCCTTCACAGGACTAGTTCTGTGGGAGAGTGGCTGTGGTCTTAGGAGCTGCTCTTATTCTTGTTGGTTTTCCATGTTCCAGTTCGCAGCCCTGATAGTGATTCTTTGAGTTATCTAATATCCTTTAAAATAAATGTAATTAATCAGAGTCCAATTCTGTTGCTTACAACTAAGAATTCATACACCATATCAAGGCCAGCAAAGGAAGTGAGATCGAGGCAGTATTATTGTGCTTGAGATATTTTAGGGAATGTAAGGAATATTGGTGCATTTAAAAAAAGACTAAATCTTCTTTCAGAATCTTGGCTCTACCAGTTTACCAATACCGTGATCTTGTTGGAAACTTACTAAACCATAGTCTCCTCAAGACTGCAAATGGGAGTAACACTATTTGTCTCGGGGGCCAGCTTATAAAGACAAAAACAAATGTGTGATGTGGTCCAGAAGCATGCCTGGCATATGTTAACCTCTAAAGAGTTCTTTTAGTGCTGATTGTTGCATTGTGTATGTAACTTACCTATACTTTCCCACCTCGCCAGAGTGCTCTGGCCTAGACAGTGAGAGAGGTTAAGACAAAATAAGTATCCAGAAATTGAAATGAAAATTAACTGCATCTGCTTTTTAGAAGGCAAGTAGAAACCCAGATTACATGGGCTACGTTGAGTTACAGGCTAAACTTAGTATTAAGAATATTTGTTGCTCACACATGTTCTAAGACATGGTATCTCACAATGAAATAGCCACAAATGATGTCTTACACATGATACGGTTTTCTTTACTTCAAAAGTGTTATTTCAGTTATTTAAAGCAAAATGGGATGCCAACATTTGCTAGTTTGATCAAAAAAGCTTGTAATTTTAAAGGGTATCTGATTGACAAACGGCAACAGCTCAAATCAAGGCCCCAGACCATTGATTCATTCCATTATTGTGCCAGTGGCATGGTTGTGCTCCCTTGATATGGAGGATAAAGGTGTTTTGTTTTGCTGTATTTTCTGTGTAAACCTGGTTACCCTGTCTTTCGTGGCTGAATGGAATTGTAGAAGGTTCAGACACTCTAGTACAACTGTATCCCCCTGGGAAAGTCATTAACACTTTCAGGGCCTCATTCTCCTTACTGCTAAAATGGAGATTATGTTTTCTCTTTCTTGAGTTGTTGTGAAAATTAAATGAGATCATACATGTGAAGTTCTGAGGTAAGATGTCTGCTTCACTCTTTCTAAAATAGCTGCATTCACAGAGTGAGATGCCGCATCCACTTGCAGTATAATGAGGACATGTCCATAGAGAATTGGATCATATTACAGTGGTACCTCGGTTTTCGAGGGTAATCCCTTCCGGAAGACCCATCGAGTTCTGAAATGTTCGAAAACTGAGGCACGGTTTCCCCATAGAAAATAATGCAAAATGGATTAATCCGTTCCAGACCTTTAAAATTAACCCCTAAAACTGCAAATTTAGCATGAAATTTACTACCTAATGATACCATAGAGCCATAAAATTCATGGCATTCATAAACCGAAATATTCATCAATGGAGACGTTTGAAAACCAAGGCACCACTGTGTTTTTGAACAAGTTTCTGCAGGGATGTGGGTTTGTCAAATCCACCAGCTGTCTTCATGTCTTTCCATTCCCGTGAGGTTTCTGCACATTTCCCCTGCACTTTTATTGGCTTCCCAGAGGCAGGCTCCCTTAGGAATGAATCAGGGTGTAGGCATTTTCTTGTTGGCATTTTACAGCCAGTGGTGTGGATGACCCAAGAGCAGGTAGGAAAGGAGACAGGTAGACTGAGCATGAAGTTCCTCTATAAAGTTCTTTCACTATCAGAACACTGAATGATAAACAGTTCTGTGAGTTACAGAGAAAGCTTCTAGTGAAGATAGAGGTAGTGGCTGAATCTAAGTAATGGAAAAGAGAAAAAACTGGACAGCAAAACAAAAAATTCTGGCAACATCCCAGCATATTCCCACATAAGTTTTTATTTCTTTTCATTTAAAATTCTAACTTAAATATATATATATATTTTAATTTAAAAACTGTAAAACATTGTAGAATGTTTAAGAAATGTGACAGATAAATAAATAAATGAATAGATAAGTCTCTCAGATCTCTACCCCAAATATTGTTATTTATTTTTAATTTTGCATATTTCTTCCAGTATTCATCCATAGAGAAACACTGTTCAGATATTTGTAAAAGTGTTCATTTTTACTTCATGTAATAATCTGTAATTTTCAATGGTGTTATACAGATTTTATTATAATTACTTTTTTTAAAAGTTCACAATTAAATACATTTCTATTGTTTTATAATCAAATGTCAATAGTTGTACAATTTGATTATTGTCACATATTTCTATTACAAATAATGCATGAAAGAATATCTTCATTCTTTGACCATAACGTGTTCTATCTTTTGGATAATTCTTTAAGGTAAATTCCTCAGAATGGTATTAGTCAATGTAAGGGAAGGAATATTTTTTCATCTATATTGAATATGACATCAAAAGATTATACTAATTTCCTACCTATTCACCTTTTTTGTTTGAAATACCTTAAAAAGAAAGAGAAATCTTACAAGTCTCTAAACTACTACTGGAAGATAAAGATACAGCAGCTATATGATATCTGCCTTAAATAAATGGAGAGACTAAAGTACAAAATATTCAAGTGATTTGCTTGAAGTGAAACCTCCAAGCCATTCAAGTAATGTTCCAGGACATAGACAAGCTTTCATTAGTTTCAGATCACTTCATTTGCCTTGACCCCAAAGACAACTTTGTAAACAACTTAATTTCACTGCTCACAAGTCATCCAGAGGACGATCGGTGCTATCCCATCATGCACTGCAAAATCCCGAACAAAGTATTCTTTATTTTGAAAATACTCTTAATCTATCTTTGTGACAGGAAAGCTCAACACTTTCTTGGCTCCATAAAAGAGGAACTAACAAAGCTTAGAGAAACTAAAGATGACTGCCATTTAATAAGCCACATCTGGTTAGCCAATTCATATTTGTTTCTATGTCAGTATAACTTTTTTCTTCTTGTCAATGCATTAACTTAAATTCGAGGAAGGAGAGAAACAATTTAGGATTTAAAAAGAAAATATGTTTTTATTTGGCATGCTTCCAATTTGATCAATATCACTGAGATCATTTGAAATGAAATTGTTATAGTCAACACCTTATTTTCTTTTCTCCGACAGAGACTTGCAAACTATTACAGATTTTAGTCATTTGTGACCTCCAGCAACTCCCCCTGCTGTCTACGAGTATGATTCAGTTTTCATTTTTTTCCTAAAACTTGTTGCTGCAGAATTTTCAACAGCAGAGGCAAACTTGTTAAGATTATAGGCAAACTTGTTAAGATTATAAAATTATAGAATTTATTCTGTGTTATACAAATACACTACTGTCTCAGAAATGTAGCACCTTCCTATCAGCCTGATACATGCCTCCAAGATAGTGCAAAGTGATTTATTATGACTTCAAATTTTGGTGATTTATTGTTAGTTTGTAGGTAAAGTCTCCATGAACTCTTCTGGAATATGAAAATTAGTTTGATTTAGGCTTCTAGGATAGCATAGGTTACCCATTCCCTAGATAATTTCTACATTGGGATAACAAGAAAGTTACCATGTAAGAAAGGAAAACTGTTGCAGACTGACATTAGTTGAGTGCTACGTTCTTCCTGGGCATTTCTGGGGATAGTTTCTTGATCAAATCAGACACTGTAGTTTGTTCCCCCAAGTATTCTAGCATATATTCTAATTTAAGTCAAGGATCTTGAAATTGGAAAACTATCCTAGATTGTCTGGATGGACCCAATGCAATCATAGGGTTCTTATAAGAGGGGAGAAGGAGGAACAAAAGAGGAGGCAGCAATATGACAATGGAAGCAGACAATGAAAAACTGCAGCCACAAGCCAAGGTGTGCTAGCAGACTCTAGAAGCTGGAGGAGGCAAGGAATGGATTTTCTTCTTAGATCTCCAGAGAGAATCAGCTCTGCTGACACCTTGACTGTAGCCTCATAGGACTCATTTTGGAATTCTGACCTCCAGAACTGTAAGACAATAAATTTGTGCGCTTTTTAGTTACTAAACTTGTGGTGATTGTTACAGCAGCAATAGGAAACTAATACACTAGCGTTCTGATGAGTCAAGTCAGTAACTATATGGTGTTTCCCATTACGTACTGTAAAACCCATACCCTAAAGTGGTGCTTACTCTGGAAATGCCCTTAATGGATCTTTGAGAGGATCACTTATTCTTAGCAGTAGTAAAAATAACATATTTAAATTGTAGCACACTACAATTATGAAGTTTTTATTGTTAGAGAGGAAGTAATAAAAAAATCCCAGCTCTTCCATATATATTTCTGTACCAGGATAAGTTATTTCACCTCTCAGTACCCCAATTTTGTTCATATGCAAACTAGAAGTAATAATAATAACAACTTCTTATTAGGTTTTTTGTAAAGGTTAAATCAGTCAATATCTATAAATTAATAAAATTAATTAGTGGAGTAAAATAATTTAACCTAGTATGTACTTTATAAGGTTTGCTGTAATTGTTATTATATAATCTTCTAGATAAGGGTTTACCAAATTTCCATAATATTATCTATTGCTTAGGAGTGCTGTTAGAAATACAAATTCCTTAGTGATATTCCAGGCTTAAAAATTATAGTCTTCAGGAAAAAGGTATGACAATCTGTATGTTTACTAAATACCCAAATAATTCTTATCATCAAAGAAGTTTGGGAAAACTGCTCTAGAGTTGATTTTCATCCTTTGCTGCATATCAGTTATATTTTTAGCTTCAAAGGAGCTACACAAATGAGAGGAGCCAACGACCCTCTTATGTTAATGATTCAGGCAAGCACTTTGTTGACAGTTATTAAATTCCACAGCTCATTTCATTCATTCCTTCATTCAATTCATTAATACATCTATACATTTATATATTCTTTCATTTTTCAAACATTTATCAACCATCGACTATATACCGGGCTCTGCATAAATGCCTGAGATATAAAGATGAATAAAATAGACCTTTCCTCAGAGCAATTGCAAAAGGAAGTAGACAGACAAATCAATAGAGGATTACAATTTACTGCAGGGTATAAAATGCCAGAGGATGCTAAAAGACCACAGACAAGAGATGAATAGGTAGGAGAGGGGGATGTAAAAACACTTTACTAGGTTTAAATGCAGATGGTTCTAATTTATTTTCCAATTATCATATATTTGAATGATCATAACACACTTGTAATATAGATATATCATCTCTCAATTTTTGGCTAAGAAACTAAGATGGGGGTAGACAGAGGCTTGCCAAAATACACAATGAGAATCAAATGCAAGAGCTAGCACTGGAAACACATTCTAAGACAGATCTCATTCCATTATGTCATGTTGCCTCTTATAGACTCATTGCTTTAGAAAATGTGCTTAGCTTCTTTGGGTTATGAGAATGCCCAACTATTCCACACTTTCTAGAAGCCATGGTGGTTTTTCCTCTGATTCAGACTTTATTCTTTTTTTACAAAGATGCTTCAAGTGACAGTGCACTATTTATCTTTGGGTCTCTAATACAGCCTAAGTTTTGCATATAGTATGAGCACAACACATGCTACAAGAAGAAATGAGGTTGACATTCATTCATTCATTCATTCATCTAAAATATTTATAGTATATCTATATACTGCATTAGGTGTTAGAAGGTGAAACCATTATGTCTTCATGGATTTATAGATATGGAAGAGAAGGGTATTTGAGAAACAGTGAAATATGAGTTGTGATCAAACAATACAGGGAATGTTTAAATAAAAAAAAATTACAGTAAATTTTATTAAAATTTATTATTGCAGTGACATTTATTCCCCTCAAAATACTCCCCCTTGCTTAGAACACACTTATCCCATTGTTCTTGTCACTTTCTGAAACAATTCTGGAAGTCCTCACTCGTGGTGTGTTTAGTTGTGCTGTTGTGGCTCTCTTGATGTCCTGAATTAATTCAAAACATTTACCTTTCATGGTCATTTTGACTTTGGGGAAGAGCCACAAGTCACACGGTGCTAGATTCGATGAATAAGGTGGGCGAGGACACATCATACTGTTTTTATTTGACAGAAATTGCTGTACCAGAAATGATGTGTAACATGGAGCATTGTCATGATGGAGGATGATTTACGGCACACTTTAAAAAACATCTCTCAACTGTAGCTCACGCCAGACTGACTACACCGAACAAATTGAAACTTGTCACACACTGTTACTAAGGTTTGATGTGCCACTTCCCATATGAAGATTCCTGTCTTTCCATTGGATGGTACTCAGCAGCAGCACTCACCATATTTTTTTATCACAGGGGAAAGGTTCTGAGTCACACATTGCTTCTGGTACGCCAATTTCTGTCAAATAAAAACATTGCGATGTGTCCTCATCCACCTTTTTCAACAGATCTAGCACCACGCAACTTCTGGCTCTTCCCCAAAGTCAAAATGGCCATGAAAGGTAAATGTTTTGAATTAATTCAGGATATTGATGCAGCCATGGCAACTAAAGACATTAAAAGGACTTCCAGAACTGCTTCAGAAAGTGGCAAGAACAATGAGACAAGTGTGTTCGAAGAGAAGGGGGTTATTTTGAGGAGGATTAATGGCAATGTGTCTTTTACTGTAATAAATTCTTTTTTAATATAAACATTCACCGTGTGTTTTGATCACACCTCACATGCTATTCTCTTCTATACTAGGTTTTCTTTGTGACGTTCTGAAGTTCTTAAGAAGTTTTTTTTGTTTGTTTGTTTCAAACGATATTGAGGAGAAACTGTCACTTCTCAGTGGGGTACTCTAATTCTCATATCTGGGAAACATGTGAATCAAAAAAATCCATTTAATGCATTGGGTTACATAGCAGTGAGTTTGTATGTACCTTTATTTATCTTCTTAACTCTATTATTATTATTTTTCATAGTGTATTATAAGACTTATAAATGCTTGCCTTCCTTTTTATAATTCATTCATTCATTCATTCATTCATTCAACAAAAATTATGAAGCAACTACCACATACTAAGGCTTGGGCCTTATTCAACTCTGTATCCCAAATGCCTATCACAACAGCTGACATTTAAATACAATGGTTGCCATTGGTGCTGTTCAGCAATATTTGTTTCCTGTCTCCTTCCAGGTCTAGAGTAGAACTATGTCAAATGTGCACTCCTCAAAAAGACCAATAAAAAGACTTAGCAATGAAAAAAAGCAAAATTACTTTGACCATCTGCAATAAGGAAAACACTGTTCTGAGAGTCTTAATATTGTGTCAGACAAGGGAGGTCAGTAGAGAATAGTTACAGGGTTTTAAGGCTTGAGCTGGGTGATTTTAAGGTGAGTCTTGCAAAACAGGAATTAGTGGAGATCAGAGGGAGTTTATGATATAACTGTTGTGTTGCTGGATGTAACAAAGTGAAGATCATGAAGCCAGTGCTGATGGTGGGATGTTAGTTTTGATCAATAAGTTACTGTATTTAATATGATTGGCACTCATATCTCTCAAGGACAATTATTTTCTGGAATAAGTAACAAAATGGTTTTTGCTTGTTTTCCGTATTGTTTAACTTAGGGACAGGAAAACATGCCTGAACATGTGGACAGAAAGTAAAGCTTATTGCTTTTCTCATACTGCACTTAAAGCTCTCGTCGTGCACCCTGCATTGACCAATGAAATGTGTGTCACAGTGACATGTGTTACTTCCGGGTAGAAGTTTGAGGAGATAGTGCATGTCTCGATGTATTCTCTTTCCATTCTACCAGTGTCTGGCATGGTGTAGCTGGTGACCGGTTCATCAGCCTGGGTCACAGAAGGAAGGTGACAAGAAAAGGGGAAGTGACATGAAAATGAACAGAGGTCCTAGTCATCCTGTCACCAACATGTAACTTGTGTAGGAAATAAACTTTTTGTGTGTTTAAAGTTAATAAGCTAGGATTTTTGTTCACCAGTAACATCTAGTGTATTTTGAACAAAAGAGAAGGTAGCTATATGTTCAGTAAATAGGTAATATATAAATGAATGAATGAATGATTAATTCACCAATGCATTAAACATGAACTCTTCTCCATTTTTTTATTTAGATCTCATACAAATGTGTTGTATTTTAAAAATGACATATGGGGATCTGAACTTAAAAAATAAATGAGGCCATACTTATTTACAATACAAAGTATCCCTTCCCACTTGAATTCATTTAAAATAATAAATCCTTGACCTTCATTTTACATGTTTATGACATAAAGCAAAGATCAATATATCCAGATTTATTTCCTCTCCTGTCTTCATCAAGAATATGCTGCAATGCTCTTATATAATTTCTTGTTTACAAGATGGCATTTTAAAACCAAATTACTTTATGTAGCAACTTTCACTACTATGGAGGACACCATGTTTTCTAGGTAAATTCCATAGGTAGACTTTTTAAAGGGCAGTTGGGGTAATTCATTCACTGGTGATTAAGTTCAGAAAAATGGAAACTTTTATTTTTTCTCTTCTGGGAAAGCAATACTAACATTTATAGCACATTATGATATTATGGAAAATGACAACCACGATTACGTACCTTCCTAATGTCTGTAGAATTCTAGAATGAATTAATAGTAATACTGTACTTGAAGATTGAGTGAAAAATTCTGTTCATTATTCTTGTCTCTGCCAGCAAATTCTTTAGTTATTCATAACATAACTAGTACAATAGTTTGTCATCTATAATTGTTTGCTGAATAGCGAGGCACACCTTATAATGGAAAGAAAAATCTTGAGGAAAACAAAAGGTAGAGGGAAAGGAACTATTTTAGTATTATCATATATTGAACTTGGAACACACCAAGTTTAGGAGTAATGTGGGACAGCATGACTATAAAAGAACGAGGTCATGTGGACTCATTTCTCTGTGGTTCTGTATTTCTGGCTTTCAGAAGTTATGGTTCCTACATGAGTTTAATTCTTGAGAAATGGTTACCTAGTAAAGCGAAAGATGCATGTATTATAAGATACAGTCCATTATGTCACTCTGTCCCTCACCTCCTCTCCATATTGAACACTCAAAAGTCACACACTTTCATCCAAATGTTTTTGCTGCAGTAGTAAAGATAATTGTTAAAGACTTTGAAAAAACTAGAGGCTATACATTTATTGCATGCAAAATGTGAGTTGCAGATTTTATTATCATCAAAATAAACTGTACAAAAGTAAAGACTGTAATATTAACATAGTCATACCATGCATGCTTCTTATGTTAAAACCTTAAATACCCATAAGAAATTTGCCATATGTGAAATACGGACTTGGTCAATTTACTATGAGGAGCTTACCTTTTGTAGTACCCTCACATCCACATTTAAGTACATCACATTTGCTGTGTAAGATGTTATAATTACTTTATTTCCTTATACTTTGCTTTGAATTATAAATAAGACAAAAACTATTTTGTGGTATATGAAGTCATGTAATCATATACACACGCAACCACTGACCTACTTTTTCCATATATTTAATTGATTTTGAATAAAATTCAAAGACATATTAGAACCAGGAAATTAACTCATTTATTTAGCAACAGTTTTAGAGATAAAGAAACAGAGGTTCAGAGAAAGAACTTCTTGGGGACACAACATGAGGTTTTGTTATTTTAGTACTCCAGTAAATTGGTTTTAATTACAAATATTTTTAGAAACATTAGCTTCCTCCATATTCCTGACAAGGCAACCTCTTCAGAGGTAGCTATGGTCTTTATGCCAAATATTATACTAATCCTAATACGAACTTTCTAGTTCATTGTTTGCCAAACACTCAGTTACTTTACATAAAGTCATCACCGTTGAAACCATTTACCGTGTTGTGTATTGCTTCTCTACACTACATTTGACATCCGTCCTGAAAACTGGCAACATGGTCCCTTATACTTAGGAAGATTTTATTTTATTTTTGCCTGGTGGTCCCAAAGAGAGAGCTCAGATGCTTCTATAGCCCAGTTCCACCTTTAGGTCAGCCCCAAAATCAGGAGGTTGAATGATGTCTTCTTTCTGAGAACTGTAAATAAGGCTCATCTTCTTTCACTGAGCTATGATGGGGTTTAAGCAGTGCATTTGCTAGAAGTTAAACAAGCATAAGTGAATGGCAGAAAGACTGGAGCTTGTGACTCCATGTGATGAAACTTTTCTATTCTATTTCATTGTGTGATGATGATGGTGATAGTGATGATGATGGAAGTTGTATAGAACCTGCTGTAGTGTCCCAGGTAGGTGGATCAGGCAACTTATGTAACTCTTTTTTTCTGAATAATTTGGCATTCTCTTCTTGCAGTTGCTTTTAGACCAAATGAGAAAGTAATGAGGGCATGCATTCTTGACAACTGAAAGACCTCTATCTGTGAATAGAAAGAGGAACTAGGAGATAGAAATTATAGTTAAATCCTGTGTCAAGATTTGCTCCCTTAATAAAACTGTATCTTGGAAACACTGAAATATCTCATAAAGTTTGGCAAAGTATGGTGGGAGTAATGATTCTATCCCATGCTTTGTTAGTGATCCATGCAGCGTTAAATAAAACTATAGCAGGATGGTCCTGAAAAATCAGGCTTTTAGACTTGAGAGAATAAAGAAAGTGAAAAAAGACAACACCACTATATTTCAGCAAACATTTTCAATTCCAGTAAATAAAACCTAGAATAAGAATTTATTGGCTATACTTTTCAGGGACATGAGCATGGTTTCTCTTACTTGGTCTTGATATGTTGGCCCCTGGGTTGCATTCATTCTATCTATCTTTCTATCCATATCTATATCTATCTATAGCTATATCTATATCTATCTATATATCTATATCTATATCTATCTATCCCTCCATCATTTATCTTCCAAGCTCAGCGACAAAATTTTTATCTCTTTTCATAAATGAAAGGCTTACTTTATTATGACCATTACTTCTGAGTTTCACGTTGAATCTGGAACTTGAACACTCAAGAAAACTAGTGTGGCAGAGAGAGCAGAACACGTGAAAACCCAGGAAACAAAAAAATAGATAATTAAACTATATCAAATAGAAAAACTGTTGTGCATCAAAGGACACAAACAGCAGAGTAAAAAAGCAACTTATAGAATGGGAGAAAACATCTGTAAACCATACATCTGATAAAGGGTTAATATCCAGAATATATTTTAAAAATTCCTATAATTAATCAATAAAATAAACAACTCAATTAAAACATAAGCAAATAGCTTGAAAAGACATTTCTCCAAAGAAAATATACAAATGGCCAACAAGTACATGAAAAGATGATCAACATCACTAATCATTAGGTAAATGGTAATCAAAACAACAATGAGATAACTTCTCACACTCATTGCAATGGCTAGCATCAAAAAATAAAAAGTGTTGGTGAGAATCTGTAGAAATTAGAACCCTTGTGCACTGTTGGTGGGAATGAAAAATGATGCAGTCACTATGGAAAATAGTATCACAATTCCTCAAAAAATTAAAACTAGAATCATCCTATGATCCAGCAAGTCCATTTCTGGGTATATACTCAAACATTTGAAAAAACAGTCATTAAGACATATTTGTATACATATATTCATTGCAGAATTATTCACAATAGCCAAAAGGTGGAAGCAACCCATGTGTCCATTGACAGATGCATGGATAAACAAATGTATCATATACAAACAATGAAAAGAACAAACAAAAGGAAGAAAATCTTGTCATATGCCACAATGTGGATGAACCTATGATAAGTGAAATAAGTTAATCACAGAAAAACAAATATTGTATGGTTCCTCTTATATCAAGTACCTAGAATAGTCAAATTCAGACACAGGTGGTAGAACAGTGGTTGCCAGAGGCTGCGAGGAGGGAAGAATGAGGAGTTTTCGTTACGGTTATAGAGTTAAGCTTTGCAAGATAAAAAGTGTTCTGGAAATCAGATACACAGTAATGTTAATTAGCTCAACACTACTGAACTGTATACTTAAAAATGGCTAAGATTGCAATGTCTATTTTACCACAATTGAAAACAAAAATAACTTTAAAAGAACAGAAAATAAGTTGGTGAAACCATTAAGTTCTTAGGATAATCAGTCTGAAATTTTTCCCTTTTATCCTTCATTATTTTGAATTTTGACTTGAACCTAACTTCATAGAGTTACTTGGGATTAAATAAATCCTCTCAGCATGATATGTACACCAGTGCTACTAAGACAGCAAAAAAGGTGTTGGTAATCCTTACATCTAACAATACTCCAAAGAAACCTCTGCTTTCACTAAGATATTCTTCATCTGTGAAGACTGATGAATTTATCTGTATTAGTTTTCTACACTGTGTAACAAATCATCACAGACCTGGTGTCCTGAAACAATATGTATTTACTGTCTCACTGATTCTCTGGGTCAGGAATCTGGGTATAGCTTAGCTGTGTCCTCTGTGAGGTTGCATTCAAGATGTCAGCCAGGACTGGGTTCTTGTTTGGAGGATTGATGCACTTCCAAGATCACTCAGGTTGTTGGAAGAAATCATTTCCTTTTGACCATGCAGCTCACATAAGCTTGTTTCTTCCAAGTCAGCAAGGAGAGCAAGTTGGCCAGCAAGACAAAGTCTTACAGCGTATGACTTAGTCAGAAGAGTGACATCTTATCCCACTTGCCATATTCTATTGGTAGAAGCAAGTCACAGGTCCCCCTCACAATAAAAAGAAGAGGGTGATGCAGCAGTTGGAGTTGTAAAGTCTTTTCGTCACATTCCTTTCCCCATATGTTTCTCTCATTTGTACTGTTGACACACTGTGAAGTGTATTCCTGTGAATAACACCCCTTGGGTAGATTGAAAGGTAGCTACAGTTGGTCTCCTGCTGACCTTGAGGATTTAAGCATGTCTATTTCCTTGTTTCTACTTCCAGTGTATAATTTTTAAAAACTGTTCTTCCAAATTATTCTTTGAACAATCCACAGAAATGCTGCTTATTTTCTTTAGCAGTCTGTATCAGACACAGGACACTGATGGCTAGAAAACTAATGGTCTGCTGTCCTCCCTTTCAGCTTTCCACAGCAGAGGACACACTTCTTCTCTAATATTAATTTGCATTAATTAGTAGGCTACATTCAAATGTTATCTTTGAAATAATAAGGGATTTAACAAAATCTTAGTTAAAATTTTCAGTGCCATAATATATAACGGGTACTTCAGTTCATTGGAACAGATTGATACCCAAAGATCTAGTAACTTTTTTCCCCCTCTTCTGCCAGTCCAGTCATAATTGACACTTTTGCAATTGAAGAGAAGCCGAACCATCAAAGTTACAAGTAGATCTGTCATGTGTTAGGGAGTCTCCCTATTTTTTTGGCCATTCATCTATTTGATGCTATGCTAAAATCTCTCACACTTTTTCATGAGTCAGGTTTGCTTTGTCTTGCCATTTAATTCCTCCTTCATGGGTTTCTAAACAAATACAATCTGTTAATATGCAACAAAAATGTGTATTTATTATAATCTTGGTAGGCTCGGAAGAGATCCTCCTCTGTTTTCCCAAATATTCTCAGTAGGTTCCTTGGGCAAAATTCAAATCTTTACATTTCTTCTCTCATACATATTCACTACAAGCTTCTACTTTCCAGACATTTATGGAAAACTTAAAATGGCAATAATTAAGGTAACTATCGACATACCTTCATGCAGCTCTTATTCAGATTAGTTCTGATATATTTGCTAATACCGAGCACCTTTTTCTGAGGACATTCTATCTGTTTCTAATTAGAACATTACCAGAAACAGTTGCTTTTAAAACATCTTCACATAAAATATAATAGGATTTTATAGCAGAATTTTGAAAGGAAACTCACTTTGTCACCCAAATAACTGATCCTGAGGACCACTCTCAGTATGAAATGATTCCTGGTATGTTCCCTTCACTCAGAACTGAATCTGGTTCTATTTCCATGTGTAATAACCAGATGGGAATTTGGTCCATTTCTGATTTCCTTCTGTTTCTTACTTCCTAAAGTTACTGATAAAATTGTCACATGGAGCTTTAATATCATGTTTACCTCAGGTTTTAACGCAACTGGTTTTTTTTGTTTGTTTTTTTATTTTCTTTTAATAAGTGAGGCTATGAAAGCTAATATTATTCTATTGAGTGACTACTAAAGGTTGGCTATAACTCATCTCAGATGTGTTGTTTCATTTCACCTGGGAAAGGGTATGGATCTCAAAAGCTAGATATTTTTTTTAATTTCTTTAATACGTAAGGAAAAGAGGTTCTAAGATTTTTAGGAAATTTATACAAAATCATATGACTATTTAGATAGTGGAGATGGGATATGAATCCAGATCTATCTAAGGAGATAGGCTCAGATGTGGTGAGCGACAGATCGAGAGAGCAGAGCAGCAAAAATGTCTATTTCCTGCACAGGAAAGAAGATGTAAAACTAGAGCTAGTAAAGTGCCCCAAGATCCTCCAACGGAAGAGATCTCACCTCAAGACTATCACCCCATTTCAGACAGACCACTGGTCCTTTTATAAGCATCAATGCATGAAGTCACCATCACATCTTCCCTCCTCACACCATCTCCAACTTTTTGTGTCAACTGCCGCAGAAAATTATTGGGGAGCAATCTTGAGACATACCCAGAAGATAAAGCTTTAACAAGTTTATACCAGCTCCTACCTCTTTCCTCTATGACTCAAGTGCTCCTGAATTTAAAGCCTATGTATTTAAACATAGCTTGCTGCTTTGAACTTATTTGGTTTCATAATACTTGATTTTCTCAGCCATTGTGGTGAACAAGAGAGGCGGCCATAAGATAGAACAACCAGTTCTGATATAACTGACCAGCACTATGTAAAGGGCAGGCTGGAAATTAAAAGTGAATGGAGCTGAGTACTTTTAGTCCAAAGTCCACAAGTATATTTAAAAATTCCATCTTTATATTTCATGTCAGATAAACAATTCTTTATGCCTTGAGGAAAACTGTGTGTGGCTGTTCATAGGAGGACAGGTGTGAAATTAAATTTCTAAGAACTTACTATTCGGTAGAAACTTTACATACACTATAGCAATTCATTTCACAGTAGCACTACAGGACAGTTAGTATCAGCCCCATTTTATAGAAAATGATTCTGACGTTCAGGGAAGTTAAATGCGTGTTACAGACCACAGAGGTGGTAAATAGCACATCTCATTCAAAATTCTGCACAGGTATTAACCAGTCGTGGTGATCACATCTGCAATATTAAAATCCGATTTTAACACTAGTCTCTTCAAACATGCAGCTGGATAAATCTATCTAAAACACTATGTAAAATTAACTGTCTATTTCCAAAGAGACTCTATTCTATTTTGAGCTACAAATCAGTATATAATTTCAACCACATTAAAATATGTTGCCATGCAAATAGAATAACATTTTCAGTTATTTATTAATAATTAACATTTAAATATTTACTTTTTTCTCTCTCAGGAATTCTGTTGCTGTGTGAGAAAAAGATAAAGTTTTTAAAGTTCGGATGCTAGCAAGAGAAACATATGTAAAAGTGGAACTACCTAACTATCCCTGAGCTCCTCTAACAAGGACAGATGTCATCCGACGGAGATCAACCCATTTCACACAGACCTCTCATTATTTCATAGGCATCTGCATATATCCAGTGTTACATTTACTCTTCCCACAATCAGAAGATTGGACTTATTTTGGGTCACAAATATTCATTTCATCTCCCCATCTGAAAAATACTCAATTCTTCTCCAAAATGTATCCCAAATTCCATTTTTACTTGGTATCAGGCTTGATCAGGTACAGGTACAGTTCAAATGGATCTGGAGAGCTAGATAAATTGTCTGCACCCCTCCACTCCATGCACCCAACATACAATGGTGGAACAGGACCTGATAACCACAAGAAAAACTCCTACTCAAAATGGAAAGAAGGGGAGGCAAATAGCAATTACTAGTCTATAGCAATTCTGATATCCTATTGAGCAAATATTGCCAAAATCCCATACCCTCAGGATAGAAAGTGTTCTCCAAGTGTCAGTTCAGTTCAGTTCTGTCTTCTCTATAGCTCTTGACTTCACTCTGGGAATTTATCCTTTGCATCACTCTCCTTGGATGTTTTTGTAAAGGGCATTGAGCAGATTTCTTCATCAGTTTCCTGATGAATCTTTTAATCTCCTCAAATTTCATATATTTTAGTGCAGACAGGAGGCACACTTGCCAGTACAACTCTCTTGAAATGTTATGAATTTCTGTGTATTTTAGTCCAGTCAATTCCTTGTATCAAAAACCAACAAAATGCTTTCAGAAAGTACCCCCCCTCCTTAATTTTAAAACTAGAAGTTTGTGTACCTCAAGATTCTATGGGCTTATACCCTTAAGTTTTCTAGGAGACTTGTTTGGCTTAAAACACGTCTCTAGATGCATCTACAAGATCTACTAGATGCATCTTAATCCTTCCAAGCTTTTAACAGACAATGTTACAGGCCCAGGCTTGATATGGTCTTTGTTCTGAGACCAGGTCTTTCTGTCACACTCAGAATAATTGTCCTTTATCTGAGGCTGTTTGTCAATGGACTGTCAAAGAAAAATTACATTGGACAAAGTTGAACAGACAAGGAAGACCTTATTTAAGATGATAAAGAAAAGGGATTGAACTCAACTCACTGAAACAAAAGGTGGGAGGATTTTTAACACTGGGTTGAGTGAGCAGGTGGAAAAATATTGAAGAACATTAAAAATGGAAATTGGTCAACGGCATGTGTCATCACATTGGGTTGTTCCTGAGTTTGCAAATGTTTTTCTCTATGATTTGTGTTTGCTAATTGGTGCACACTGAAGAAACTGGGCTCCCCACCTTCACAGAGAAAGGGAGATGGAGAACAATCTTCCTTGATGACTACATTTCAAAGCAATGGCTCCTAGATCTTAAGGAAGCAATTTACTTGCCAGTAAAATTGGCAAGAGGCAGAGAGAACATTTACATCTCAAAGAGGCAGGAAAAAAAATACAATAAAAAGTTTTCTAAAGTAAATACCCCAAAAAAAGGGAAGCCAGGGACCCATAGTCAAGAAGAAAGGTGTCTAAAGTTTAATCATGCTGAGTGGAATGTGAAGGCCGTTTTGGTTAGGATACTCCATTGATTTAAAGAAAAACATTTCCTTTTCCCGTCATGCAATTTCTGAGCTCTGTCTGTCCTCTCTACATTTTGCTTGCAAACTGGCCAGTTTTGTTTTGTTCTTTAATGAGCATAGTACCTTACTAAGGTACTAACTTATTGTTAATACCTTAATAAGATATCAACTCATACAATTCAACATTTGCCTCACATTTTTATTTTCTCTCTTTTAAGTCACTATAATTAAAATTTTTCTGAACGTCTTGCCACGGTATGCTATAAATTATTCTCCCACCTTCCCCCAAAAAGTCTTTAATTCCAATGAAATTAGCACATATCTTAGTTGTGTTTTTTTTTTTTCCATTTGTTTGTTCTTTGTTTAGTTTTATGGTATCACCCCATTGCCAATTTTTTCATAGTCAAATTTTGATACATAAAAATCAAACATAAAATCTCAGTGGCATACAACATTAACCATTTTTCTTGCCCATGGTCTTTGGGTCACCTTGGGCTGTGGGCTCAGCTGAAAGGTACTAAGGTGCCAGAGGAAACTTTTCACGACAATGGCAAGAGCACAGAAGAGAAAGCCAAAAGCTGAGCATGTTTTAAGTTTCTGCTGTCATCAATTCACTAATATTCCATTTGCCAAAGCAAGTCATATGGATAAGCCTAAAGTGAAGGGGAAAAGAAGTACACTCCACCCACGATGGATAAGGGGGAAATAGTGAGTAATTAACATGAAAAATGACTTAACCTACAACAGCTACTTTTGTTTCATCTTGTTTTAATTAAATATTTAAATGGAAGAAAAATGTATGTTTCACAGGGCTGCTGTAGGAATTATTTAAAATAGCATATGTGACACATCTAATAATGACACTGGCAGTTGTAACATTTCCTTAAATATTTGTTTTCATACCAAGTTAAATGTCATTCATCAGGGGAAAAATGGAGATTTTATATTTTAAATTTATACGTATAACACTATTTTTTTTTCTTTAATTTATATCTACCTTTGCCTTTTTATAATATAATTCACTTTAGCAAATTTATCACAAGTAATATATATAGTTCATACAGGTTAAATTTTATTAGAATGTCTTTAGATAGTCTAATTCTATTCTGAATCAGTTCCAACCTAAGATCCAGAATGGGACATTTTTTTTCCCCGTAAGGACATGTTTTAAAAAATATCTGGGAGAAGAGTCTTTTGTGGGTTCAAGTTTCAAGTGTCAGGACAGTCTTGACAAATATTCCCACCAATAATTAATTCCTGATTCACAGAATGAGTCAGGATTTCCACTTTTATAATTTAATCATTTGAACTTAATCTGTTATGAGTTTAGTAGGAGAAACACTGGAGTAATTTGAGATTGATGAGCAGGTAGCCAGCTTTCCTCTGTAATATTCCCTCATCTCCCTTCCTCCTTCAATTTGCATCTGCTATATCACAGGTATACCTCTGCTATACCTCCAAGGTATAGTCCTTAGAGGTTTTTCAAAATGTGTGATATTCATGGTGGCTACTCACTCTACTTAGATAGAAAATATTCCAGGAGAAAAAGATGAAAATATTTTGGCTCTTTATAAAACTTGCCTTTGCCTGCATAAGCAGGCTGCACCTGGCTATATTAGGTGTATAACTATTGTTGTCATTTAAGAATGGTTTTCTTGAAACAGCAAATGATATATTTAAAATAAAATACAAATAAATGTTCTGCATAATTGTCTTAGTCAATGTTTACATATTTATGTAAATTTTTACTTATGTACATGTGTAGCTAAACATATAAAGTAGCAACAATGGATAAAAGTATGAGTTTTGGAGTTAGACTAAACAGGGCTTGAGTTCCAAATATGTGACTCTGGAAATCATAGACTATGTAAATTTCAGTATTCGTATCTGTTAAATGGGTTTAATTCTAGCATGTTCCTTGCATGATCATTGCAGAGATTAAGTGAAATATCACAGATATTGCATGTATATTGCATGGGAGAACTAAATGAAACAACATATATAATACATGCATAGCACATGACAACTAGTGAGAACTAAAAAAATATATACCCATGTTTTTACTATATGTAATACATATTATATACGTGTAATAGGTATTAAATATTTTACCATAACTTTACTAATGTGACATAAACACATACCCATTAATATTCTTCAAACAGGTAATAATTGGCAAATCTATGGATTAAAACAGGAGTATACAAACTTGTTTTGTAATAGATCAGATAGCAAATACTTTCTGCTTTGTGGGACATAAGGTCTCTGTCACCAATATTCAACTCTGCTTTTGTAACAGCTTAGAAATTACAGACTACATGTAAATGAATGAATTCTGACTGTTTCAATACAACTTTATTTATGGACACTGGAATTTAAATTTCACCTAATTTTCATATCACGGAATATTTACCTTCTTTATACTTTTTCAACCACTTTAAATTTGCAAACCATTCTTATTTCAATTGATGTACAATAGGTAGATTTGGCCTTTGAGCTATAGATTGCCTACATCTCATTGTAAAACATTGTGCCATTGTTGACACTCCTCTTCTCCCTACATATTTTTTTTTGTTTTATTTAATTTTTGTTTTGTTTAAATTTTGTTCTTGTTTGGTTTTACATCATATTACGAGGGGGTTTCTCACAGGAAGACTATGTTGATTTAGTAATATTCATTTATTACTAAAATGAATACATATGCAGGTAAATTGGACATGCTTTTCTTGTATAGTTGTGAATCAATGACAGGGAAGACACTGAGAGATATAGGTGATGCATTTTTGAAACTAGATTCACAAAAAGTGAATCTAATACCTTGTACTTAAAACAGAAAATATTAAACAGTAATGCGATCAAGATGAGTCTTTAAGGGACTAAGCTAATATGATCCAAGAAGGTGGCCTTATTGTGGTCAAATTTTATTCAAATACATAATGTAAAATGTCAAGGTGATATCAAGATGAATTTCTTGTCATTGGATAATCTTTGCCGATATTATTTCTTTTACTTAGGCATTTGATTAGAGAGAGTCCATAGTTACATTCTCTGTTCAATTATTGGGTTAGGTTTTTCTTTCTCTGTTCTCACATGGCACTATTTATGCTTCTGGCACACTACAAATTGTGATTACTTGTATATATGTCTGATTTTTTCATGAAGACACCATTTCCTTAAATAAAGCATCATGCCTCTGATCTTTTTATTTAATTGTATTGCTAGGTTCGTAAATGCTTAATAAGTGAATGAATCTTTAATAGAATGTAAAAACTTGACTCATACAAACTCACATAAAGGAGAAAGGTGATATAATATGAATCATAATGTTTTTATTCAGTGTTTTGTTTAATCAACACATCAAATACTTGTATGTGTGTTTAAGAGTCAGATAACAAGCTTTTTTTTAACACAAATTTTTGAATAATGAAGTTACAACATTTAGAATTTTTCCCTTGAAGTTTTTGTGTGCAGATTATTAGTACATTGTGTGTCTACCCCTTTAGAAAGTTCCAAGAATTTTCTTTCAATTCTGTGAAACATTCCTCAGCTAATTATTATTAAATTAGATGCCATTTCTTTCCCCCAATATGTTTCAGTGGAAACTAGAAATATTTTCACCATTGGCTTAAAAAGTTAGTGAATCAGGGCTTTAAAAGGGCAGAAAATGCACAGATGCACAATAAAAGTTTAAAGAGCAGGACCTGACATTTTTGGAATACCCTTAGTGAATATTAAACAGAATTCTAAAGCTAGTACTAACTCACACATTCAGTGTTACATTCTCTGTTGTGACTGGTGGCAGAGCTCCCAGCTTTTCTTCGTTCTGAGCAATACTGTAATGTGATGCTATTGACATCCATCACCTCTTCCTGTTTACTTTTTAAATTGTTTCAAATGTTTTACATACTGGGTTTTATTCCCCATGCAGTAATCTGCATACTCTTGCATATCCAAGGACTCAAAGCACAGGTAAATAAAGCACAAATATAATGAAAAATGTTCTGTTTGATTTTGTAAGCTGGAGTTAAAGTGAGAATAGAGAAAAGTTGAGGGAATTGAACAAATTGTACAGAATTTTTTTCATTATCTCCAAATTAAAATATTCTTTATATTTATACTAAAATACACAGAATAAAAATCAGTCTGAGTACGGTTAAACATATATGGTCTTCTTTTGCCTAAAAGATTTCTTCAAATCTAGAAATCTGAACACCTGATACTCAAATCTTTCCTTACTAAATTAGGAAAATATCTTAGTATTGTCCCTGTGTGGACCCCATATTGCTTTAGGAGCAACCCTTGGGATTTGTTTTCATACTTACCACAAAGACATTTTGAGTACATTTTGAATACAACTTCTGATTCTGGGTATAAAGACCCTTGGGAAAATTCCTCTCAGTTTCTTGAATC
This sequence comes from Rhinolophus sinicus, assembly GCF_057876585.1. Lineage (NCBI taxonomy): Eukaryota > Metazoa > Chordata > Mammalia > Chiroptera > Rhinolophidae > Rhinolophus > Rhinolophus sinicus. Next base: position 68,419,156 of record NC_142516.1, on the reverse strand, counting down.
AGAAAGCATATTTGTTTATTTTATTTATTTGTTTGTTTTTGTTTTATCTCGTGGATCAGTACATACTATTATGGAACTTCTAAATCATGTTAGAGTTTATGTCATGCTTCTTTTTCATGTTAGCTGCCAGAAAGCTCAGAGCAAAGTTTGTGGTTCATTTCCATTTCATAGTTAGAAGTTTTTTTTTTTACCTCCTTTTCCTTTCAAGAAAATTTTAAAGGAAATACAGAAGTAAACCGGTCAAGTTTATCCTAAACTGTACACTGATGGAGATGAAAGAGCAGACCCTTTCCAACCAGTGAAGATGTGTCTTCCCGAGTTCCTCTGGCAGATACTTACAGGGCTACACATGTGTATTTTCAGTGATGGGAAGTTCAGAAACTTAGAAAAAAGTACTTCCATTTTATTATGCAGACAAATTTAACTCTTTGCAGCCCTCACACTAAAATTCATTTCTGTGCCTCCTTTGCAAATCGAAGCCCTGTCATTTGAAGTTTTTTCTAAGGAGTGCCTTTTATTTATTTATTTTTTTCTCCAGTTAATCAATATGATTACTTTGGAGATTTAAGTGGTGATTTCCAAAAACAGATCTTAATAAGTTGTGCCAGCTGATTTTCGATGTATGAACATCCAAAAAGTTCAGGACAAGACAATGAAGTGTAAATTAATATATTTAAACAGGAAATTTTCTGATTAATAATCATTTTCAAAAGAAAAGAACGGCTACAGGAGCAGGTACATATGATCTAAGCAAAATGCAGACGATTGCCACTAATCAAGGCATAGCGAAAAGAATGCTAGCGTGTAAACCATCATTTGTTAAAACAGAGCTTTGAAACATACCTTAAATATAGTAAATAGTAGATGTGCTTGGGAGAGTTAGGATTAGCTCTGTTTCTTAGTTAAAATAATAATAAAAATAGTTGGTAGATATCATATTTCCATTTAGGCACATCTGATTTGCAAAACTGAGTTAAGGTTTAACTCACTTGTTTTTAAGTGCTTTGTTTTACAGACATAGAATTTTAGAAAGAACATAGCATTCAAAACCAAACAGGTTGGTTATGTGTAAGATACATAGATCTTTCCAGATGTTCACATTTGCAATTGATAATATCTGTATTTGCTTCCAATAAGAAGTTTTATCAGCTGATGCTCATGCTCCGTATATATGTTGGTCACCCACAGTGGACTCTAGCATAGGTAGTGTGTTTTAGATCAGTTTTCAAATTAACATTTAGGCATTTGTATCGGTGATAGCCATAAAATTAAACAAATGGATATCTCAAGATTTGCAAATATAAGAATACCGAAATATATATTTTACAATATGCTTTCTAAACAGTTTAAGTCTGTGGTGGCGCATGTCTGACTATTACTGACTTCTGGCAAGGACAGTCAAGTCTTATGCAAAGGAAGTTTGCCTAATGCTTGGTGGTCTTTTGCATACACTGGGAGTGCCAAAAAAGAGTACACCTTTTAAGAGATGTGATCTATGTATTACTTTTCAAAGTTGAATCGAATTACGGTAACAATGTGTAGTATGACATTCCCTCAAGAGATGGCGTTAATCAAATGAATGCTAGCGTCCTTCACTGTATTACAATTTTAATACAGTTTTTCCCTTTCTTAAAATGTGTATACATTTTTTTTTTGGCACCCTCTGTATACTCCAAGGAACTAGCACAGGGTAGGAGACTTGCTAAGTGAAAATCAAGGGAGTCAATTATAGGGGACAATGATGATGGAATCCTAGAGTAGATTCTTCTACAAAGAAGAAACTTAAAAGAATCAACATGATTGTCATCAAGGTGGTTTGTTGTTTATTTCATCTTATTTATACATAATTTGTCATTGGATTTTGTCATTGGATCACTTAATTATCCCTCTTTGCAGCTATGTGCCCCTCATTAGGGAAAATTCTTCTAATTCTGAGGAATTTTGAAATAAGCCAGAATTGAAAGGAAGAGAGTGAGCTAGGACATGGCTACACCTTCTTAAAATAAAACAGAGACCGTAACAGTTAGCCACTGTTTTGTCCATAGAGAATAAAATATTGGGAATGCCTTAGGATATTCTGCTAACATCAAGTAAAAGGCAGAAATGTGCGATATTAGAGTTTGGAAAGCCACTGGTCTAGAACTTTCACTCTTTGGTCACCCTCTGTTCTTGGTAAGCTCATGCAGTCCAGATTTTCAAGGCTTTCAGTGTTCCTTTAATTCTGTGGCACGGTACTCCACTGTGATCACCAGAGTGGCTACGATGTAAGTTGGATACTCAAAACGCATCTCAATTTTAACACGTTCAAAACTGCACAGTTTCTTCCCCTACTCCTGTCATCAGCTCTCCATTATTCCTTCTCCCTCTAGTTTTTATGGTCATAATAAATTGCACAATCAGGCACTTATTGTTCAAGCCAGACTACGACAGTCAAACTTGATCCTTCCCACTTCCTCAAGTATAACAACAATATTTGCCCTAATTCTAATTCATTCTCGTTTGCTTCGTTGAGACCAGTATCAACTTTTATCTGACTATAATAAAACCTCACTAACTATTCTTACTTTCTCCCTTGCTTCTCTCAAATCTGCTCTCCACACAGTAACCTGAGTTATCTTAAAAATAAAACAAACATAAAAAACCCCAAGCAAACAAAACATGAATTCAATTTAGCCACTGTTCTGCTAAAATTATTTATTTTCTTATTTCGATTACAATATTCAAAAAATATTTATGTTCTTATTTCCATTAGAATGAGAATAATTGTTGATAAATATTAAACAACTTTCTGGGGATAAAAAATATGTTTTGTAGTGATTACCTTACAATTTCCTTTGTTTCAAAACTCCCACCGATTTTCCAGGTACCACGGCGATGTCACTGCAAGTGGAGTTAGGAAGAGATGTGTGGTAGCACTCCATTATACTGCTTTTCCACCATATACACACAATAGATGTAAGCTGCCTAATGTGATAATAAGAAACTATAGCAAACTAATTTAGAAAGTGCTGAGCTTTGAGTATCGATTACATTTGATTTCAATATAATTCATTCATTGTAATTTAACTGATTTAACTTCTAATGATGATTGTTTCAAACAGGCTCACAATATCCCTGAAAATTTAGCCATCAGCTCTCACAAGCCAGTTTGAGCACCTCCATCCTCCCACTGAATGAAATCCAAGGACTTTTTTCTGGCTAACCAAGTCCTTCATCACTTGGCTGGTACTCCTCTCTCGCTATGACCATCTCAAGTCTTAGCATCCCTCTTGCCAGCTCAATTGCTTTCTTTTCTGTGGCTGAAGCATAACAAACACTTTGTTTTCTCTGAAACTTTCTCTCCAAGGGGATTTGGGCTGATGCATTGTTGTTGAAACTGAAAAAAGTTTAGGGACATAATCCATTAATAATTATCTCAAACTTGGGATATTATATAATTATATATTGTAGGCATAATTTAATATTTAATTGAAACACTTATCAGTAAGGATAAGGACACCAAAAACATGATTACAAATCCATGTATCTGATTTCACTGTAAGAAACTCAACAATCCACAAATTCACAAAGTATTACAAATATTTGACAACAAAGTAATCTATTTTATTTCTATTGTATGAATATATTTCATCTGTGTTTGTAATTTATATTGATTTTAGTTATTTCCTACCATTTTTTCAGTTCCTTTATGTGAATTTAACAATTCTCATTCTTGTTTTCTGAATAAAGTTAATTGTGATAAATGTCTAAAACTGTCATTTGGATTAGGGATGATTTTTTGCCATTCTTACAGTAGGAAATCTGTCCTCTGTAGAGGATACTATGCTTCACTGCATGCCCCAAGGTTAAGCCCCTTCTTGGGGTCAGGTTGCCATCAACGAGTGGTCTACATTGAGAGAAAAAGGCTCTGTCCCCTTGCCTCAATTTGGGGGTCATCCCAATTCTCACTGAGGTCTTTGCTGCAACTGCATCACAGTTTTTCTCCCTTTCCTTATTTATTTATTTTGCAATTTTTATATTAATTTCTTTTTAAAATTAAACTTATTGAGGTAACATTGGTTAATAACTTTACACAAGTCTTAGGTGTACAGTTTTATAATACATCATCTGTGTTTTGCATTGTGTGCTCACCACCCAAAGTCTAGTGTCCTTCCATCACCGTGTGTTTGAGGCTCTTTACCATCTTCATCCTGCCCTCACCCCCCTTTGCTTCGTTTTGGTTCACTCACTCCTTCATGGGTTATGTTGCTGTGATCCTCAGCCACTACGTTTCTTATAAATAAAGTGCTATCTTAGCGTTTGTTTCCCAGGGAAATTGACCTAAGAAATAGGTAGAATAGATTATTATTTTCCTTTACCAACACTCCACAACCAAAACCAAGTAGGTTTATTTGGATCATTTAGGGAAATTCCACTTGCCCACATACACCCCTTCCCAGAAACCTCCCTCATACAAACTCCTTTGAGAATAATTCTTTTAGTATTCCATACCGGCCTGTATTGACCAGATTCCATAGTCATGGTCCAGCAGAGTTAAAAGAAAATCCTATTTTCATCCTACACTTAGCATCTTACCAGCACTTCTGCTTCTTTTCCTAACCACACAGTATGAATAGAAAATTTAGATGGGAATCCCTAAAATTCTTTTAACAATAGGCATTAATTATTCTGTTGTCAATACCTTTCTGTGTTTCACTGTGGCCTTCTCAGCTTTTTTGGAATCCCTGACTATATAGTAACTGTTTATCTTAAGTGGACTATTATCTTCCTCATATTTAAATGATTTAATTCGGTAAAGGACCAGGCACAGTTCTGGAACATATTAGGTTTTCAATAAGGGATATTTTCTTAGTAGTAGGAACTATACGTGGGTCCTATCACTTCATCTATATGTGGCTCAGAACTCAGCAACCAAAATTTGACAATAAAGCAATAATCTTGGAAAAATGGTAGAGAGCTGCTCAATATAACAACGTTGCACCTGAAAACTATTTTTCTTTGAAATAGATTTTAATTACTTTTTGTGGGGGAAGAATGCCATTTTTTATTTTAAATAGCACAGTGGAAATAAAGTATCCGGAAAGGAGTCATAAAGAACTTTCTGTTCTCTTCTCTCTCCTTCAGTTACTTTTTTTTGAACTTGAAATGTAATTTACATATAACATGCATAAGTTTAAGGTGTACACATGTTGATTTGGTACACTTATACACTGCAATATGATTACTACTGAAGTATTAGCTAACACCTCCATTACATCACATAATTATCATTTCTTTTTGTGGCGGGAGTATAAAGATCCAGCCTCTTAGCATTTTTGAATATATAAAACATTACTGTTAACTGTATACAATACATTAAATAAATACATAATACATTATCGTTAATTACAATATTGTGCATTAGATTCCAGAACATATACATCTTCTAACTGCAAGTTTGTATCTTTCGATCAACGTCTCCCCAAAACCTGAGCCCTGGTAACTAACTACCACTCTACTCTCTGTTTCTATGAGTTTGGGTGTTTTGGGTTCCACATATATCTGATGTTATACCTATTCACTTACTCAATCCTATAAAATGCACAAATTAATGTCAGAATTGTGTACAAACTACATTCACAAATTTCTGATATGGAATTAAAGTTTGATAAATTCCAAAGATATTTATTAAGAATAAACTTTGTCCCAGAAAACATTCTAATCCACTAAAATGTGTTATATCCTATAAAATGTATAACCATCTTATGTCTTGCAGAGGTCATATTAAAGTTCCTAGTTTCCAGGTGAATTACTTGAGACTCAGAGTCTAAGTACACTTACATGCACACAACTGAATGTGGTGACACAGGATTCAAACTTAAGTCTTGCTAACTCCAAATTCTCTTATTTTTTTTCATTAATCTATATTTGCACTCTTATTTAATCAAGGATAACAATCATAATTTTAAAAAAAAAATGTACAAAAGCACAAAACCTTATCTATCAGTAATTGAGTCAGTATCTTCCCATTAATCACATTTCTATTAACAGGGAAAGGTGACAGAGGAGTAATGTTGTATAAGTCACAGAGAGAGCCCTGAATTTTTAGATCATAAAGTTTCAGAAGTTGAAATGATCTGGCACATAAAAGAAAAAAAATATTAAACCACAATTTATCCTGGTCTTTGAATTTCTACCATTTTGGTAACTTTTTGAAATTTTAGTGTAATATGCTTCAGAAAACTTGGCAACTACAATGTGACATGAATGCATTTAAAACAGATTATCTTTTGGGATTTAAAAATGAAACAAGTGTAAATATTTAATATAGCTTTGAGCGGCTTTTATGTCATGGTTGCTATCCAAGTATGTACATAATAAAAAATTAAGAAATCCTGCTGAGATGCCATACACAGAATATGTGTTAAGAGAGAATTAAATCTGGCATAATATTAACAAGTCAAAGACATACATATTTTTAACTTCCAAAATGATGGTGAAGGTCAGTGAGTTTGGAACTACAGCTCTTCTGTTTTCAAAAGTGTTTTTAAATCTAAAGGTCGCAATCTGTTTGTTTTGAGTTGTATTAATTAAATTGTCCTTTTTCTGTGCTGTCCACCCCAAAGTTTACAAAATAGCTATAGTAATTAGAACCGAATAATAATAACAACAAAAAAATTTCATACTTATGAGGCACTTAATATTAGAGGGACAGGTGAAATAAGAAAGAAATGCTTATGAGATATTGGGCTTATTATAGCCATTATATTATTTGATGTTTCCAAAAAAATGAAAGCAACTACTACCAGATCATCTATCTCGTTTCCTCTTTTTTTTTTTTTTTTCCTAGACATTTACCTAGTCCACATTTTCCATCCTCTCTTACAGTCAAGATTAGGCATTTAGCCTGCTATTGAGTGACAGGAATGTGTCTCTCTACTAGGCCTGGCTCATAAGAATCTCATATGCTGACTTTCACGTTCCATTTTCTTAGGCCTACTTGATGTAGTTAAGAAAAAAAAAAAAAACCACCAAAAAAAACAAGAAAACAAAAACAAAAACATAAAAACCTTAGAAGCTATGTATTACAAAGAGTAAAGCCCTGGGATAGAAAGACTCAAGATACTTCAATCTTAGTAGAAGATAGATAACTCCCCACCATTTTGAACTTGATATTGTGTGAGAAATCAATTTCTATTCTACTAAGACTCTGAAATTTGATGACTTAATTATTACAGTATCTAGTGTTACCCTGATAATATTATCATTCTCATTTTAACAGCGATGGGAATTGAAAACTAGATCACAGCTAACTTTCTTGCCCTGGTAGAGTCTCCTAAATTTTGTCTTTAGACTAAGGAGTAAGAAAATGTCCTTCTTTTCTTTCTCATTCTGTATTAAATCAGACATTAATTTATGGACACTCCCTGTTGGTCTATCACTTTAAGCTTCTGTGTTTGTGTATGTCTATGTGCATATATTGATACATTGTGTGGTTATTTTTATTTATTTTTGCTGGTGTAGATTCACATATATCATAACAGTTATTGTCTGCGTCCCAGTTTTTTGGGCATATTTTTCACTTGCTGCTTTGATTTTATCAGTGCTAGTCCACTTTGTGTGTTTTGCCCCTTCACCTCTATCAACGGACACTCTGATTATGTACTGTTTTATTTCCTTCCACATCCTGATTTTTTTGTCATCCATTTTCAATTCTCTTTAATAATTTTCTGTGACCATCGCTCACAGATTATGAAGTTTTTATGAGTGGAAAGAATTAAAGGCTTAAAACCATTCTAGAGATAGGTTTTATAATTGGGATTTTGGTAATGAAAGGACAAAGAGCAAATAAAAAAATAGCGTAATTGGCTACAAAAGCTGATGTTTTTATTTCTCTTTGATAGACTAATAGACTGAAAACAATTGTGTAAAGTATATAGAAGAAAAATGCCTTCATAAAATTATGTAACTTGACAATAATTTAGCATGGAGACATAATAAAGCCACATATCCTCAATTTGTTTATTTATAAACTTTGCCCCATCAGCATCTTTCTCTATCCTCTATTCCATCAGTGGCATAGCTACTTCCTGAGTTAGAAAACCATAATGGATCTCTATATCATACAGAGTTTGGAGGACTTATTCATTTTTCCTGCAAAAGTTAAATAAAGTGCAAAACTTTCAGCCCATCAATCCTTTAGCAAGCTGTCCAAGGTGACATTTCATTAGCACATTTTGTCAGTGGATAAATCGTACAGCACGCTCTGAAGGGAAGGTGGAAAACATCTAGTCCTTTTTCATTAGATCCATCTGAACTTGAACCACTGGAGATTACATACAAAAAGCACATGAGACAGAAGAAGCGCTATCCTGTCTATAAACTGCATTAATCATCCATTCCCTTCAGAGTGTCTCAAGTCAGTGCCATGTCTCTGGGTAAGCCCCAAACTGGCTATTCAATTTTGAGCTGCATGACAGATACATTTCAAGGAAAATCAGAGACATAACGACTCCTGCCAGGCTTGATAAAGTCCTCATTCATCAATTAAGAGGTTCCAATAAGCTAAGATGGATATACAAAAATAAGGGAACTTGCATAACATGTGGCTTATTTTCTCTCCTCTTTCTTGGTTTGCTGAATTCCTAGGAATAGAGATCACAAAGGCTTACTGAAAATCCTGGATTCAGAAGAAAGGACTATCATTTGAGGAAAGCGATTTCCTTTCTCATTCTGACATGGATCTCTATTTGGAATCAGCTGGTAAGCAAAAGTTTTATGAGCACCTTCATAATTCTCAAATGAAGTGGTTTTAATTCACTTAAAGTTCTCACTCTCTTTTTCTATTTTGAATATGAAAGGCTGTGGAACTAGGAGTCTATTCCCCAAGTCTCGTGAATTCAATTTTTTTGGATCAAATCAGAGCGCTAGGAATGTTTCCCAGTTTTAAATAGCTACAGTGTCAAAATGTTTCTGAAACATATGCTCAAATGTAAATTTTTGTTCTATAGTACCACACAGGGTATATTTCAAACCAATAATTTTTGGTATGTATAAAACAGGGAAGATATATTTTTATAAAATGTACAGCATTTTTATTAGAAATATTATAGAAGTGAATGAAAACTTACTGTAAATGAAGGCTTTTTTTAAACAAAATAATAAGCAAAATATGTGGTCAGTTTCTAAGTGTATTGTAAAAATTAGCCAGTATCACTAAAAAGAATTTGATATCACTGAGCTCAGAACTTTTAGAAGACAATGCTAAATCAGTGAGAAAGAAAGGAAATATAATTTGTATTGCTTATTTATGTGGACCCATAAAGCTAATCAATCAACAAATATATCCAAGATCTCATTGTGCCAAAGGCAACATTTGGCAGTGTTGTGAAGCTGCATCATGATTCAACTTTATTTTGAATTACTTCATAGTGCTTTGTTTCCAATAAACTAATGGTTTTCAAACTGTGCTCCTAAGAGTGTCATGTGGCTAATCCTTGGGGGTTTTGAGAGCACTGTGGGCAATGGGATCTGGGGCGAGTGTATGTGACAAGACCGCCAGCATCAACCGAAGCAATTGTACTTTTACGTATTGGACTTCCCAGTAAAATTTCCTTTGAGCAAAAATTCCATAGTGAAGAACCATTAGAAAGCCACTGTAATAATTAAAGTTAAAGGTATCTTGTTTCTTTCACTGTCACAAGACACAAAGTACTTAAAAGACGCAACCAGAAATTTCCATCTCTGAATCTAAGTCAACTACTGGCTCAGAAAATTGGATGAGTATCTTTATTGCACGGACAGAATTACTGGGATTGGGTTTGATGATCAGCGGCATAGCCAAGACCGACCCATTTATTAAAGTGATTAATCATGGTTTGTTATTAGGCAGAGTCTCCAAATGTTTCCCCCACCACTTGGCATTTTATCTTATTAAACAGACTTAAAAGAAGTATCTCAGACAAATCTTTTTTGTTATGAGAGCAAATAGACATTTACTGATCTCGATTTCTGTTAAGTTTCCTGGGCCTATAACTTACATTTGTTCAGTGATTTTTACTTCTTAGAAAGTGCTCTCATGGCAATTGAATATGATTTTCCCAACAGTGTGAGTTTTATAGAGAGTCTAGTCAAGCTATGACGTCCTACTGCCTGAGTTCATCTGATCAGTAAGGTGGCAGAGCTAGAACCTGACCTGCACTATCTGCCTTTCAGAATTGGGCCTCTCCTCACATCCCTCCCCACCCCTCAGTGGGTCTAGCTCCAGAGAACACTTACATGTGTATATTATGGTAACACTCCACGGTCATATAGAGATAGATTGAAAAGAGTGGTAGAACAGTGGCCACAAGAGGAAGCCTAGGATGCTTCAGCCACAGCCATATCCACTCTTTCATGCCACTGTTTAAGTCACCAAATAATAATGGTAGTGATTATTATCATTATCACCATTATTACCACTACAGTGGCTGCTGGATCCTCTGATATGGACAATTTAAATTTTCTTTATGTCTTGCATGCACACATAGAAGCCACTTTACTTGACACACTAGGCAAAGATTGTCCCAAAACAAGATGCTCATTGAATATTGTAAGTATATTTGGCTTGAAAATACCAAGCCAAATGGACTATCCCCCATGCTTTAAGCCAGAGTGTTGATTTTACTTGTTTATTTACAGTTGACAGGAATTAATTTTAATGAGAGTTACTAGAAACAAAACTTTATGGCAGATTATTTGCACTGGCAGGGGTATTTAGAGTTTATTGTTGTGGTTGTTATTGTAAATAGGTGCATAGTTAGCTAAGGGAGTCAGGTTGGAGAGTGTCTGAGGGAGGCAGCTATTTCAGAGTTGTCTGCACCTTGATGCCGTGGGTCAGCGGTCAGACTCCACTTGCCGTTTTAAATGCATTGGGTCACTTAGAGGTGGATTTCAGAAAGATCCTTTCCATCTACTACAAGTATTTTTACCCTATTAATAAATAAATTGGGTGTTTGCATGTAGATGATATACCTAAAATAACCTCACTGGCGTATAAAGATTATTAGACAGAAAATCAGGACCGACCTCCACATCCTGCTCAGTAGTAGATGCTGACTAACTTAATCTTGATGATTTCACCTCTCTTGGGACCCAGTGTTCTCACCTTAACACAAGTCCTGTGTATTTGATGACATCTAAGGCCCCTAAAACTTTAAGAATCCTGCATTAAAAAAAAAAAAAAAAAAAAAAAAAAAAAAAAAAAAAACTGTGAAAACATGCAAAAACATGTTCCTCTCTCGGATTACTTTAACTCTTTGATTATGCCAGTCTGGATATGGGCACAATGATCACAAGAGCAGAGACATATGCCCTTCCTCTTGCCACCTTGCAAAGGTCCCCACAATGGTGAGGGGTAGAATTGATGGGTGAAAGCCTCAGAAAGCCTCAGTTTATTTTAAAAACTCTTGATATCATCCCTTGGTTCCTTTTACTGGATATTTCCCCAAACCCCAGATGTCAGCAGTAAAAAGAGCTCTTTAATATGATTGAAAGATCACCATAAACACAGAAACATGCTCAGTGATTAAGATACCAACTTACCTCTACAATTTTTAAGTGCCTGTTCTGAGGCATGTCTGCTTTACCAATTGAAGTTAAGTTTAGCTATTTAAACAAATAATTTGATTTTTTACTTAAATTACAAAAAAAATTAAGACAGGTACTAAACAGACACTGCCTTTCTCCCAGGTTTTGCAGGTCTGGGATTTAAACTGTTCTATAACAGTGCTTATGATAAATTCACCTCCCAGGATCTGGTGGCAACACTGACTAATGAGAAAAATCATTTAGTTGAAAAATACAGCGCCTGAATGACTGAAACTGCTAACTAAAAGTAATAAGTATGGTATGTTAGTTAAAATATTTCCTCACTGGTAAGGAAATCAATTTTGATAAAGCCAATGGGCAAATCATTATAAGAGGGATTGTTTCATTGAAACCAAGGGCAGGAGTACATATAATCTCAAGGTGGGACTGTGTCAATTTATTTTGCATGTTGACATACTGGATCACAGGGTTCCCAGATTAAACACTACATAGGTGTATCTGTGAGGCCATTTCTGGGTGAAATTAGCACCTGAATGAGTGGATGCAGTAAAGTGGACAGCCGCCCCAATGTGGGTCCGCAGCATTGACTCTGTTGAGGGCCTGAATAGAACAAAACGTGGAAGAAGGTAGGATTGTCCGCTTTCTGCCTGCCTGTTGAGCTGGGACATCTCATCTCATCTCCTGCCCTTGGACTGGAATTTACTCCATCATCTCTCCCGGTCCTCAGACTTTCAAACTTGGGCTGGAATTACACATCAACTTTCCTGGGTCTCCAGCTTGAAGATGGGACTTCTACGCCTCTACAGTCATGTGAACAAGTTTCTCAAAATAAATCTCTGTTTATCTTTATCTTTTGATATATCTACGGACATAGACACAGATATGAGGTGAAGAGAGAAAGAGAAGAAGGAGATGGAGATAGAAAGAAATATGAGAAGTTGGTATATATATATATATATATATATATATATATATATATATATAATCTATTGGTTCTTTGTCTCTGGGTAACTCCAACTAATATAGGGACTAAAGTCAATCTTAAAGATCTGAGTAAATAATCCCTGTCTTTTTCTTCTCTCAAGTTCTTTCTGCTCATCTCACCTCCCTCACTCTGGACGCTGGCTTTTCCTCTTCTCCATATTCTCATATTGCTGCTTTACTATGTTAAGTTTATACATTAAAATTCCAGGTATACAGATTCTCTATAGTTAGTCTAAAGTTTCAATTTCAAATTTTCAGAAGAGAATAACTACCTGAGTTTGCATCAGCCGTCAGCTTGTGGACGTTTAATCAGCTAGAGCTGGTAGAGCCCTGGGGTTCACTTTTGTAATCACTAACGTGGCTATGAGGGGTTTGCTCCTTCAACTGGGGTGGAGGTGGGGGTGGGGAATGGAGCTGGAGGACAGCAATCAACACTAAGAGAATGAGATAGGAGAGATGGTCCCTGTCTAAATAAACTGACCAAAGTTCCTTAAAAACACTGCAAACACCCAAATTTTAGTGATGTGTCTAGAACACATCTATACTTGCTACACTGATGTGACACTTGCTCCATCCTTATCATCCACATTTCCCAATATGCTGGCATGTGGTAGGGACACAGAAATGAACACAGCAGATTTGGACTCAGGCTGGTGGAGGAGTCAGGATTCTAGTAAGAAAATCACAACAAAGTGGGATAAACTTGGTGCTAAATGTAATCACAAGGTTCTCGTGAGGCCTGAGGAGAACCAACTGAAATCAGGAGATTGAAGCAAGTCTTCCCTGCATTGCAAACACTGCCTATTAAACAAGGTTTAAAAAGGCCCTGCTGTTGTGTATTACATAATTAGTCCAGCATCCCTTTCAACTGGATATGCGTTAATGAAAACTGAATGTTTTGGGCTTCATAAATCCATGGTAGCCAATGACTTCCATTTCTTATTGTGGCATTGAAGAATTGCTTTGTTAACTAAAACTACTACTGATTGCTCATATGTGGGGACAGAGTCCCAGAGAGCAGTTTCCAGGCTCTTGGCCTCACGTGGAAAGGTGCTGGCTTGGGTAGTAGGTGGCCATCAGCTATAACTAGTTGGCCATCAGCTGTAACCGGTTAGCCATTAGCCATGAATATAACTGCTGTAGCCGTGCTGGCAAGGGGGTTGGTTTGTTGGCAGAGAAGCGGATGGCAGATTGCGGCTAGCAAGTGTAGTTAGTAAGTGGATTACATTGCAAATCGTGTTGGTCCTACTTCCTGTGTCTCGCCCAGCCACTAGCGAGACTGGGGTGCAGGAAGACCCCTTGCTGAGGTACTGGCAGATGTTTGCTTTTGTGTCTCCAACCCAGCCGCCAGCGAGAATATAGTGGTATGACTCCCCAATCTATGGCTCCATGGTGTTTGTTTTTGGCCTCACCGTATTCTGTGTCCACCCACTGAGAGCGGGACCAGAGTCCCTGCATGACATCATATATCGAAGGAATTAATGTCTTAAGCTGTAAACCTGGATATCAATTATTTGTTTATTTTTACTGCATAATTATACTCTGCTTATACATGTTGCAGTAAAATTGAGGCAACTCTGCAGGTATCATTTTTATGGCTTTTTTTTTCTTTTTTGCCTCAATCAGGTTATTATAGCTAGGCTTGGAAAGATTTATTATAACTGTAAATATGGATAAACTACAGGGGAGTTTTATGGAAATATCTGTATTTTCACAATAATTTACTCTAAGAACTATACATTTCACAATAATACAGAATAAAAACTATAGTAAAACATTGCTTTAGTGTTCTCCTCCTTAGCAGTAGATATATGCATATCATATGTACATGATGTAAATAGAGGTTTGGTTTCCAAATATGTACCTGCTGTTTAAACATTTTTTTGTTTTCTAAACTCACTACATTAAAGGCTGTGTTGAAGGTAAGGCTTAACTTAAAGTGAACTTTAAACAAAATGTTAGTGACCTACTGGGATCAGTGTTAGTAGAAAGGCCCTGTTTAAAAAAAAAAAAAAAGCAGAAACCAATTACTCGTCTTCCAATTAACATGAGTTCTAAATCTGTATATTCACCTAGTACTGTGAATGAGAAAGTACTACAACACATGGTCTTTATTCTCATGGCAGCCCTTTGCACCATTGGGTAGCTCTAATTTATAATGTTCTCCCTTTAGTCTGCTTTCCTAAAATACCTGTACATTGTTTTCAGGTGTTTCTCAAACAATGCATAAACACTCCTAAATGGATGTGGTTGAGTAGCAGAAGGTATCCCATAATAAGGATAAACAGGCACACAATCTTGAAATTGCACTTTTCTTGAAGATGTGGTGAGGAGAGAGTTAAATAATTTAACTAGTAAATAAAAATCAAAACATTACTCTGTATATACTAAAAGAAATTAATATTCGGTAGAAGGAAAATTAACAAAATTAAAGGAAAGATTTTAAAGAAATGTGGACTAAGTACAATTCCAAACCCCACACAGGTGTTTGTTTACTCCCTTCTGTTTTTCAGATAAATTTCACCAGACTACTTTGAGAGGCTTCCTTTGGAGCATCCAATTTGTTACATTATTTCACATGTTCAGGTGCCCCATAATGTGGGAAAACTTCAAGCAAATAGATTCTTACTATCTATCAATGTTCTTCTGTTTACTATGTATCTATTTGAATGTTTACCTCCTGTTGCTGTGTGCTCTAGTAAAAACATATCCTATCCACAAGAAAGCTTCAGAATTAGTTTCTTGAATACCTGACTTCAGGTAAGCTGGGCTAGACCCACTAGAAGGAAATCTAGGAGCCTTTTTATTTCATCACAATGCCAGCCAAATCCTACCACCATTTTCCCCTGATTCTCATCTAAGCTTTCCTCTGGAATCTCAAATTCTCTGAAACGGCATCTCCAGTTTTCCACATTAAAATAAATGCCTCTCATTAAGATATATCCAATACTTCATTTTTCAGAATCACCATCTTAATAGCTTGAATCCCATCAACCTTTCTACCATTAGATACTCTCCACATGCCTAAGATCCATAAGAAGAGAACAGGACAGTGGAGTTGTTTTTAAATCAACATCTATTCCTTAACTACATGTATTTTTTGACAGTCATTGTAGGGACAGAGTCCTGGAGAGCAGTTTCCAGGCTCTCGGCCTCACATGGAAAGGTGCTGGCTCGGGTGGTAGATGCCCATCGGACAACCAGTTGGCCATTAGCTACTGTTGTTTTGTATATAACTGCCATGCTAGCAAGTGCGGGTTGCGGTTAGCAAGAGAGGATTGTGGATGGTGTGGATCATGTGGCTTCTACTTCCTGTGCCTCGCCCAGCCGCCAGCGAGACTGGTGCAGGAAGACCCCTTGCTGGCGTACTGGCGGATGTTTGCTTCTTGTGTCTTGACCAGCCGCCAGGGAGAGTATGAACCTCCTATCCATGGCTCCATCATTATTCCTTTTCGGCCTCACCATGTCCTGCGTTCATCTGCTGGGAGTGGGAGCTAAGACGCCACATTAAGGTCATGTCTTCTAATGTGATCTTAATGTCTTCATTCCCAATACTTTGCTTTGGAATTTTGTATTGATATGCATGAAGAATTTTGTTATGTAATTCATATATATATATATATATATATATATATATATATATATATATATATATATAAAAATAAAATACCTTTATTGGTTATAGTAATAAGATTATGCTGGCCATTATTTTTGTATTCTATTTTGTTGCTTTCTGCTTTTTATTATTTTCTTTTTTTAACCATTTTGGGATGCATTGCTCTTTTTTTCTCTAGCTTTTATAGTGGAACAATAGGACATCTTCCTTTTTTCACATAAAATTGATTTAAAGCTATAAATTTCAAGCTAAGTATTTCTTCAACTGTATTCTGCAGTTTTTGCTCTGTTTTCATTCTCATTCGGTTAAAACAAAATTTAATTTCTTGTGTGAATTCTTTTATTTTACTTTCTTAAAGATTTGTATTAAAATGTAGCTAACACACAATATTATATTAGTTTCAGGTGTACATAATAGTTATTCACCAGTACTCACCTGGCACTACACGTAGTTATTACCACATTATTGATTATATTCCCTATGTGAAAGAAGTGATCACCACGATAAGTCCAGCAATCATTTGACACTGTACCACATTATTATGATATTATTGACAATACAGTGGTACCTCGGTTTTCTAACGTAATCCATCCCGGAAGACCGTTCGAGTTCTGAAATGTTCGAAAACAGAGGTGCAGTTTCCCCATAGAAAGTAATGCAAAATGGATTAATCCGTTCCAGATCTTTAAAATCAACCGCTAAAACTGCAAATTTAGCATGAATTTTACCATCTAATGATACCATAGATCCATAAAATTTACGGCGTTCGTAAACTCAAATGTTCATCAAAGGAGACATTTGAAAATCGAGGTACCACTGTATTTCCTATTGTGTACTTTACATCCCCAAGACTTATTTGTTTTATACCTGGAAATTTGAGCCTCTTATTCCCTTTTATTTTCCCCCCTTATTTAATTTTTCAATTACAGTTGACATTCAGTATTATTTTATATTAATTTCAGGTGTACAACATAGTGGTTAGACATTCATATAACTTAAAAAGTGATCCCCTGACTAATCTAGTACCCACCTGGCACTGTACATAGTTATTACCATATTATTGACTATATTCCCTATGCTTTACTTTACATCCCCATGACTACTTTGTAACTACCAATTTATACTTCTTAATCCCTTCCACTTTTGCACTCTGCCCAGAACTCCCATCTCATCTATCACCCTGATAAATCTAGTACCCATCTGACACCATACATAGTTATTACAATATTGTTGGCTATAGTCCTTATGCTCTACCCTACATCCCCACGACTACTGTTTAACAACCAATCTGTACTTCTGAATTCCTTTCCCTTTTTCACCCACCACCCCATGCCCCCTGCCATCTGACAACCATCAAAATGTTCTCTGTATCTATAAGTTTGTTTTTGTTTTGTTTGTTTGTTTTTTAGATTCCACTTATAAGTATTACATTTGTCTTTCACTGTCTGATTTACGTGACTCAGCACAATACTCTCTCAGTCCATCCATGTTCTTGCAGATGCAAGATTTCATTCTTTTTTATGGCTGAGTGATATTCCATTATATATATATAACTTCTTCTTTATCCATTCATCCATTCAGGGACACCTAGGCTACCTTCATATCTTGGCTTATGTAAACAATGCTGCAATGAATGTATGGATGAACACGTCCCATGAAATAGTGTTTTGAGTTTCTTCAGATAATTACCCAGAATTGGGGTTACTGGGTCCTTTTTATCTCTTGTTATAACGTTTGTTTTAAAGTCTATTTTGACTGGTATAAATATTACTACCCCAGCTCTTTTGTTTGTTTGTTTCCATTTTCATGAAATAACTTGTTCCATCCCTTTAATTTCAGTCTGTGTGTGTCTTTTGATCTCAAGTGAGTCTCTTGTAGGAAGATATGTAAGGCTTTTGTTTTCTTATCAATTCTGCCCCCCCCCCCACCTATCTTTTCATTGGAACATTTAATCCATGTACATTGAAAGTAATTGTTGATTTGTATATATTTATTGTTATTTTATTATTCATATATTTTTTAGATTTATTTTATTTTCATCTTAAAGCAGTCCCTCTAAGATTCGTTATAATACTTGTTTGGTGGTCATAGACTCCTTTAGCTTTTTCTTGTCTGGGAAGATTTTTATCTGTCCTTCGATTCTAAATGGTGTCTTTGCTGGGTAGAATAACCTTGATAGTATTGTAGGTCCTTGCTTTTCATCACTTTGAATATTTCCTGCCAATCCCTTCTGGCCTGTAAAGTTTCTGTTGATAAATCAGCTGATAGTCTTACAGGATCTTCCTTATAGTAGCAACTGCTTTTCTCTTGCTGCTTTTAAGATTCTCTGTCATTAACCTTTGGCATTTTATTTATAATCTGTCTTGATGTTGGCATCTTTGGGTTCATCTGTTTGGACCTGTCTACACTTCCTAGGCTTATGTACGTATTTCCTTCTCCAGGGTAGGGAAGTTTTCTGTCATTGTTTCTTCAAATAAATTTTCAATTCTTTGCTCTCTCTTTTCTCCTTCTGGTGCCCCTATAATGCGAATGTTGATAAGCTTGAAGTTGTCCCAGAGGCCCCTTAAACTATCCTCATTTTTTTAGATTTTTTTTTTTCTTTTTGCTGTTCTGATTTGGTGTTTTCTGCTACCTTGTCTTTTAAATCACTGATTCGATCCTCTGCGTCATCTAATCTGTTGATTCCCTGTAATGTATTCTTCATTTCTGTTATTGTATTCTTTATTTTTTAATTCTTTATTTCTTCCTTATTTTTTCTGTTTTCCATCTCCTTTTTTATATTTTCTATTTCTTTGTTGAAATTTTCTCTGAGATCGTTGATCATCCTTATAACCAGTGTTTGGAACTCTGCGTCTGGTAAATTGCTTGTCTCCATTTTGTTGTGTTCTTTTCCTAGAGCTTGTTGTGTTCTTCTATTTGGGACATGTTTCTTTGTCTCCCCATTTTGGCTGCCTGTCTGTGCTTTTTTCTAGGTATTAGGTAGGGCTGCTATGTCTCCTGGTCTTAGTAGAGTGGCCTTATGTAGTAGGTGTGCTGTGGGGTTCAGTAGCACAGTTTTCCTGGTCACCTGATCAGCACACTCCAGGTGTGTCCCTTATATGTGTTGTGTGTGCTCTCTTCTTGTAGTTGAGCCTGGTTGCTGTTTGCATGTCAATGGGATGGACTGACCCTGGGGCTCATTGGTTGTAAGGATTGTCCTTGACTACAGTGGAGGAGATGTGGTGCAGGGGCTGTCCCTACAGAACAGGATCTGCCTCAGCAGGACTCTGGTACCTGCCCAATCCACCCCTTGGGTGTGTCATACTTGGAGGCAGCTGGGTGATGCTCCAGTTCATTTTGAAGCTGGCCACTGGGGGCACCAGCCCCAGGACCACCATGGAGAGAATCTGTTATAGGTCAAGTTCAGCCATAGCCTGTTCCCCACCCAGGGCCACCCGGCAGGAGCCACAAAGAAATTTTCAGATGGCTGCCACCCTTGCCATGCTTGAATGTGCCTTAAGAGGCCAGACCATGAATCACGGCCAGCTGCTGCTAGTGCCGGGTTTAGGGCTGCTCAGCCAGAGGTACAGGACACCATAAAGCCATATTCTGCTTGTCTGGGTTCAGCGAGCCTTTGATAGACTCTAGAGAAGTCTGCAGCTTGAGCCAAGGCAGGAGGTTTGATGGAAAATGTCACTGGAAGCAGCATGGGTATGCCTGAAAGTTGCATGGGTTGTGGTCTCAGAATCACCAGGGCATGGCAAACGAATGGTGTTAGACTGCTTGATGGAGACTCTGATATGGCAGTAGCTTGCCTATGCATGCTGGGAAGAGGGAGGGCTCAAAACAAAAAAATAATGGCTTCCACCAACTCTTTCATCCAGGAGAAAGCTGCCCCTCCTGCCGTGGTCCTAAAGCCAGAAAACTCAATTTCCCCCCCTATGTCCCTGTCACCTTTCCAGTTGCTGCCCCAGTGCTGGAGCTCAGAGACAGTGATTCTCTTGGTGGGTAAATCCATGCGTGGTTCCTTTAAGAGCAGTGCCTGGGAGTGCAACTGCCGTCTATCTCTCTCAGCCACAATTTCCACTGTTTTTCACAAAGAGAAATTAAGGGGATTTTTCTCCTGGACACTGGAACCCTGGGAAGGAGACCATGGCTTGGTGCTGGGACCCCTTGCTCCTTCAGGGGGAACTCCAAAGATGAGATATCCCTCCTCATTTTAAATGATCAGACATGTGTATGGGACCAGACCATTTTGCATCTCTGCCCCTTCTACTAGTCTTGAGGTAGCTTCTTCTGTATGTTCTTAGTTGTAAGGCTTTGGTTCAGCAAGATTTCAGTGTTTCTCAATGATGGTTATTTTGTAGTTGAGTTGAAATTTTGATGTGGTCATGACAGAAGGTAAGCACAGCGTTGACCTACTCTGCCATCTTGACTGGAACTCTCTATTCTGTGAATTCTAATTTGACCCATGGGTTATTCAAAAGTGTACAGTTTAATTTACAAATATTTGGAATTTTATAAATATGTTATTGTTATTGAATTAAAATTTAATAGTATTTTATTTAGACAATGTACTCTGATGTCAGTTCTTCAAAATTATTTAGACTTGTTTTGTGGCTCACCAAATGATCTATCTTAGTGAATATGTCCTGGGTGTTTCAAAAAGTATATATTGTGCAATTGTTGGGTATAATGTTCTATAAATGTTGATTCATGGCGGTTGAGAGAGTTGTTTAGGGCTTTTATATATTCACTGATCACTTTGTTTAGTTTTGCTATTAATTGCAGAAAGAAGATATTTTCCTAGCATGATTCTTGGATTATCTGTTTCTTCATTTATTTCTGCAAACAGTTTTCATGCATTTTGAAATTATCTTATTAGGCAAATATAGATTGTCTTGTCTTTTTGACAAATTGAGTATTTCATTATTATGAAACATCCCTCTTTGCTTTAATACGATATAGTTTTTCTTGAAGTCTATTTTAGTTAATGTTAATATAGCTATTCCAACATTCTTATGCTTATAATTTCTATGCTATATCTTTTTCCATCCATTTTCGATCTTTATGTTTCTTTATATTGAAAGTGTAATCTTATAGCCAGCATATAGTTGGATCCTGCATTTTTACCTATTCTGATAATCTCTTTTATTTGTATATTCATTCCATTAATATATAATATTAATATGATTTGATTCAGGTTTATTTTATTTGTTTTCTGTTTGTTCCCCTTGTTTATTGTTTCTCTTTCCTTTTTCTTATTTTCTTTCTGGTTATTTGGATATTTTCAGATTTGTAATTCACTTATCAGTTGGTTATTAGTGACATTTCTTTGCATTAATTTTTTAATATTTACTCTAGAAATTACACTACACATTAACGCTTCATAATCTGTTTACAGTGAATATTGTAGAACTTCACAGAAAGTGTAAAAACCTTGCAATTTATTTTTTAGGTCCATTTACCTCCACTCCACACTTCATAGTATTGTTGTCACATGTATCACATCTGTATACAGTCTAAGCCTCTCAAGATAATGGTGTTAAGTTTTTCTTAAAATAGATGTATTTTAAAGAATTTAAGATTTTATTCTTATCATTTGCTAAGTATTTCCTATTTCCAGTGGTCTTCATTCATTGTTATATATCTGAATTTACAACTTCTATTATTTCCCTTCAGCCTGAAAAAAACATCATTTACTGAAGTACAGGTATGCTGGCAAAATATTCTCTGATTTTTCTTTTATCTGAAAATGTCTTTATTTACCTTTACTTTGAAGAATATTTCTACTCCATATATAGTGATATATTGAGTCTTTATTGGCCTCTATTATTTTTGATGAGAAGACAGTGATATATATGCAGCGTATTTGATGGCTAATTGAGTGTCAGGCACTAAGTTCAGAAAAACCACTTCAAGTCAAAAAGTATCAGAGGAGGAGACAATGATTTTAAAAGTGAAGGGGAGGGGAACTTATAGAATAGAGGAGAAAAGACCACCACAGACATTCTTCACAACATAATAATTCACCTGGTAAATATTATATATACAGAAAACCATCATTCACAATTGCTTGAAATTGTCCTAAAGACAATTAATTCAAGAAAATCTCCTCAATCTTTGTAAGAATAGGAAGAATCTGTGGCATTTGGGCCACTCTTTCCCTTCACCCCTCTGTGTTATAGGAGCTCTGCCCTCAATGTGAATAGCCCAGAAGACAGGGAGTCTCCTTCTCCTTAGCTCCCAGCCTTGGAAGGGGCTGGCTGCTGGCCTTTTTTATCCTCTACCAACCTTGCCTTATAAAACCTCCAATTCCAGACACTCAGGGCAGGCCTAGAGGACTGGTTTTCTCTTCCCCTACCCAGCCTCCACTTGTAGGGAAAATGCTCTACGCCAGGCATAGCAGGCCATAAAATGGGAGAAATTGGAGCACTCATATACTCCTGGTGGGGTTTTAACATAGTGCAGCCTCTTTGGAAAACATCCAGTACTTCCTTAAGAGGTTAAACATGGAGTTACCATATGACTAAGAAATTGCACTACTGAGTTTATATCCAAGAGAAATGAAAACACATATCTACACAAAAACTGAGTTTATATCCAAGAGAAATGAAAACACATATCTACACAAAAACTTGTATTAATGTTCATAGCAATGTTATTCATAATAGCCAAAAAAGTGGAAATAACTTAAATGTCTAATGAGTTGAAAAATTGATAAGCAAAATGTGGTATATACATAGAGTAGAATACTATGTAGCAATACAAATAAACGATACATGCTCTAACATGGATGAACATTGACAATGTTATGCTAAGTGAACCAAGGCAGTCGCAAAGGCCAAATATTTCATAATTCCATTCATGTGAAATATCAAAAATAGCCAAATTTATACCAACAGGAAGTAAATTAGTGATTGCTCACAACTGGAAGAGGTAGGGCAAGGAAGAAATCAGAATTGATCGCTAGTGGTATGGAGTTTCTTTGAGAGAATCAAAATGTGCAAATATTAAATTGTAGTGATGGTTGTGAATTGAATAAGAAAATGTTGAATCATGTTCTTTAAATGATAAATTGTAGGGCTGCCATTTTATATCCCAATCTTCAACACAGATTCAATTTCAGAGGAAGCCTGTGATTTTTAGTACAAGATAGCTAATATTAATCAGTGAGAATTTATTGAGTGCCTAATGAGTATCCATTCCTATCTAAGCACTGAAGAGGATACAAGGAAATCTAGATAAAAACCCAAAAAGCTCATCCAGCTATATGTTTTACGTAAATGATCGTAAATAACCAGATGGTGAAAGCCACTTTTGAAAATATAAATGCCTAGATGAAAATCATTCTCCTTTTAAGTCTCTCCCTCCATTACGCTTTCTGTCTGTCAACATTTCACACTGACATCCAATTCACTGTGCTGCAAAGTCCCACTTGGTAAGCAAGGATGTTGGTTCATTATGTTTTCATTTACATTTCCAATAGTTTCTTCTGCAATGAAAAGTTAGTTTATAGTATGATCAAAGACATTAACACACCACCTGTCCTACGTCATAATACTTACCCTTTTTAGTGAAATAAAGGTTTTGGCGGGAATCCTTTTAAACAACCAAGGGGAAATATGCATATTGTGTTGCAGATTTTAAGACACTTTTTGTGTTTATTTAGCTTTTTGTCTCCCTTTTCTCTTTTTACCTTTATTAATAGTTATTTAGTGTGTTCATATTTTCATCACAAGTATTATTTAAACCAATATTAAAGTGAAAAGATTTAACTTAAAAAAAGATTTAACTTAATTTATTTTAAAAGTTACTTAGAAACTATTGTAAAACTGCTTCAAAATGTGTAAAAATCACAAAATTTTATTTCAGGTGTACAAAACAATTAGACATTTGCACACATCAAAAAATGATAACGCCAACAAGTCTACTACCCATCTGATACCATACATCGCTATTACAGTGACTTTGACTATATTGTCAATGCTGTACTTAACATCCCATGACTATATATATATTTAATTATAGTTGATAGTCAATGTTATTTTATATTAGTTTCGTGTGTACAGAGCAGTAATTAGGCATTTATGTAATTTATGAAGTGATCCCCAAAAAGTCTCGTACCCATCTGACACGATACCTAGTTTTTAAAATATTATTGACTATATTCCCCATACTGTATTTTACATCCCCATGACTATTTTGTGACTGCCCATTTGTACTTCCTAAGTTGTACTTCCTTCTGGAATCATAAACTGGTAGAAACACGTTGGTAATTTTCATAAATTGTTGGAGACTTAATATGTACTAGCTTGAGTTTGAGAAATTCCTGAGGCCTAGTCTTAGAGGAAATCCCACACTTTCCTGGGCTTTAACTCAAGGAACCCTACCAGATTCACACAGTAAAGAGTCAAGAAAAATCCACTGTATTTCTGACAGAGTAAGAGAAAAGTTACCATTTGAATGTGCTCAGTGAGTTCTTGAAAACAAAGACTCCATCCAAGAGAAAATTCTTTACCATAGACCTATCCAACATCAGAGAAGGGCAATGACCCATTTCCAGACCCCTGTACTTGTCCTGTCTCACCAAAGGAAGTGAAGGGTAAAGTTAAGAATCATTTGTGAAGGAAGTAGACCCACTAAAAGTCTATGATTGAATCATGAGATTACAGAATACTTCCCTTCTCCCACATTTTACTCCACACCATTAGGGCTCCAGTATGATGACAATGGATTACAGATGAAAAAGCTGTAAGAAAGAGACTCTATTTAAGAAAGAGTTCTAAGGGAAACCCAAAGAAAACAGGAGAGACAAAATCAAAAAGACTAGAGGAAGCCTCTATCATCTACAACTGCAGAAAATATTAAACAGAGCCCAACCCCAGCCAGATTAACATAAAATCTTACGCTTGCAGCCTATTTATCTGAGTTCCTGTTATCCAATATATCATGTCTAATATTAAAAAAAAAATCCTAACAATATAAATACCAAAAAACAAATAAACAAAAAAAAATCCACTACACTTAGACATATCATATTGAACCTACAAAAGACCAAAGACAGAAAAAAAAAATCTTGAAAGAAGCCAGAGAAATAAAACACCTTTCCCATAGAAGAACAAGGATAAGAATTATAGTGGATTTTTCATCAGAAACCATGTAAGCAATGAGAAATTGGACTGAAATATTTAAAATGTGGAGAGAAAAAAAGAAACAAAAAAAACACCAACTCTGTATTCTATATACACTGAAATCATCCTTCAAAAGTAAAAGAGAAATACTTTCTCAGACAAACAAAAATTGAGGGAAGTCATTACCAGCATACCTGCTCTGCAGAAAGGTTAGAAGTTCTCCAAACAGAAGGAAAATGATATAGGTCGGAAACTTGTATCCACCTAAAAGGAAAGCAGCAGAGAAGGAATAAATGAAGGTAATAATAAAATCTTTATTTTTTTATGCTTAGTTGATATAAAAGATTTTTCAAAGTAATTTTCTTTTCTTCAAAGTAATAATAACAAAAATATATTGAATGGTTTTAGTATAGGGATGTGTAAAATAAGTGACAGTAATATTATCAGGGGTGGAAGGGAGGAATTGGGGATAACACTCTTTTAAAAGTAACTGCACTACTCATGACATGTTATAATGTTATTTGAAAGTGGGCTTAGATTAGTTGAAAATATATATTGCAAACCCTACCTAGTACATGATTCCAAATATGTGACATACTGGAAAAGGCAAAACTATAGAGACAGTAAAAATATCAGTGGTGCCCAGGGGTTGGGAAGAGGGTAAATAGTTGAAACATGGGAAATTTTTAGGGCAGTGAGTGCATTTTTTATGATACTGTAGTTGCAGATACATGAGATAGTGGCGAAAATCCACAGAACTACACACTGGATAGAAACAAGTCAGGACTAAATGGTGGGAATCCCATAGTGAACCCTCCTGACGATTCTGATCCCAAACTTACAGCTTAAGGAAGTTCAATAGAATGATAGCTTAAATGATAAGGTCACCTACCCTGGGCACACAGCAAGGATGAGTTCTGTGCAGTCTTCACCCTTGTTCAATTTTATAGAACAGTGATTTGATACCACTGTTTCAGTTACTTGGATGCTTCCCATAAAGGAAAAAAAAAGATTTTTCCCCCTTCTTATAAGACACAGTTTTATCATTTCCAGAAGCGTGGGTTGCTTTGTCTAATTACTGCCAGAAAAAGGACTGTAGATCATTGATTATAAAACTAATCATGATTTTTGGCAACAGTTCCCCAAATTTTGACTGCTTTATGGCTAATAATCTTTGTATTTATAAAGCAAACAGAAAAATAAAAAAAGCACATAGGCCAGGACAAAGAGCCATATGTACTCGACTGACCCTTGAGGATGTAACTCTAACACAATATAACAAATGTGTCTCATTATAATAATAACCATCAAATGCGCAATTAAAAATGGGAAGAACGCTAAAGAAATACATAACCCAGGCACTAACAATTAACAATCGGTTTACAACCCAACACAAGTTCAATGTTGAACGGAATTTTGAGGCCCCATCCCATCCCAGAAGGAATGAGCTTTGTAATGGATCAGATTTTTCTGTCTGAGACTGGAAGGAATAGCAGTGCCACAGATGTTCATCATGCCCTGCTTGATATTACCTAATATACCTCATTTTACTAATTAGGAAACTGTGCACATCAACTATGTGTCTTATCTGAAATCAGAGAGCTAGTAAGAGTCCTCTTTCTACAGTATTAGTGATTGCTTTTTAAAATTCAACTGATGAACACTGAGGGCCAAATTCTCTGATGCTTTTAAACACATTGACGCGCATTCAATGTTAGTGTCCACTTTGTACTTAAAAGATCTCAGTCTATGTAAAAGCTGAGTGCACAAGTCCTAAATTCCCCAGTCGTCCAGAATATCCTTTGGTTTCTCCAAATGCTAGAAGGCACGTCCTTACTCAGCAGCTCTTTAAAAAGCAGATACATTGGCTCAGAAGTGAGGAGTAAGGAAAAGAAGGGAATTAACATTTATTAACATTATATTAACATAGCTCTGGTAGTCCACATATATGTCTCACAAAACACTTAGAACAGTGCATTGTTCCCTCTTTGAAGGTAAAAAAAATCTGAGGATCATAAGTTTAAATAACTTGCATGAAATCATGTAGATAGAAAATGCCAACATTGGATTTGAACTCAGGTGAATTAAATTCAAAGATCATGTCTTTTTACTTCATCTTAGTGCCTCCCTGCCAACAGGCAGAGAAACTTTACTGATTGTTCTCAAGTCTGATGTGAGGAGGTGAAAATTATGTACTGAGTTTGCTGCTTTCAACACAGTGGATATTAATAAATGGGAGCAATTATGGAGAAGTGACAGAAAAAAAAAAGCAATGAACGAAGAGGATAGTTGTAAAAAATCTAACAACTAAGATACATATATATAAATATAAATGTAAATGAATATATATTTATATATATATTTATATATTTAATATATGAAAGCATTACTGTTATGCTTAAGAGATAACAGCTCAGAAACAACAAAGAAAGACCTCATACTCTCCCTCATAGTTTTGGATGAATCAGTGTCATTAATAATTGACTTTTCAAATAAGGGTGCATTTAATTGACCTTGAATGTAAAATCTCCAGACAGTGCAAAGAGTTCTGAAATACAAAGTTTTGAAGATCTTGAAATTGGAAAAATATATACATTTTTGATGTGATACCATCAACTGAGTAATAATAGTGGGAATGGAATAAATGACATTTGTAATTTCTTGTCTTACTACTAAGTTGTGAAATAAGTAGACTTCTGTTGCACCAAATATATGCCAATTAGTTATACAGGAAATAAAGGATAAAGGAAAATGTTTCTTTGGCTACTTATTTATATAGTGTGAAAATATTTCATGAAAATCAGAATAAAGATGTAAGTAATATCTGCTGCATCATCTCACAACTTTGGAACTATTAAATACTGGGTTAAACAGACCTATACACCAAAGTTCTTCCTAACTACTGGATGTGTGTTTCTCAGGAAAGGTTAATATCTGGCAATTTACCACCTTGCTAGCATGTTAAATAAAGCAAGAACTTCAGATAACCCTTTTAGGCTCATTTTTCTCTTGGTATTGTCTTTGGATTTTTTTGTTTATTTTTCAGCATTTCTGAATCCACTTTCTCCTTTTCTAAATATTTGACAGATTTTTAGATTTCTCTTTATAAGCATTCTATTCTAACCTCTCTGGGACCTCTTCCAGAAAGCCCTTGGTTGAAATTATCTTTTATTCTTGTTTTCTGTATACATAAAATTGGATAAAATGTTTCCTCCTTAAGTTTAATATTTAAATGAAAAACAATAACACCTTTGGCACATAGTGCTCAAAATGGCTTACCAGCATAAGAGTCTAGAAAGAAGCGATCACGTTTTATTTATCTTTGAGCTCAGTATTTGTCCTTTAGAAGTTGCTAAATGAATGTTGGTTGTATGAATACAGACACAGGTTGAAGATGCAAAACAGAAACAAATGTCTTACCCTTCTGGACTTTATAGTTAAAATGGTAAAAGGGATTATTTCAGTCAAATAATTTCAATACAAATACATGAACACTACAATAGAAATATGTATTAAAGTGCTATAAAAACATAGACATTTAAAGGATTACAAATTATCACTTTGCAATATTGCTTCACTTGGAATCTTCTACGCTACAATGCATGCAGAATGGTGAGGGGTCCTTCAGGGATTTGTATATGCTCGTGAAGCCTTATTTTATTCTTACAAGGGCAAGAGCTCTCGGTAAGGTGATTCTGTGTGTATGTGTGGAGGGTGGGGTAGGGGTCGTAATCTCACCCAGGCTCTCCCCTGCCTGTTGTACTCCCCATACTTTCCCATGATCTCTCAGGTTAATTGCACTGAGAAAGCCATGTGTGTTAATTGCATTCTTCCAAGCTTGAATTTAGGTAACTTGTTATGGAAGCTGAGATAGGAAGAATTAATTTCTCTCTGCTTTGGATGGCCTTTCTCTAACCACACGGAGAGAAGTATGTGAAAAGTGGAAGACTCACTCCTTGTCATAAACATCCTGCCTGCATTTCTCAACTATTTTTTTTTTTTAGAGGAAACACAGTAAACCCTCCTTAAAACATGGAATAGTACATCCCTTTTCATAGGGTTTGGGTGTAAAACCTTTCTGTGTCAGGGGACAAGGACGTTTACAAACTTTTTCTTCTTGTTCATTTTTATACATTTCTCTTTCTGGAATAATTGTCGTGAGATGGTAAGTGTTGAGACTTGGTAAGACATTGGCTTATAAGTGTTTAAGTTCTGGAAATATCAAAAGAAGAAAAGGACCCAGGGAAAATAGAGAGATAAAGGATGTTAAAATGTTAAATATGGTTTTAGGCTTTGAATGAGGAAGACTACAAGAGCTAACAGAGATTCAGGAATTGTAACCCTATTGGGGATATGAAATATAAATTTTCTCTTGTATCTCTTGCATTTTAGTTCCAGAGAGCATAGTGTGGATATTGGGCTTGATGGGGAAATTATTTGGCTGAGATAAGAAAAGCTAACACCTTACTTTTACCTCTACTTTTAGACCCACCTCCACACACTTGTAAAGTGTTGTGAGATAAAGTAAAGTATCAGAACTTTGGAGTCTCTGCTCCAGACCCCACTTCCCAAGACAGAGAGGTATGCATACTGTACTTATCCTCTCTGAAAAACTAGACATTTAGTGCCCAACACAGAAACAAGCAGAGTGAGCCACACTGATGAAAGGTTGGCAGGAACAGTCCCAGATATAAGAACTCTATGAGCCAATTTTCCACCTTGGAAATTCCCACTGCCTTTTCTAAAGCAGTATTTACTACTGGGTGGGGGTGGGGAGGAAATAGTCTAAAATGATTCACCATTGTGATTTATGGCTTTTTCTTTCTATTTATACTATGCTTATTTCCCACAGCAGCAGTCAGATAAGGAGTCAGAGGGAACAGAAGACAATAAAGGGAAACATACCAAGTACTTATTTTGTATATGTGACACTACATTTATTATCTTCTTTAATCTTCACAGCAAACATTCAAGATTTATTATAATTATTCCCACTTTATAAAATGAAACTCAGAGATAAGAAGTAACTTAGCTTAGCTGACTCAGTCAAAATTCAAAACTCGGATTCTGACTTCAAAGACTGTGAACTTACTTTACCACTCTCTTAGATACGCACAATACTTAAGCATTTTCGGAAGATTGATTTTCCTTACTTGATAAATTAATTCTTACCTTACTTAGTTTATCCTGATTTACATTACTGCCAGTTTTTGTCAAGTTCTCCTAGTTTCATCTCTAACTTGATGCCTCTCTTAGGCCCAGATAGTGTCAATTTAAGGATTATTATTCTGTTTTGTCGTCAGTGGGCACACTCATTTTAAATCCATATGTTCCATATCAGGGCTGTTTTTCTAAGTTGGTCAATGAAGTAACTACGAGTGGAAACTCTTCATCCTGCTCCTTAGCCCTTTGCTATCTGCTCCTAACGCATCTTTATTCTTTTCTGTCTTCAGAGTCTCTAAATCCCAGAGTCCCAGCATGGCTATTTCTCTTCTTAGGTTATAAACTGAAATTGTAATTTAGGTCATAAATAGAAAATGGTACCAGGTTGGATAAATGTTGTTAGTTTATGGCCCCAAACTCTTTTCAGGCATACTCATCTTTCACAGTAGCTTCTATGCAGGTGTATTCTTACCAAGTTAAAAATATAAAGGGACCTTGCTTCTCGGTGTGCACGAGCAGAGTTGGGTTAACAGGATTCCCATGCCACACATAGTGTTTTATATCATGCCTTGCCCTTCTTCACTGAGCTTTTTAATAACAACTCTCAGTCTCTGTCTCTCTCCCACTCTATCTCTAAAGAGGTAATGCTAACTCTAGAAAACAGAGGCCATTACAACCCAAACTCGCAATGTCCTAGGGCCTTGGAGGATTGAGTTAATGCTGCTTGATATTGATTTTTAATGAATCCAAAAATGTACCACTTTAAGCATAAACACCAAGTGTGACTGTGTTTTGTATGAATGGCATTTTCTCGCCATAAATGATGAGTATTGTAACATGCTGTTGCCCTATGGGTATTTTTCTTTTGTAACATATGTTGATTAACAGCAGAGGGCGTAGAAAATATGCATAAATGTGAGCAAATTGTAAAAGAGAGCCCACACATGGTTCTCACTATTCCTATTACTGTTTCCAGCTAAATAAATGATGATAATTTGACCCAATTTTTTGTCCTTATACTAAATAGTATTTTCCACTGCATTTTGAAAGAGTGGGAAGATTTGTGAACCAGGGTGCATGTAGAATTGCCATGGAAACTGCAGCCATATCCAGCCAATGAAAAGCTTCCAACATGCTCTTTCAACTTCACTCCACTTCCAAATTTAGTGATTTAGAACACCTGTTCTTTAGCACATGATTACTGTGATTTAATGGGAGGTTATTAGAGCCGTAAATAGGATACATTTTTTTATGAAGGTGTTGAAATTTGGTGTGCATATCTATTTTTGAAGAGGGTAAAAATTCTCTCCAACTGATATTTCCATATCTGTACAATTCTTATTTTCTTATATTTGGTAACTTTAAAAGTAGAATGAAGTAAAGAAAGCATCCTTGATATTATCTTGTTGATATACAAATAAATAAGGCTACATTTACTACTAAGTCCCATTAAAAATGATGTATTTAGACTGAACCCCAAATACATCTACTGCATTAGATGTCCACAGTGCTGACAACCATACAGAGATAAACCCATCTAATGTCTGCTGTGATTTCATCCATTTCTTACCTCTGATCTCTACCTCTTTTTCAGTGGTCACGGGTACATGAGCATGTTTTCTCCGGTGTTTCACATGTATTTAGAATCAAAACTGTAGCATGCATTATCTCTTGTAAATGCAAATATCACTTTTCATTGTTTTTTATGTTAGTTTAACCGCTGAAATTTTGCAAAGGCCAGCTAATTGTTTGCAACTATTTGCCTTACTTTATACAACTGAACAGTATATATATATATATATATATATATATATATATATATATATATATATATATATGTTTGTTTTTGCAAAATATTTTTAATGGAAAAATAAACCATTCCATTTGTTACAAGGGTTTCAAGAGTATCGATACATGGCAACATATTGAAACTCATAACTTTTAAGAAAGCTATAAGATACTAGAAATATGCCTAGAAACAATGATTAAAAATACATGTAATATTCATAGATATTAAGACTTTTTATTTTAATGTTATCAAGAAACACTATAATTATTAATACAGAAATATAGAAAAATATAAAAAAGAACAAGGTAAGTTACAAACTTGAAAAATGTTACAGAAACTTGGAAAATAAAGTTTATATAATAAGAATGCAATAAAAATTGCATTTATAATAGGACTACTGACACTGAAAAATAATTGCTGTTTATGTGTATATTAATGATCCACTTAGCTATATAAAATATGGTTTTCCTTTGACATTGCATCAGAGGCAAATTATAGTATATAACTAGTTCATTTTTACCTTCAGCAAAGACTGAGAAACTAAATGTTCATAAAAAATAAATAAGTTAAAAAACTAAATTGTATTTATAAAGTCTATGAGATGTGAGATCAATGTATTTAGTCTACCCAGATTTTCTGGAAACAAACTAATGACTTTTCATGAATAAGAATATAATCCAAAACATTATTTCTGTATTTTGTGTGGCATGTGAAAATATACAGTAAAGCATACAGCAAAAACTTTCAGACCTTTACAAAACACTTTTATTGAAACTCTCTCAACAATATAATTCTTTCCTGGAAGGAGCATGCAAATGACTAAGAATTTCATTATGACTATTTCCTTCTTAACTAAAATAAGCTATTTATTTCAAGATTGCCATTCTTGATCAATCCTTTTAATGTATCTATTCATGTTCTCTTTTCTGGGAGGCCATTTCTAAGTTATTTCCATTCCCTGCTATTAAGAATATAGATTTTCAAAACTTTGCCAGACATCCAACTAGCTAGTCATTCATTCATTCATTCATTCATTCATTCATTCATTCATCTCTCATACATCCAACAAATACATTTTTAATAGATACTATGTGACACTCTGCAATGTGCTTATTAATCTTACGAATATAAAGATGGAAATTTAAAAAGCCTAAAAATGGTTCAGGAGAAATGTTTTCAATGTAATTCTAATAAAGAATAATTAGAAAACTCTTGGCAGTTTTCTCCGAGAGACTGTGTTTATTTGGGAATTTGATCTTGTCCTAATACATATATTTCTAGCTATCAAAGAATTAACAATTGATAAGGATTATTGAAAGAATGAAATGTGCATCTTCATATTGTGTTTGTATACTCAGTAATTCTTTCGTCCCCATGTTCTAAGCTGAGAAAAAAAGAGCATTGGTTCATTGATGACTGTACATTATCAAACACCAGAATATCACCTTTCCTTTTATGCTTCCGCTCTACATTATGGTCCTTTTCTTAATTTTATTTCACTACCAAATAGTCTTTTCTTTTTTCCATATACATTTTTATACTAGTTTCATGTGTACAAAACAGCATAGTGATTAGACATTTACACACCTCACAAAGTGACTACCTCAGCAAGTCTACTACCCCTGGCACCATACATACAAGTAGCTATTTCAATACTATAGCAATTGCAATACCGTTGACTATATTCCCTATATTGTACCTTACATTCTGTGACTATATATTGTTTAATTATAGCTGACATTCAGTATTATTTTATATTAGTTTCTGGTGTACAGCATAGTGGTTAGACATTCATATAATTTATGAAGTGATCTATTTGAAAAGTCTAGTACCCATTTACCACTATAGTTTTCACAATATTATTGACTATATTTCCCATATTGTATTTCACACCCCCATGACTATTTTGTAAGTACCAATTACACCCTAATCCCTTCTCTTGCCTCACCCGTCCTCCCATTCTCCCTGTTTTCCAGCAACCATCATTTTGTTCTCTGTATCCATGAGTCTATTTCTGCTGAGTTTGTTCGTTTATTCCGTTTTTTAGATTCCACATATAAGTGAGATCATATGGTATTTAACTTTCTCAGTCTGACATTTCACTTAGCATAATACCCTCTAGATCCATCAGTTGTTGTAAATAATTTCATTCTTTTTTATGACAGAGTAATACTCCATTGTATAAATGTACCACATCTTCTTTCTCTGGTCATCTATTTATGGGCATTTCGGTTTCCATATCTTGGCTAGTTTGAATAGTGCTGCAGTAAATATAGGGGTGCATATACCTTTTAAATTAGTGTTTTGAATTTCTATTGATAAATACCCAGGAGTGGAACTTCTGGATAATAAGTAGTTTTATTTTTATTTTTTATTTTTTGAGGAACCTCCATACTGCTTTCTATAGTGTCTGTACCAATTTGCAATCCCACCCTCAGTGAACAAGGGTTCCCTTTTCTCCACATTCTCGCCAATACTAGTTTTTTGTTAATTAATTGATGATGGCTACTCTGACATTGTGAGGTGATATCTCATTGTGGTTTCCATTCGCATTTTTCTGATGATTAGTGACATTGAGCATCTCTTCATATGTCTATTGGCCATCTCTATGTCCTCTTTGGAGAAATGTCTATTCAGGTTCTTTGCCCATTTTTTAAAAATTGGATTATTATTATTGTGTGTGTGTGTGTGTGTGTGTACTGAGTTGCATAATTTAAAAAATAATAAATTTTGGATGCATCAGATGTATTATTGGCAAGTATCGTCTCCCATTCAGTAGGATATCTTTTTGTTTTGTTGATGGTTTCCTTTGCTGTGCAAAATCTTTTTAGTTTGATGTGGTCCCATTCATTTTTCCTTTTGTCTCCCTTGCCCGAGGAGATACATCAGTAAAAATATTGCTAAGGGTAATGTCTGAGAGTTTAGTTCCTATATTTTCTAGTTTTATGCTTTCAGGTCTTTAATCCATTTTGAGTTTCTTTTTGTATATGGCATAAAGGTGGTCTTGTTTTATTTTTTTGCATGTATCTGTCTAGTTTTCCCAGCACCATTTATTGAATAGACTGTCCTTAGCCCAGTGTAAATTCTTGCATCCTTTTCCATATAGGCATGAACTTATTTCTTGGCTCTCTATTCTGTTCCATTGATCTACGTGTCTGTTTCTATGCCAATACCATGCTGTTTTAATCATTATGGCCTTTGTAGTATAATTTGATGTCCGGTAATGTGATACCTCCAGCTTTCATCTTCTTTCATAGAATTACTGTGGCTATTCAGGGTCTTTTTTGGTTCCCTATAAATTTTAGGATTATTTGTTCTAGTTCTGTGAAAAATGCCATTGGTATTTTGACAGGGACTGTATTGAAGCTATAGATTGCTTTGGAAAATATAAACATTTTAACAATATTAACTCTTCTTATCCATGAGTATGCTGTATGTTTCCATTTGTATGATTCTAGGAATTTATACATTTTTCCAGATTGTCCAATTTGTGGGCATATAGTTATCATACTATTTACTTAATTTTTTTGTATTTATGTGGTGTCAGTTGTCACTTCTCCTCTTTCAGTTCTGACTTTATTTATTTGGGTTCTCTCTCTCTTTTTTCTTGATTAACTTGGTTAAAGTTTTGTCAATTTTGCTTATCCTTTCAAAAAACTAGCTCTTTTTTTAGTAGAAAAATGACACATTAGGTATTTATTTATTTGAGATATAATTGACATACATTATGTGAGTTTCAGGTGTACAACATAATGATTCAATATTTATGTATATTGTGAAATGATCATCACAATGTCAGTTAACATTGTCACCATACATACAGAACTTCTTTTTCTTTCTTTTTCTCCTTTTTTTTAATTAAAATTTATTGGAGTGACAATTGTTAGTAAAGTTACATAGGTTTCAGGTGTACAGTTCTGTACTACATCATCTATATATAACATTGTGTGTTCACCACCCAGAGTCAGTTCTCCTTCCATCACCATATGTTTGATCCTTTTTACCCTCATGGACTACCCCCCCTCACCCCCCTCTCTGGTAACCACTAAGTGTCCTTCAGTAGATGAATGGATAAAGAAGATGTGGTATATATACACAATGGAATACTATTCCATCATAAAAAAGATGAAATAATGCCATTTGTAACAACATGGATGGATCATGAGATTATTATGCTAAGCAAAAATAAGTTAGACAGAAAAAGCAGAGAACCATATGATTTCACTGATATGTGGTATATGAAAGTGAAAATAACAAGGGAACAAGATAAAAAGATGAAGAAACAAAAACTCATAGACACAGACAATAATTTAGTTGTTAATTTTAGTTATCAAAAAAAAAAACAGTTCTTGATCTCATTGATCTATTGTATTGCTTTTTTAGCCTCTATTTTGTTTATTTCTGCTCCGACCTTTATTATTTCCTTCCTCATACTCACTTTGGTTTTTGCTTGCTGCTCTTTTTCCTGTTTCTTTAGGTGCAAAGTTAGACTGTTTATTTGAGATTTGGCCTGTTTCTTGAGGTGCATTGCTATGATTTTCCCTGTTAGGACTGCTTTTTCTGTGTCCCATAGATTTTGGGTCATTGTATTTTCATTTTTGTTTTCTCAAGATATATATATTTTCCCTTCCTTGATGTCATTGCTAACCCATTCATTATTTAGCAGCAGGTTATTTAGCCACCAAGTGGTTGTGTGTTTTTCAGTTTTTTTGTTGTTGTTGTTTTCTGTAATTGATTTCTACTTTCATAACATTGGGGTCTGAGAAGTCACTTGATATGATTTCAATCTTCTTAAAGTTATTGAGACTTGTTTTTAGCCTTACATGTGGTCTATCTTGGAAAATATCCTATGTGCACTGAAGACAATGTATATTCTGCTGCTTTGGGGTGAAATACTCTAAAAATATCAATTAAATCCATCTGTTCTAGTGTGTCATTTAAAGCTGCCGTTTCTGTGTTGATTTTCTGTCTGGGAGACCTGTCTACTGGTGCCAGTGGGGTGTTACAGTCCCCTACCATGATGGTGTTACTTGTGATCTCTGTTTTTATGTCAGTCTGTATTTGTTTTATATATTTAAGTGATCCTATGTTGGGTGTGTATTTACTAGCATTATATGCTCTTATTGGATTGATCCCTTTATCATTATATAATGCCCTTCTTTGTCTCTTATTATAGACTTTTTTTAAATGCCTATTTTGTCTGATATAAGTATTGCTACCCAAGCTTTTTTCCTGTTTCCATTTTCTTGAAATATTTTTTTCCCATCCATCTACTTTCAGTAGATGTGTGTCTTTCAATCTGAGATAGGCTCCTTGTAGATAGCATATATGCATGGGTCTTGTTTTCGTATCCATTCAGCTCTCTATGTCTTTTGATTGGAGCATTTAATCCATTTACATTTAAAGTGATTATTGATAGCTACATAATTATTGCCATTATATTACACATATTTTTATCTTCTTTTGTTTGTTTGTTTCTTTCCCCCTTCTTTTTAAAGAAGTCCTTTTAACAATTCTTGTAATACTGGCTTGGTGGTAATAAATTCCTTTAGCGTTTTCTTGTCAAGGAAGCTCTTTATCTCTCCTTCAATTTTAAATGATAGCCTTGCTGGGTAGAGCAGTCTTGGCTGTAGGCCCTTGTTTTTCATTACTTTGAATATTTCCTGTCACTCCCTTCTGCCTGCAAAGTTTCTGTTGAGAAATCAGCTGATCATCTTATGGGAGCTCCCTTGTAAGTAACTAGTTGCCTTTCTCTTGCTGCTTTTAGGATTTTCTCTTTGTCTTTAACCTTTGCAATTTTAATTATGATGTTTTGGTGTGATCCTCATTGGATTATCTTGTTTCGGACTCTGTAATTCCTGGACTTGTATGTCTACTTTCTTTGCCATGTTAGAAAAGTTCTCAGTCATTATTTCTTCTAATAGGCTCTTAATCCTTTGTTCCTTCTATTCTCCCTCTGGTACTCCTATGATGTGAATGCTGTTAAGCTTGATGTTGCCCCAAAGATTCCTTAAACTATCTTTGTTTTTGTTTCCTATTCTTTTTGTTGTTCTGATTGCGTGTTCTCTGCTACCTTGTCTTCTAAATTGCTGATTTGATCTTCTGCTTCATCTAATATGCTGTTGATTGCTTCTAGAGTATTCTTTATTTCAGTTATTATATTCTTTATTTCTGACTGGTTATTTTTTATGGTTTCTATATCCTTCTTTATGCTTATTATCTCTTTGTTGAAGTTTTCACTAAGTTCCTTAAGCATTTGTATTACTAGTGTTTTAAATTGTGTTTTTTGTAGGTTGGTTGCCTCTATTTAATTTAGTTATTTATGTGGAGGTGTTTCCTGTTCTTTCATTTGGGACATGTTTCTTTGTTTCCTCATTCTGGCTACCTCTCTGTGTTTATTTCTACATATTATGTAGATTTCCTATGTCTCTCATTTTTTGCTGGGTGGCCTTATGTAATATGTGTCCTCTGTGGTCCAGTGACACAGTCTCCTTGATAACCTGTGTGTGTGTGTGTGTGTGTGTGTGTGTGTGTGTATTCTCGGACTGTCCCTTACATGTGTTTTGTATTTTCTTCTGTTTTAGTTGAGCCTTGATTGCTTTTGGTACATCAGTGGGTGGTACAGACTCCCAGGCTGACTGGCTGTGCAGATTGGCGATGCCCACACTGTATGAGCTGCTGTGTGGGGGCTGACCCCTCAGGGGCATTCACCACAGTGGGCTCTTGTACCTTTTGAGATCACCCTTTGGGTGTACTATTTGTGGAGCTAACTGAGTAGTGCTCTGGTGTTGTCTGAAGTGGGCTTCTGGTTGTGTTATTTCTGGTCTCTCCTGGGAGGGTCTTCTGTGAAGGCCAATTTTAGCCTTGCCTGTGATCACTTGGGGACTACTTGGTAGGAGCCACAAAGCTATATGTGGTTGATTGCTGCCTCTGCTGGACCTGGAGGAATGTGGGGGTGACCTCACTATGAACCAAGGCTGACCGCTTCCAGTATTAGGTGTGGGACAACTTAGCAAAAAGCCCAGACCCCCATCCCCCCAGTTCTGTTGCCACCAGCTGCTGCCTGTAAGGCACAGATGTTGAAAGAGCATCCATAGGTACATGGGCTGGGCTGGTTAACCAGGTATTGAGAGTGTCTCCAGTGATGCAGCAAGTACATGGACGGGTCAAGGTCCCAAACAGTCATGAGGTGCAACTGGTGGTTTTCACAAAATCAATGCAGATTCAGCTCCTGCACCAGCACTGTTCCTGGGACCCCTTTGCAAGATGCCTCAAGTACTGTGTGGCAAGCCACCATTCATCTTGGGCTGCCGATCCCTGACAGTCACCCAAGAGAAGCTGCAACACAAGTTGTGGCTGACTGTTTGCCACTGAAAGTTCCCCAGACTACTGCCAACTTTCTACTGCTGCAAAAGGCTTCCTCAACTTGAGGGAGCATGTCCAGTCTCCCAGCAGCTAAGAGCGCTCCAGGTGATACAGCACTAGCTGGATGGGGTGGGGTTCCAGAGAGCCATGGGGTGTGGGTTGTGGTTTTTACAAAGTGGTTTTTATGAAGATTCAGTTGTTGCACCAGCTCTGGCCTGTGACCACTTCTCAAAATGCCCTGAAAACACCTTGGCCAGCCACCGCTCGCCTCCGGCCTGCAGCTCCCTGAAAGCATCCAAGAGAGGCTGCAGCTCAAGTTGTGGTTAACTGCCTGACACTGAGAGCTCTCCTGGCCACTGCGAGCAGTCTGTTGCTGTAAAAGGTTTCCTCAGCTTGTGGGGTGGGTTGGCCACGCAGGAGCCAACAGTACCTGGGGTGATGCAGCACTAGCTGGGTGGGGCAGTTACCCAGGGCATCACCAAGGTGGTGCACATGTGCGGATGTTATCAGACCAATTCAGTTTCATATTTGGCCCTTTGGGGGAGTATTCAACATAGACAAGATCACGCTCTCCTGTTGGCTACATGTGAGGCAGGCTTGAGACAGGGACAAAGCCCATATCCAAAAGCCACATAACTCAGTGTTTTCCTGTCTGTCTCTGGGACTTCTTGAGTTGCTGCTCCTCCACCAGAGTCCAGGTGAGTACTTGTAAGCACGTGAGTCTATGTGTGGGCCCTTTAAGAGGATGTCTTGGTATCCAGCCACCTCCTGTCTCACTGGGACAGACAGAATCCTCACTGCTTTCCACTGCCAGATGTTGTGGGCAAACCTCTTCCCAGTACAGGATCCCTGGCACTGGGAAGCTGGGTGTGGAGCTGTAGGACAATTGTATTTGAAAACAAAAATAAAATTAATGAGAGGACCAGAGTGATGCTATCTTTTCTCATGTAAATACACATGAAATTTTGTTTTATTCTGCAAACACCTGGGAGCATTAGCAGTTTGGAATTACCTAAATAGCCAGGACTGAGATCATTCCAGGTCACCCAAATGACTCAACATTCAGTCATAGTTCATGTGAGGGTTGACTTACTTTCAGTTCACGTTAACTTCTACAGCCTTTCAGGTGCCCAACACTAAGTAAGAGGTATTTTACTAAAGCATCATCATTTGCATGCTAGACACTTTTCAGGGCAAAACTTCCATAAACTTTCTCAGCCTCTTAGCTACATATCTTTTGATCAGAAACATCTTTCTCTACAATAACAATTTTAATGGCTATCTAATTTCTTTTTGTATCTTCATTTTCTCCCAGATAATGGCACAATACTTACTCATGCTCTAGTATCTTAGTCATCTCAGGCTGCCAAAACAAAACACCACAGACTGGCTTAAACCACAGAAATTTATTTCTCACAGCTCTGGAGCTTGGATAGTCCAAGATCAAA
Organism: Rhinolophus sinicus; assembly: GCF_057876585.1. Taxonomy (NCBI): domain Eukaryota; kingdom Metazoa; phylum Chordata; class Mammalia; order Chiroptera; family Rhinolophidae; genus Rhinolophus; species Rhinolophus sinicus. Next base: position 68,378,110 of record NC_142516.1, on the reverse strand, counting down.
GTGGCAACAGATTCAATGTCTGGTAAGGGCCCTGTTCCTGATTTTCAGATAACTGCCTTTTTGCCATGTCCTCACTTAGCAGAAATGTCATGTTTTCATGTACCTTCTTATAAAGGCACTAATCCCATCATGAGGGCTCCGCCTTTATCATCTTGTCTAAACCTCATCATTTCCTAAAGGCTCCATCTCCAAATATTCCGTTGGGGGCTACTGCTTCAGCATGTGAATTTTCTATTTTTTCTTTTTTTTGGGGGGGCGGGGGGACAAAATTCAGTCCCTAGCACCTAGGAACTATTTTATTGTTCTAGGTAGCTATGTTTATAGTTGGTTAATTGTTCCTAGTTGTCATGCTTTATGGAGCATGAAGGTTGGTAAATAACTAAGATTATTATTACTACAAAAGGAAGTCTCTCAAGGGCGTTTATTCCACTTCTGGGCAGCTTCGTATAGATCATTTTTCTTTCCATTGTAAGATGCCTGTATCTTTTAAGGTGATTTATCCAACATTAACATAAAATAATTTATGATAGAAAATATGGATAAGTGAAAGTGAAAATAAAAACACTTGCAATCATCACTCCAAGTAATAACAATAATTAGCATACTATAATTTTATGATAGCACTCTGTGCACACAAGTATAATCATTCCTCTTTTTGAGTATGAGTTCTTACCCATGGATCCTTTTTAACTTAAAATATCATGACTTTTTGTCATGTCATTCATATCATCCTATAATCTATACTGGAATTACTACATAATACATCATTCTACAAACGTGCCATTAATCAATCCCAGTTGTTAGATATTTAGACATTTAGAGCTTTTTAAAGTGTTCATTACAATTGTGTGTGTGTGTGTGTGTGTCTGTGTGTGTGTGTACTGGTTTCTAACTGATTTCTATTTTTCCATTTAACTAGAACTTTTGCTCATTGATTCCACTGAAAACGAAATTTAATTATATATTGCTAGTAGGTCTTGAGTGTTTTAATGAAGCACATATTATGGTCATCACTTTCAAAACCAATAGGAGTTAGTATTTGTTGAGTATAATGAAAGAAGGTAGACCACGGCATCTTCACACTCGTAAATAGACGGGGTGTTACTAAGCTGTATCCCTTTGCACGTATTTTGCATGTTTTTAAATAGAGAAAATGCAGAATGAGTTTCTTTCATCCTATTGTCAGTTGAATATATTACTCAGTTTCTTCAAAATTAAATAGTGTTTTGATCAGTCACGTAATATATCCATTATGATCATTTTCAAACAACAAAGCATTTTTAAGCTCAGTGAAAATGACTGTAAGAATGTGTGGCCTTATGGGAAAGGCTTACTTAAAGTTCCTCTGACTATAAAAAGATATTCTGATCACTACCACCACCATGTTTCAAATCAATAAGTCCAGAGATGCAAATAGAAGAGTTATTAAAAATTAATCTCTGCATTAAAATGCTTGTGTGACTAATAGCAAGTGAAAAAATATATGGTGTCATAAATCTTTGTGCTGGCACTAAACTCCTCTTCTCATAAAAACATTGTGATTTGCATGCACTGGTTATGCCTTGGAATTTATGAACAACAGATAGCAACATGACAGGAAAAAATATAATACTATGAAGGAAAAATAGAGAAAGCAGAAGGAATTTAAACAGCAGAATTGGCTCAAGGAGGTGATGGGCTTAAGGAAGGCCTTTGAGGCTCACAGTCATTTTACTTTTCTTGGGTGGTACTGTAGAAAGATTAAACACAGGATAAGGAATTTAATAAATGTGTCTGATAGAAATACATTATCATTTATTTTTCCTTTCATTTCACTTCCTTTATTCATAGGGAATAGAGAGGCAATCATTTGGTTAATTTAAGACCAAAAACATAAGTATTGCTAAAGAGGAAAAAAAAGTGGTGGTGGGTTGAGTGTCATCTTATATTCACGTAACTTTTTGTAAATATCATTTACTACACATTTTTTTGTAAAATTTTTTTACATCTTTTTAGGATGTGTAGCTGTTTAATGTGTAAGGACAAAAAAGGAAGAAATAATCAAATAAAAGGGATTCAGGGTAATTGCATTGATTTGGATTTACAACAGAGTCTTTCTGAATTATTCAAGGAATCAGTTAAGATATTCTTAACTACAAGTGACTCAAATTCAACTCAAATTGGCCTACACAACAAAAAAAGAAAATGAATTTATTTTCTAACCAGCAAAGAAACCTATAGATAAGTCAAATTGAAGAGGGGCTTATCCAGTACACTTATCTCTCTAAGTTTTATCTTCACTTTTGTCCCTTTTCACATGATGTCGCCCAATGACTCTAGCCTCACTGCCCCCATGTTTAAAAAGGGCACCTGCAACATCTTCCAGCAATCCAAGAGGAAAGGCTCTTCATCTTTTACTGATTCTAAATATGTATCAGCAATGTGTGTATCCTTGAACTAATCATAGAAATCAGAAAATCTACGTGCAGAATTAATCAGGTCTGGGTTACATGTCAGAAACACACAGACTGAGAATGGAAAAAAGAGGGTGATTACACAGATGAGAAAAAAATGAGAAAAGTAAATATATACTATGTGTAGAAAAAAAAATCCATTGTAATCCAGCCTGATGGCTGCTCCACATTCTTATATACATTTTTAAAAAATTTACAAACACCTTTAAAAATTATAGGCAACCCACATGTACCTGAAAATACAGTAGTTTCTTTTCAAAACAAAGATACAGACAAATTCCAGATCTCTATCTGTTACTGCACCCAGCTTTAAAAATCTTAGATCTTTATGGGATCTATATTCCTTTTCAAGGGAATTAGATACAGTACCCCATTGTCTAAATGAAACAATTTATCATTCCCACTACACCCAGTATCCACTGGTGGAAACAGAATAAGAAAAACTGAAATAAATGCTGAGCAGTTAAAAACAAAAAAGTAACAAGACCAACCACCCTGGAATGTGAACCAAGATTTTATTTCTTTCCAATCTAACTGTTTACCTGACAACAGGAAATGTGTATGCTTTCTGTCTATTCTCTCTCTCTCTCTCTCTCTCTCTCTCTCTCTCTCTCTCTCTCTCTCTCTCTCTCTCTCTCTCTCATCTACCTATCATCTATCTATCTACTTATCATCTATCTATTTATCCCCTTGCTATTGTAGATATGAACTCAGAAGATTTAGTTCCAATTGTTCACTTCCATTGCTCAATGTATAGTTGCATGTGACTTGAAATCAGGGAGAGGAACTTCTCTTTAATATTATTCAAATGAAGACCTGAATTAAGGCTCTGGATTTGATTTATCAACTAAAAAAAGGCATACCTTACTATATATACCCATTCTATATAAGTTATCAATCACTAAGTGAGTAACATCTGACCTCTTCTCTGATAACAATTTTCTGTTAGCATCCTACTCATTCTCAGTAAAGGCAACATCTTTAAAATTACTACCTGTATATCTTACCTAACTGGGCCCTTTTAATATTTCTGACCTCTGTTCTCACTTATGTCCAGCTGAAATACTTCCCAGGCCATTAGTTATACATACCACATGCCAGGCTACCTCTCACTCAGACATTTACCTAAAACGCTTTCGCCGACTTTTCTGCACGATTCTCTCCCTCTTGTCTTTCATGTCTTTTTTCAAATGCCATGTGCTCAGGAAAACTTTTCTTGAAAATTGAACCTCACTTTTGGAAATCTTTGTCCCTTTTAAATTTTCTCCGTTGTTTTTATTACCATAGACATACCATATATTTTGCTTATTTATTTTCTTTATTATCTTTTTGCTTCCATTATATTGAGGTGCCTCCAGTGGAAATAATTTTTTTTGTTTATTTTGAAAACTGTTTTATCTACAGTGCCTGAAAGAGTATTGATACTCGATAAATATTTATTAAAAAAAAGAATAAGTGAATGAACTAATCAGAGACAGTTTTGGAAACATGGAGGAAAAACAGAGGGTTGCTAGAGGGACGAGGGGGTGGGGGTAAGGGGAAGGTGAGAGGTTTTGAAAAATAGTCGGTAACCACAAGATGGTCATGGGGGTTTGAAAATTAATTTGGGGAACGTACAGAGGGATAGTGGATGGGGGGAGGGGGGTTCACACAGTGTGAGGGATATAAATGATAAACGTATAAGTTTTGCTTTGTCTTGTGCACCTGAAAATAATAAAAATAAATAAATAAAAATAAAAATAAAAAACTCAAATACATAAAAAAAAAATTTGAATCAGTACAAAAACATACAATAAAAGTCTCCTTTCCACTTCAAAAAGAAAAAAAAGCTATATCACTATAAGCCTTAGAGTAATCTAAGAAAAACTATATATGTTCTTATAAGAAAGCAATTTACTAAACTTTTGTAAGCCTTAATTCTGATATTTCAAAAATGGGCATCATATCTACTTTACTAAATTTGTATACATCTTAACTTAATGAGATATACTTAAAAATTATTAGTGCAAAGGCTATAATGCACACTCAATAAATATTAGTTCACTTTCTTCCCCCTCCATATATATTCAAAGACCATCTCTATTAATTATTTAACTTATGACTTTTTCAGTTTTCTAGAGCTGCCTTAGCAAAATATCACAAACTGGGTAGCTTGAAATAACAAAAAAATGTTTTCTCAGAGTTCAGGATGTTACAGAGCTCACCCTAATTCAGTATGGCTTCATCTTAAACTGATTACATCTGCAAAAACCTAAGTCCTGTTCATAAGTACCAGATGACAGAACTTGCACCTGTCTTTTTGGGGGACACAATGCAACCTGCTACCCTGACCTTCCCTTGCTTGTATCTCTATTTCTGATTGCACAAGGTCACTCTTTCTCTTAGTATTACCCCTCTCAGAAGGACTGTCTGTATGCCAAGGATGGTAAAACTAGAAAGTTAAAGAAATAGATTAGAAATAAAATCTCAGATATGTTCAAGAATATTTTATATTTGAAGGACCTTGTATTTGCTTTTGGCTGCCTTTTAGAATTTCCTGATATTCATATGGTAAAATACGAAAACAGATTAAAATTTTCTTTGTAAATTTAAATGCATAATTCACACAAATAAAATGTTGGTAAATATTCAGCTTTATGTGTGCTGAAAGAAATACAAATTAAAACCATTTTGATGTAAACTTTTTTTCACCAACAAAATAATCAAAGACAAAATAGAAGAAATAAAATTTGTCAAGCTGTATAATCCTGCTCTCTCCTATCAATCTTAACATCTCTAAAATCAGAAAAACCCTATCATTTTATGTCTCCTGATATAAGTGAACAGTACCACCTTTGCAATAGCCTTGAAAAAATTGAACTTAAATTTAATTCAGCTTAAACTTCTGCTAGTTTCTGCTGCAAAGGGACAGGCTTCAATCTTTCCAAGGCCATGTAAGGAGAGACAAGAACAGAGCTTAGAGGTTCTCGCCTGTATGGATTGAATGTTTGTGTCTCTCAACAAACAAAACTCATCTGTTGAAACCCTAACACCCAATGTGGCCGTATTTGGTTGGAGATGGGGACTTCATGAATGTAAGTATGGTTAAATAAGGTCATAAGGGTAGGGCCCCATCTGATTTGATTAGTGTCCTTATAGGAAGAAATTCCATAAAGCTTGAGCTCGCACTTTGCATAAAGAGGAGGCCATGCGAACACACGGTCAGAAGGCAGCCGTCTGCAAGCCAGGAAGAGGGCTCTCACTAGGAACCGAATTAACTGGCACCTAGATACTGGATTCCCAGCCTCTGGAACCATGAGAAAGAAATATCTGTCGTTTGAGCCATGCCGTCTGTGGTATTTTGTTGTGGCAGTGTGAGCAGACGAACACATTCCCTATCTGTCTTATAACCACAATGCCACCAGCACCAGTTTGTACCAGCCTTTGATATTTCCAGTGGCTTTTTGTTGTTGTTGTTAATGTTCCTTTCTCAAATTCATGCTTCATTCTTGCATTTATAGCTTCTCTAGTTTCTAGTTGCAGGAAGGGAGCCAGCTGGCTAGGCTAGCTGTCCATCTTGTCAATGCCCTTTGCTTTCTCCACATGCATAATGGTGAAGATCATATGGCCCTAACACATTACTGAGTGTAGTCATTAAGTATGCTCCCGTGCCTGTCAGAAGCAAGCGTTTCAGCAACACATGGACTTCAAGGTGCTGTTAAAAGCTCTGGCCAGCATGATTTTTGTGCTTGTTATTATCCTGATTAGAATGATGGGTGGTTTCTGTTTATCTTCCTCAGAAAGACTATCTTATTTAAGAACCATCTATGAAAAGCACTCAAAAAAATATAAATTACTCATCAAGTGTTATGTGTACAAAGGGACTATATGCCTTTCATAACATAATTGCTACACATAATTTCGAAATTAAAAGTTATAATTTTCAATAATAAACTCCATATATCTCATTAGGGGACTAAAATCGACCATAACGCTTGGTCATTTATGAGGGAAATATGTTATTTCTCTAGAGTTCTAATTCATACTGTCTTGCATAATTGTCACTTGGTAAGGAGTATTCTGTTTTGATTTTTTTCGGCCCTATTCTCATTTCTGTATATCCTTAAGCATACATCAGTGTACTCTTTGATTACTTTCTTTGGCTTGCAAATATGAGTCCTTCTCTGGAGCTATGTGATGTGAATATTTAAGTCAATAACAGAGATACATGTTATTTGGATATAAAAAAAATAATGTCATGTTGTGCCAGTATTTGGGAGTCATTCTAATCATCATAATTGCTCATGATTGACTGGCATTCATTTATATTTTCACTGGATAGTTACTATGCAGCACATACTGTTTGAGCCAGTGTACTGAATATGAAAATATATAAGACATGGGGTATTGCTTTCCATACATTAAGAGCAAGGGGAGTTTATATAGTGGAGGGTAGTACATATGAAAAATACCATGTAATTATTGTTTGGGAATGAAACAAAAATTGGAGACATTGACATCAACTTCAGAAATCAACTGAGATACAAAAGAGGTATATAAGTTTTCTAGGCAGAGAAGTAGGGTAAGAAATTCTTAGCAGAAGAACTGGTAACAGAATGTTACACGTTAATGAGAGATAAATAGAGAAAAGGATGGGAGGAAGGAAGGGAGGGAAGGAAGGAAGGAAGGAAGGAAGGAAGGAAGGAAGGAAGGAAGGAAGGAAGGAAGGAAGGAAGGAAGGAAAAGGGAGGGAGGAAGGAAAAGAAGCAGGGAGGGAAGGAGGGAGGGAGATAACTTGAATATTTGGGAATAATGGGCAGTTCATGTGCAGAGATTATAATGCAGATGTTATGATGAAAAGACTGATTTGCATATAAGAGGATCTGTAGGCATAGTTAGGGTTTGGGAAGAATGTAACTAATTAACTAAATCCTAAGTAGGTCTTGAAAAGGACAAGGCAGGATGCAAAGCCCTGTGCTTCAAATCATGGGATGCTCATGAGTGGAGTGCTAAATTAGAAGATAAAGTCTATAGGAATTGTTTGAGAAGATGAGCCAGAGACCCGAGTTTTCTTGGGCTGTATGTACATGTACTGTAATGGCTTAAAGCCACATATGGAGAAATGACTCTTCATTCTACACCCAATTTAGATATAGTGAAGGGTGGGGAGGGGGTGTAATTTAAGTAACAGGCTGAGAAAATTATTCTGAATATCGGTCAATTTGTAGCACCCAATCCACTACATACACCTCAGTTTCAAGAATGTTTCCATAAGAATCTGTTTACCATTTTGCAAGTGGAAATATTGTGTGCACATTTAACTAACCTCTAAAATACAAGAACACTAAATTTACCTTAAATACTTTAAAATACCTTTGCACAATCAAGGGAAACTTATGATAACTAAAGGACAGATTCACTTACTATAGGTAAGGTGAGCACACACATTTAAAAAATGCTACTCAGTTTGATCATTAACTTAGTGCCTGTTTTCTCTTCCTTGTCTTGATGTTCAGTGAAGAACTACACTTTGAATCCTGTTCCTGCCTCTGTTTATTTGACCTTGGACAAATCACCTTACCACACTTACTCAGCTATAATCTATAAAATGGGAATGATGGTAATACCTACTTGGTAGGGTGGTGTAAGCATCACATGTATAGATACATGTAAGGGAATTTGAATATTGCTGAACATATAGTGAGCGCTTAAAATATAACTCTCTGTGGGAACAGAGCCCCAGAAAGCAGTTTCCAGGCTATCAGCCTCACATAGAAAGGTGCTGACTCAGGTAGTAAATGGCCATCAACTGTGATTGTATGGCCATCTGCTGTGGCTAGTTGGCCATCAGCTGTAACCAGTGAGCCATTGGCCACTAATATAACTGCTGTGGCTACGCTAGCAGAAAAAATGGGGGCTAGCAAGAAGGTGGCGGCTGAGCTGGCAAGCGCGGATTGCAGTTAGGATGGCGGTTTGCAGACAGTGTGGATCCAGCCTCCAGTGAGACTACAGTGCCGCCAGCGAGAATATACTAGTATGACTCCCCTACCTATGGCTCCGTGGGTGTTCTTTTTTGGCCTCACCATATCCTGCGTTCTTATGTGGGGAGCGGGAGCACAGACCCCGCCGGACTCCCTGCATGACACATGGCGTAGTCGGCGGCATCCCCTGCACGACACAACTATTTCTTTCACATTCGAAATCTTAATACTAACTGACACTCTTCAGCTCCCTTCACTTCTCATACCCTAGACTCTTGCCCAGAACCAAAGTTTTGCTTCACAAGAGCAGAGACACCTGTCAGGAAGCCTATTTCTCTAACTGCTCTCTACAACTCCCCCGATTCCCACCTTTGAATTGATAACTGCCAGACTCAAACTGGAGGCAGGTGTGATTTTCACACCTGCAAATTATCTTCCTGTTAGAGGTGATCTTCTCCTTTTCTGACAAAACCAATTTTTATTCTTGAGCTTAGCAGCCAGATGTCCCTGAACGTCCCTTGTGGGAGGTTTGCTTCTCAAGATCACATACTCACAAGTCTCATCTTGCGTGGTGGGTGACAGAGGCAGTATTGCCCCTTTTGCTTCCTGAGAACTCTTTTGGAGAGGGCTTTGCTTCTTGTGTGAACCAAGTGAGTTGCCATGCGTTTGCTCCCACCGGTAGAGCGGTTTCTCAGAGGCTCTCAGTGACGTTATGCTTAGAGTCAGCTAGCCATTGTCTCCCACCAGCCCAGTCAACACTCTAGCCAAACAATGCATAAGGACGCAGCTATCCTTGTCATTTGCTTCCAACCTTTATCATCCTGGTCAACTACAAGTTCAAAAGTTGCAGTTATTTATTTATTTATTTATTTATCCATACTCCTCCTCTGTACTTTCATCAACGTCTATGCCCTCGGATTGCCTTCCATCTGTATTTATGTATGTGGGAGGAACAGGGGTGTGTACCTGATACAATACTCTGCCTTCACCTGTAGAGCCCCAATGCCCTCTCTTTCACCACTGCATATCCATTACAAACTGAGCTTATTGGTTAATGCTGAAGGAGCCAGCCTGCCTTACTCCTCCCATTCACCAATAACCACCCAATCCCACAAACACACACTAACCTTCCATTTATGCATAAGAACATAGGTAGTTAACTAGCTAGCTAGGTAAAGATGCCTTTATTATGATTTTACTGTAAGTGTAATCGACATGCTTTGCTTTTGACATTATAGTATCCGAATCTTTCCATGTTAACAAATAAAGATCTACTTTGTCATTTTCATTATTGAAGCATATTCATTGATGTGACTATACATTGTGCTTTTGTAAGCAATTTGATTTTGCCGGGAATTGGCTTTCACTATTAAACCTTTTCTTACTGTATCACCAGAAATATTTTTGTGCATATCTTTTTATACATTTGTAAGGTAGATGTTGAGGAAAATTTGCCTCATTGGTTGATGTGAGCTTTTGTCTATTAACTTTTGTCTGTTCCTGTATGTGAGGTAATTTCTGTGCTGTGATCAGGGGTTGAGTAAATTCCCCCTTTGGTCTCATTCTCCCGAGCAGGGGAGACGTGAGATGAGGTTTGCTGTTCTGTCTGTGCTGTGAGGTGATGGTTAGCTTAGGTTTAAAGAAATTCTTGATTAGAGGTTGAGAGAATTCCTTCTTTGTTTTGTCTGTTTCATCCACATCAGCAGATGAAGTAAAGAAGTAGCTAAGTTATATCAGGACAACGTGACAGGCACGTTGCCAGGCTTTGGAAGACCTTGGGCTGATGGTCCCAAGCAAGAACAGTAGACACTGCTTATCTGGATGAACTGGCCCTTTGGCCAGATGGCAGCATTCATATCAGTAACTGCCGGACCCTCCTGGAATTGGCCATTTCTTGAGAGGGGAGGCAGGAACATAAAACTTGGCTATGGGGTGCGTCTAAAGAGATATATAAGGCAGACCACAGGTGGATTGATATTGATGGAGTGCTGTTTCAAGAGATTGCTATTCAGAAGATTTGCTGTTTTAGGACTGCTTTTCAGGATTGGATCACTTCAGAGTAAGAGATCGGAACTTGACTCAATGGACAGCAGAGACTTCTTTTGTTAGTGAATTTTCATCATTCTAGCATCTTTGGAAACTTGTATGCAACTTGCAGCTTGCAGTATCAGAAGACTTCCTAACTTCCAACAACTACAACAACAACAACAACAACGCCAGTAGCAGCAGCATTCTTGGGAACTAGCAGACAGCAGTGTGGGAGATGCCTGAGTTTCTGTCAGCTACAGACCTGGCAAGGTCTCTTCCCCACCCTGGTTTGGTGAGCTTTTGGCATCTACTGTAATAGTTACTATCCTATAAACCTTATTACTGCTTTTGAATACTACTTACTGATGTGATTTGTTTATTTAGCCAAGTGATTTTTGATCAATAGTAAACATATGTTGGGATCTCTTAAACTTATACGTATGTGTACTCCTTTGTCATGACACCGTTATCAATGAATATGGTTTAGTCTTAACCACCTTTATTTTCTGTCATTAGCACTCCTATTAATTGCCCTTGTCTTTTGCTATTGCGTATTGCTAAATAAATTGATTAGATATTAAAATTGATTGGATAGTAAACAAATAAATTAATTAGCTCCACACTAGCGTGTGTCCCCCCCCACTTTTTCTCTTCCCCACTCGTAATTACAACATTTCAAATAATTTAAAGTATATTAAAATATTAAGAATGTTTAATACCATGGTTTGTACTGTCAAATTGCCTCCAAAAGTATGTATCACGTTATATACCTGGCAGTAATAGGTATTATCAATCTTTTAATACCTATTGAGTTTTAAGTATATTGGAGTATATTCAGCTTTAAGGAAGGGATTTTGTTGATCAATTAAAAGAAAAACAGTGTATATACACTATCAAAAGTACACATCCTCTTGAGTGTTCAGATTGATTCAGGAAATTCAAAATAGCTTTATCAAATATTTGGTATATCCATTGCATGAAAAATTATTTGACAATAAAAAGAGTGGAGGGAGGCATGACAAATGTTACAACATGAATAAACCTTGAAAACATGCTACTCTGTTTCCCTGAAAATAAGACCCAGCCGGACGATCAGCTCTTGTGCATCTTTTGGAGCAAAAATTAATATAAGACCCAGTATTATATTATATAATATTATATTATATTATATTATATTATATTATATTATATTAATTATATTACATTACATTACATTATATTATAGACCCAGTCTTATATTAAAATAAGACTAGGTCTTATATTAATTTTTGCTCCAAAAAACGCATTAGAGCTGATCGTCTGGCTAGGTCTTATTTTCGGGGAAACACGGTATGTAGTAAAAGCCAGTCACAAAATACGACACATTTTATAAGCCTATTTATATTAAATATACAGAAGGAGGCATACATAGAGATAGAAAAAAGGTAAGTGGTTGCCTAGGTTAAGGGGGATGGGGCCAATGGGAACTATAAAAATGTTCTAAAATTCGATTATAGTTATGTTTGCAAAATTCTATGAATATACTAAATACTATTTTTGAATTGCACATTTTAGACAGGTGAACTTTATGGTAGGTAAATTACATCTCAATAAAGCTGTCATAAATATCTGGCTTCGGCTGGATTATTCATTTATTTATTACTCTGAGTTATGTTTTTTGTTTTTCGTTTTTAAATTGTGTCTCCCATTAGAATGTGAATTCTCTCAGGACAGAGACAGTTTCTATCCTGTTCTGTTTTGGCATAAAATATGAGCTTCATGAATTTGGTTGGGTGAATGCCATTAAAAAGAAAAATAATGCCAAGAGCCAATAGACAAATGAGGAGGTAGACCAGGTTTTCAGTGAGGGGTTAATAAGTTTTAAATATATTGAGTTTACACAGTATATTGTACATCAAGGTGAGTTGTTTAATGGAAGTTGTAGTTATGAACCTGAATATCAAGAAAGCAATAAGAGCAGTGGCTTCCTAATATAATGATTGAACCTGAGCACGGAAAATTGAGAAAAAAGAGGTGTACTATGAATCTATGCAATATTATTTGATGGGAAAACAGAAGAGCTAAAAAAGTGGTACTCTTAATCTTATCTGATATTATCTAATGAAATGTTATAAAAGATTAAATCACCAAGGTTGAGATTGTAAACTGTTGATACTGTTTTGGTAATTTACAAAGCCCTAGTCAAAATATTTTAGTTCTGTTGAGCTTATGATATGAGAAGGTTCAATCTTAGAATATAGACTGATTTTGGACAAACTGAGTTTGGTAGGTTACTTAAACCTGCTTAGAAGTGATTGACTTGTGAAAGAAACATGCAAAAGCAGACTGTTAGTCCAGGTCATTTTGGCACACGCCTTGCACTATGCCTGGCACTTTCCATTCATTCTTTTGTGCAATCCCTGTGACCACAATAATTTGATATTTCAGATAAGAGAATGAGGACATAGAAAGCTTAGGGGGACTATATATCATATACTTATTAAGTGATACCTCTAAGAAGCAAAGTCAGATCTTCTGATTCCAAAGCCTGTGCTCTGCTAATGATTCATTTGAGAGGTTGGCTTAGAAGGTTTCTTGAATTTGACAGGTATTGGGAGGTTTCAAAAACACAGAAACCCAAAAATAAAAAACAACTAAATGTGTAGCTCTTTGGATAAAACCAGATGATAGACATAATTGTAGTCAAAATTCCATCAAAAATACAAAATCACATGGCAAAACACAGCAAAATCTGCATATATATATATATATATATATGTATACAAATATGTATATGTATATTTATATATATATATATGTATATGTATATTTATATATATATTTCTTATATGTTATATATATGTATATTTCTAATATTTAACTTCCCCATCCTCAAAAGAATCATCATGGATAGAATTTCGTATTATGCTCTACATTGGTGTGAAGCAGATAGTGTTTTCGTAAACTCCCAAAGCCCAGAAGAAGGCTCATTTCATTCTGAGGGAACAGATACCTGTGTCGTCAAAATAAGGCTTGCAAAATGGGGGCTTCAGGGGCCAGAACCCAGAGCAGCCTGGCAGTTTTGCACAAATTATGTGAAAGCCAGTGGGTTCTTTTTGGCCTTTCTAAACGACAAACACTTTGTAGAAAAGCTGTGCAGTAAGGAAAACTATCAAAAATCGTTCTTGTAGAACAGTGAGGCAGTGAGGCAAACACTATCTCACTCATGGTTTTAAAGCTTATATCAGAAATTAACAGTGCCATCTGCAGCCCGATTATGCATTTTTAGATCCTTGCATGGTTTATAGCATGCATTATGGGATACAGCATAAATTTTTGCTAAGCTGGTCACAGTTACATTTGTTTCCACAAAATTAAAAGATCCTAAGGACATAAAAAATACTAAAACCAAGGTGGGGGAGAGGCCATGTGAACATTAAAAAAACCTTCTTCATCTGAATTTACCTGACATTCTCTAAGCCACTGGCATCAACTCTCTCTAATTCATTATTGCCATCTTCACCCTCCTTTAGAAATAAATTTTGTGCTGCTAAACTCAATTATATTATCTGCTCCAGTGGTCTAAGCTAGCAAGTCATTCCATATGTTCACCATCTTTGTGTGAAATAAGTCTTCCTGAATTTTCCATTTGCTTGTAGGTGTTCTAAGTTTTGAAGATGGTCAAAAACTCTGCATAGCTAGAATTAGGTAGAAAGAGGTTGGGAGCTCCATCAGTGATTCACGTTATGATCCATGGATAGGAGAAACTGAAAGGGGTTTTCTTTGAACTTAGTTTAATATTAGTAAAATTAGTTAGTCTAGTTTACTAATGTTTTTGGTCACCAATGCTCATGTATGAGTAAAATGGGTACTTAGGAATTAAAGCAGAAACACCTGTCAGAGTAAAGTGCTACCTGTCTTATGGGCGTGTCATAAACTTGCACTGTAATGTATATTTTGCTTAATATTTCTAGCTCAGAATTCAAAATACAATGTATATTAGAGAGCATGTCTGTATGAAACAATCTGCTTTACTGAGAATGGAGGAAAACTAACACTTATTGCACTCCCACCTTAATAGGCAGTTGACAGGTATTATCACATTTAGATTATTTAAGCCCCATGTGATTCTCTTAGGCAAAATCATCAACCTCCATTTTCCATATAAAGAAAATGGAATCCCAAAGGATTTTGTTATATCTTGCTATAATATCCATTGCCAAGTTGATCTCCAATGTGGTTTCAATTCCTTTAAGTAGAGAGAAATATCACCAGTCATCTCTCTATATCTATATCAACTCCCCTCAACCTTCAAACTCAGTTAAGGGGGATTATTTTCTTTGATGAAGATAGTTCTTTGAACAAGGATATATAACTGTGTGTATTTGCTACCCTCTAAAGCTTTCCATGGCTAGCAAGACTGGCCAAGATCAGTAGCAATTGTAACCTTGGCTGGAACTATAGTGATCAGAATAATTTTGAAGCTATAGATAAATGAAGTAGAGTTTTCCTCTATACTTTCAAAGAAAGTACCAAATTACATTACAGATTTTATGAATGCAAAGAATAAAGTTGCTAGAGATATGATATTACTGGCAAGTCAGAGATTTATTAATAGAATATCAACAGCCTTTATTGCTTTTAGACAGGATCTCCAATAACCAAGTTATTCCTTTCTACCTTAGCTTTCAAATCCCAGGTTAACCATTCTAACATTTGTAACTTCTGTAACATTTGTAACTCAGTAAGTAATTGTTCAGTGTCTATAGAATTAATACTTTGAGCTTCCTGGTTGGCTTGAAATGAATGGAAAAAACAATCACCATTTAGAATTCTGGTGTGTGTGTGTGTGTGTGTGTGTGTGTGTGTGTGTGTTTTAATCTCATAAATTCACTCTCCTGATTGTATTCATTTTGAAAAACATAGTGCTTTAGTTGGAAAAGACTAAATTTGTTATGATTAAAACAAAACTCTAACATCTTAGAGGCTTGGACATACAAAGGTTGATTTCTTGTTTTTGCTAAGTGTCCTTGGCAGGTCCATTGCTGCTCAGCTCACACCAGCCCAGTTCCATTCATGGGACAGATGAAAACAACAAAGTGTGTTTAGGATTATGAGCTAGCACTATAAGGACACTAAACTGAGAGACCTATCTCTTCCCAGATTTCACTGGTCAGAGCAATTCAGATGTTCAAATCTGAGTCAATGGGGTAGAAAAATAGGATCTTTCCCTAAGATTGGCGGCAATATTTTTTAATCTATTACTAAGTAGCTTGCAGTTCCTTAAGCTCATAATTATGAACATATATACATAGTGTAGATGGAGAAGTTTGAGGCAGTGTGTACTACACTGAGTACATCAGATACAACTGAGAAGTTACTCTTCTGCCAGATTCCTGCAATATGTTTTCATTCCTGTAATGACCCTCTTAATCCTAATCAGTGGGACAGGGATTTGGATTATTAGATATCAGTGAATGTCAGATTTATTTAATGTACATGCATTTAGCTAAATTGACTTAGAAATATGATTTCTCTTATCACTCCTAAATCACGGGAGTAATAGGGACAACCAACCAGTGCCGACTTCAGGATTTTATATGTACATTGTGGTTTCTACTTCTTACCTAAATTGTTTAAATATTGATATCAAACACTCATATGGGATGTTAATCTGAAATATACTTATTCTTAGATATAATCTCTAAGTAACTGTAGTGATTTTGTGTTTCAATTGTCTTTTCAAAAAAGTTGATTATTCTGTTATCTAACAATTATTCAGAAATGTATTTTTCAAAATGTGATATATATTTTTAAAAGCAAGACTTTATTGATGATTTAATCAAAGCTGTAACAGTAGTTGACATCATCAGTTGTCTATTATTAGTTTTTTTAAAGACCAATATCTGCAAAATTATTTGGTTATATTGTGCAGCTGATTTTACTTGGATGATAAAATGGCCAAATATGACTTTGTTTCAAATGAATGAATCCTCTTTATAGCCATAGTCTGGATATACGTAGCATAAATATCCATCATGAATTTTTAAATTGAAACCTTCAGAGGTAACTATTAGGTTGATACAAAAGTTATTGCAGTTTTTGCAATTATTGTTAACCTTTAGACTGTAATTACTTTTGCACCAACCAAATAGTTATCTCTAAAGGTTTCAATTTAAAAATTCATGTCCACACCAGATATAGGATCAGTAAATGGAACACAGGGATGCAAAAAAGTTAATTTTATCTCTTGCACATTTTCTAAATTGGTTCTGATCATCTAATCCAAGTCAATTGTAATGCATTCCAGCTTGTACTGAGTTTGTTTAATGTGCCAGGTGTTTTGGTAAGTGGCTTTTATGTGATGTTTCATTTACACTAATAAACTCATGAATTAGGCACTATTATTACCGCCATTTTTCATGCAGATACTAATTATTAGAGAGGTTAAATACCTCTTCCAAGGTCACACAATAAGTAGTAGAACTAGAATTCAAACCCAGGTTTTTCTGACAGCAATCTATGCTTGAAATTAATGCTTCGCTAACTTAAATATGTTCACAGATTACTAAGGAATTGTACTGATTTTATGATTTTGTAGGTCTAGAATGTGGCAGGAGATTCATTGTTTCTATCAAGCTCCCATAAGTGATACCCACGAAGCTAATTTTCATACTATGTTTTGAATAGCGAAGCTCTAAATCGCCACATTTCTGTTGCATTTCTATACATAGGAACAGCAATGGATTTTCTAGGAGGAAGTGAGGAAAATCAGAATTGTCTTTCCTATATTTTCTTCTTCCAACAAGCTTCTCCCCAACCACCACCCTCAGATGTCCTTAATCCCTCAGGAACCTAACAGTCCTAGGCTGCATGTTTCTGTTTTTTGCTTGTTTTGCTGATTGCCTCCACAGGTTGTCCCCTGCAAAGATTTTTCTCTCTGGTCATTTTTGTCTACTTAAAAAACAACTGATGACTATGTGCCTCCACTTCCTCAAATACCTCTTTCTTTACCTTTGGGAAACTGATTTCCTTTAGCAACAAGGAAAAACAATCTAAATATAAATGTCTTCATCTTAATTACAAATGAACAGAGGCTGAATTAATAAATTAGCTCTCCAAGTTTTGCTAGCGTTTTTGAAAGGAAGCCTACCCCCGGAGTCTCAGGAGATTTGTCCTGGTTGGAGTTGTAAGAAATGAGGTTAATCCGATCATCATTCTTACATTAAGCATGTCGGCTACCACCTGTGCTGGCCCTGCTCAGACATTATCCACAAAAACATATTTCCCTAAAGCCAATCAGAAAAGAAGTAATAGAGAAAGAGTTCAAGCCACACTTTCAAGTTCTTAACTAGTGGATATTAGCTAATCTTTTTAACTTCAATAAGTCAATTCCTTTCCAGGCTTGCTTTTTTTCTTGTTTTATCAGATTTCAACAATGCTTCCTAGTTTTCATTTGGTCCCTAAAAGCTCACCGTACTATATTTAATACAGATAGACTTTAATAACATACGTTAAATTGGATTATTTCTTCTTTTCCTGTTAGCTGCTTGATAAGTTTTTCCCATTTTGTCTTCTCTTGAGGTAGACCATGCGTATATCATGCTTCTGATAAACACTTACTCTGTCCTCTCTCACAGTTGGCATTTTAAAAAGTCTGATCATTTTGTGTTGCTTCCTTTAGAATTTTGGCCTCATGAGCATTTTAAATCTAATGATATTATGATCACTCGATCTTAGATGCTCCCAATGTGAAATTTATTTAACATACTTGGCATTCTTTCAGGGACGAAGTCCAGAATTCATCAGAGTCATGTTGGTTGTTCAATAGACTATAGAGAAAAACAATCCTACTATACAGGCCCTGAGGAAACAGTGCTTTCCCTAGTGCTTCCAAAGCTAGTTTCTCTAGCAATATACCAGCAATAGAAATTCTCCAGCAGGCCCTGTTTTACCATGAATCTTGGAATATAACCCAGTTACCTTGTTCTAAAATCTTGGGTGGAAATCTGATGAGGAACCAAGTCTTTGTGTGTGTTTCCTTATAACCATCTGTTGTTCTGGCTGCCTTGATACCTTTGATTCTCCTTTTCATTCATCTTTACTTTTCAAAATCAATAGTCCTGGCCTTGAAACTGCTTCTGATGCCCCTTGAACTGTTACAGGATCAATAGCCTGGGTTTTCAAAAGTGGGTTTGGGGGAACTGTGCATGCAGTTCCATTCCTTTCAATAAATAAATAAATAAATAGATAAATAAATAAATAAATAAATCTGTTGGAGAAAAAAAAAAACTTCTACTGTAGATAATATTAATTAGATCAATAAAATACACAACAAAAGCACTAGGATAGAAGAAATTAATGTAGACAGTTGTAAAGTATTTATTCCTTATATAAATCTATAGTATTACATGAAAGTTAGATGAGATCAAACAAATAAAGGAGATGAAATAAAAACCTTAAGTACTACTCAATACAAAAAGAAGCAGAAAAAAATGATGAAAAAGGGAAGAAAGAAGACTTAAGAAAAATATAAACAAAATAGATAAATGATAGATTTGGAGGCAATACGGCAATGATCACATTAAATATAAATATTTTAAACACCCCAAAACAAAAGGACCAGATTTTCATATTAGATACAAAAGTGAGGCCAAACTATATGGCGCCCACTTTAAATATAAAGACATAAATAGGTTAAAAGTAAAAAGATGGAAACAATATTCCATGCTAGGTCTAGTCAAAAGAAAGTCTATACTATTAATATTAGGAAATATAGATTTCAGAGAAAAGAGAATTATCAGGAACAAAGAGGGACTTTCATAATATTAAAGTAGTCAATGAATCAAGAAACTCTAATTATCCTCAATGTTTATTTTCCTAATAAAAGAGTTTCAAAATATATGAAATTAAGGTATATACAATCTGAAGAATAGACAAATCCATTAAGTACAGTCATATTTTAATATAGCAAATTTTAATGCTCTTTGAGCAATAATAGAACAAAATACACAAAGTAAGAAGGTTATAGAAGGCTTAAGCAACACTAATCACTAACTTGGCTTGTCAAAATTTATAAAATACTAATGGGATCAAATATATGGTGATGGAAGGAGAACTGACTCTGGGTGTTGAACACCCAATGTGATATATAGATTATGCATTACAGAATTGTACACTTGAAATCTATGTAACTTTACTTACCATTTTCACTTTAATTAAAAAAAATGATAGAACACTTATATTAGTATACACCAATATATATCCTTCTTCTGTCATTTGAGAGTCCCTAGAAGGAATGACATCCCGGTAACAAGAAGCACAGCTAATGCTTAGATCTGGATTTCTAATAACATTTTCAAAGAAGAGGAACCAGGGCTCCTGGGAAAAATGACTTATTCTAGGACTGGAGCAGAAAATTTACAAGATGATCCTGGATGTCAAAAAGGAAGTGCTCAAAAAAAAAAAAAAAAAAATCAACAAACCAACCAACCCACAATCATTGTGGTGTGTCAAAAGAACACGGGGGCAACAGAAAGCTCCCAATGACTAAAGCTGGAAACATTTCAGCAATAAAAAAACAAACAAAATAGAATTGGATTGTAACCAAAAGTGACCCAAAGTATAAAATAAATATCTATGAGTCCATACTGACATGAGTTATTGAATGAAATTATATGAGGGTGAGAGTATGAATCTTCCATGCAGAAGAACTCCAAATGTCTTCCCACTTTGCCATGGAGGAGGTAAAGCAGAACTCCCCACTCCTTAAATACGAGCTATGCATAGTGACTTCCTTCCAAGCAGTAGAGTAAGAAAAATGGGGAAATAGAGGAATATTACAGTGAAGGGCCCTCTCAGACACTATCTCAGCCCAGTGAACAAGGTCAACATAAACAATGATAAGTATTAAAAGTATGGACCCTTGATATGATATGATGAAAATGGTACTCTGCCTTTGTGATCATCCCCTCGTGTTGTGTGATTATTAGTTTTTTTGTTTTTTTCTTTTTGATGAATTTATTTCATTGTATGTACATACCACAACATGTTTTCCCATTTCTATGTTGATGGACATGTGGAATGATTCTTATTTTGGCTTTTACAAATAAAGTTGCTATCAACATTTACATACAACTTTTTAGGTGGGCATTTACTTTCATTTCTTTTGAGTAAATACATGAAAATTGAATAATTGGGCCCAAAGGAAAATGTTTATTGAACTTTTTAAGAAACTTCAAAAGTGTTTCCCAAAGTGGTGTTATTTTGTGTATTTTGTTCTATACATCGTTGCTAGAGGAGTACTGAAATCTCTTATGTTGAAATTTGACTTATGGATTTGTCTATTTTATTCTTTAGTTTCTATGTTTTGATTTTATATATTTTGAAAGTCTTCTATTAGGAAAATAAGATAAAAATTGTTATATCTTCTTTATTAGTTTACCCCTTTAACATTATAAAAGCCCCTCTTTGTTTCTGATAATTCTCCTTGCTCAGAAACCTATATTCTGTAATATTAAAATGGCCAATAAAAGAGAGAATTGAAAGGAATTTCCAAATTGAAGCTTGAGAGTGTTCCCAAGATGACAAAACGACAGTTGTACCTCAGGCAGAAAGGAAAACCAGTCTAGATGGTTGCCATGTAATTCAATACACAGGCAAGTGGATGCTTCTGATGATATTAGGTCATGTTTCAATTCTGAAAAAAAAAGAAAGAAAGAACAAAAGAAAGAAAGAGAGAGAGAGGGAGGGAGGGAGGGAGAGAGGGAGGGAGGGGGAGAGGGAGAGAAAGAGAGAGGGAGAGAGAGAGAGAGAGAGAGAGAGAGAGAGAGAGAGAGACTACCAAAGGCTACTTTTTTTCCAAAACAAGGAAGTAAACCAGAAGGAAATAAATTCTGCGTTTAGGGAAACAGTTCTCTGATCCAAGAGAAAGGCGAAGGAAATGCCAAGAATGTCAACAAAGCCAGTCCCAGGATCACAGTAGCAAACAAGCCTAAGAGTGCTCCAGAAGGAAAAGGGCTCCCTCCAGAGAAAGTTAAAACAATCAGTGGATGTGATGTTTTTGTGTGGCGTGATGCTGAAATGATATTGTGGATGGAAAAGGGGCCACATGTTAAACCTGACAAGCTCAGGAGGCTGAAAGTAACCACATAGGATGTCGTGAACATAAAAATTACTAACTAAGGTGGGCCATGGCGGGAAGTCACATCCTTGGCCTGTAGCTTCCTTGACAAAGGTCAATCTTTACCTTAAATGAGCCTGTCTGTTGTCTTTTTGCATCTAAAATAACATTCACTTTGGAATATCAGAGTAATCCCTTTTTCCAGACCCCCCAGGGGGCACAATCCACCACACCAGAGCAGGAAACTACAAAATCTCTCATCGTTACCTTGTTCCCCAAATACTATCTCTGTGTGCTGTTAAATGCTATGAGCTATCCTGTACCCACCAATCTAAAAGAAGTGTGTGTCTCTTCATTTTGCTTTTTATCCAATCCCAGAGATTTCCCTTTGCTTTCTCCCACCCCTGAAATCTACAATCAATGGATTTCATGAAACCCTCCTCCTTTGATTCTAATGTATAAAATAAGTTGCAAAACGGCCATTTTTCAGAGCATTTTCTCAATCCATTGAGACATTGCTTCCTGGCAATTGTCATCAATTTGGCTCAAATAAACTCTTATAAGCTATTTCTTAGGCTAGATTTTTTTGTTGTTGTTGTTGTTGACAAAATTAAAATGCATAAGAAGATATAATAATAGGTAAAAGGAAAATTGAATGTAAGAGAAAAGGCAACTTTCAACTTTAAGTGAAACAAAAAAAGGGAAAAATAACTGTAATTCACAAAACTGTTCAGTTGTGAATAGTATGTAGGAAAACATAAAGTAAAGGTGAAATACACATTGAAGCAAAAATTATGGTGTAATGATATTGGGGCTACTGAAGTCAATGGAGAGAGGTCGGCAGAATAACAACTTAATTATCACGTGCCATCATAGAAAGTCAACAGGGAAGTGCAAAATTGATGAACAAAAATTGCTATGTATGTTTACTGTTTAAAAATCTAAAGATGTATCAATTCTAGGAAATAATAGGTAAATTGTCGATCATTTCCTTCTTCGGAGGCAAACAAATCGGTTCTTCACTTCTATGAATTTCTTTAAGGGAGAACACAGCTAAGAAGAATTTAGTTGTTCCCCGCTGCTACCCAGAAAGCCTGTCTTTCTTTGAAAATAAATTTCTTATTTTCCTTTTTTCTATTTTGCAAATATTAGGTAATCAAAGTTGATCACACTTTGAAAAAGAGAGGTGATGCTCTCTTTATTATATATCTAACACACTCTTTCAAACAGATGAAATTATTAATTCAAGGAATTGCTCCTGAGAAGAAAACATAATTTATTTCTTATAAGACTCCTGTGTTCTCTGCTGAAATACAAATAAATGTGAAGTCTAAAAAGGATATGTAACAATAAACTGCTTATTAGAGTCTTCTCATTCCTTGTTATTATATTTTAAAATGGTAACCTTTAAGAAAAATAAACCGCATGTAATCATTGGTATTATGAACACAATCTCCAGGCTCTAAATCATGGTAACACCAGTAGAGAAAAACAATGGTTGCCTCGATAAATTAAGCATTTTTCTGTGATATTATTTTCCCCCAGAAAGACCTTTTCCCTGTTGTCAAACTTTATGCATTTTTTTTTTTTCAAATAAAGGGTAGTACATTGTATTACTGTAGTTTCACACTTTTTTCCAAAACATATCATATGCACAGAAATTCCTATAGGACTTAGACATAACAAATATATAATTAGACATAATCTTCAGAGAATGACTATCTCTTTGTCTGTTGTTATTTTTATAGAAAGAGAAGCACCTTAAATAAATGTGGTAGAAGTTACGAAATCATAGCAATAGTAAATGATTTTTATCAACAGAAAATAAAATAAATAAAAAAACACAATTATTATGTTCTGAAATTTACAGAAACTATATAAAATGTACTTTCCACAACAATTCCAAGTATACACACTAAAGTGAAGACTGCTTTTGTATTTTCTAGTTACTATTGGCTCAACCATCCTGTGACAATTATGATAAGAATGCTTTTATCGGACATAGGTAGAAAGGATGGTGACTTTATCTAGCCACCAAAAATCAATGGAACAGCAGCGGTTTCAGAGGTATTTGTCAATGAAATAACATCAAGTTTGAAGTTAAACTACTTGAATGAGACATGTACTTTGGGAAAAAGTGTTTCAAAACTGATGTATATGAAGTAAACATTGCATGTTCAGAGAAAAGTTGCAGATGAACTAGGATAAGAGGTGTTTTTTTGTTTTGTTTTTGTTTTGTTTTTCCATCAGATTTAAGATCCTTTTCCAGATAACACTTATTTGGAAACATGTTTTCCAGGCTATTTTGAATTACTTATTTGTGTATATCTATTTATATACGAAGAGAGAGAATATATATATTATATTGTGGATGAAAAGGAGAAATTTCAAATACTGCATAATATACATTTCTCCAAGTAAATAATAAAGACTGAAGTAGACTTTTTTTTAAAACAGTGTGTTCACACTAGCCAATACTCATGCTACTGCATTTACTTAATTAACTAATTAATTACTCGAGCTAAATGAAAAATTTGAACTGTGTTGTACCATTATTTGGCATGGAAACTGTCACAGATCTTAAATTCCAACTTTTCTGAATTAGTATTTTATTCTTTGTGTATCTTAAAATTATTCCTCCACAATATAATTTAGTTCAGTTCTCTCCTTTGCTTAAAATTTTACTGGACCTACTCCATGATGACAGGGTAGACTCTAAACTCTTTAGTATAGTCAGAAGGGCTCTTTAGAGCTTGGCTATAGTTAACAATGGGTATTAAATTCCAGTCATTTTCAGTCACAAGTTATTATACTCTAGACCAGAGATTTGTTACTTCTTTGGAAATGTGGCATGCTCTCAAAATCAAGGACTCTTGGTATCACATTCAAAGGTGTAAAACATATTCAAAACAACATTAAAACAGCAGCAATAACTATAGTTCAATCTCTAAAGTAGTATAATATCTCAAACACTCTCTATAAACTTTCACTATTATGCCACAAGTCACTTTGTCATCTTTTAGAAATTAGATGTCTCATCGAGCTCTTCAAATCTCTAGAGTCAAAGTTTGTCCTTGTTAGATATGCCACACTATTTTCCTTTTTCTTTTTTTGGTCAATGGTCAATGTCATACAGATTCACAACTCTTGTTTCCAGTAAGCTTTATCCTACTTTTCAGTGAAACAAAATTGGATATTCAACAGCCTGCCAATATACTCTTAGCGAGAACATCCCTTCTAGACAAATTGAATTGCTTACATTTGCTTAAAAATATATTGTGTCCTCTCTGTGCCACAAGTTATTGCTTGAAGAAACCTACAGTCCTTTATACTTCCATATGAATAACAGAGACTTGTGGTTAGAGTGAGTGAATAAATGAAATAAATGTATGAATGAATAATGACAGCATTTCGAGTGGAATTAATATTGAAGCAGTTGGAGGGGAAAAGAAAGAAAGGAAGGAAGGAAGGGAGGGAGGGAGGGAGGGAGGGAGGGAGGGAGGGAGGGAGGGAGGGAGGGAGGGAGGGAAGGAAGAAGGAAGAAAGGAAGGAAGGAAGAGGATCTGAAAACCTGCTCAGAAAGCTAAGTAGTTAAAGTAGAGACGGAATGATCACATCACTCCTTTATCAGGTTGAATACTGTAAGGACCTAGAAAATATTTATGGTTCTTCAAACAAGAAAATTGTTAATCATGCCCAAAGAATACTTTTCATATAGTTGGAGGGAAATGAAGTTTCAGTGGATTCGGAAATGTAGACAGTGGCCGAAGAGGAAAAATAATTCTCCATGCTAAGGCACACAGAACTGAATTCCATTGGGAACATTTATTATTATCTTAATTTGGTCTATTAAAGAATCATATTCATGTGTCTTTTTAACTTAGATTCATAGCCTTTAAAAAAAAATTCTCTTCTCTAACAATGCACATTTTTGTAACACATAATTCTTCCATGCAGCACTAAGGATTTTGTGTGGCATCATTACTGAATGATAACATTTTGTAAAAGTTTTGGGGAATGTCATGTGTTCTCCAGATTGCCTTTCTCAACTTGACCATAAAACACGACATGCATGGGTTTATCAACTGATGGGTAACCTCCGGATATTGTTCTGTCCTTTGTTCATTCTCATGTTCTAGCGCCACCATGTTGCCTTGATCTTTCTTTTCTTTTCTTTCCTTTTCTTTTTTCTTTTTTCTTTTCTTTTCTTTTCTTTTCTTTTCTTTTCTTTTCTTTTCTTTTCTTTTCTTTGCTTTGCTTTGCTTTGCTTTGCTTTGCTTTGCTTTGCTTTGCTTTGCTTTGCTTTGCTTTGCTTTCCTTTTTTAAAATTTAAATTGATTTTTTTAAATGAAATGTATTGCCTTGATCTTTCTTTTCTGCTATACCTCCACATTGACTGTAGGCATTTCTTCAAGGCACAGTCGTAGAGTCTCTGATATTTTCTGTTGAACCTTATTTGATGTTGAAATTATTTTTCAGAAAGAAGCAAAGATTAATTTTGTTTTCAAAGATAAAGCCAATGACTTACTACCTAGTGTGTATTCTTTGTATAAAAAAAAAAAAATACAGTTGTATCTTTCCTGAAGTCACCTTCCAAGTTTGCAAAAAAATGAAAAAAAAAGCCTTGAATCATAATTACTCTTGAAAATCCCTTATGCAGAACACAGTAAATATATATATATACATATATGTGTATATATATATATGGTTTGTATAGACAGTCTTGTCATGTTTTATAGGCATGTAAAACATGCAGTAATGCTACATAACCTAGAGAATGCAGCTAAATACCCCATTCCTCAATTTTTCATATGTAAAGTAGACATAATCATAATTATATCTTAAGATTATTGTGAAGATAAATGAGTTAACGGGTATAACACATGCAGAGCAATGTTTGGCACACAGTACATCCTCGATCTATTTTTAAACATATATTGAAGAGTATTTAATGTACAGCATATTATTGTACAGTATTCTTATCATACATAAATGAGATGGTAAAGCCTACATGTTAGAAATTGGTAGGTTAATGCAAACATGATGTGTTGCCATAATAATGCTCCCTTCACATGCTTAACAAATTATTCTTTTCTGAGATTGATTCTCATGAGTAATAATTGAAATTCATCACTCTGCAACTATCATTTTTAGACTTATAATTTTCTCATTATTAGCTTTATGCATACAGTGCTCAAGAATCCCAGTTACTGCTCAGACACATTCAAAAGTCTATCTTTGATGTCCTTTCTAACTACTTTGAAGCTCTGTACATTTTTTTCTATTTCATGGGGCTGCTTCTTTTGACTTTTGTGATGCGTGCATGTGTCCAATTCCCCACGGTTTCATCACACATCGTGTGTTAGTGTTCTGAGTACACGAAGGACAGAAACTGCTCCTTGATGAAGCGGATGGGATCAATTGTCTGTCCTATGGATGATTTTCTTTATTGGAAGGAAAATATCTATTTAGCATTTAAGAATAAAGGAAACTGTATTGTTCTCTTTGCCTCTTCCAGTGCCTACTTTGTGTTCAGATCACTGGCAGAGGGGAAGAAAAGAGTTTCTATATTCTGGATCATGTTTGTCAACCCTTGGAAAGTTTTCTACCTCCATGTACATACTTTAGAATTTCTAAGGAAAATTTTGTTTGTGTCATACTCTTCTAGTCTTGTTTTACTTTTGCAGAGTTATAGTTCATTACATACATCACAACTAAGTTGTTCTTACCACTAAGTTTCCTAGCTATAAATAGATGCCGTGCCAAAAATTAGAATAAGTTAAAGAAAGTATAGCAACATTTAATAAAGAAAACTGAGTAAAGTTTTCAAAGATGTGAGCAGGAAAAGCCAAAGTACGAGTAATGGTGCAGTCCCCAAGGGCAATCCTGAGGGAATGGAGCTGAGAGCAAACGGGCCACATACATTGGCAGGTCACAGTGTAAAATGATAGTGAGGGGCCACTGTGAAAAATTATTATTAAGAAGCTCAAGACATTGGCTTCAGAGCATTACATCAAGCATGGAGCCCTTGTGAGTGTGGGGCCCTGTGCAACTCCACAAGTCTCATGCCCATGAAGCCAGCCTTGGCCAGGAGAAAAAAAATTACATATATCCCCAAACTTCACTTTCCTCCCTCACCTAGAACACTTTCTGATGTTCCCCACTTGCTGAACTGAATGAAGAGCCAGAAGGTAAAAGAACCCACTATGTAGATAGGTTATCCTGGAGAGACACAGAAGAGGGGACAGAAGGATATCCAGCATACCCAGTCTTCCCAATAACCTAAAGTTGTTTATCAAACACCAGTTTATCAAGATTCACACTCCCATTGCAAGTAGTGAAGAACTGACTTCTATGGTTACATCTGCCTGAAATGAATAGAAAAGAAAAACACAATCAATGCAAAATGCAAATTGGACATTGACAAAGAGGAAAATAAACAGAAGCCCATCCTGCCAAGAGCAAGCTGTAAATGTTTAGAAATCCGTTGTGGCATCATAGCTTCAATGTAGCACAACTACTCTTTTGCATGCAACAGAATCTTTACTAACCTTGCTGTCTTCTTTTCTAGCATAGGATAATAAATAATCCCATAATATAAGCACGTATATTTTGTAATCACCTCAAACAAAGTGAGGATTAGAGCATTAAATGATGAAGTATTTTCAACACTATGAAGTGAGGGGAAAAATCAAACTTGCATAGCACAAAAGAACACTTATGAGAACTGATGTCTATCATTTGCTGATTTATCTCTATTTCAACACTTTTATCACCTGCATTAACTATCAGAAATATTCATTTTTATCTCACAGAGGTTTATATTTTTTCTGAAATTATGTGCTCCCACAAACATACTCAAAAATGTATATAGGTGCACAGATTCAGAAATAACCATTTTAATGTTACCAATGTTTTTATTTGAAAATTTACACCGAAGTGTATAGCATTTGTAACCCTTCCATTATCCTGAACATGTAAAATTATTGTAAAATTAATGGTTTTTATACACAGTTGAGAAATCATCCAACATACATTTGGGTATGCCAAGAATTATATATTTAAAATTTGGGGGAACTTCTATGTTTCTGTAGCTATCATTCATTGGTTACTTTGTTTATGGAACACAACTATTTATTGAATGCTTACTATGGACCAGGTATTATGACAAGCATTGAGGAAAAACAAGAATAAATTTTTCCCTCCTCTGTAAGAACTGCATGTTATCCAGTGATATTAATAGGAATGTGAGAAAAACATAAGTCCAAGAAATGTAAAAAGTTAATAGAAATATATGTTAATTTGTTATTTGTTGAAAGTCTCCACTTCAAGAATGTAAGCTTCATAAGGGCAGAACTTTTTCCGTGCTACTCTTTACTGAAACTTCTGTGCATCAAATGTAATGTGACACACAGAAGGCCCTCAATAAATGTGTTGAATTTTAACAAGTGAATGTATAAATGAAAAAAAAAAAAAATGAATCATAGTAAGGAATGGTTAACTCTCTATGAGAGGAGACTAAATGATAAAATGATGATGATAAGAATGATAAAAATAACAGAAGGTAATATTCATTGTTTACTATATGATCGACTGTGCTAAGCATTTTACAGGCAGTTATTGATTAATCCATATCATTGTTTCATAATAGAGTTACTATTTGTATTCCCACATTAGAAATAAAGAAAAGGAACAATAGAGAGGTTATAAAACCTGCCCAATCTTACAGATAAGGGTGAAAGTCTTATTTCAAGCAGACACCAAATTCTGCACCACTAGACTACCTTGTCATTCACAGAATTCTCACAGTATATAAGAATTGATCATTAAATTATCAGTGGTAGTAAGGCTGGCAGGTGGGGACATGTATGAATCATTCTGAGAACAACAAATATTTCAGGATACTGGAGATAGTGTGCCTATAAAATGGAGTGAAGATAAGCCTGAAAACATGGCTAACCCAGATTACAAAACATATGAAGTTCATGCTAGAGTCTGTGTGTTAACCAAAGTACATGCAGAGGTATTAAAACATGTACTGGGGAAGTAACAAGAGGAGAGGAGCATGTTTATTGAGTAGTCATTATTTTATTTTATTTTTTATTAAAGTTATTGGGGTGATGTTGGTTAATAAAATTATACGGGTTTCAAATGTACATTTCTATAACACATCATCTACATATTGCATTGTGTGTTCACCACCCAAAGTCATATCTCCTCCCATAACCACACATTTGACCCCTTTACCCTCTTCTACCACCCACCCTCCCCCCTTACTCTCTGGTAACCACTATACTATTGCCTGTGTCTATGAGTCTAGTTAGTTTGTTTGTTGCTTTCAGTTTTATATCTCATATGATACTTGACTTTTTCTGTCCAACTTCTTTCTTTTTTTTTCATTTTTATTAAATTTATTGGGATGATATTAGTCAGTAAAATTATTCTTATTTCACTTAGCATGATAATCTCAAGATCCATACATCTTCTCAATGGCAGTATTTCATCTTTTCTTATGGCTCAGTAATATTCATTATTTTAAACTCCTCCAAATATCACATTTTGAATAATGTGTCAAAAATATAAAGGAACAAATCATGATATTTAAATACAAAGTTATTTATCTTACTTCAAATACAGATTTCTTTGTCTCTCTTCATTTGCTTAAATACCAATTTATTTTAATATGTTTTAAATATCATCAGGTTTTATTGCCACAAAATCTGTACATATCTCCAACGGGCAGAGATAACAAGTTAAATTATTTCTTATATTGGAATGGGAAGAACAAAGCTCAGAGAAACATGACTGAATACATGTTTATATTATATGTTTCATCTGGAAGATTCCTTGGTGCCTTTTGATAGAACATTAAATTGAAACCGTCTATCAAATTTCTAAAATTCTGACATTTAATGGAACATACTATTTATCTTCAGAGAAAGAACAGATATTTTGTAATAATAAGATGTTATAAAACTATAAAAAATTCCTTGTGCTATTTGCTACACAAGGAACATCATCTGGTGAATAGCAAAAATTCATATCAATATTAAATAATTCATGATTCTGTTACCCCTATGCCCACACATTTGATAAAGTAACTGTCTATGTCAGATCTATCATCTATCTATCTATCTATCTATCTATCTATCTATCTATCTATCTATCTATCTATTTATCTATCTATCTTTAATATATATTTAAATATACATAGTACATATATAAATATGTATGTAAATATATATTTATATACACATCCCTATTAAGGAAAATCTTAATAATCTTTTTGTTTGTTTTTTTTTAGAGGGGCAAAGATTTTTATTAAAGTGAAAGTACAGCTCTCTTATGAGAGGGGGTATCTGAAACTGGGCTGCCCCTTAGTAATCTTTAATAAGGAAAATACACCTTCAGTGAACTTTTGTATCTTATAATTTTATTGCTGTTGTTCTTTGAGAAGTGAGGAATGTCAAAAACTACTAAAGTCAACTGAAAGCGACTGTGATGGAATATTTTTTAATCACTTTTTAAAACTGGAACTATGTTTCCCAGAATCCCCATCCTTTAATCTTCCTGTTTAGAATTGCATAGACAAAGTGCATTTGTGAGATTTGGGAGGCAGAAGTAAAGCAACAGCCACTACTCTCCATAGGAAATAGTGGTTCACTGTGGTGACACACACACACAGAAATCTGGCAGATTCCAGTTTGTACTTGCTTTCCTCTCCTCTGCTTCCAGGTCTTCTTTTGGACCACTCAGCCTGCTGACCAATAAAAGCCCAGGCCCATTTCAAGATGCTTTGCTGCAGACCTACAGACTCCTCTCATCAGTTTCTCCACCATTGTCTCTTTTGCTGGCCCACCTGGCCTCTCACAGCCACTGGGTGTGGCTCCTATTCCCCTTGTATACTTTTACTTCCCTAGCCTTTTTGTATATTTGTGTAAAGCTCAATTCCTATAACAAATCCCTTATCTGATCACTCAAAATATTTCTGTTTCTGTGAATGAACACTGACTGATACTAAAAAGAAAAATTTTCCCAATCCCTTAGTTGGAACAAAGAAAAATGGGGAGGAAAATTTAAGAACAATTGAACGTAAATAAAGATGAGAAAATGGCTATTAGTTCATCAGTTCAGTCAGTTATAACCTCTCACACTTCTGCATCCCTTCTGAGATGATCAAATTAGTATAATTGATTGGTAAGTTTATTGTTTCCCTTAAATATTG
Source organism: Rhinolophus sinicus (assembly GCF_057876585.1). Classification (NCBI taxonomy): domain Eukaryota; kingdom Metazoa; phylum Chordata; class Mammalia; order Chiroptera; family Rhinolophidae; genus Rhinolophus; species Rhinolophus sinicus. Next base: position 68,346,343 of record NC_142516.1, on the reverse strand, counting down.
AATTTACAGTGAATATACGCCATTATGAGGATATAGTTATGGAAATTCAACCAAGATTAATTTGCACAGTTTTTAAAATCTCATTAGTCTTTGTGGCATCCTAGTTGATCCACTTTCGCCTATTCACCTTCATTCTCACATATTTATATTCATTTAATGAATCTCCTCTACTAACATCCAGTGGGATGTTTTCTCCCCATACACAGTGGGATGCTTTTTTCCCATACACAGCAATATGAGCACAAATGTCAATTTCTATATACCACAAATCTAATTAAAAAATACTTTCATCTTTTTGTAAAAGGTTTAATGATTCAAAGTTTATGCTTTAATTATAAATTTTAAAGCACTGCAATTTGTAGTATTTTCCGATATTGGCAATGGCATTATTTTAAACTTCCCTTCCAGCCTTCTGGTTAAATAGGTGCTCTTTGAGCATCCCTACAGATGGTACCATGGCTAGGATACTCACGGTGGAGAATTGCTGTCTCTTAGGTGATAGGAAAGGTCTCAAAAGAGAATTCCCTCTTCCTTTTCTGGTGACAGAGAATTGGTTGCCAATAGATAGGTTTTCCTCTGAGGAAAATGTTAATAGCAGAGTGTGTTAAGATACTGAGTCTTGAATCAGTTGTAAAATAGAAAGGCTGACTCTGGGACCCACACTGACCCATGACTTTTAAATAGGCCAGAAGCCCTTTCAGTGACGTAATGACCACTGGATTTGATAGATGCAAAATCAATTTCTCTCTGGAATGAAGCTCCCTTACTTTAATCCCAATGTATTCACAGGATTATGTTCAAGCAGTGAGTTCACAACCAAGGTCCAATAAATACAATAGGAGGCAAACACAGTGTGTGAAAGGCAGCAGGAAAAGCAAATAACTGATTTTCACCTTGAGAGACTACAGATATTGGGATTATCAAATATATAATAAAGAACAACTGTGTAAGAAATATTTCAAGAAAAAAGATGCAATTAGAGAAATTACAACGAAAGGGCATCATAATCGAAAGCAAAGATTTGAAAACAAACTACAAATTAACAAATAAACAAATATTTTTCTAGATGTAAAATAAAATCCTTATAAAAAAATTCAATGGCTATATTAACCAGCAGATAATAAACAACAAAAGAAATAAATTAAAAATTGGAAGATGTATCAGAGAAATCACCCCGATTTAAGCATTTCTTAGATAAGGAGATGAAACTTAGGAAAGAATTAAGAAATATGGAGGAGAGAATGAAAATGTATAATATACATTTAACTGGTGTTATACAGAGAGATAATTTTAAAAACGAATTGAGGAAAAACAGCTATAAATTTCCCAGTACTGACAGAAATGGTAATACAAATGAAAAATTTATGATATGTATTCTAAGAAGAACAAATAAAAATAAGTCAAGCCTAAATTCATTATATTGAAGCTTTCAGAACACAAAGTAAAAGAACCTTAAAAGTGGACATAGAGAAAATCCAGATAATTTATAAAGAAATACAATTAGAAAGCATATTTTTTTACATCAACAAATGATACCAGAAGAAAATGAAAAAAATCACTTTGTTATTGTGAAAAATAAATGTCAAGCTAGAACTGTGTACCTAATAAGCTATTTTTCAAAAATGTGTTGAAATAAATATCATTTTTACGCTTACTAGACTGGCAATAATTAGGAAGTCTGAAAATTCTGAATATTGGAAGAATGAATATCAATGGAAACTTACTGTTTGGAAATGAATTGTACAATTTCTTTGGAAATAAGTTAGTATTACCTTATAATATTTTTTTTCACATATCCATTGACCAAGCAATTCAAATGCATACAAAAAGATAACTATAAAATATTTATATCAGGACTATAAGTGAAAAAAAAAGACAAAATTGAAAACACTCTAACAACCATACACAAGAGAATGGTCAAAAAAAATGTGGTGTCACAATGGAGTGAAAATGACTGAATGACAGCTACATGCAACAAGACAAATAAATCTTTGAAACATAATACTGCAAGGAAAGGAAGTGCCAGAAAACTGTATATAATTGAATACAATTTTTTGTAAAGCTCTCAAACAGGAAAAATTCCACAACATATTGTTTATGCTTATATATATGAGTATAAAACTAAAGCAAAAACAAGAATAGAAAAAAAGGAAGTGTAACACAAAATACGATATACTTGTTCTCTCTAGAGAAAAACAAGCAGATAGCACGGGATAATAGAATATGAATAGATCCAAGTTATAAGTAATAGTCTCATTTTTGGACTGTATGTTGAATGTTCATTTAAATATTAATTAAAGCAATAAGAATAAAATATAATAAAACACATTATTTTAGTTAAATAAATACACATCTAAATATCTGAATTTAGTTCTCCATTTTCTTGAACCAATTATTCTTTATAGAAAGAAATGCATTTGGCGTGATTTCTATGAACCAAATTTTGTAGTCAATTCAACTGCTCACTGCCATTCTTAGATTCCCTGGAACCACATTAAAGTTTTTTTTGATGTCTTGTCGCTGGATCATAGTCATTCCCCGTACTGAGTCATAAGTGCTAAGGGTATGGCTAAGGAATTTGCATTTTCTAATACCCTAGGTAATCTTTAAGTACATTAAATTTAGATAATTACTGCTAGAAGAAATGCATGTTCCACTCCAATGCACACTCAATGTATATGACCCACTGTTACTATCTGTATTACTCAAGAGAGCAATACTGAGGCAAGTGAAATTCTCAGAGATCTACTTGAAACTTGTCCCCTTAAAGTACAGCTGCTACTTTTTAGAATGAGAGTTTTATCTTTCCTCATATATAATTGTGAAATAGATTAGTATTCATCCATACTATTTCTTGTTGAGCTAGGATATGGTAACAGAGTACTCCAAAAATCAGTTCCAAATGATCACAGTTCACAATATAAAATTAAAATCATTTTTTTTTTTCCTGCCTTAAAGCTGAGATTGGATCCAGGCCTGAGAAGCTGTCTCCTTGTTACTGTTTTGGCCCCCAGTTGGGTCTCAGTAACCTTCCAGAAAAGAAGACATTTACTGTGTTGAATATATAGACACTCCATTTTAATATTCTCTGAGAATAAAAATAACAAGAATCAATTAGAGACAAGGCTTTATAATTAATTCATTGATATATTTAAACTGGAATACTTCTGGTTCTGTAGAATATCTCCTAGTTTTATTTCTCTATGGTAACTCCTTCCTGTGTCCTTTTCATTTCCCCTGTGTTAGAAAGTAAATAGAGACATCTTCATAGAGCAGTGTATCTCTACTATAACTGTAAGTATAGGTGAGTCACATACAAGCACATGTTTCATGATATTTGAAACCTGGCAAAGAAAGAGTAAAACTTTTATAATCCTCATACATGTATGTGGAGGCATACAGCTGCTCCAGTGACCACACACCTGGGTAATGATTAATCACTGGTAAGGGTGGGTTAGAGATGGAGTGTAAAGTTGACAGGTGGAGTACATTGAGTACTTGGAACCTAGTAATCTGTTGACAAAACAATATGCCAATTTACTTTTCAGGTTTTTTTTTTTTTTACTTTTCAGTTTTTAAATGTTTTTCGCAGTTGTTCTATTATAGATATAGATGTTATCTGGGTCTATAGTAGATAACGGCAAAACAGAAACTGACCTATCTTCTTAATGGGAAGCATTGCCTTGACCTTTTCACCAAAGATATATTTATTAGAATCCACATGATTGGTAACACATCCCAACTCTAACTTTACCTTGACTAGACATTATTGGAACATGTAGACATCATTTTTATCATCTATAAAATGGTGATAAAATATCTGCCCTATCAACATAATTAGAATGTCATGTAACTTTTTAAATGAGCTACTCAATACAATATAAAGCATGGTATGGCATATCTTATGACTATTAGTGTATAAATATTTATCATTTGGACAGGGATAACTCATTTTTTGGTAACCAGGTAGTACATATATTTATAGGTGGTGGCTTTCTTCATGTCTGGACTCAGAACATGCCAAACGTGCAAGGTTCGATCCTATTATAACCAGAACCTGGGGAAAATGTAGGTGATCATCATTTGGATTTGAATCTGCAAGGTCAAAATCATTAATATAGGCTAGTTCAAAACTGTACATAGACTGTCTCCCAGATATGTTCAATTCCTGTAAGCAAAAAAAGGAACTCTGTGGCTCAACCAGTTACTCACTTGAGCAAAAAAGGGTATTACAGATGGAAAAGAAAACTTTAATCAGTGACGGTCGTGCGGGGCGGCCTGCGGGGTCTCAGCTCCCGCTCCCCACACAAGAACACAGGATATGGTGAGGCCAAAAATGAATACCCACGGAGCCATAGGTAGGGTAGTCATACCACTATAGTCTCACTGGAGGCTGGAGTTACATGACGTGCGACCTGCTGTCGGCTTTTCTGCCAACCGACCGACCCTCTGACTTTCCCCGACTCTCCTCGACTCCCCAACGTAGCCGTGGCAGTTATACTAGTGGCCAACGGCTCAATGGCCACATCTGATGGCCAACCAGCCACATCTGACAGCCATCTACTACCTGAGCCAGCACCCCTCCACGTGAGGCCGAGAGCCTGGAAATCGCTCTCTGGGGCTCTGTCCCCACACTCCACCCCTACAGGGTCTTGCCTCACAATCTATGCAAAAAGTGTCTTATGCAAGGGGCCCTGTGCGAGGAGCCTGGAGATGAATGCAATATCCTGGACACAGCCAGGCTCTCTGGGCACAGCCAGGGTTTCTCAGGGCACCACCAGTACTTCTGGGCACAGCCAGACTTCCTGGGTTTCTTAGGGTACCACTAGTTTCCCCGGGCTCAGTCAGGGCTTCTCAGGGCACTGCCACTCTCTCTGACCCCAGAGAGAGTGGCAGTGCCCTGAGAGGCCCTGGCTGAGTCCAGGAAGTCTGGCTGTGCCAGGAGAGCCTGGTTGTGTTCAGGATATGGCATTCACCTCCAGGATCCTCGTACAGGGCCCCTCGTGGAAGATACTTGTCGCGTAGATTGTGAGGCAAGACCCTGTAGGGGTGGAGTGTGGGGACAGAGCCAGGAATGCGGTTTCCAGGTTCTCGGCCTCATGTGGAAAGGTGCTGGCTCGGGTAGTAGATGGTCATCAGCTGTGATTGGATGGCCATCAGCTGTGGCTAGTTGGCCGTCAGCTGTAACCAGTGAGCCATTGGCCACTAATATAACTGCTGCGGCTACGCTAGCAGAAAAATGGGGGCTAGCAAGAAGATGGTGGCTGAGCCTGCAAGCGGTGCAGTGAAGGTTGCGAACAGTGTGGCTCCTGCTTCCTGTGTCTCCAACCCAGCCTCCAGCGAGAATATAGCGGTATGACTCCCTTACCTATGGCTCCGTGGGTGTTCCTTTTTGTCCTCACCATGTCCTGCATTCTCTTGTGGGGAGCGGGAGCACAGACCCCGCATGACGCCCCGCACGACAGTGACTAGCGGATTGATTTGTGCCAAACTACAGTATGGGGTGACACAAACAAGCCAGGGAGGTGATTCTCCTTGAATGGTCCACAATACCTTGACATGCTGGGAAGCAATTGGCGTAAAGCCTGGGGTGGTTTAGCATAGGGGCTCTGGAGTCGGAAAGGATCTGGGTTCACATCCGATGCGGATCTCTTAACAATACTATTGGGATTTGGGGTCAGGTGCTAAAACTCTCTTTTCTTCATGGTCTTTACCTGTCAAAGAGGAGATGATGATCATGTTAGCTCTTTGGGTTGCTGTGAGGATAAACAAGAAAGTGTCCGTAATATAATAAATTGGGTACTTGGAATATTCCAGTTTAATGACAATGACGAGCACAGGGTTTAGAGCCCTACAGCCTCTGAATCTGGGCATTGGCACTTACTTATCAGATATGTGGCTTTTGGCAGTTTGTTTAACCACTCTTTGGCTAAATTTCTTAAATTATAAAATAGCAAGAGTAATGATTGTACCTACTTCATGACAATTAAACTAATAGCTTAATGTGTTTAAAACAGAACCTAGTCTACAGCACATAGTAAGTACCGTGCTTTTAATAAAATAAATACAATGAAAAATTCTTACTAGTAACAAAAGTAGATTAATATTTAAAATAAATATTTTCCTTAGTTCTTGAGCCCAATAGTTGAGGTTTGCTTATGGTATAGCTTCTACTCAGAAAATCAATGTGTTTAGATAATATTTTCTGGGAAGAAGTTTCCACAAAGCTGAAAGCAAAGGCTATGGTCTAGCTGTGAATAATCACAGCTGGCTCGCCTTAAAAGGTTAGAGGATTAGAATGTTAATAATTTTGTATTTCTTAAGCAAATATGTTCAAATATGCAATGAGCAGCTGTTCCCATGGAAGAATGAGCCAGTGACAAGTTTCATCATTTAAAAGAAAAGCTATTTTTGATGAAATGAGAGCACAAAAAGTGCTCTTTTTAAAATTTTTATTAATGACAGGAAACATAAATATGTTTTGCAGTTCTTTAATTCAGAACACAGCTTACATACTGTTTCTGAATTTGAGAAGAGTAGATAGAAAGCTGATTCCAAATCCTAGAACTATGAATTCTTATAGATTTTTGTAAGAAAAAAAATGTGTATAGTTTGTATCATGGCTGAGGCTGAGGTCAATATACATAGGAAAATCCTTGGTTTATTTGAAACAGTGTTTCTCAGTCCTTTTTTTTTATTTTCATTCCACCCCTTAAATGACCTTTTCTTCAGATAGTTTTTCTAATTGTCTCTCACATACAATTTTGATACCATAAATACAACCACATAATGATTATGTACTACTATGAGTATATATATGTACCTATGTTTGCGATTTATGCATAAAAATTGTTTTCACCCCAGGAACCGATTTTTTTCCCACTTGGAACAATATCATGCACCCACTTTGAGAATTCATAGTTTAAATTGATAATTTGCAAAGGGAATGTTGTTCTTTCTGGCCTTTGTATAGATCAAGATCAAAGTGCAATTAGCTACATATACTCTGTTCACTCCGTTTCTTAGTTAAGTTTGTTTCCATTTTGTTTACTTGTTTGTTTTGTTTTATTTTGCCTGGTTTCATTTATTTAGTATCAAGAAACCTATTTTAGACTTTCTTCCTGTAAATATAGAAAGTCTATGGAGCATGGAGAAAGTTTTTTAATGTGTTTAAACAGATACTTTATTATGCTTTTGATAGTTTTTGTTGTTGTTGTTGTTGTTCAACTGCCTTATATAAAAGAGGCATAAGTTCTGGGTGAATTCTATGGCCTCTCTATAACTCAGTATCCTCATCAAAAAACGAGGATAGTAATAACACCTATCTTGTAGGGGCTACAAAGCTTAAATGAATTAATATGCATAAAGTTCTTAGAACAATGGCTGATAAATAGTATGCAGTACATCTCTTTCTTATTTTTATTTTTTATTAAAACAAACTTAAGCTCTTGCAATACTTTACCATATAAAGATACAGGTTTAGCTCACAAAACCAAGTAAAAGGAGAAGAGTCAAGACACACAAGGGTCGAGGCCAGAAAAATTGCTGGGAACTAAGGCAAATCCCCTCTCAGGTGCCACATGGCATCTCTTCTACCTGGTTCATGCTTTGTGGACAGGTTATCTTATTTTCTCTATTCTCATTACTGGTCCTCTACTCTAAAGTTTACATGACTTTATATCTAGCATTCTTAATTCAATCTCAAATTTCTTTCAGGGAGTGTCTGATTGGCTCAGCTATCCTTTCCTCATCCAAACTTCTGTGGTCAGTGAAGTTAGGACAGATATAGTGAACTTGGTAGAGAAACCCAAATTTTGAGGATGAATGACAATTATGAAATAGAGAGGGTTTCTTGGAGTGGACAAATATACAAAAGTTGTCTACCACAATTGGGTAAGAAGCAACAGGCATCAAATCACCAGTTATGGATGCTAACTTCAATTTTTTTCTTGAATTAATACCCCCAAATGTAAAGTAAATTAACAATGACAAATAAAATTGAAAAGTACTGACCGAAGCAGTTGAAATATTTATTAGGACAATATACCACATTTGTTAAGACTAATAGTTTGGCTGAATAATCACCCAGATATCATAAAGGAATAATCTCCCTTTTATATAAGGCAGCTGAACAATAAAATATCAAAAGTATAGTAAAGTGTTTGTTTAAACACATTTAAAAACTTTCTCCATGCTCAATTAAATACAAAATAAAAAGAGACCCAAAAATGTCATAGCTCTCTTTAAATATCATGATCTTATATTATTTTAGTTGCCGGCAAGGAGTGAGCTGTATGTGTGTCTCTACCTTCATTATTTTTAAAAAATCCTGGATAAAATACCTACTCTGCAAATAATTTTAGGAAAAATGTGACTAAATGCTACTTGATATTTTGCATCAATTAAACATGTTTACTCTTATTGTGTTGAAAAAATGTACACTGTGTTAGAATAACAACATACTGTGAAAGTTCAAAATGGTAATAATTCAAAACATACTGCCTGATAGTGTTTAAAAATAGTCCCAAGGTGTGGCAATGCTTAAAAATAAAATCCTGAGAAAATTGCTTCTCTTAGCAGGTATACTGGGCATTAAGCAACATGATAATGTTTTTAACATCTTAACAAAATCAAAGAGTGTATTGCTATCTTGTGACATTCTAGATAGCTCAAACCCTGTTGCTTTCAGGCAAGATTGTATAGATTCACAGGAAAATTATACAGGCTTCAACCACCCCAACTCTCACACTGGTCTAGTTTACTGTCACAATATTTCAAATGAGTGAGTTAGGATTTTAACACACTGTACACTCAATGAAGTGTATTTGCTTCCAGCTGGGGCTATATTGAGCGTAGAATTCCATGGAAGAACTTTCTACTTAGAACAACTTTGACATGGTATTGAAAAATGAAGTGATTCAGTTGTCAAAACAACAAAAAAACTATTCAATATATTATAGGTATCCTTAGACAAATTGGATTAGAACAAATATAAATAATATAAACTCCATTAAAACCTTTTCCTAAAAATATTCATGACATATTTATAAACCAAATCAGATCACTATAGCCCATATAATTTCATATTAAAGATAATTAAAATAACAAAGCTATTCATTATGAGAGTCATTTTGTTATTTTAAAAGCAGTAGTTTTGCCCAGGTGGTCATATTGTGTACTTTTCTTTTCTTTTTCTTGACAATTAACGTATTAAAGTTCCTTTAGACTAGCATTTCAAGTTTTTAAATATCTTTTAATTTTTTAAAGTGCTTTGTTGACAACTTATACAGCCTTAGTACAAGTTCATCCAAAAAATAGCCTTAAAATATGAAATGCATTGCTTAAACAAACTCTGAAAAGTAATTTAATAAAAAATTGAAAGATAAAACCTTGCTCATCTAAGAAAAATTCATTAACAATAGGGATAAAAATGCAGCATTCATCTCCTAGGTGATTTCTAGAAACATAGTATTTTACAAATAGACAATATTGCTAGCCATTATCTGATAAAATTCCTCATTTCATGTATGAGAAACAATTTGGAGAAGTTAAGTGTTTTGCTTAAAGATAGTTATTAGCAGAGGTCCAACGAGACCACAGACTTCTAATTACTTGTGACCATGTTCTACACAACACATTTTATCTTTCATTTCACACCAAATTTCATACTACACGAAAATGGCCCCCTTATAATTTCTCAGTTCAAATAAACGTATGCCTATATTGTCTCTTCATTCCTCAAACTGCACATTTGATATCAGGTCTTCCTTTGACTTTACAAAAAAATAAGAAAAATTTCAAGAAAGTAAAGCCAGTTTTTTCTTTCTATCATGCTTCCAGTCCCTGCTCTGAAAAAGTTTTTATATTTTCTAGGAAGATTGGACTAGCCTTTGAAGAACACATTTCTCAATTTTATCTAAGATTGACCCTTAATTAATATATCTGTGCCTCCATGAAAGAAATCTTTTAAATAGGCAGGTGCAGCAGCTAAAAAATAACTTATGACTAAAATCCACATCATATCTCACCTTTATGAAATATTATACTTCAGTGTACAGTATGAACTGTAGCTGGACTTTGTATTTTAATAGCTTTATTGAGGTATAATTGACATATGATAAACTGCACATAATTAAATTGTAGTATTTGGTAAGTTTTGACAAGTTTTAGGTATGTATTCATATCCATATATGAATGTGTATGTGTTCATATCTATATCTATCTATATATATACATATACGTTATATATATATATATATATATATATATATATATATATATGAAATCACCACAATAATTGAAATAATTAACTTATCCATCAATCCCCAAATTATTTTGCAACCGTTATAATCCTGCTTGCTTGCACCAACCCCAATGCTCCCTCTGGTTCAGGCAACCACTAATATGTTTTCTATCACTATAGATTGGTTTGCATTTTCTAGAATTTTATACAAATAGAATCATGCAGTATGTACTCTTTGTTGACTGGCTTTATTCACGCACCGTAATTATTTCACAATGTATCCATGTTATTATGTGTATCAACAATTCATTTCTCTTTATTACTAAATAGGATTCCATTGTATGTATACATCATAATGTATTTATTCATTCACCTATTGATGGAAACTTGAGTTGTCTGAACTTCTGGGATGTTAAAATAAAACTTCTATGTACAAGTTTACATAGTATACACATTTACAAGTAAAAAGCTGTACAAGTTTTTGTATGAATATATGCTTACTTTTGTCTTGGGTAATACCTAGCAGTGGAATGATTGCATCATATAACATGTGCATGTTTAAATTTTTAAGAAAGTGCCAGACTATTTTCCAAGTTGTTGTATCATTTTACATTCCCACCAGCAATACATGAGAGTTCCAGTCTCTCTATAGCCTCTACAATTCTTGGTATTGTCTGTCTTTTGATTATGCATTCTGGTGGGTAGGTAGTGATCTACTTAGGATTTTAATTTGCATTTGCCTAATGACTAATCATATTAAGTATCATCTTAGGTGTTCACTACTTATTTGTATATCTTCTTTGATGCATTAGCTGTTCAAATCTTTCCCCTATTTTTTAATTGGGTTGTTTGTCTTATTGTTACATTGTAAGAGTTCTTCTTATGTTCTGCATATAAGTCCATTATCAAGTATATGGTTTGTAATTATTTTCTCTCAGACTATGGTTTCTTTAATTTCTTCATGATCTTTAGAAGCACAAAAGTGTATGTGTGTACATTTATTTATGCATGTGGATGTGCAATTTCCCCAGAAGGGTTTGGTGAAAAGACTGGTTTCTCCATTAAATTTTTTTGGCAACTTATTGAAAATTAATTGAGTATAAATAAATTAAATTGTAAAGATTTATTATGTACTTTCCATTCTGTTCTATTGATCTATATGCCTATAATTACATCGATAACATACTGTATTACTGTGTCTATATAATGAGTTTTAAAATCAGGTAGTATAGATCTTCCAATTCTATCCTTGTTTTTCGAAATTGTTTTGGCTATTCTTGGTCTGTTGCATTTCTATATACATTTTCGAGTCAGCTTGTCAAATTCTACAAACATTCTCTTGGGATTTTGATAAGGATTGTGCTAATTTATAAATCAATTTAGAATTAATTGCTTTCCTAACAATATTGTTTCTTCCAACTCCTGAACATGAAAGGTCTTTCCATTAATTCAGATCTTTAATTTCTCTCAGTGTATTTTGCAGTGAATGAATCTTGCACCATTTTGCTTTTTATTTTATCAATGGTGTGCATTACATTTTTTTTTCTAATGTTAACCCTACCTCACATGTCTGGCATAAATTTCACTTGGTTGTAGCATATAACCCATTTTAAATACTGCTAAATTTCAGTTTCTAATACTTGTTTGAGTATTTTTGTATATTTGAAAGGAGTGTTTCTTGCATTGTTTAGTGGAGTGTTCTTTATATCATTTACGTGAGGTTGGTTAATAACATTTTTCAAGTGTACTATGTATATGCTAATTCCATCTAGTTTTTCTATAAATTATTGAGAGCAGTGTATTGAAACTTCCAATTATAATTGTTGAATTCTCTTTTCTTCCTTTCTTTCTTGTTAATTTTTATTTCTGATTTTTGGGGTTCTAATTTTAGGTGAAAATGCATTTATAATTATTTTATCTTCCTGAGGTATTTACACTTTTATAATTATGGAATGTACCTTTTGATCACCAATAAAATTTTTTTAGCTTAAAGTTATTTTTGCATATCAATTTAATTAATCTATTGATTTTATTTTTACTATATTTCAAAACATATTTTTAAATATACATTATAAGATGCATCTTATAACAAAATACTGCAGATTAATAATTATTTCTGGTAAAATATAAAAAAATTTGTTCAAGTATATTTCTTTCTTTCACGTCTTTTATGTTGTCATTTTCATTAAAATCCAAAAAACAATGCTATATAATACTACTTTCTGCAATTTTTTGTCTAGTGAAAAGATAAAGAGAATAAATGAAAAGGTTATATACCTACTGAATCTTAATATTGATCTACATAAATAGCACTTACAGTGATCTTTATTTTTCATGTAGATTTGAATAATCATGTGGTACTATTTATGATATCTGATTTCAGTCTGAAGGATTTCTATTACTAATTCTTGAAAACATGTCTATCAGCAATGAATTGTCTCATTAGTTGTTGTTTGGGGAATATCTTTACTTCATGTTCACTTTTGAATGATAGTTTGGCTGGATATACAATTTTTGGTTGACTTTTTTTTTCCTTCTTACACTACTTTCAGTTTTTCATTCCACTTATTTCTGATCATTTTGTTTCTGATGAGAAGTCAGATATTAATCTTACTGTGGGTTCTTTGAACAAAATTAGTCTTTTGTTTTACTCTTGAGGGTGTCACATATTTTTCCTTTGTCCTTTTCTTTCAACTTTTTGCTTATGATATATCTATGAGAGGATTTCTTTATACTTATCCTGCTTTTTCTTTTTCTTCCTTTTTTTTTTTTTTAGAGCTTCTTGGATGTGTAGATGAATATTTTTCAACAAATTTGGTAATTTTTTGGCCATTTTTCCTTCAAATATTTTTATGAAACTTTTCTTGCTCCTCTCCTTCTTCACTCCAATTACATATATGTTAGTATACTTGATGATGTTCCACAGATTTCTGAGCCTGATGATTTAAAATCTTTCTTCCCATTTCAATATGTGTAGCAGATTATGAAATTTCTATTGATCCATTGGCAATGCCACTGAGCATAAGTATCATCTATTCCTCTAAATTTAGTGAGTCTCATTCAACTTTTGCAGAAAAGATTCATTGCCTGCAGGTTTAAAAATACAAACACTTCAAATATTGTCATATACCTTGTTTGATTTTCAGAATGTAAAATAATTTATTTTGTCAATTTTGTAGTTTTAAAATTTCTATAGGGGAGCAAATTTGCTCTCTGAAAGTTTGTCCTCTGCTTAACTTTTTGAATATATGGGAATTAGTTTAATCACTTTTTAATGTTATTTGCTAATTTTAATATCTGCACCATTGTTAAGTGATTGATTGGATTTTCTCCTCATTATTCTCCTGCTTCTTTGTATTCTTCTAAGTTTTGTTTGTACAGCAGACATTATGAGTTTTGTGTATTTGAGTTTTGAATATTTTGTAGTCCTATAAATATTATTAAACTTTTATCTGGAAAGTAATTAATTTGGAAACAATTTGATCATTTTGTTCTTATTTTCTGACATTATTTCTAGCCCCAGGTGAGCTCTACGTACTGTTACCTTAAATCTTTTCTGGCTGTTCTTTTTCCCATAACTGGTGTTTCCTCACACATGTTTGCTGATCAATATTCTGCTGAGTACTGGATGTGATCCCTTTGCAGATACCCAGAGTTATCTCTCTGTATTTCTCTTTCCTCTCTAGTACTTTTACCGTGGTGTCTACTTTTCTTGTTTTCCCAGACTCTCACGTCTGTGTCCTTAACTCAGGAAGTCTGCTGAGCTTAATCTAGGCTTTCCCTCTATGTGTCTTGGCCTGGAAATTCTGTCAAAACAGTAAGCTGGAGAAATGTTAGATGTCTATTTTCCATTTCTTAGGGATCCATCTTTTGTTGCCTGAGGTCCAGTGTCTGGAAAATTTTTTCATACATTTGATGTGATGTTTCACCTTGTTAACAAAGAGTAAATTGGTTTCTATTACTCTGTCATGAATGAAGAGTAGATGTCTCTAATTGTCTTCTTCTTATTATTTTTTTAATAGGAAAAACAAAATTCTTATCATATTGAAAAAGTTTACATTGAGTGAGATAATAGCTACCATCATTGTGGCCATGGTGTGAAATTAGAATGTAAATTGTGATCCCCCATCAAATTTGATACCAATGAACAAAAAAGAAATCAGCAGAGCAGCAGATGGTACTGTTTGCAGCTCTGGGAGAGACTTGAGGCTCATAGTCACCATCTGCTACACAGCATTTTCTCAAACTTAGTATTTAGTAAAGTTTATTGCTACTCAGCTTATGAGCATTATGAGACAGATTACCAAATTCATGCATTCTACCATGTTTTAATTAAAAGAAATATATGTCATGTGTTGGATGGTTATGTGAAATATAACTACCACTGCCTGTTCCTCTTCCTAATAGCCTTTGCTTTTTTAGTTCACTACTTTTTCTTTTAAAGGAAACATTCACTAAGTTATGCAATATACCTTAAAGAGGTCTGTGAGATCAATTCACAGTTGGGCTTTGTACAAATTCTTGACTAAATCCTACCCTAAACACCTTCATTAAAACTGACTTTTCATGGTTAGGGATGTTCTCATAATGCAACATGTGTTTCCTTTTACTGATTTTAAAATGCTGATGGTTGTATATTTTGTATTCCCAGCAACACCATTCAGTAAATTTCAGAGCATTAATTGGCTAAAAACATTGTAGCTATATATATTGAGGTTTAATCAACTGGTAGGGAAATTTGGCGAGTTATAATAATACATAATTAATCCTAGCTTTGGATAGAGTTGCAAGTTCTGCATCTAAATCTATGGATATCTTCCATAGCTTGCATAAATCCTATTCACAGTATGAGGTTGAACATAGGAAAATGCCATTTTTGTAGGTCAAAACCGGTCAAATTATTTTGGCAACCTTATGCAGTTCAAACTGATATAAGTCAACTTTAACAGCCATCTTTTGCCAACACTGTGCTGATGCTTTCACTAATGATTTTGAAAATAGAAATGTAGATGTATTTTTACTATCATTGCCTTTAATATAAAGATGCACAGTGACTAGCTTGGTAACATTTTATTTATGTAATATTTCTGATCATAAAATCTTAATAAGAATTGAATAAAAAATGAATTTATACTTGCTAAAGTGTGGTGAATCTTCAGTACATTTGAAGATTAAAAAAAAATACAGAGGGTGCCAAAATAATGTATACGCATTTTAAGAAGGGAAAAACTGTAATTAAAATTACACTTATGGTAACCACTTTGAGCACCTCTTGCAATTGTATAAGTCAAATGTGACTTGTATTCATCTTTTGTTATCGGTATATATTGAGTATTACAATTTTAATACAGTTTTTTTTTTTTCCTTTCTTAAAATGTGTATACATTTTTGGCACCCTTTGTATATATCAAGTGATTTTCAAATTTATACATAGGAATAAGAATGTCACAATAACCAAGATAATTTTTTTATTTGTTTTATATTAATTTCTGGTGCACAAAAAAATGTAATAGTTAGACATTTATCATCTACATACCTCACACTGTGTCAACCCCTCTCCCCCCATCCTGGGGGAAAAATGATGGTGGGGTCCTTTTTCTAGTTAAAGGTATATTAAATAAACTATTTATCCAGACAATAAAATGAAGGACTGCCTATGTTTTCTTCTAGCTTTGTTATTTCATAGATAAATGGTAGTAGTTGTGATATTTGACATTTCTATTTCAGTGCTTTTTAATCAGGAAAATGAAGGTAGTATTAGTACCTACCTCAAAAGATCATTGCAAGGATTCCATGTGATTGAGTAATCAATCTATGTAATGCATTTCAACCTCTCTTAGGCACAGTGAGAATCCACTAAATGTTAGCTGTTGTAGCTATTGTTACTGTAAATGTATATTTAGTGTTCATAAGTGAGACAGCATGGATTTACATTGTGGCACTTTATATTCTGTGATTCAATTGTCTCATTATGAAAACATAGATACAAGTTTTACTTATTTCATGGTTGTTATGGGTTCAAATGAGTTGAATGAAACACTTGGTCTTTGAGGCTTATTTAACTGAAAAATTATTTCTCTACCTGTATATAAGTTATACAAGTTTTAAGGAAATTATTGTAATTCAGGGCCATAGGAGACTAATTTACCATGCCACCACATCCCCAGCCGCTAAGCAGGTTAAGTCACAAAGGTCTCTTAAAATTGATACATTCCATTGCTTAGATCTGTGTGAAAAATATGAACGCAAACTAACATTTATTTATGGAACATAGAAGTTGTTTTCTGTGTTGTGCAGTTAAGTGTGTAGGATATACATAATAGCAAAATAAAGATTTGGAGGGATGAATACTTATATTGCTTCATTTTCATTATTGTATCCAGTTGTCTTTCAGAGTCAACCCAGGTCTATTGACTACTTTGAGTCTGGACTCAATTTGGCCCAAAAGCAACCCCTTGACCATCTTAACCTTCTGTTATGTTCTCTGTAAAATCTTCCTGGCTCCACGAGACACATCCTATAGCCTGGGCACAGTTGTTCCACCACAGTAACATGCCTCAAGGACAGAATATGAAAGCAAGTGGGGTATGAGAGAGAGAAGATAAGTGGGAATGAAGCTAGAAAGTGGAAGCATTGCCATTATTTTAGATGACCAAAATTATAATTCATTACAGTTTTTTTTTTGTTTTTGTTTTTTGTACAGGTTATGATTTTCATGTGGACAAATGATGCACACTTGTAAATGTTCAGGATCACATTTTCTAAATTGAAGATAATTAGATCAGTAACCTAACGGTATTTTGTCATTAGATACTACAAATAAAATTTTCCCTTTGTTTATATAATCTTTGAAGTATATCAATAGGGACTTTTGTGTAATACCTATAAATATGTAAGGTCAGGTAAAGCAGACTGATTAAGGAAAAATAGCTTGTTTTACACAGTAGACAATTTCATTATCTAATTTACAAAATATACAACAGACACTAATTCATACATAAAGCAATCAGGATTTGGCTACTTTACTAAATAGGCAATACGATAGCTTATTTTAAAAATGAAATTAAGAAATTTCATTTGCTTCCTGTGTAAAATCAGCACGTTTTTTGCTTTAGAGATGTATTGAATATATTTTAGAATAAATGCTATAAATCTTAGAAAAAAAGATACTTTAAAGGAAACATAAGACATTTCAGTTAACTCAAGCTAAAAATATTCATTCTTTGTAAAGTAATATTTATGATTTATTTTATGCCTTCTTCCATATAATAACCTTTAGGAAGTCATGATAATCCATTTCTGTGGTGATTTAATTCCTATAGTAGATCTACTCCCATTATATTAGACATAATGTAAGCATTTGCGTATTGCTATTATTGCTTTCATATACACAGAGATATAAATGTGGAATAATAGCATATACTCCTCACTTTTATGCCAGTAAAAAGGTCTATGTATTTGGGTAAATACTTTTTAGGTCTGGTATAAACAAAGTAAATATTCTCTAGCATAATTTTGTATAAATTCTGGCCTCTGGATTTCTGAATTATAAAAGAGAGTAATAAATTTACACAGTCTTTCTGGTGTTATAAGAATGATTCTTTTTATATGTTTGTAACATTCAAAGGTGATAGTCAAACAGAAAAAAAGTCGAATGGTTGTTTTCACATAAACAAAACATAAGGAAGCAAATTAATACATAAATATAATTTGAACCAACATTTCCATTTTAGGTGTTTGCCTATCAAAGAAGTTAGAGATATGGACAAAGAAGCCTTTGGAAGATATCCCAGCTTACTGACACCTGCAAATAATTAGAAATTTATATAATTTGTATATACAATACTGGCAAATTTTAAAAATAATGTACTTCTGTGTTGGAATACTAAAAATTATGGTGTATAAGTGTATTGATAGGTAATATAATGTAACTGAAAAAACAACAACAGCACAGAGAGAGAGCAGTTTGTACAACAGATCTAAGAGTGTGATGGAGAGAAACAAAAGAGAATATTAAACTTGTACAGAGAAAAATGTTAACAGTTATCCTTCTGTACGGTGGATTACATTTGATTTTTCTTTTTCTTTTCTGTGCTCTTTTGTATTGTATTTATGAATAAACATACTCTTAAAATTCTCCCATAGAAAATGTTAGGAAATCTACCCTGAATTAGCCACAAAGACCAACTATAATAAATCTGATGTATTGCCATCATAAAACAACTGTTGAGAGCTTTGAATATAAAATATATTAAACTAGACAGTCCTAATTGCTCAGTTCTTGGGTTTTAATCTTTGAATAGCTAATGAAAGAGGAGTCAGGGCACAAAAATTAGGGATATATTACTGTATCTATCTGTTTATATTACAAATGAAACTAAATATATCACCTTAAATAAGAATGTCTTATAATAAACTACCAATTTGACTGTAAACCTTTGATACCAGTTTTAGAAAACTTGTTCACTAGTTACTATCATTGTCCAGTTAACTAATTTTTGACAATCATATAATTATAGTAATTTATGAAAAAGATATGGCTATTCGGACCAATTTGATCAGTTTGAAATAATGAGATTACCACTCTATGATTTTAGCTGCCTGAATGATGAAATCCTTTAAACTGAATCAATTAAATTTACTCTGAATGATCTATATGGAAACTGTCACATTTTACTACTGCAGAAATCTACAGTCAGTCTCAAAAATTGTTTCAAGACTGGATTATTCTAGAGCTTCCTTGATGTATATTCCCAATCATACCCCTACTCAGAATTATCTCCTTCCATCAAATAAAGCCATTCTCAATTGCAGTACAGCTTTGTTTTCCTGAGTTGTATACATTGGGGCTCAGCAAACATTTTCTGTAAAGAGCCAAATAGAAAAAAAAAAGGTGGGCCACATGATCTCTGCTGCAAATATTCAATTCTGGCATCATAGTGCAAAAACAGCATAGACACTATGTCAATAAATGAACATGATGTGTTCCAATAAAACTTTATTTACAAAATGGCCAGCAAGTTGGATTTTTGCTTGAAGGCTATAGATTGCTAACCCAATCTGGATTCAATTGTCCATTCATGACATTTGCTTAAATTTAGTTCTGAACTAACAGTGGAAATGCCTCAAAAACCCTAATGGGAGGTTATTAAAGAGCAGAATCAAGAGTAACACAGTTGTATTAAGCATGAGTGTTCACTCACAATTCTCCTAAATTTCATAGAGATTAGGGAGATTAATGAGTCAAATTTGCTGAAGGCTCTCTTCCTTACTCAAGCCATCTCAACAGACTTGCTTTGTAGTCTGGAGGAAGATTATTTAATTTCTATAATGTGTCAGAGGTATTATTCCATTTTTAAACTTCACACCAATGTGTGAAGATATATTTTTATTTTTATCTTATTGATATATAAATTGAGGTTCAATGAAGTCAAGTAACTCATATGGTGCGTTAGAAAATGTCAGATCTACACTGTAAACAAAGTTTATTCCATAGTATTAGAGGATATTAGAGAAGAGAGTTAATCCTCAGGGTAAACCTGTGTTTGGGCCCTTTGACCTTGGTACATGTAATGCACAGTTTTAAACAATTGGAAAAATAATGGCCGTAATACATCACACAGTATATGAAGAATGAAATGCTAACATTTTAAGACCATTTCTATTAAGTAAAATATATATACCTACATATATATATATATATATATATATATATATATATATATATATATATATATATGATCCCATACTTGCAATTTAAGATATGCATATCTTTATTCTTAGCTCTATAACATTCTTAGCTCTATAACATTATAACATTTATTATAGGTATAAGGATGTACTTTCAGCTAAGAATAAAAAGTTTGTTGCACTTCTTAGAAAAAAACCTTCTCTGACCAAATTTTGTCAAGTGAATTTGATCACATCAGTACTGACCCTTAAAATTTTTTTTAGGGGGTGGTGGTGCTGTGAGCCATTCTAAGTCTTTTATCCAGCTCTTTCCAAATCCTACTAGCTTGAAAATGCAAACAGTTTAAAACCTAAATATTAGAACGAATGTGTGTTCATTCTACTTCATTAACAATGTAGCAAAACTATAGTTCAGTGACATTTTGTATTGAATAAGTTTTAGGGGACATCCCCTGAAAAAGCTGAATATCATTTATAACGTTTCTGCTATAAAAAAAAAAAAATGCAGTAGACTCAGCTCTTATAATAGCTTTGACTCTTGTTTATTTATTCATTCAATGTGTAATCACTGAGACCCTAATCTTGGCTAGGGACTGTGTCTTAATCTATTTTCACTTAATATAATGCTAAGCTGAATAATAGGAATTTTCAAGTGATGAAACAGAAGGTAAAAAGAAGACTTTCATCTTACTGTATCAGTTAACCTGTATCATTTATGGGTATCAGTTTACTAGATGAAAGTTTACTAGATGAAATGCTGCCAGAGTTCTCTGAATCAATGAGTATATTACCTGGGTGAAATGACAAGTGGGGAATTGGGAAAGAAAAAGGCAATGGGAGCAGAACAGGCAAGAGTCTATCAAGGATTTCTACTCATTTCTTGAGAGCAGGAATGTGTGAACGAGGGAGGGTTGCTAGGAAAATGTATTTTTAGGCTTGTAGGTGTGTGAGGTACAAGGAGGGGAGGTGATTTGGTGACATCAGAAAGGTAGGCTGAGATTCTGGTGGAAAAATGGGCAAGGTGTGGAAAGGATATGATTTTTGCAGGAATGGAGAAAGTTCTAGCAAACTATGAACTCCAAGGTTAAGGTCATTTCTATATATGTACATTATGTTACAGATGCCATGTTTCAACTCTGCTTCCATTGAAGGGTCAAGTAACTTTTGTCCTGACAATAGTGCCATTTGCATAATAGAGCCTCATCAATTTTTCTCTACAGGTAATATTTATATGGTGGCCAAGACATGGAAACATCTAAAGTGCCCTTCAATAGATGATTGGATAAAGAAGATGTGGTCCATATATATAACAGAATATTACTCAGAAAAGATGGAATACTGCCACTTGCAACAGCCTGGATGTGTCTTGAGAGTAACATGCTAAGTGAAACAAGTCACACAGAAAAAGCAAAGAACCATATGACTTTGCTCATATGTGGGATATAAAACTGAAAGCAACAAAGGAATAAGAAACAAACAAACAAACAAAACTCATAGACACAGACAACAGTTTAGTGGTTACCAGAGAGTAGGAGGGAGGGAGATGGTAGAAGAGGGTAAAGGGGTCAAATATATAGTGATGGAAGGAGAAGTGACTCTGGGTGGTGACACAATGCAATATATAGATGGTGTATTATAGAAATGTACACTTGAAACCTATCTAATTTTACTAACAAATGTCACCTCAATAAATTTAATTAAAATACATCATTTAACTATATTATTTAAACTTATACTTTATTACAAGCACCATCTTCGTGCAGAATTTCTGTTAAGTAAACTCTCCTTAGGATGTAAAGCAAATTTTCTGACACTAATTCTTCCTATAATAATTAAAGTGAGGGAGGAGGTGAAATAGCCAGAGATATTTATGACAGTGATTTAACACCTACCTCAAATTTAGCTCATCACAATATTTGAGGGTACTAATTTTATATGTGATGCTCTACTAGTACATTGTACACTAATAAATTTAATCCTTATAAAAACCACATGTAGCAGGGGAAATTATACCCACTTTACTGATGAGGAAACAAAATGATTTACTGAATTCTCTAGACTTTTACAGCTAATAAATGATTAAGCAACATTCAAACTCTTACCATTTTGCAATTCCTTACTATAATGTCTTAGTGTAGACAAATTCTAGAGTAGAACTATTAGTCACCAAAAAAAGCCTATCACTCTCCTAAAGCCACTGGCCCTAAGTCCAATTTTCCTTATGTTCAGTTTGCTTAAAATCATATATTTTGAATGTTTATAATGAAAATAGGAAATAAATAACAAATTAAATAGAACTTATTTACATTAATATTTGAAGTTAGAGTACCTAAAAACACCATTTTAAGAATTCTATAATTATTCCATACATAGAAATTAGAATATAGGGTAATCCTACCTGGGGCAGATTGGAGAATTCAGAATATATAAATATATATATTTATAAAAATATATGTAAAATCTTACAGTGTGTCCAATGAGTATTTATGTTAGATAAGTTTAAAATGATAAAGGATTTAGCAGAAAAAAAAATACACACACATACAAAGAAAACTAAAAAGGGTGGGAGTATGGTTATACTTTAGGTAAACAAGCCACTATGCAAATTGTTCATAAGATGATATGGTTTGGTGTAAATTCAGTTTAAATTGACTAAACCTGGGATCCAGCCAGGACTGAGGCTAGTACTTGAGTGGATGAGCAGCTAGAGAAGAAAAAGAAGTTGGAAAAAATAAGAAAGGGACTTAGAGTACCAATAGGATTAGAGACCTGGTCTCTAAAATATGGTTTCTACCTTAGTGCTCAGTTGGGACTGTGTTAGCCACAAATCATCACAAACTTGGTGGCTTAAACAACAGAAATTTATTCTTACAGTTCTGGAGATCAGAGTTTCAAAATCAGTATCACTAGGCCAAAATCAAGGTGTCAGCGGGACCTCCTCACTCCTTCTAGAGACTAAGAGGAAATCTGTCCTTGCCTCTTTCATTTGGCCACATCACTCCAATATCTGTCTCTCTGGTCCCTTCTGTGTGGTCAAATCACTCTATGCCTCCCTATTAAAAAGATATACTTAATTTTATTTAGGGCTCACCTGGATAAAAGAGGATAATCTCCCTATTTCAAGATCCTTAATTTAATCATATCTCCAAAGTCATTTTTAGTGTAATTATAATTTATTTGTAGCTGAACATTGTATGTGTGAAGCACCATTTATTATTAAAGGTTTTTTTTACTTTTAAGCCTTGGATTGTCAGTGTAACATACAGATGGCTCAAAGTCATCCCTACCCCTAAACATACTCTGCTTTAAAAAAAAATAATTAAAACTTTTTCAATTATAGTTGAATAATATAAAATATATTATGTTATATAAATACATATTTATATAATCTCCCTAACTCAAGATCCTTAATTTATGATCCTTACTCTCCAAGGTCTTTTTTTTTTTTTTTTTTTACATATAAAGTAACATTCACAGGTTCCAGGAATTAGGACATGGATTTTTTTTTTTTTTTGGGGGGAGGGTGGAGGGGAGAGGCATTAATCAGCCTACAACAAGAACATAGTTTAGGATGGTATTTATATCTATATTTGGATTCTCTGGGAACAAAATATTGAACACTAATTTTTTTTTTCAATTTGGAGGAAAGAGTAGGTACTAAACGAATACCAGCATGGTTCATAGCATAGAAAAAAAGAAAGACTAAGTTTTAGAAATGGGCCAGGATTCTTGGGTAGGGTAACTTAGGTACCAGTGCAGTCTCTACTTCAGACCTCTTTGTCTCTTTGATTGATAATTTTATTCCTTAAAACTGACTTAGTCTATATTCCTCAATATCTTATTTGGTTTCCCCCAAAGCAAACCTTCCGACACAGTAGTATACTTGGAGTGCA
Organism: Rhinolophus sinicus; assembly: GCF_057876585.1. Lineage (NCBI taxonomy): Eukaryota > Metazoa > Chordata > Mammalia > Chiroptera > Rhinolophidae > Rhinolophus > Rhinolophus sinicus. The sequence goes on along the minus strand of NC_142516.1, from coordinate 68,322,517 downwards.
TGTGGGGTTTTGTAAGATGTTTCCTGGAGGTTTTTCTAAAAGATGAAAGGGAAAAACAGAAATCAGGGAAGTAAGGAAGATAAAACATGATACATTACCAAATTCCACTGGAGTTTATTCAACTGGAGGTCTAGGAGTTGGTCTAGATTCGGTAGCTCCATGTTATCCCACCCAGAGAGTAAGGGAATTAGGGTGTGTAACCTACCAGCTCCTGTCAGTCATGAATGAGGGCTGCTCTCGTGGAGTGTTCATTCCTCATTGCTTTTGACTGCCACATATGTGCACAGAGAGGAATCTAGAGGCCAGGAAAGTCTGCAGACAAAGAGATACAGGTGTTATCTGATGGAGGTTGAGCCATTTGCATGGAAACAGTAATACTGGCTAAGAGGATGTGGATGGGACATCAACATTATGTACAATACTATAGCCCACTGTTATTGCAAGCTTTGGGTGTCACACTATCTTACTTTCACCATTTAACTGAAAGTGGCTCTTCCTTCAATTCCAATTTGAAAAATCCTGTCAGGGCTGGTGTTTGTCATTTCTAGAATATATCCCTGTGACTAGGGAGATGGGTTCTTGAGAAAAGGAGACGAGTATAAGTCAGACTACATGATCTGAACTGGGGGGAAGCAGTTTGCAACAAACGGTAGACAATATTCCTAAAAGAGAATGTTTTTGCTTTTGTCTATTTTGTTTACAGGCGACCAAAAGGAGATCGGTATTGTGAATGGGACACACAATTCAGCTATGTTAGTCTCTATGGGTGAAACTCACAACTCCGTGTAATCTATCTGGCTTGACACCGGGTTACAGATAGCATCTGAGTACATGTAAACTGGGCTGTAGATTCTACAGGCAGGAGGAAGAGAGCTGGGTATGGTGTGAGGGTTCTAGGACAATAACTGGAATTAAGGCAATTGAGTTCCAGTGAAATTGCAGTACAATTAGAATTTGGCCCAGGATCGAGTTATAGTGAACAAGGAAATGTGGCATTACTGTAAACATAAACACAACTGAGTGTGTGTGTTATTCCTCCAGGGACTCACCATATTCATACCATATATTGGAATAAGAGTAGAGCTGATAGTTCCAAATTCTACCATTGGTGGTGAGAGGGCTTACAATGCTCTGTTTTCTTCATGGGAATTGGTTTAAGTCCCTGATGGAATGGAGCTCATAATTTGGAGGCCTCAGTTTCTCTCATGTGAGGAGTCACATGAACTAGGAAGTAATAATCCTTATAATAATAAGTCTAATGAGTCGTCTTTCTACCACTTCTTTATTAGAAACTTATTTTTAATAAGTTTACATTCAGAACTACGTAACCTTAAATAATGCTCATTTTTAAATAGGCTGTCAAGCATTACAGAGTCTGAGAAGACAGTTATGGAGACCGCAACAAACCTAATCTAGTTTTAATTATTTTTGACAGAAGAAAAAAAAATGAGAACTGAATCGGTTTCCATTTATCCTGTTGTAAGAGCACATGTGCAGTCTGTATAAAGGCAATTTTTACAGGGTTTTTCTTTTCTGTAGAAGATTTGCTACCTTTATACTTTATTTTCATGCTTCCAGGGTTTGCTATAGAACTTTAATGTTCATGCTTTGGTTTCAAAGGATTAAATATTAAACAATATCACTAACTAGATATGGTACATTTACTTTCCAAGTAATTGGATTGTGGATGAACCTGCTGCTACTGTTCATTAGTCTGTAACTTCATAAGACTTTAACTCTATTCTCCTTTTACAACAGTGCAATTTGGAAACTTTCCATGGAGCCGAGAGAGCTGAAAATAGTTGGATATGGCCTTACATTGCCTTTGGGACACAGTATCATGCTCTTCAACAAAGGTGTCATGCCATCAGTGTCAAACTAATACACAGCATGCCAATCATTCAAAATTTCCCAACGTAAACATAGATCCCACCATCAGTAATTTAACAGTTGCTTTATTTTCCTTTAAAAATTAGCTTTAAAGTCATATATGTTCATTGTAGAAGATATGGAAAATTGATGAAAACAAGCATAACCTATTATTCCTCTACTCAGAGATAATTCTGCTAATATGTCCTTGCTTATATGTGTATATTTATGTACATGCTATACATTATACATATGAAATCTGTTCTGTTTTTCTTTCAGCATATTATGAACATTTTCTACATCTTTAAAATTATTTTTTTTAATTTTTATTAAATTTATCTGGGTGATATTGGTTAGTAAAATTATATAGGTCTCAGGTATACAGTTCTATAATACATCATCTATATATTGCATTGTGTGTTCACCACCCAGAGTCAGTTCTCCTTCCATGACCATATACTTGAACCCCTTTACCCTCATCTACCAACCCCCTCCCCATTTACCCTCTGGTAACCATTACACTGTTGTCTGTGTCCATGAGTTTTTCTTTCTAATGTTTGTGTTATTCATTTGTTGCTTTCGTTTTTATATCACACATATGAGTAAAGTCATGTGATTCTTGTTTTTTTCTGTCTGACTCATTTTGCTTAGCATGATAATCTCAAGATCCATCCATATTGACACAAGTGGCAGTATTTCATCTCTTCTTATGGCTAAGTAATATGCCATTGTGTACATGTACCACATCTTTATCCAATCATCTATCAAAAGACATTTTGGTTGTTTCCATGTGTTGGCCACAGTAAATAAGTCTTCAATGAGCATAGGGGTACATATATCTTTAGGGATAAATGTTTTCATACTTTTGGGTAGATGCCCAGGAGAGGGGTTGTTGGGTCAGATGATAATTCTATTTGTCATTTTTTGAGGAACCTCCACACTGCCTTCCGTAACGGCTGCACCAGTCTGCATTCCCACCAACAGTGTATGAGGGTTCCTTTTTCTCCACAGCCTCTCCAACACTTGTTATTATTTGTCATGTTGATGATAGCCATTCTGACTGGGGTGAGGTGATATCTCATTGTGGTTTTGATTTGCATTTCTCTGATGATTAGTGATGTTGAGCATTTTTTCATATGTCTATTTGCCACTTGTATGTCCCCTTTGGAGAAATGTCTCTTCAGGTCCTCTGCCCATTTTTCAGTTGGGTTGTTTGTTTTTCTGTTGTTGAATTGCATGAGTTCCTTGTATATTTTGGATATTAGCTTCTTATCGGAGGCACTATTTGCAAAAATCTTTTCTCATTCAGTTGGTTGCCTCTTTATTTTGTCGATGGTTTCTTTTGCTGTGCAGAAGCTTTTAAGTTTGATATAGTTCCATTCATTTATTTTAGCTTTTACTTCACTTGTCTTTGGAGTCAAATTCATAAAATGCTCTTTGAACACAAGGTCCATAAGTTTAATACCTATGTTTTCTTCCATGCAGTTTATTGTTTCAGGCCTTATGCTTAAGTCTTTGATCCATTTTGAATTAATTTTAATACACGGTGACAGGTAGCAGTCCAGTTTCATTCTTTTGCACGTGGCTTTCCAATTCTCCCAGCACAATTTATTGAAGAGGCTGTCTTTTCTCCATTGTATGTTTTTGCTTTTTTGTCAAAAATTATCTGTCGATATTTATGTGGTTTTATTTCTGGATTCTCAATTCTATGCCATTGGTCTATGTGTCTATTTTTCTGCCAATACCATGCTGTTTAGATTATTGTAGCCCTGTAGTACAAGCTAAAGTCAGGGAGTGTGATAAATCCAGCATTGTTCTTTTTTTCTTAAGATTGCTTTGGCTATTCGGAGTCTTTTGTGGTTCCAAACAAATCTGATTATTTTTTGTTCTATTTCTTTTAAAAATGTCATTGGGATTTTGATGGGGATTGCATTAAATCTGTATATCGCTTTGGGTAATATGGCTATTTTAACTATGTTGATTCTTCCAATCCATGAGCACGAAATGTCTTTCCATTTCTTTGTGTCTTCTTCAAATTATTTTTAAAAATGTCTTGTAGTTTTCAGCATATAGGTTTTTCACATACTTAATTAAGTTTATTCCTAGGTATTTTATTCTTTTTGCTGCAACTGCAAAAGGAATTGTTTTTTGTATTTCTTTTTCTGAGATTTCATTGTTTGCATATAGGAATGCAATGGACTTTTGCACATTGATTTTGTAGCCAGCAACTTTACTGTATTTGTTGATTGTTCCTAATAGCTTTTTGGTGAAGTCATTAGGGTTTTCCATATATAGCATCATGTCATCTGCAAAGAGTGACAATTTAACTTCTTCATTCCCAATTTGGATGCCTTTTATTTCTTTCTCTTGCCTGATTGGTCTGGCGAGGACTTCCAACACTATGTTGCAAAGCATAGGTGATAGGGGACAGCCCTCCTGTGTGCCTGAACGTAGAGCAAAGCGCTTCAGTTTTTCACCATTAATTATGAGATTAGCTGAGGGTTTGTCATATAGGGCCTTTATTATGTTAAGGTATTTTCCTTCTATACCTATTTTATTAAGTGTTTTAATCATAAATGCATGTTGTATCTTGTCAAATGCTTTTCTGCATCAATTGATATAATCTTACGATTTTTGTCCTTTATTTTGTTTATGTGATGTATCACATTGATGGATTTGCATATGCTGAAACATCCTTGTGCCCCTGGGATGAACCCCACTTGGTCGTGATGAATAATCTTTTTAATGTATTATTGCATTCGATTTGCTAGAATTTTTTTTAGGATTTTTGCATCTGTATTCATCAGAGATAGTGGTCTGTAGTTCTCTTTTTTTGTGTTGTCCTTACCAGGTTTTGGTATCAGTGTAATGTTTGCCTCATAAAATGAGTTAGGGAGTACTGTCTCTTCAATTTTTTGGAAGAGTTTGAGCAGGATTGGTATTAGATCCTCTTTGAAGGTTTAGTAGAATTCACTAGTGAAGCCATCTGGTCCCGGACTTTTGCTTTTGGGAAGGTTTTGGATGACTGATTCAATTTCCTTACTGGTGATCGGTCTGTTTATATTTTCCAGTTCTTCATGGTTCAGCCTAGGAAGGCTATATGTTTCTAAGAACTTGTCCATTCCTTCTAGGTTATTGAATTTGGTGGCATATAGTCCTTCATAGTATTCTTGGATGATCCTTTGTATTTCTGTGGTGTCCGTGATAACTTCCCCTTTTTCGTTTCTGATTTTGTTAATTAGTGTCTTCTCTCTTTTTATCCTAGTGAGTCTAGCCAAGGGTTTGTCAATTTTGTTAATCTTTTCAAAGAACCAGCTCTTTGTCACATTAATTTTTTCTATTGTTTTTTTGTTCTCTATTTCATTTAGTTTGGCTCTGATTTTTATTGTTTCCTTTCTTCTCCTGACATTGGGTTTCATTTGTTCTTCTTTTTCTAGTTCTTTACGGTGTAACGTGAGATTATTTATTTGGGATTTTCTTGTTTCTTGAGATAGACCTGTAATGATACAAGTTTCCCTCTTAAAACTGCTATCGCCTCATCCCAAAAATTTTGGTAGGAGGTATTTTCATTGTCATTTGTTTCTATGTATCTTTTGATTTCTCCTCTAATTTCTTCTTTGACCCAGTTGTTCTTTAAAAGTATGTTGTTTAATCTCCATGTATTTGTGGTTTTTCCTGCTTTCTTTTTGCAGTTGATATCCAATTTCTTGTGATCAGAGAATAAGCTTGGTATGATTTCAATCTTCTTAAATTTGATGAGGTTAGTTTTGTGTCCCAATATATGGTCTGTCCTTGAGAATTTCCATGTACACTAGAAAAAAATGTGTAGTCTGATGTGTTAGGATGAAGTGCTCTATATATGTCAGTTATGTCCATTTCATCTAATGTGTCATTTAGGGCTGCTATTTCATTTTTTATTTTCTGTTTGGATGATCTATCCATAGCTGACAATGATGTATTTAGGTCCCCTAGTATAATTGTGTTTTGGTCAATTTCTTCCTTTAGTTCTGTTAGTAGTTGCTTGGTATATTCCAGTGCTCCTTGATTGGGGCCATAAATATTGATGACTGTTATATCTTCTTGTTGTTTAGTCCCCTTTACCATTAGGAAATGTTCATCTTTGTCTCTTGTTATCCTTTTCACCCTGAAGTCTGTTTCATCTGATATCATTATAGCTACACCTGATTTTCTCTAGATACCATTTGCTTGGAGTGTCAATTTCCACCCTTTCACTTTGAGTCTATGCCTGTCCTTGTAGCTGAGATGCATCTCTTGGAGACAGCATATGGTTGGGTTTAGTTTTTTGATCCAATCTGCTACTCTGTGCCTTTTTATTGGTGAGTTCAGTCCATTTATATTTAGGCTGCTTACTGATATGTGAGGATTTCCTATCATTCTATCTTTAGTTTTCTGGTAAGAGTGTGTCTCCATGGTTTCTTTGCCTTTTTGTTGCTGTCTATTATTTCTGTGTGATGGTATTCTATGAGGTTTCCCTCTGTTTCTTCTTTTATTACAGTATATATTTCAGTTCTGGATTTCTTTTTGAGTGGTTTTTTTTTAGTGGATTTTTTTAGAGTATTCCATTTTCTTCAGCACGCTTACTTTCTCCATTCCCGTATTTCAGTTCAGGCCTTTACTCTCCCCCTTTTTGAGTTTTGGTTGCCACAAATTGTCCCTGTTGATGGTGGTCGAATAGCCTCCTTTAGTATTTCTTGTAGTGGAGGTCATGTATTAGAAAATTCCCTCAGCTTCTGTGTGTCTGGAAAGGTCTTTATTCCTCCTTCATATCTAAAGTATATCTTTGTTGGCTATATTATTCTTGGCTCATAATTTCTCTCTTTCAATAGTTTGAATATTTGGTTCTACTCCCTCCTGGTTTGTAGAGTTTCTGCTGAGAAATCTGATGATAATCTAATGGGCTTTCCTTTGTAGGTTACCGTATTGTTTTCCCTGGCTGTCTTAAAAATTATTTCTTTGTGCTTGATTTTTGACAGCTTCAATACAATGTACCTTGGAGAAGGCCTCTTGGGGTAGGTAATTAGGTGTTCTATTTGGTTCTTGGATTCCAGGATCCAGTTCTTTCCACAACTTTTTGAAGTTCTTATTGACTATTTGTTTGAATATACTCTCTGTTCCCTTCTCTCTTTCTTCACCTTCTGGTATGCCCATTATTTTTATATTGCTCTTTCTGATGGAGTCAGAAAGTTCTTGTAGAGTTCTTTAATTTCTTTTAAGTCTCCAGTATCTTTCTTCTTCCATCCGTGTCATTTCCAGGTTTCTATCTTCAATGTCACCGATTCTTTTCTCCATTTGGTCAACTCTACTACCTAAGCTGGCTATTTCATTCTTAATTTCTTCTATTGAGTTCTTAATCTCCAGAAATTCTATTTGGTTCTTTTTTAAATATTCAATCTCTTTGGTAAAATATTCATGTTGTTCTTTGATTGTGTTTCTTAGTTCATTAAACTGCCTTTCTGTGTTTTCTTGCATCTGGTTGAGTTTTTTCAGAACTGCAATCTTGAATTCTCTGTCATTTAAGTCACATATTTCCATATCTTTAAGTTCCTTTTCTGGAGACTTTTCACTTTCTTTCTGAGCTGTCTTGTTGCCTTGGTTATTCATGGCAATTACTGATTTATTATTTCTCTTCCTAGACATCTACAGGAGTGGGTTCTGCAACAGGTTGATAGGAAGAGGTCTTTCTTTTGTTTTCCAGTACTTGTTGGTAGAATGTTTTATTTTCTCTCCGACTGCAGCCTTTTTTTACTCTTTCACACTGTAGTGTTATGTTTTCTCTGCAGTATTCCAGCTTCTCACACAATGGGGGGATTCCCTGGAAGGCAGGTTTCTCCTCTGTTAACAGTTCACCTGGGTCATAGGGCACCACATCCCTGTGGGGATGCGGAGAGCTTTTGAAGTTCCAAAGCTCTTCCTGCACCAGATTCAGAGCCTGTTGTTTCAGCAGTTCTGTTTACTCCTGCAGGGATATGCCCAGATAGGTAGGGACAGGGGCAGGGTGAGTTGTGAGATGTGGCAATGGCGGTGACGACCACCACTGCCAGTCCTGCTTCCAAAGCTTCCTCCCCTTTGCCAGAATTAGTTCAGCTGTGAATCTGTGTCTGCGGACCAGAGTTCTCAGAACTGCAAATATTCTTTGCTTTTGATCTGACACTGCCATTGTTCCACTTCTAGCACTGGCCAGGTGGGGGCGGGGCGAGCTGTGGGAGTGTAGAGAGGGGGCGGCTAGTCTCAGTGCCTAAGGCTTCCGTTTCCTGTGTCAGTGAGGGCTTAAACCACCGTTTTCAGCCTTCTTCCCTCAGTCTTTGCTCCGAGTTCTCTGCTGTGAGCGTTGGGTTCAGCTGTGTTATATGCTGTCCACTCAGCCCTGTGGGCAATAAATAGAGCCCCAGCAGTCCGAATTCTTCCCTCTCCTGCAGCTGTGGTAGTTCCGGAATGCAGTGAGCAGGGAGCACTGAGCTAGTTTCTGTGTCCTGCGCCCGCGCGGCTCAATCTCTGCACTTCTCCCTTCCTTCCTCCCCTGCTCACACAATTTGCCCACCTTTAGGTGAATTCAGTAGTGAGACTCTTCGTCTTTCCTGTCTGCTGTGCAGGAGTCCTTTGTGGAGTTGTAGTTTTTCAATTTGTTGTAAATTCCCGGGAGATTTCCGGAGGCTCACCTCATGCCACCATTTTGATGATGTCTCTTGTAATTTATTCTTAATTGTTTGGGGAAACTCCACGCTGCTTTCCATAGCTGCTGTACCAATTTGCATTCCCACCAGCAGTGTATGAGTGTTTCTTTTTCTGCACAACCGCTCCAACACTTATTATTAATTTTCTTGTTGATAACAGCCATTCTAACAGGTGTGAGATGGTATCTCATTGTGGTTTTGATTGGCATTTTCCTAATAGCTAGTAAAGTTGAGCATTTTTTTCATCTATCTATTGTCCATTTGTATGTTTTCTTGGGGGAAGTGTCTATTCTGTCTCTCCAATTGTTTCAATTGGATTTTTTTTTGTTGTTTTGTTGTTGAGTTGTATGAGCTTTTCATGTATTGTGAATATTAGCCCCTTATCAAAGGTGTTGTTTGCAAATATCTTCTCCCGTTTGATTGGTTGCCTCTTTGTTTTTTCAAAGGTTTCTTTTGCTGTGCAGAAGCTTTCTGGTTTGATATAGTTCCACTCATTTATTTTGGCTTTTACTTCACTTGCCTTTGGAGTCAAATTCATAAAATCTTCTCTGAACTCAAGGTCCATAAGTTTAGTACCTATGCTTTCTTCTGTGCAATTTATTGTTTCAGGTCTTATGTTTAGGTCTTTGATCTATTTTCAGTTAACTTTGGTATATGGCGACAGATAGCAGTCTGGTTTCATTCTTTTGCACAAGGCTTTCCAATTTTCCCTGCACCATTTATTGAAAAGGCTTTCTTTTCTCCATTGTATGTTTTTGGCTTCTTTGTTGAAAATTATCTGTTCATATATATGTGGGTTTATTTCTGGGTTTTCAATTCTATTCCAGTGGTCTGTGTGTCTGTTTTTCTGCCAATACCCTACTGTTTCGATTATTGTTGTTCTGTAGTACAAGCTGAAGTCAGGGAACGTGATACCTCTAGCCTTGTTCTTTTGTCTTAGGATTGCTTTGGCTATTTGGGGTACATTGTGATTCCACACAAATCTGATCACTTTTTTGTTCTATTTCTTTAAAAAGTGCCATTGGGATTTTGATGGGGATTGCATTAAAATTCTTCATAAGTATATTTTATAATAGTTGCCTATTCTTTATTCTTAGGGCTCCACCATGGTATAGTTAGTTATTCATTGTAGGATTGCTTCCAATTGTTTGCTGCCATAAATAATAGCATGATAAAATCTCTGTACATAAATCATTGTCCTCATATTCTGATAATTTCTTTAGAAGAGAGTGCCAGAAATGGAATTATTGGGTCAAAGAGAATGAATATGTTTAAAGTTTTTGCTGTCTTTCCAAACCTGCTTCCCAAAAGGGCTTTATGAACATATTTGTATACATATCATGAGCTTATTACCAGGTCTTTCTTATTATACGCTATCAGATTTGTATGTTAAAAAGTGTTTTAATTAATTGCACAATACTAGTCTTACATTTGATTAAGTTATGATACCATCACTAGATAGAATAGTGTGTTTTTCATTAAAATTAAAATTATGCATGTTATATTGCAACATCGAACTTATTGATGATATGCTACTAAGTAAAACACATGATATAAAATTGAATATAGTCCATCATTGCACATATGCAAATATGTATACGCATGGAAATTACTGGACAAAGATGATGACCAATTAAAATAAAACCTAACAATAATAAATTAAAAAGTGGTAACTTAATACATAGCTAATAAATAACAGCATAGCACTAACTACTGAGAATTCATTATTTCATTCCATTTTATAATAACCATGTGATGGAGGTCCTGAATCTTGTAGTTTTATGCAAAGTTCTTATAATCATATAGGATGTCAGTATGGTTCTAGAATTCAAACTCAGGATGCTGGTTTGAAATCAACAATTAGGATAGTAAGATTGTGTTTGAATCCTTTAAACATTTTTCTATTTACTAAACTGTGTAAAATGCTGCTGAGTATTCATTATGGGAGAATAATGTAAAATGTTATATTTAAGAAAACCATGATGAATAAGTGTCTTATAATTTTGTTGAAAAAAATATAAATCACTAAGAACCAAATAAAGAAGGACCTATAAGGCACTACTCTGAATGGGAAAACAAATGTTTCACAAAACATGCAAAATAATATTCCACCTAACCATTAATCAGTAAAATGCAAGCAAAACCATAAAATAATATCCATTCAATCTAGTTTCATGAAGAATTACTGAATCTTCCCCAGAATTCACAATTTGTATTTCATAAGACTCGGATATAAATAAGCTATTATTTAAATATAACAAATGTTCAATTTCTTATTGCCATGAATAGATATGCATTGCAGTAAAGATCTAGGCTGACTCTTCATATCCTTCACAAATTTATTTTTATAAGCGTTCAATAAATCTAATGTGCATTAAATACATTCTTTAATTCTTTCACAAAGTATTTATTGATTATCTTTTAGTGCTAGAGGTTATTATAGCAACTATGGATATGTGACTATATCCAAACAAAAATACTTGCTCTCAGCTATCTTATATTCCAATATGGGAGGCAGACAACAAGCAAGATAAATATTAAAATATATATTCTATTATAAATAGATAAATATATAAATAAGTGCCTATGATACAGCAAATAAAGAAGACATGAAATATTGGAGAAGGGATACTGAAATTTTAGATAGCATGGCCAGAGAGGGCATCATTGAGAAGTGACTTTGGAGTACAGACTTAAAGGTAATAAAAATGCACCATGAGTAATTTGTGGGAAGAGAATTCCAGGCAAGGAGAAGCAATCCTTGAATAGACCCTGTGGTAGAAGTTTACTGGTTTGCTCACAGAGCAGAAAGGCCAGTGTAAGTATAACAGCATATTTAGGAGAGGACAATAGGATCAGAGAAGTAATAGGGCCACAGAGTATTTTGTCATCAAGGAGACTATATACACAATTTTATGCCTGTTTTTCTGGTATAATTATTAATTATGTTGTTTTCATTCTCGGGACTATCCCTTGGCTAATAAGTCAGTATGCTTATAGTAAGGAGTTTGAATTTTATCCTCATAGGGTTTACCATTGGATGGTTTGCACAGATGGATATGATCTGTCTTATGCTTCACCTAAAGAACTCTGGTAGCTCAGCTGAGAGTGGAATGAAAGCAGGAAAGAACTGAGGACACACATATTTTTTTTACTTAAATTTGTTCAAATTTAATAATGACTTTTGATGACATATATATATATATATATATATATATATATATATATATATATATATATATCCAGGATTATGTGTGATATTTAATTGTCATGAATTTTTAGTCCCTTTTAATTTGGAGCAATTTGTCTTGTTTTGTCTTGTTTTGTCTTGTTTTGTCTTTCAAGTTTTTAAGAGTACAAGATTGTTATTTTTTTGTACTGTACCTCAATTTGGATTTGTCTAATATTCCCTCTTGTTTACAAATGATATTGTTTTATTCCCAGTACTTCATGTCAGGATGTTATGACATCAATTTATCCCATTACTAGTGATCTTAACTTTGGTTACTTAGTTAAGGTGGTATTTGCTTAATTTTTACAACTGTAAAGTTACCATTTTTCCTTTATCATTAGTAAATATCTTCCTACCCAATAATTTTAGCATGCATTGATTCACTTTGCCTGAACCTAGTATTACTGTTATGGTTTTTAAATGATGGTTTTCTAATTCCATCAATCTTTTTATATCTATCAGAAGTTATTCCTTTGTAAGAGAGTTTTTTATTCTTTCCCATTTTTTATTTGTTTACATTACTATGGACTCATAGATTTATATTTTAATAAAAATATGACGATTTACAATCACTTTTTAATACTCAAAGAGATTCAGATTTTGCCAGTGGCAACTCCTTTTGGATACAATTGGAATTTCTTCACAATTTGACAATACAAGATGTTACAAGTCTCATCATGCCATGACCCTAGACACACACACACACACACACTCACGCGCACACACACACACACACACACACACACACACAGTCATACTGTCAACAAATATTGGGAGCTATTGGTTTATATAATCAAAATAGACAAAGGGTATGATATCTCTGAGTACTAAAAAACAAAGCATATGAATAGGTGAATAGTTTGCTTCATCTCCATAGAGGCAGAAATGGCAGCCCTCAGTTCACATGAAAAGAGAAAAAAAAAATCAGTCTTACAGTATTCTGTCAAACATTGGCTTTTTGGAGGCCCACTTTGAAACTTGTACCAAACAAAAAGTGCTGCTTGCTTCATTCATCTCTAATTCTATGCCAAGGAAGACACATTTGAGTTTCAGAATCATAATCAGAGGTTGTGTTTTATATTTTTCTTATTCTGGCAAAAAGATTCATCACCCTCTCCTCTTCTGTAAGACCTTTCCCTGTTCCGCCAAATTCTTGCCTTTATGAGATTCTCAGAACTCTTTGAAACACAGCTGTAATGTACGGCTTCCTGTTTTACATAAGCAACTTTTGAGCAGATGCTATTTCTGAGTGGGGAAGGAAACATACTGGTCTATTATTATTGAGGGAGAAGTTAAAGATCATTAATATTGCTGATCATATCTAGCAAAAAGGTAGTTTAGTGTTTTTTTTTCCTATGAGCTTCCAGAATAATAACTATCCTACTATCGGTAATTATGAACACAGTATCTTACTGTCTTGTATATTGACAGTAGAAAGCAAAGCAAACATAGTTTGTCTTGCAAGGATAAGGGCAAATCATTATAAAGGAATGGAGGCCATATGTTCCATATGGAACCAAAACATCAGGATGAAAATTTTGAGAAGGAATGAAGGAACAAAGGACAAAAAGAAAGATAGAAGGAAAGAAGGAAGATATTAATAAATACATATACAATTATACTTATTTTCATATCTCTATATATATATATATAGACATGGATTTGCATGAAATACTATAAATGCATATGAAAACTATATCAAAAGCTTCCTGTTACTTGAACATGGAACTCTATCTGACTTAAACCTAAAGCACTGCAGCATCCTCTATTATAGAGTCTCATAAAATAACAACACATTCTTTAATGCACAGTACTCACAAGGAATAACTGGATTGATCCTTCAATCTGAAAAAAAAAGAAAAAAAACAAAAACAAAAACCTGTTTTGGCAAACCAGAAAATTAGGAAAGAACGTGCAAGATAAGAGTGATCCATTTTCTCCCCTCTTTTCTGAGTCCATTAATCAGTCTGTCATGACACTGCCTATGATATTTATGTCTGCCTAGAAACAGTGAAAGTTCACTTTTTCTTTTTCCAAAAAGTTGCTATGCTGTATTGACATTTTCACCCTGGAGGAAAGCCACATTGCACTGAACAGATGCTGCCAACTGGTTCATTCCTGCTAATTCCGCATAAACATGCTTACCCGCAGTGATCAAAAATAGAATCACAGCACATATTTCAAAGCATATATATGAATCCCCCTGAAAAGAGTTTAAATGCAAATAGAACTGAAAAGAAAGAAAAATGTCTTTTAATTTGTTGATAAGATTAAAAACATGTATCAATATTTGTTTTCTGATATTTTTAATTTAGAACTATTCATAGGGAGAAACTGAGCCTCTTGAAGATAAACAACTTGTCTTTTTAACCCTATATGTTATGAACCTGTGGGTCTGACCAATGTAGTATCCTAAACAATTATTTATTGCACTAAAATGTTGAAATTTTGAACTCTTAACTATGAAACCATTTAAGCTAGTATTTAAGATATGGAATCTCTTAAGCAACATATAGATGAAGTTTTTGTGCTACAAGGAGTCTTACTGTTGGTGCTTTAATTGGCATACTTATTCAAACATTTTGAAATCTTTTATTAAAGTTTATTGGGGTGACAATGGTTAGCAAAGTTGCATAGGTTTCAAGTGTAAAATCTGTAATACATCATCTATATATCACATTTTGTGTTCACCACCCAGAGTCAGTTCTTCTTCCATCACCATATATCGGATCCATTTTACCTTCGTTTACCACCCTCCTGCCCCGTTACCCTTTGGTTACCAGAGGGTAAACTATTGTCTGAGTCTGTGAGTTTTTGTTTCTTCATTTGTTTATCTTGTTCCCTTGACCTGACTATTTTATTTCTTCCTCTTTTCTTCTTTTATAATGAATTGTTTCAATTTTCCACTTTTCCCTCTATTAGCTTACTAAGCATACTGTCTCTTTATATTTTCTTAATATCTAAGAAATACATAGATTATATAATAGCTATATCACTCTAGATATTAAAACGTGTTCTTGACCTATTAAAAGTTAATAAAAATAAGTAATTTTATCACTTAGTTAATGAAAAGATCTTAAATAGGCTAACCAAATTCAATTCCCTCTAAGCTGATGTAATAATATTGTCATATTTAATTGTGTGCGTGTGTATATATATATATATATCAATGTATAATATAATATTTATAACCACAAACATATAGTTTCTGTTTTACACAGTTTTCATTTAGATTTGCACACGAGTATTCTTACCATTTTAGAGTTTTTATTTCTCCTTCATCTTTTATCTGGAATCTAAGATCAGTTTTCTCCTACCTGAAGTACTCCTTTTAATAATTACATTAGTGTAGGCCTGCTAGTGAAAATTTATCTCAGATTTTGAAAATGTCTTCATTTTTGAAAAATATTTTCATCACTCATAGAATTCATGTTGGCAATTATTCTCATTCAAAATGACTTTTGAAATATTATTTTTGTTTGTTTGGGGTTATTTTGCTTCCATTGTTTCTGCTGAGAAATGAGTTGCCAACCAATTTTATTATTCTTTAAAGATAATATCTGCTTTCTTTTTTCTTTTTTTGTGGAGGTGGGGCCTTTTTAGAACAGTTTCCATTGGTCTTTGATTTCTGTATGTTAGTTGTCATGTGCCAGAGTTGTGGTTTTCTTAGTATTTGTTCCGCTGACAGTTCATAATAATTCTTATAGCTTTATTGATTTATAAAATTGGCATACAACAAATTGCACATATTTAAGTGTACTGTGGAATAGTATTCCATTGAATAAATATAACAAAATATGCTTATTTCTTCCTCCGCTGATGGAGATTTGGGTTGTTTCCAGTTTAGAGATGTTACAAATAAATGTCCTATGAACACTTGTGTGCTATTGTTTGTGTGGCTGTATATTTTAATACTTTTTCATTACTTGTGAATAATAGCTGGGTGTATCTACATGTCGAAACTCATTAAGTAGTTGTATGTTTAGCTTTTCACAATACTGTCAAATATTTTTGCAGAGTAGTTGTATTAATTTTACAATACCAGCAGTAGTGGAAAAGGATTATAGTATCCCCAACCTCTTGCATCACTTGATATATGCAGATTTTCTAATTTTAACAATTCTAGTGGCACCTCATTGTGATTTTAATCTGCATTTCCCTAATAAATGTACTCAATGACATTGAGTATATTTACATGTACTTTTTCGTCAACTACATTTCTTCGGTAAAATGTGTGTTCAAATATTGCCATTTTTTAAAATTGGTTTGTTGGTTTTTTGGTTTTGTTTTATTACTTTTTAAAATTTATTTTTGTTATAAGAATTCATTATATATTTTGTACATAAGTCCTTTGTCTGATACATGATTTGCAAATATGATTTTCCAATCTGTGGTTGTCTTTTCATTTATTTAACCGAGTCTTTTGAAGAACAACAGATTTTAATCTGGTGAAGTCCAATAAGGTAACTTTGTTCTTAGGTTGCATTTTTTTGTTTAACTCCAGGTGATTAAGATTTACTGTAATGTTTTTTCCTGGAAGTTTTATAGCTTTGGCTCTCAAATTTAAGTTTATGATTCATTTCAAGTTAAGTTTTGCATATAGAGTGTGATAAGGGTTAAACTTCTTTTTTTTTAATTTGCACACATTCAAAAGATCTTTATTGAATAAATATGTACAAGCCTTTGTACTATGTTCTACAGGGAAAGCAAAAATAATGAAGTTAAGATTCTGTCCTTAAAGTAATTACAGATCAGTAATACAGAAAACAATAAAGATTCTAGACTAAACATTATGTAGTTGTTTCTTAACATAAGTTATCTACATATTAATGGCTAGTAATTTTTAGCTATCACTACTTCTTATCTGTTCTTGGTAGAAATTATCTTATGTACTAATATTGACAATAGAATATGTAATTTTTTTAACTTAGACATTAATATAAACTTTGAAATAATAGTGTTCCATTAATTTAAAATGTAATTATGGCTTTTTCTTTTTTTTCTGGGTCCAACCAACAGCATCTACTGGCCCTTTTCATCTTAATGTTTCAATTTATCTTTCCATTTCCCATTTCACTGCCAAAAGAGCGACATATAACTCTGAGGCAACAAGTAATAACTTCAGGAACTGCCATATATCTTCATTACTAGAAATGTTGATTCTGCGTTTGGATTTCCTGTTACATTCGCCATGTGGCTGTGGTAAGTTTTGTTTTCTATGCTTACCCAGGTATTGCTGAGTTTATTTCAAAGACCTGTGTCTAGAACCTTATACTTCTTTTTCTAATGCTTAAACTTTATACTCAAAGCCAGATGTATGTTTAGTTTCTCTACTTGTAGTTCTTTATTTTCAATCTATAAGTATCTTGGCCATGTTTTCAGAATGATTTCTTTGTTTCTCTCTTGACTTTTAGCCAGACCGTGTGATTTCTTGCTTTTTCTACTTTAAGCTAGTCTCTGGAATTGTTCTTAAATCGTTGCCTCTTCAATCTTAGTGCAATCCACAGAGACTACCATAGCAATACTTTTCTAGTTACAAAATGAACATCATGTCAAATTCTCCTGAAAATAGGATGATTGGCTCAATTGTCAATTCAATAGGCATATTTAGAGGGACAACTATGTAGTGACTAGAAGACATAGTAAATAAAATGACATCTTCACATCCCATATAAAATTCTTTTTGTCTCCAATTGAAGTTCATTTTTAAAAATTGATATTAGAATATTAAAATCTTGAATATTGGAATAAATTTTGCTTGGTCACTGTTTATTTCACTTTTGAATATTTTGGATTCCATTTGCTCCATTTTGATGAAATAGCTATGTTCATGAAAAATATTAGTCTGGGTTTTCTCTTCCATTAATGTTTTTGTTTGAGTGTGCTACAGGATAATGCATGCTAATGAGAAGGAGTTGACAAGCAATTCCTCATCTTCTATATTCTGGAAAAATTTATATAGGTTGGGTATTATTTCTTTTTAAATTTTTGGTTTAATTTGCCAGTATAGCCATTTGGGCCTGGAGTGGTTCTTTTTGTTTTGCTTTTGTTTGCACGCGTTTTGTTGGGTTTTTTTTTTTTTTTTTTTGGTTGGTTGTTTTTTTGAGATATATATATATATATATATATATATATATATATATATATATATATCAATAATTCCCATTTCTTAACCAGATATATTCCTATTCTCTGGGACTTTGCTTCATAAATTCTAGCTCTTTTGGCCTTTTCAAATTATGAATTCAATTGCTCAACTCAAGAAGACAACTACTCTGTTCGGTTTCCTTTCTGCATTGCATCCTGGAAACTCTAGCCAGGCTACAAAGTTGGCAATCATAGGGCTTACACTGTTCATTCTCCTTCTGCCTGTGGTCCAAAGCCTCCAAATACTTGTTTTATACATTTTTCTATTTTTCATAGTCATTGAATGGGTGAGGATGTATCTAGTTCCCGTTAATCATAACCAGAAGCAGAAGTATTGTAGTATTTTTATTCTATACTAGATATCTTCAATCAGTTTTAGAAAATATCAGTTATTATCCTTTCAAATATCGTATCTGTTCCATTTCTTTCTGTTAATTAAAAAGTGGTAATTCCATTACACATTAGTTAGATTTTTCACTATGTTCTATAGATCACACTTATTTCTCTATTTTTCCTTTTTGACTCTTTATTGGTTCCGTTTGGATATTTTCTATTAATCTAACTTCTAGTTAACTAATTTTTTCTTTAACTGTATATAAGTTGCTATTAAACCCACCCATTTATTTGTCAATTTTAGTTCTTATATTTTATTTTATATAATACCCATTTGATGTCTCTTTGCAGTTTCTAGTTCTCAGCCAAAATAATTCATCTTAACATTTAATTTATTGAACACATCAATCACAATTATTTTAAATTTTGCCTCTGATGACACTATCTGAATCACCAATGTGTTTGTTCTCTTGTTTGTTTTTCTTTTGGTAAAGTCATATTTTCTTGTATGCCTGAATATTTATTGATTGAACACTGCATATTATGTGTAAAACTAATAAATTTTAGTGTCTGAGTTATGTTTTATTGCTCAAGAAAATACTTTTGAGTCTGACAAGAAGTTAGGCTAAGAATAAATTATTTTAAAAAAACTATATATATGAGATTGAGCTGATTGAAAAATTCATTCCAGGCTTTGTGAAGCCTGTTTTTTCCCTTTTATTTTAGTGTATAGACTTCAGAGGTTCCTCCTAAGCGCCTCGGGTGTTTTCAGAAGCTCATCCTGTCTAATCACCCTAATTCCATTTTTTCATCCTTTCCAGCCCTGGGATACTGGTAAACGCTGCCGTACTCAGTCTCTCAGCCACCATGTAACAATACAGGAGAAATGTAGCACTGAATATTAGGCTCCAGTTGGGTCCTCCAAGAATCACACACAAAGAGAAGATTAGATGTAAACAAATTTATTGGCTGGAATCCTTGTGAAGGAAAGAGAGTCCTAGAAAAGCTAGGTAGAGCTTTTAGGTCTTACTACTATGAAGGAGAAGGAGAAAAATGTTATAGGAATATTTCATGCAGGCTTATGGGGAGACCTCAATACAAAGTTGACCATTGAAGGAGCCCTGAATCCTACAGTAATTGGCCTGAATATCATATATTACATATATGATATTAATATCTATATATATGCGTATATATACATATATATGTATATATAGAAAGAGAGAGAGAGATTCAGAGATTCTAATTTCTACTTGTTCTTAGAATAAGGATTGGTCTTATGAATATAGTTTATAGCACCTGAAAAGGGAAGTATAATACAACTTTGAAATTCTGTTATAGTTTCATCTTCAGTTTATGCAAATGATGTATATAATTCAAAATGTGTACGGCAATTCACTGTTATCCAAGCTGAATTTGTAAATAAACCACTGAAGAAACTATAGAAAAATAAGCAAGGATATTCAATTAGTAAAGCAGGACAAATGTAATTTTAAATATTTTGAAGCATCTCATGTGAGAGCAATTAGAGTTTTGTAGCTCAAATTAAAACCATGTAAGGAAATTTACATGAAGACACATTTTAATCAAGATAAGGCTTAACTTTCTAAAAATGTCAGTAAATAAAATTTTCCAGACTTGTCATAGTAGCTGACTGGCAGTTTGTTTAACCAGAAACTGAACAATCGTCTATCTATAAAGCTCATGGAAGTGTTGCTGCTTTAATTACAAGTCAGGTATGAAATATAGATCATTTAGGGACCAAAGGATCTTCCAATTGTGAGTTTCTTAGATGTGGTCCCCTTTAAATAATCAGTGTAAGATAGTTTATAGTTGTCCTTTAATAAAGTATCAGCTAAGTACCTATACAGCTGCTGACATTGTGTGGTTATTATATAGGTTACTTGAAAGCCCTGCCAATGTCCCTGGCTACAGATAACTTAAAGTTCCCTCTCTTAGTAAAATTATCCCAATGGTCCTTTGTCCTTTCTTCTATATTTTTAAGTCTAGTTTCCATTCTGTACTGTAAGTTTTGTGATGTGAATCACTATAATTCCATCACAGTTTGTATAATACATTCAGTAGGTGGAAATAACATTTTGTGCTCTGTATGTACCATTAAGGAGTTCTTGAGAAAATGGATATCCGAAGGAACAAAACAAGGGCAAAACTTCTAATGTTTCTTCATATCACAAAACATTCTATCAGAATCCTCAAATTATGTGCTGAATTTAATTCTCTCTCTCCTTTTTATTTATTTGAATTTTGTTAAATCGTGTAAATGGGGTTGTTTTTCAATATGCAAATGCTTTCTCATTTTGGGGGGAAAAAACAGATATTTTAAATATGAATGCATTGGGAATTTAAAGGTATCTGCAGTAAGTGCAACTCTTCTATTCACAACTCATACATAGTGTACTAAAACCACCCAGCTGATATCACATAGTTAGAACTGCCTGCCCAATCTAATTAAATTCAATAAACACTGAACAGGCACGGTGTTAGACCCTAGAAGATGCAAATATGTAAGTAAGACATGATTCGTTTCATTAGAGAACACAATGGGATAACTAGACTTGTTTGTTTACTTAAAAATATGATGGAATGGCAATACCTACAGAATAGTGCACATAGAGTGCACACATTTTAAATATATCGTGATATACCCTTGCAATGGCCATCTGCATCACTATATAACACTTCTAGCACCCAGAAAGCACCCTCATGCCACTTCCAGTTAGTACTCTCGAAAGATAACTACTAGTCTGGCTTCTATCTTTGTGGAGTGGCTTTGCCTATTCTTGTAATTCATAGATGTGGAATCCTATATAGAATGTAGCCTGTTGGGTCTGGTGTCATTAGGTCATCATTATTTTAGTTTGATTCATTCATGTTGTTATGCGCAGTAGTTGTAGGTTCTCTTTTTAATAACGTTATGTAGTATTCCTCCACAGACTATACCACAATTTATTGGTCCTATTAATAGGTAATTGGACTATTTCAGTTGGGGGATCCTATCGATAAAATTGGTATAATTATTCTTGTTCATATCATTTAGTCACCATATGCTCTTACTTGGAAGAGAGAAACTGGTAGGTCATAGGATATGTGTATCTTCAGCTTTGGTAGTTATTACCAGTTTTCTACTACTACTGGCAAAACATCAGAGAAATCCTATTGCTCTGCATCACAAACATTTGGTATTGTCAGTCTTTTGAATTTTAACTTTTTCTGGTGGATGGTCTCTTATTATGGTTTTAATTTGCATTTCCCTGATGATGAATGATGCTGAGCACTTTTTCATATATTGTTAGCCAATAGGTTATCCTCTTTTATGAAGTCAAATTTCAAGTTTTTTGCTCACTTTTAAAAAAATAAGTTTTATTGAATATAATTCATATAACATGCAGCTCAATCTTTTGCTCATTTTCCCCTTAATTTATATTATTAAACAAAACAAAACAACAAAAACAACAAAAAACAGAAAACCATTCATTTCTCCCACTCCTTACTTCCCAGTTCTCTGTATATATGAACTTGGTTTGAGTGTTTATTTTTTTTAATTCCAATATAAGAGCGATCATAAGGTATTTTTCATTCTCTGTTTGACTTATTTCACTCTCTCTGATATAGGTTTTTCAAATGAATATATCTAATATTTTGTTAACAATAAGGGTCTAGAAAGACTTCAATCTCCTTGCCATCTTTCACATTCAAATAATTGGTGTTGTGATTTGTGCCTGAATTCTTAATTTTTCATTTTATCTTCTTCCTTAATTTTAATAAAAATTAGCAGGCAGTTTGCATAGTTTTTATTGCCTGCTTGAAGTAATCCTTAGACTTTTATTTTTCAAACAAGAGTGTTTCTAATCCCTTTGTTGTGTGTTGAAACAAAATAAATTACCTCTTCTTTTAGCATCACTTTTAATCTTTACAATAAAACACTTCTTGATATATAGTCTTCAGCATTGTTCTTTTGATAATCCTCAATTTCAATTTTAATAAAATTTCTCTTGGCAGCAATAAATTATTTATTGTTAGAGTCAGTGTCAGTTTTATTTTTAGTACTTAACTGTAGACGAATAATCCAGTTACTAAAACAGTAAAATCTCTATCTTTCTCTTCTCTTCCCAGAGTAAAATATTTCTTATCCTGATAATTTCTGGTGTGACTAATAGTGAATATGTTTCAGCTTTTTTGTTTCTTTTTTTTTTTTTTTTTAATAGTCTCATGAAGTAACTCTTCTCATGCCAGGCATATATTTGATCCATGGTAGTAACTTGATATTACCGGGTAAATGTTGTTGCCTGGTCTGTTGAATGCTAAAATACTTCTCTGATTTTAATATTAACTTTTGATCAAGTGCATTGCAAATGTATTTCTTATACGATGGATTAGTTAAACATCTATTTTGAGCCAAAAACACATTTTTGCTTTAATTTTCATTTTTCATGATTTCATCAAAGGTACTGAGAATATCAATGCACTACTATCCTTATGAGTTTTCTACTAACAACCTTAACTTCTGTTATAAAATATCTATTGGAAAAAAACTTTAGGAATTCTATCTGTTGGTGATACGAAAATCCTATTTCCAATCCAAGTTCTCCAATTAAATGGTAAGCAAGGTATTTTAAAACCTTTCAGAAGAGATTTATTATTAGATTTACCAAGGCTGACAAGTTATATTCATACAAGACTAATTCTGTGTGAGGCAAATTCTAAAGAAGGTGAAATTTCTCTTCTTTATTCTTGCTGCATCCCTCAGCTCTTAAGTGGTGTAAGCCATATCGCTTGTTTTGGTGTTTGTATATACTTTCCACTACCCAAATAGTCAAGCTTCCTGCTACAGCATGAAACTATTCAAGTGCATTTGTAGGCTATGTTGTCAAGGAATAAAATGTCTTCTGTAATGACCCAAGAGCTTTCTAACTCTTTGCCTTTCTTTTCTGGACCTTTTCTTTCATGGTGTTGTGCCAGCCTTCATAATCTAGCCTGCATTTGGAGTTACTTAAGCTTTGTAGTTTTTCTAGAAATATTATCACAAAGACATCAAGGTCCTCCCTGTGCTTTACTGTCTTTATGTAACTGATCTCAGGATCATACAAATGCCCTTCCACAGAAGTGCTGGGGAAGGTTAATGATATATCCACCTCTAAGATTACAAATGACTGTTTTTCCATATATCTTTGCATCTTGTTTATTTCCTGCATTGCACTTCATTACTTTCATTGTTGAAGAATAGATTTTAAATTATTAAACACACACACACACACACACACACACACACACAAAACAAAAACCCACAAATTGCTAACAAGTGCCTGACATTCAATATCCATTCAATACTAGATTGTAACTTAAATAACAATTTCTGAACCAATCTTTTGTTCTTTTTACATTTATGATATTTTGATATCTGGAGTGCAGGCATGGAGTCATCACAAAGACTGATTATGTGGCCTTTCATCATACAGTCATTTTAAATCTTCACGAGAAAAAGAATATAAAAAAGACAGCCTTTGTGAAAGCACAAGGAAGGCCACTGACTATGTGACAGGTAGGTAGCTTGTGAAAACAGACTGACAGTCAGGTGCACTTACCAAGTGTAAACCGCCAACAAACTGTCAACTGCCAAAATGAATTAGACTCTCATACCAAGGAGGTCTCAAATCTTAAATGCTTAAACATTCTGAGACTTCACTAAGACATCTCGTCATGCTATGTTTTCATGGGTGTCCCTGCCACACAGACAGTGCTGTTCAAAAGTAAGAAAAAATAAAGACACATGCTTTATCTTGTATGACTATTTTCTAAATATGCATCAAAGAGAGAGAGAGAGAGAGAGAGAGAGAGAGAGAGAGAGAGAGAGAGAGAGAGAGAGATTCCTTGGAATATTGTCAATGTGTCATATAGCTGTATACACTTTCATTTTGATTATATACTTACGTTATATTTTTTCCAATTGTTTTTTCAAAATTGTGTGTATGTTTTGTAATATGCCCTAGTTTGTTTACAATAGTATTAACATAGTACATACACTCAAACACAAGATTTAGGTTAGTTCTGAACTTGTTAATTGAGGACATGTGTAATTGTATCCCAGGATATTGTCCCTTCCTTTCCTCCCTGTGTGCCACAGTTATATCTTTGTTACTTAAAAATAATAACAATGTCAGGCAGAGAAAGGCAAACACTGTATTATTTTACTTATATATGGAATCTAAAGACCAAGTTCATAGAAACAACAACAAAAAAAAAATTGGTGATTGCCAGGAGTGTGGGGGGGTAGGTAGTGGGGGAAATGGGTGAAGGTGGTTAAAAGGTATGAACTTCCAGTTATAGAGTAAATAAGTTCTGGGGATGCAATGTACAGGAATGTGACTATATTAGCAATACTGGAGTATATAGTTAAGAAATGATAAGAGAGTAATCTTAAAAGTTCTCATCATGAGAAACAATTTAAGCATGTGAGGTGATGGAGGTTAACTAAACTTATTGTGGTGATCATTTTGAAATCTATACATATACTAAATCATGTTGTATGACAAACTAATACAATGTTATATGTCAATTATAATTAGTAAGTTAGAAAAAAATGAATGCCTTAGGTACACCAAGTGCTTGTCATTTCCTTTTTATCATCCCATTTATCTTATTTTCTCTTCTTTCTCTTTCTCATTTCTTCCTGCAGTATTTAGGGGGGGCAGCTGTGTGTCAGATCCTCACTTGCCGTGGAATGAACAAATTTGGGACACCCTCAAAATCAGTAGAATATACTAATTGGGAAAGTAGCCTCATCATTTTCTTTTTCACTAGGTAGCAAGAAATACCACTTGTGGGCTCTTGCCAAATATCTGGTGAAGAAAAGATAGCCATAAGCTTACTATGGCTCTTTTTCCATTGTTGAAATGCTGAATAGAAATTATATATACTCTTGCAGCTGCCACTTAAATCTTGTGGCACTCACTGATTCTCTTTTCAACTGGTGTTACAAAGACATTCCATCACCTAAAGTATTGGAAGGGATTCTTAGCTCCTTTTCTCTGCCACACATTTGGGTTATTCATGGAGCTCTTTTATTTCTCCTCAGTGCTTTCTTTTAAAGTCATAAAGAATATGTTGCACTACTGTTCCATACTTGAATTTGCTACAATATTTTGAATTCCATCGGCATTACAACTATTCAAAGGAATTATAGTACAATGAAACTATGAAATAAAATGCTAAGTTTCTAAACACAAAACTAGTTTGACCAGGCATAGCCAAACATTTTAACGTAGTGTGACAAAGTTTCTTTTTCCTATATTTTGGTGGTGGACTTCTTAATTTATAGATAGTTTTCAGGACTGAACCTTTCCCTCTAGTTTTTACTGAAAGTCTGTGGCTCTTGCCCTTCTTCTTTTAATCAACAGAGTATGCCTATAATGACATAGTTTCATCTTGAATGATGTCTTTTTTTCACTGTCACCCAAAACAACTGGAAGCGCACATTTGTTTTTTCCTTCAGAGTATTTATGACAATATATAATCACACACTTATTTGTATGCTTATGCTTCATTACTTCTCCTTAGACTATAATTTTGAAGATATGAACAATGTATATTTATTTCCAATATACATGAGTCTCATATTTACCACTTAAGAACTGTTCAATAAATATTTGATTATTGAATGAGATGATTAGATGAATATTCTTTTAGATTGTGCTTGGCTTAGTTACATTGTTTATTGGCATCAAACAAAATTTATGCCATTAGAAAAGGCTTGGCTCAGCCAACCCAGCATCTTTAAATCAGCCTACAAAGATATTATAACGTTCACTTCATCAGGAAATTATAAAATGGTCTTTGGTACAATTTCTGGTACCAAACAAGCAATCAATAAATATTTTCATTTTAAATACAAATCTGAGCTATTTTCCAGGCAATACTACAAATTTCTGAAGTCTTCACTTTCCACTTTTCTATTTCTCTTATTTACGTCATCATTAGATTATGCAAATCCCTCAAGTTCCAGTCATGGCATGTTAACTTCTTCATCTATTATATTTCCGTTATACCATAGCTTTTGTTAGGAATGTAACAGAGAGAGGGGAAAAAATTAACAAAAAGAGTAGAAACATAAGTCCCCAAAGTGAGGCTTTATAATATAAAGAAAAAAAATCAGAAAAAAATGTCTAGTGATAGGAGAGAAAGAGTGAAATCCCATTACTATTTAAGCATAGAGGATTTGCATTTGATTAATTTTTAAATTATTTTTAGAAAATAATATATCATCTTGCACTGAAGAGAACCAGAGATCTCTGAGATTTATGTAGATTCCAGAAAAGAGGGAAGTAGAGATGTGTGAACCCACAGGCTCAGACTGTTAAATTGGATTTTTACAATTAGTAATCTTATATAGTATCAGGTTCACTAAATAATCTCCAGTTTATGCAGAGGTTCGGTTGACAAGTAAATTGTTTGGTCACCTACCATTTTTTCTTACCCTAAGGGAGGCATACCCACATTCTTGTTTCTTCCCCCACTCTTACACCTCTGGCAACACAACTAGCTATCCAAACAAGCATTTTAGAGGGTTGTCAAAACAGATAAGAGAAAAGGAGAAACACATATTTAACTCCATTTTGCAGAGATAAATAACAGACTTAAATATAGAGCAAACAAACAAAATATCTATATGAATCATGTTTTCATATCAAACCTCAGTACTTGGTATCCAACCAAGAATAATCCATCAAATGCTGAGGGACACGTGGACAAAGGCATTTCTGTATTTTGCAGAACAGTGTGTTGGGACAACAGACCTGAATTGAGGCTTTGGGTACTTCAGCTCATATCCTCTCTTTCCTTGCCCTTTAAGCAAACGATGTTTTGAACAATCAAAGTCTAGTCTTTCAACTAAGTTCTAATGGAAACCTTGCATAGCTAGATGGAGAGCAGAATAAAAGACAGAAATCTAAAGCAAATAGAAAGAATGGACTTCCATTAAGGAAGGAATGACAAACAGAAATAAAGCACAATCAATTGCCTTGCCTAGTTACTACCAAAAAGAAGAGAGAGGTAAGGAGAAAAATATGGAAAATAAGAGCACTAAGTCCAAAGAACTAATTATTAATATACTTTCAAATTTCTCAAAAATTCCAGAAAGAGAATACATTAGATATGAACCTCTCTACATATGCAAAATTAAAGATTATCAGCTATAGAATAAAGAAGAGTAGACATGTCAATATACAGTAACAAAATGAAAAGGATTCCTTTAAAAAACTATAAAACTATGTCAATTTTGGGAAATATATGAATAAGATGCATCATTTTAATGACTTAAATATTTTATCTGTTGTCACATAAATGAACAATGAAGTTCACTTTCAGTACAAGGCCATTGTTCCTCTCACCTTTTCCTTATCTGGCGGGTGACCTAACCACAACTTCATCTTCTCTCAAAGATAGTTTGAAAAATACAAGGTCATTAGAAGAGCATCACATAAATAAAACTTTAAACAAAATATAGAATCTATTTTAAAAAGGAAAGGATATAAAATTTGTATTAAGTTGAACATTATCTGTAATAAAGCCATTATCATGAACCTCAGCAATGATTGTGATATATCAACGTGGTTTGGACCCTAAAGTTTAGAACCATGTCTTATTCCATTTCTTCATCTTGTCTCCCTATCTCTTAAACCCATCTATATATTTTTTTTCCTTCCAAAATACAATGACAACAGCAAAAATGTCTGATTAAAATAGAGGGCAGATATTATTTATAGCCATGTTAGAGTGTATGCCTTATTTAACTTTTTTGGCACAGGATTTCCATATATTAAGGAAACAAAGAGGTTTAAGTGAAAAATAATAGACTCAATAAAGGTGGGGTAAATAATATATAGAGGTTATTTTCAGTTTTAAGTCAATTAAGCCCTTTGGAAATTAAAATTGAAATTGAGCGTCTTGCACTATTTTTGGTATCCAGGTCCAGCATAGCCCATCTTATGCTTGCTTACACATTATTGCTTATTTCCAAGCCTTTATAATCACATTCTCATGTTTTATGGACACATCCTCCTGTCTGTGGATCAGACATAAACATGCAGCTGCTAAGCACAGCTCAGTCTGCGGCATTGCTCCAGCAAATCATGAGCCTTCAAATTTGGCATTCTGGAGCGTGAGCAGAAATAAGAGAGGAAATTTGATTTTCAAATGTAAACTTCCTAACATCCTCTTTGAATTACCACATTAGGTGTAGGTAAAAAAATAAATAAATGGGAAAAAAAAGGGGAGAGAGAGAGAGAGAGAGAGAGAGAGAGAGAGAGAGAGAGAGAGAGAAGAAAGAAAGAAAGAAAGAAAGAAAGAAAGAAAGAAAGAAAGAAAGAAAGAAAGAAAGAAAGAAAGAAAGAAAGAAAGAAAGAGAAAAGAAAGGAAAGGAAAGGAAAGAAAAAAGAAATGCTTAGTATTTAGACAGCAAATTAACTTTTCTAATTGACACTATTTTTTGAGCTATGGAGCCAGTTTCTTAGAAAACAATCAAGGCTGTCCCCAATTAATTCCTGTTAAGTGTTTACCCTGCCCATTACCAAATCCTCGTTATTCACCCTAAATTCTTCCCCTATAACAATTACACCCACCATCATGCCCTGCAGAGGGCTCATGCATGCCACAGTTAGAGAGATTTTTCTGCATGTCAGGATTGTTCACGTATTCTGTCAACATTATTGGAAGCTTTCTTTATTTCAGACTCTACTAAATATCGGCGATAAAAGATAGAATGAGATTTCCTTGCTTTCAAGAAATGCATCTTCTAGTAAACTACATTTTACTCTGTGGTTAATTTGAGAGAGGTAAGGAATCGTGCTGCTACTTTATTTTAAATTCAGAACAAAATAAAAAAAAGTATACATTTAAAAAATAAATTTGCATGCATAGATCCAAATTTCCAAACCTCAAAAAAATAATTGATTAAAACAACATATGCATATTTGAAAGTAAGGATTTGGGGTTTCTTTGCTTGGTTTTACAAGTGACAGAAGCATGGAGAAGATGCAGTAGGTGACAATGACGCATCTATTGGTAAGAGAAGGGAATTGTAGTGTGCGGCTTCACATGGAGCTCACAGGAGAAAAAGAAAGTTGTAAACCAAGGAAGCTACTCTGTCCAGCTCTCAGGGTGGCTTCATCTCCTCTTTATTGGTCTCTGTTTCATTCTTAATTCTACATGCTTATAGGCCTTTCTGCTCCACTGTGCACTTAGGGGGGAAAAATTAAAAGTTTGTCTTAGCTTAGGAATTCTTTTTTTCTATTTTCAGCCAAAAATAGAAATAAATAAATACATAAAAATGAGCAGACAACGGATTGCTAGTCCTCAACCCCTTTTACACAATTTCAAGACAGATAATCTGTTTGGCTTTAGGGTCTATTCCTTGCCCAGTCTTGATGGTGGTAGGACTGGAGTCAGGTTTGAGGGCAGAGTCATGGAGTAAGGATTGACTTCCTGGTATGCGTTCAGGGGTCATTGTTTAGTGCCATGAGGATGAGCTAGGTAGAGAGATTCTGGCACAGATCAGAGGAAAGACAGATTTTGCTTTGTTTTTGATGCTGCCCATTTCTAAAGCACAGAAATCTAACAATTTCATTTATGTGTAATTTTTTTTTCTTTCCCACGAGAAATTTCTAGGCTAATCAAAAGTCAAAAAGAGGAAAAGAGATAAACACAATAATGCCGTGGAATACATGCTACAAAAGAGGTATGTGGGGAAGCCAGATGGCTC
Organism: Rhinolophus sinicus; assembly: GCF_057876585.1. Classification (NCBI taxonomy): domain Eukaryota; kingdom Metazoa; phylum Chordata; class Mammalia; order Chiroptera; family Rhinolophidae; genus Rhinolophus; species Rhinolophus sinicus. The sequence goes on along the minus strand of NC_142516.1, from coordinate 68,292,471 downwards.
AGTTGGTTAGAGCGTGAGCTCTTAACAATAGGGTTGCTGGTTCTATTCCCACATGGGCCAGTGAGCTGCGCCATCAACAACTAAATTGAAGACAATGAGCTGCTGCTGAGCTGCTGGTGGGGCAGGAGGATGGCTCAGTTGGTTAGAGCACAAACTCTTAACAACAAGATTGCCGGTTCAATTCCTACTATGGGATAGTGGGCTGCGCCCCTGCAACTAAAGATTGAAAACAGAGACTGGCCTTGGAGCTGAGCTGCACCCTCCACAACTAGATTGAAGGACAATGACTTGGAGCTGATGGGCCCTGGAGAAACACACTGTTCCCCAATATTCCCTAATAAAAACTTAAAATAAAAATAATTTTTTAAAAAGAGGTACGTATGTGAAGGACAGCCATCAGAGTAACTGAAAAATGCATCACGCAGCAACACATACACACTTTTGCAGATTTACTCTTTATGTTCTATTTTTTGCCTTGTTAACAATCTTGTGATTTATTCTATATAAAAGTTCCTCTTATTTTTGAGGTTTTTCAAGAGCCTATACTGAATTAAAGAAAAATGCACAAATGACGGAAGTTTTTATATGAAGGAAGTTTTATAATGAGCACAGCCAAGACTCAAACTTTATCAACACCTGGAAGCCTCCTTCATATTCCCTCCCTTCCATATTCCCCAGCCACCCCCTAAACATAACCACTATTCTGTCTTTTCCCTTAGATTCATGATGCCTGTTTTCCAACTTCATATGAACGGAATCATGAGTATGTCCTTTTGTAGGTCTGACTTTTTAACATTGCATTTGTGAGAGTTACCCACACTGTACTGTGTAGCTAGAGTTTGTGAAATTTTATTGTCCTATTGAATTTCATTGAATGAATATACCACAGCACATTTATCCATTACACTGTTGATGGACATTTGGTTGGTTTCTATTTTGGAGTTAGTATGATGCACGCTGTTATTTACATTCTTGTATATGATTCTTTTGCTAAATGTTTGTGTGTTCTTCAGTTTGTCTTTGTCATTATAGCAATGTGTAGCTATATCTGGGAGTTATTTGAATTCTCATTTCCTGACAATAGATAATATTGAGTACATGTTGGCAGGTTTATGGGCTATTTTGGTTATCATTTTTGATGAAGTAACATTTTTGCCCTTCTTTTAAAAAATGAGTTGGTTGTCTTTTTCTTCTCTTTTTGTGAACTTCATTAAGAACTTCTGTTTACCAAAAGACACAATTGTGAGATTACAAATATTAGGTTGGTTCAAAAGTAATTACAGTTTAAAAGGTTAAAAATAATTGCAAAAACTGCAGTTACTTTTGCACCAACCTAATGAAAACAATTTATTATTTGAAATGTAGAATCTCTTTACCAAAATTTGATTTCATTCAAGTCTTTAGAATTAGGTCTGTTATGTGAAATGATAATGCCTCTCTAAAGATATACGCAGCTTCAAGATATGGTAATAATATTCTATAGAGGAAGATTTGAATTAAAGACTTGTATTTTCTTTTAATTTGCATAAAAGACCAGTATTAGAAAAAGCAACCCACTCATTGGCAGTTATATATTTTGTGTGTAATCTCAATGATCAAAATCTATATAAAAAAATGTTTTCCTTGCCAAAAGAAACAAGAATATATAACAAGAATACATATGTATGTAACATATATTTGTATATGTATACTATGTTTATATACATATACCAAGCTAAGTATATATAATGTATATATTTAACTAAATATGTATACATAACTAAATACATATATACTAAATAAAATATATATAATAAGGCAAATGCATAATATGTAATATTATATATACATTATTATACACATATACACACAAGTTTTTATTTGTGGTGGGCCTTATTTTTTGTAAAAGAAGCGCAAATAATATTTTCTTAATTAATGACCTTAATAAATATTTCCATTCTCATGGAATGATATTATTTTTGCTCCAGCCTTTGGCCACATGCTTGCTTAACTTTAGTTTCATGCTACAAAGTACAGATTACTACCAGAATCGAAGCTGCCTAAAGTATTCTGTGCAGCATCTTATTTGTTTGCAAAGTTCTTGAACTATGAATAAGGATAAAATTTCAAAGCCAAAGCATGGAAAAGAGACTGGAGAGAAGCATTTTTATGCTAATGGCCGTAGCAATGATTATAAAGCAGAGTGCACACAGAACACACCGTGGAGACGCTAAATACTATTTATGGAGCATATGGGCCTTGCATAGCAGAAGCAAAAAATGTTCTTTTCTCACATTCTGTTTGCCAAATTACTTTGGACATTAAAGAAAATGCTGAAGTTTCATTTGAACTGTGGACCGAAAATCCTGACCAAGAACAGGGCTGAGATTTGTGAGCTGTCATTTTTTTCACAACAACACTAAATGGAACGGTGACATGCTAGAATGATTCTGGGTAAATTGTCTTTTACTTGTTTAAGGGTGTTCTGAAAGGAAATGAAAAAGTGGGACAGGGAATAACAGTTTTAGAAAAGTTTAAATAGAAAAGTTTATGAAGAGAGAGTATGAGTCCAAGGGCTACACAAATGCTCCTTTTATGCAAATTTATTGCTCTTCATCTTATTGTAATAATCTGATGTATCACTGGATGATATGGAGAACTGGAAAACATTTTTAAATAAAAAAATACATAGACATCTCATTAGCCATCCTTATGCCTCAAAATAGTACATGTTCGTGTATTCCTGGTAAGTCAGCGTTGGTCTTCATTTCATTTACTCAGATAACAATAAGACACCTGTTAAGTGTTAGGTACTATGCTCACCTTTTTGCCTCCAAGAATTGCAAGACAGATTTTGTTCCACTGGTTTTGTAAATGAGAATGTTGAGATTCAGAACATTTAGGAAGCTTGCCGAAAGTCACGATTCGCAATAAAACTAGAATTCAGTTCTACCTGAACAAAAGAAGCTGTCCTTTTCCATGTACTGATGCTTTGTAACAAAACAAAAACAAAATAAAACAAACAAACAAACAAAACAAAACATAGATTAATCTCAAAAGGTCTATAACAGAAATGTAAAGAACTACCTTTGAAATTGCCTCAGGGAGATAGAAAATCACCATAAATTTATATTCTGTTTATAGGATAAATTTAGCAGGATTTCTGGATGAGTGAAATCAGTTGACAAACAAATGAAGAAGCAAAAACTCAGACACAGACAATAGTTTAGTGGTTTCCGGAGGGTGAGGGGGGAGGTGGGTGGTCGATGAGTGTAAAAGGGATCAAAAATATGGTGATGAAATAACTGACTGGGTGGTGAACGCATGGTGTGATGATGTATAGATGATGTAATACAGAATTGTACACCTGAAACCTATGTAACTTTGCTAACAATTGTCACCCCAATAATCTTTCATTAAAAATAAAATCAGTTTCTAAATATTTGAGTATTTCTGAAGAAGCCCTCTATCTGTTTCAAACTATGGGTAATGTAGAACTGGAAGTTTACTGGCTAAAGTTGAAAAGTCTTGATGATTTCAAATGACTTTTAGTGAGCAAGACAGTTCCTCTGGCCTAAACAAATCATTCTGTGTATAAACAGGCTCTTAATATGGGGGTTTGGATGGTTGAAAAATATCAAATTAGACGCTCTGCAGAACTTTTACGTTTCCACCATGTCCTATCCAAATCTGCAAGACAAACCCCCTCGTTTCCTACTTCTGCAGTCCAAGCAGGCAGAGTGATGCATACTGCCAGAAAATACGTAACTACTTTCTTCTTTGGGGTCAATGAAAGATACCATTGGTTCTATAAGCTGCACAATCCAACTGATTGAAATTTTTTAAAGTTTGAAAAAATTATGTACAGAAGGACAAAGTCACCAAACTACTTTTATCTGTGATGATGCTTTCTTTAATTTCATTAAGTTGGATACATAGGAATTCAGTCCTGCTCCCTGGAAAATTCAAGTCCATTGTTTCTGCTGGTATAAGATATTGGGATAAAAAATCTATTTGTATTCATTCTCTCTTTGATCATGTATATAAAAAATAACAAGTGCTATAGCTTTTATTTGAAGTAAATATTTCTCTCATTAACAGTTTTATAAATATACTGATAAGTATGACATAATTAATCACAATTTGTTCTTTGTCCTACTTTTTAAAAAACTTCATAATAATAAATATGCTCAAACATAGTTCTGTCTCTTTGTCACAGTCAGGTGAGTTCAAATATAATTTATTTGGAGAAAAATGCCTATATTGCTTTTATTCTGGAGTTTTCTGTTAGAGCTATTGGGCTAACCTTACACCAGACTTGCATCCTTTCTGTGTGCATGTCTAGTAAAGAAAAACAAACACAAGCAGTTCATCATTGTAGTAAAAGTTTCAAGCTCAACTAAAATAATGCATGTATGGAGATGAAGTGGATATTTATGAGGAAAAAGAAAAAGCATGCTTTAATAAGCTTGAATAAGAAGAAAAATAGGTCAATTTTCCTGATACTAGTGGAATATTCACCATCTATAGACAGTGGCAGCAGGAATCTAATTCCAAGTAGGTTTAAAGTGGGGAGAAGAGAGATGTCCTTTGATTGAAATACTGACTGACCTCTCTTGCTTCTTAATACTGGAGCTGTGCAGGAAGACGAGAACAAAATTAAACAATGTAGATGGCAATTACAACAGCAGTACTTTTTGTTTGTTTTTTTTAGCACTTTCCAGTTTTTTGTCTACCTGGGAATAAGCTTAGGTACATACCTAGCTTTATGAAGCTTTTTTTTTGTGTGTGTTTTTTTTCCTCAGTAATATTTCTTTAGTGCCTTAAACAGAGTAGACACACACACACACACATTTATTTATTTATTCCTGCAGGATTAAACTGCAAGAGCAACTCAATAGTAATAGATAACTAGGTAATTAAAAGGGGGGTAACTAATAGCGATAATTGTAAACAACAAATTAGTGTTCACAGCGTTCGAATATATTTAAATTCATTTTTTATCTTCACAACTGAACTACAGGATAAAGTCAGTGAGTTTTATTGGCCCCATTTTCAAGATGATGGAACAAAGAATCAAAGAGGTAAAAAGAAAGGCAATTAAAACTTGCTAACATATGCTGAGAACCAGGAAATGTGCCAAGTATTTTAGATAATTATTCCATTCAATCCTCTTTGAATCTGTTGAAGTTGGCATAAATTTCTTCACTTTGGAGAGGAGTAAACTGAGGTTCTAAGAATAAGCTATGAAAGTTCACCAAGTTAATCAGGAAGATATCTTTTCCAACCTGAAAGCAAACTTATTTAACTTATTATTTATCCTTGAAGGATATAGTTTCTGGAATGATCATTAGATAATACAAATCCCAGACTACCCGTTTCACAAGGATATATAGAGACATACATCTGAAACACGTTTAACCATATGATGACACATAGAAGACAACCCACATTAGCCCCTGAGTAGCAAAACTAGTTCAGCTGTGGATTTAGTACAGATCTAAATGCAGAGATCCAGACAAAGAAAATATTTTATTGTCCAAAAAAATTTTTGGCAATGTTTTTTAGAAGAATATAAAAGATTTTTAGTGAAACTTCTTAGTTGAGGTTTTGAGCTTGTCCTTCAATCACTCAGTGGAGAGATCAAACATACCTCTTTAACATCTTAAGCCAACAAAACAGAGTTTCATCCTTTGCTGCATCTAAGACATGACTGCAATCTCTCAGTTTTTAAGACAAGAATTGAATTTAATCTTTTCTTCCCGAATGGCTTTGTTCTTGTATCTGAAAGTAGATAGATTTAACCTGTGTATGTCTATAAAAGTAACAGTAATATTCAATCGTTTGATAAATATCGACAATCTGTATGGATGATTGGAACCAAATGACCTAGATTCAGGCTTCAAGGTTACACTATTTGAATTTGATGCCCTGTTTCAATAATTTCTGGCTAATTACTTTGTACAGGTTTACTAATCTCTCTATGTCTGTGTTTCCTCCTCATTAAAATGGGGCTATTAATTATATCAGCATCATCAAGTTGTCATGAGGCTTATCAGAGGTAATACTCTGATGTAAACTGTTGAAGATACTTCCTGGCCCACAATAAACATTCAACAAATATTCACTATCATTACTTTAAGTATTATTATTACTTAATACATACATTTTTTTAATAAAACAGAATCACAGAATCCCATGCAGCTACATTTTAACTAACTTAATTCAGCATTTGGACCTCACCAACCCACCCACCAAGCTTTACCTAGGCACATCCAGCCTGTCCCTCATCACCTCCAAAATAGGTCCAACACATTTTCACTGTTCAAGTTTTAAGAAGCTTTTTCCTCATATTGAGCCCCAAACTCCCTTGCTATAATTTGCACATATATGGCTGGGTTCTGCCTACTGAAAATACATAGAATGAGTCTAACTAATCTCAGTAATAAAAGGAAACCTTTCAAATAGTTAAAGATAGCAAATTCCTTTTGAGATTTCATTACTTTAGACTGAGCATTTTTTTTTATATATTTTTTTTTAATTCAAGTGTATTGAGGTGACAATGGTTAGTAAAGTTACATAGGTTTCAGGTGCACAATTCTGTACCTTGTGTTTTCCTACCAAGTAACACATTTATATTGACTTCCTCAATTGCCATTCTTCCTTATTGTAGGAAGATTATGTATCATTGTATTTGAAGAAAGAGCCAAGTACAGAGTGTGGCTCTCAGCACTGCTGCAAATTAGAATATTTGGAGGACCTTGAGGATATCAAGGCATGGGTCCATATCCAGAGATTCTGACGTATTTGGTTTGGGATGTAGCCAAGTTGGAGTAAACATTGGTGTAGAAGGAAAAAGCATAGAATTTGTAGTTACAAAGAAACGTTTCACGTCTGTGTGACAGTTTGAGCAATTCCTTAACTTCTTTGTGTCTCATATTCCTTTTTTCACCTAATCGGCCAATACTATAATATTAAATGTTTACTATGGGTCAGGCATTGTGCTATGCAGAGGGAATACATAGAAATAAGACACATTTGCTGCATTCTAGTGTCAAGATAGTAATAATGTCACAAATCGGAGTGTATTATATATTTAGATGAGTGCTATAAAAAGGATCTCTAAGGGTTCTCTAAGATTCAACAAAAACAAAACTGGCTTAGTCTGTATTACAGAGGGGAAAGAGTTTGTGTTAAGTCCAGAAATAAAAAGGCATTTTGGCCAGGGAAAAATAAGCTTCTGTGATTGGGTCACAGAGGTTTACAAAAAGTAAAGGACTCTTATCAAGAGAGGAAAAAAAAAAAGAAAAAGGCCCAGTTTCCCTCTTCATGGAAAATAACCTTTCATTTCCTTAAAAATTTGAAATTTTTAGTGGTGGAGGGTATGCCTGGTATTTGATATAAAAGTGCTTGAGGTGAAGAGATGAAACTTTGTTCATCTCCCAAAGGAAACCTCAGAGTAGGAAACATGCCAGGTGTGGAGACGGAAGCTGCAGCTCTTGGCTGGAACATTCCCTTGTTTGCTGGCCTCTGACCTTCTAGGGAAATGACATGGAGAAAATACCTCTTCTGGAAAAGGTGTCCTCCATGCTAAAGAAATTTGTCATGACATCCAGTAAAGTGGACATTAATTATTAGCTGTTTTGGCCTGAATTGGGGAAAATAAGGTTTTCGAAGTTATAAAGGTTTCAAACAAGTACTTCACAAACTGTATATATTAGGCTGGTGCAAAATTAACTGCAGTTTAAAATGTTAAAAATAATTGCAAAAACTGCAAATTCTTTTGCACCAACCTAATACATCTTATAAAAAGCAGATTCTGATTTAGCAGTTCTGGAGGAAAGGGTGCTTCAGATGCTTCATTTCTAACAAATTCTCAGGTAAGCTCATCAATGGATCACAATTTGAATAGAAAGGATGAAGACATTGAATACTCTGCCTCATTTTGCTCATCACAAAAGGTTTGTTTGAGGTAATTGTCCTAAGAGTCACCTACCAGAATAAACTAATTTTTGCCTGGGTTTAAGCTGAATGTCTTTCCTGAAAATCTTTGAAGTATTAACATATGAATCTGTCTTCCTTAAAATAGAAAAGTTTGTACCTTCACCATATATGCCCTTTTTACTTGAGTCACTTCTTTTGTTGGTGTAATGGTAATACAATATCCCAGGGAAATCAAGCCACTTTAGGATTCCTAGACACTCTTTCTGTCTACCATCTTGCTGCGTGTCTTGCCATTGATTGAACATACTTACCAAGCCACTGATCACCAGTTATTCAATGCACTCTGAAAACTGCAATGATTAATGTGTCTAAATGATAAAATTACTTAGCCAGAAATCAATACTGAATTTTTAATATTCCACAGAAAGACTGCTTACTCCTCAACTCTGGCGATAGGAATTATATTTCTGTACCTGAAATTTGTGCCATATGCAGCTAAATGCATACATTAGAATATTATGTTTACCTGAGAGCTTATATAGTAACTATTCTCCCTTAATAGTACAGAATGCCCAAATCTAATTGCAGAAGTAGTCCTTCTAAAGGGTGGGAGCTCTTAATTTCTATCTGCAAATCTAAACTAAAACGGTAAACAGTCTTAGTAGCTTGGGTATAGATGCAATCACAGAATATTAGGACCAGAATTACTTTAGAAAGTATCTAGCTGGCCTCCAGATTTTATAGTTCAGATATGAAAATAACACAAAGTAGAAGAATTTTTATTACTTGATCAACTTGTTAGTGACAGAGCTGGTGCTACCATCAGTTCCTAGACTTAGAGTTCTGGTGACTAGAAATCCAGAAAACAGGGTTTTCATCATAAGTCTGTACAAAGTCACTGAAATTTTGGAGTCTGGTTGTTCTCACCTGTAATTTGAATGTTAATTTCTTTAAGACCCAATGTAAATTGATTATGTCCTAAGTCCATAAATACCAATATTAAAAATTACATATAACATTTTTGTGCTTACTCATTTTTACATTTGGACTCACACCACAGAATCTGAATAAATAATTGTGATGAGTAACAGAAGGCTAATGCGAGTCAGTAGGATGAATGAACTACTACCTGCATATCACTAGATTAATTTTAAATTTCATCATTCAATGGTTCAATTGAAAATCATACTTAATTTTGAAATTACCATATGATAGCAGATCTCACCAGAGATAATGAGTAGTAAATTTGTGACAAACAAAAAAATAAAACGTTACCCAAAATATTTAAATTCAGGTTATTAAAATCAGAAGCTGTGTTTCCATTCACTTTCACTATTACAAACAAAAATTGTATTAAAAAATTTATTTAAAAATTGTGAGATACATACAGCTGTAATAACCATGATGATACACTATCGATAGATAACTTTTTCCTTTATAGTATACTATGGTCAGATCTACATTCATACAGAATTTATTTCATGTGTGTAGGAATTTAGGGGAGCGCCTGTTTTTGTTAAGTTACAAATTCTATTGTGTACTAAATAAAAGCATTGAAGAATTTCCCAAGATACCAATAAAACATTTCATCCCACATAAAGCATTTAGGTAACAGATGGGAACATAAAGAATCTACTTTCTCCTTCACTCTCTGGATAGGTAAGACATGTTTAAAGGATTTCTCAGTGAGGTGTAGAGGCTTAAGAAAAAGAGTATTATCCAGTGTAAATCCCCAGACATGTAAAGTGCCCAAAGGAGAAAAAAACAGACATTTATTTTTCTCCCTTGGATTACTTCTTCAGTCTACAATGGGGAAGAATTGGTCTTCTTGGAGCCATAAAAACAATATGGTGTCTAGTTACTATCCCAAAAGGGAGTCAGGGATTGTTAACCAAGGAGCAAGTCTGGAACATTTTTTAACATCCCCAACTTTGTCATTTTCTACCTATCTGTATGTTTCCCTGTAAAAGAAATGGTCTGAGTGTTTGGTTCCCACAGGCATCAACAGAGAGACTGAAGAGGTGTTCTCTATATACAGATAAATATGGAGAATAACCCCTAAGCAATATATTGATGGTGAGAACTGTAACGTGAAAAGGAAAGGCAGCTGAAATATAAGAGCTTGCAAAAAAATTTAGGAAACTGATTGTGTGGCTCCATAGCGATTACATACTATATTTTATCCTAATCTGAGTAACTGAAATAAATGTAGAGTTTCAGGAAGGAAAGGTTTTGAATTATTGATATGAACTACTTACCTGTCCAGACTCACTAGAGAATTTCCATGCTCTACATTGCACCAACAGAGCATCCTTAAAAATAAACTATATTCTGTATAATCCCTCTGGACCAAACAGTTCAAACTTCATCAGTTGGAGAATAATGATAAAGGGTTTTACCAGGAGAGAGGAAAAAGAACCCCTACCACTGTCTAATTTTGATGGCATCATTTGTTAGACAAAAGCTCCAGTTTGAAAAGGAAGCCCATAGTCTGCCTTCACACATTTACAAAGTGGAGACAATTTATAAAACCATACAACTTGTAGAGCTCTAAGTGATGTCAGTGCCCAAAAGGCTTTGTTGTTATCATTGCTTTATTGTTGTTTCTGTGTTGTTGTGACACTAAGCATTATGATCATCAAGGGAGGTGACCTAATCAGGGATGAGAGACCCCAGCTGGCTAGAATGAAGCACCAACCAGCTGTCAAAGTATGGGTCATGAAGAGACACATTATTTATATGGAGGCTGCTTGCTGTTTGATAATTGTTCCCTTCGTTCCAAGTTAGTCACCATTCTGCTTATTCCCCAGTTAGCTTCCCTTTTCAAAACACACTCAACCAGAGGATGTTCTTTATCAAAACACTTGAAGAATCAGGATGAAGGCTGTAAGGTGTGTTTTGCATACTGATTCAATAGAGATTGCCGTTTTAATCAGCAGAGGATCTTCAGTAAGTCCGATGCCCTCAGGATTCCAAGTGAAGAGGAAGTGACACTCCATGGATTGTATTTTCTTCCCAGTGCTCCTTATCTTGATAATTAGATTGTTGTCTTAAGTCCATGTGAGTGTGTGTGTGCATTTGTGCCTGTAGACCAACTCAGTCTCTAAAACTTTTATTATTACTTAAGGAATATTTGGCAGAATAGTTATTAACAATAGAATTTTTGTGAAGAGCAAAGTAAAAAGGATGACAAAAAAAAAAAGCCCAATATATTGTTATACAGTAGAAGCCACTTATCTTAGTCTGTTAGAACAAAATACCAGAGCTTGGGTGGCTTATAAATAGCGAATGTGATATTTCTCACAGTTCTGAAGGCCAGGAAATCCAAGATTAAGGCACCAGTAAATTTGGTGTCTGGTGAGAGACTGAAGTCTGATTCATAGCTGGCTGTTTTCTCTCTGTGTCCTCAAATAGTGGAAGAGGTTAGGGACCTCTCTGGGGTTTCTTTTATGAGGATACTAATCCATTCATGAGGGCCCCACCTTTATGACACAATCACCTCCCAGAAGCTCCACCTCCTAATACGAATACAATCACCTTGGCAGTTAAAATTCCAATATATGAATTTAGGGGGACCACATTCAGTCTATAGATTCAATGCTAACATTTACACCAGATTTTTACTTCAATTCTTTTACATGCATATTTCCAAGATAAATCACATCATATTACATACACGATGTTATATTTTGTTTTATTTCACTTTAGCATAAGCTAAACATGTATTAGTCAAAATACTGAAAGTCTGAATTACTAAAAAAATACTGAGATTTGTGATTATATTAAAATGTAAAAATTGTGTACATTATATCACTAAAAGCATAATGAAAATATAAGTTATTGTTTAAGATATGAAACACATATAAACAATAATTATAGGTACACAGAATAGTCTACAAAATCAAGAACAAGACAATATGAAAATGTGGGCAAATAACATTCACAGAAGAGAAAATGTCAGTAGACAGTGGACCCAAGTAAACACACTTGGACTAGAATAAAAATATTTAAAAACATATACAATGAACAATCACTCACACTAGGATATTCACAAAAATATTGAACTCTGAGAATGCTAAGTATTGGGTCTTGGTGAGGATGTGGTACAATAAGAAGTCTTAAACATAGCTATCAGAAGTGCAAATTAACGTGTCTGCCTTGAAGAACAATTTGTTATTATGCAAAAAGTTTAAAAAGGTACATATTCTAAGAGAACATTTCTATTCCTATGCATATGTACTCTACAGAAAATCTGAGGCAAGGAAGAGACATCTAAAGAATGTTCATGGCAGAGATGTCTTCATAGCAAAAACCTGAAAGTAACATAAATGTTTAATAACATGAGAATCAATGTTAAAATTGTGGTATATTCATATGCTAGAATACTTGAATGAATTAATTAGAAGTGAATTAATTAGAAATGAATTAATTACAGCCTCCAGTATCAGCAGGAGTAAATCTCATAGCATAGTATTGAGAGAAAAGGTGAGTTATAAAAGAATATATATAGTATGGTGACTTTAGTTAAAAGATTTAAAATGGGACAGACAGGACACCAAGACCTGGGATTTTCCAGCCACACCACAGGAATAATTTCTGACAGAACTGGAATCACACTCACATCTCCTGATGCACATACCAATGTGGCAGGCCACTGAAGCAATGTGGCAGCTTGCGTGTCTCCTCACATGTGAAGACATTTTAAAGCCCAGCTTAAGAGACCCAAGATTCAACATACCCAGAGGCCTACTCCAGACCAAACCAGAGTACTACCGGGTTTGACCTACAAGTGACACACCCAGAGGGAATTCTCTACAGGCACAAGAGCCCATAGAGGGCAAACCACATTTAAGTGGTCAACCCTCACGCAGCAGGACACCCTGCGGAGGGCAGAGCCAAGTCTCACAACTAGTCAGCATAGGACTTAACCCCACCTACTCACAAGCGAAAAGCAATTAAAGATCTTCTTTAACAGGGCAATATACACAACACAAGAGTCACCTTTGGAGCACACACAGAGGCGAAGAACAAAGTAGTGCAAGTCAAATATAAAGGACACATATTACATAAGATAACCCAGCAAGAACTAGGAACTCTAGGAGATCTACCTAATGCATTGAAACAAACACAGAGTCAGCCAGAATGGGGAAACAAAGAAACATGTCCCAAATAAAAGAACAGAAGAAACCTCCAGAAATGGAACCAAATGAAACAGAGGTAACCAACCTATCAGACACAGAGTTCAGAACACTGATGATAAGAATGTTTAAGCAGCTTAGAGACGACATAAAGAAGGATGTAGAAATCATAACTAACAACCAGTTAGAACTAAAGAACACAATTACCGAAATAAAGAACTCACTTGATGGAATTAACAGCAGGTTAGATGAAGCAGAGGATCGAATCAGCGACTTAGAAGACAAGGTAGCAGAGATCACCCAAACAGAACAACAGAAAGAAAAAAGAATAAAAAACAATGAAGATGGTTTAAGAGACCTATGGGATAACATCAAGTGCAACAACATGAGCATCATAGGAGTACCAGAAGGTGAAGACAGGAAGCAAGGGATTGAGAACATATTTGAAGTAATAATGTCCAAAAACTTCCCTAACCTGATGCAGGAAACCAACATACAAGCCCAGGAAGTGCAGAGAGTTCCAACCAGGATAAACCCAAACAGGTCCACACCAAGACACATTATACTTAAAATGGCAAAGGTTAAAGACAAAGAGAGAATCCTAAAAGCAGCAAGAGAAAGACAGAGGGTTACATACAAGGGAACTCCCATAAGACTATCAAATGACTTTTCTACAGAAATATTGAAGGCCAGGAGGGAGTGGCAGGAGATACTCAAAGTGATGGAAAAGAAAGGCCTACAACCTAGATTGCTTTATCCAGCAAGGTTATCATTTAAAGTTGATAGAGAGATAAAGAGCTTCCCAGAAAAGAATAAGCTAAAGGAATTTATTACCACCAAGCCAGCATTGCAAGAAATACTAAAAGGACTTCTGTAAATAGAAGAAAGATGAAAACAATCTAACTACAAATTTAAAAATGGCAATAACTATGTACCTATAAATAATCACTTTAAATGTAAATGGATTAAATGCTCCAATCAAGAGACATAGGGTGGCTGAGTGGATAAGAAAGCAAGACCCTTGTATATGCTGTATACAAGAGACTCACCTCACATCAAAAGACACACACAGGCTGAAAGTGAAGGGTTGGAGTGAGGTATTTCATGCAAATGGAAATGAGAAAAAAGCTGGAGTTGCAATACTTATATCTGACAAAATAGAGTTTAAAATGAAGAGCATATTAAAAGACAAAGATGGGCACTACATAATAATAAAGGGATCGATCTGACAAGAGGACATAACCCTAGCAAACATCTATACACCCAACATAGGAGCACCTAAATATATAACACAGATATTGACTGACATAAAGACAGAGATCAACAGGAACACTATCATAGTAGGAGACTTCAACACACCTCTGACAACAAGGGACAGGTCTTCCAGACAGAAAATAAATATGGAAACAACAGCCTTAAATGATACATTGGACCACTTGGATTTAATCGATATTTTCAGAGCATTTCACCCCAATGCTGCAAAATACACGTTCTTCTCAAGCTCACATGGAACATTTTCCAAGATAGACCATATGTTAGGCCACAAAACAAGTCTTGAAAAGTTTAAGAAAATTGAAATCATACCAATTGTTTTCTCTGACCACAGTGCTATGAAATTAGAAATGAACTACAGGAAAAAAATTGGAAGACACACCAATTCATGGAGGCTGAATAACATGTTACTAAATAATGAATGGGTCAACCAGGAGATCAAGGCAGAAATCAAAAGATATCTCGAGAAAAACGAAAATGAAAACACAACAACCCAAAATCTATGGGATCCCGCGAAAGCGGTCCTAAGAGGGAAATTCATAGCATTGCAGGCCTACCTAAAGAAACAAGAAACATCACTAATCCACAGTTTATCTTCACAGTTAAGGGATCTGGAAAAAGAACAGCAAAATGAGCCCAAAGGGAATACAAGGAAGGAGATAATAAAGATCAGAATGGAAATAAGTGAAATAGAAACCAGAAAAACAATACAAAAGATAAATGAATCCAAGAGTTGGTTCTTAGAGAAGATAAACAAAATCGACAAACCTTTAGCCAGACTCATTAAAAGAAAGAGAGGGAAGACCCAAATTAATAAAATCAGAAATGAAAGAGGAGAAGTGACAACAGACACCGCAGAAATACAAAAAATTTTAAGAAACTACTATAGCAACTATATGCCAACAAATTTGACAATATGGAAGAAATGGACAATTTTCTAGAGGCACACAACCTTCCAAGGCTAACTCAAGAAGAAACAGAAAACCTGAATAGACTGATTACCACCAGGGAAATTGAATCAGTAATCAAAAATCTCCCAACAAACAAAAGCCCTGGACCAGATGGTTTTACAAGTGAATTTTACAAAATGTTCAAAAAAGAATTATCACCTATTCTCCTCAAGCTCTTGCAAAAAATCTAGACGGAGGGAGGACTCCCAAACACTTTTTATGAAGCCACTATCACCCTGATCCCAAAATCAGACAAAGACACCACAAAATAGAAAACTACAGGCCGATATCTCTAATGAACATAGATGTAAAAATCCTCAACAAAATATTAGCGAACAGAATTCAGCAATATGATAAAAAGTGGGATTCATCCCTGGTATGCAAGGGTCGTTCAACATCGGCAAATCAATTAATGTGATACACCACATTAACAAAATGAAAAATAAAAATCACATGATCATATCGATAGATGCAGAAAAAGCATTTGATAAAATCCAGCAGCCATTTATGACAAAAACCCTTAAGAAAGTGGGAATAGAGGGATCATAACTCAACATAATAAAGGCCATATATGATAAACCCATAGCTAACATCATACTCAATGGGGAAAAGCTAAAACCATTCACCCTAAGATCAGGAACAAGACAAGGTTGCCCACTTTCTCCACTTCTATTCAACATAGTGCTGGAAGTTCTAGCCACAGCAATCAGACAAGAAAAAGAAATAAAAGGCATCCAAATCGGTAAGGAGGAAGTAAAATGGTCATTATACGCAGATGACATGATACTATATAGAGAACACACTAAAGACTCTACCAAGAGACTATTAGAGCTGATAGATGAATTTAGTAAAGTAGCAGGGTACAAAATTAATATTCAGAAATCAGTTGCATTTGCATATACCAATAATAAAACATCAGAAGGAGACATTAGAAAAACAATCCCATTTACAATTGCTTCAAAGACTATAAAACACCTGGGAATAAATTTAACCAAAGAAGTAAAAGATCTGTACGCAGAAAATTATAAGACACTGAAGAAAGAAATGAAAGAAGATACAAATAGATGGAAACACATACCATGTTCATGGATAGGAAGAATTAATAAAGTTAAAATGTCCATACTGCCTAAGGCAATATACATATTCAACGCAATTCCTATCAAACTACCAACGACGTTTTTCACAGAAATAGAACATATAATCCTAAAATTTATATGGGACCATAAAAGACCCTGGATAGCCTCAGCAATCTTGAGAAATAAGAACAAAGTGGGAGATATAAAAATACCTGACATCAAATTATACTACAAAGTTACAGTAATCAAAACAGCATGGTACTGGCATAAAAACAGAAACATAGATCAATGGAACAGAATAGAGAGTCCAGAAATAAATCCATGCCTATATGGCCATTTAATCTATGACAATGGAAGCAAGAATGTACGGTGGGGTAAAGACAGTCTATTCAATAAATGGTGCTGGGAGACCTGGACAGACACATGCAAAAAATGAAGCTGGACAACCTCCTTACACCATATACAAAAATAAATTCAAAATGGCTTAAAGACTTACATGTAAGATCTGAAACCATAAAATTCCTAGAAGAAAAAGTAGGAAGAAACTTCACAGACATTACCCGGAGTAAGATTTTGACTGATAAAGCTCCTCATGCAAGGGAAGTAAGAGAAAAAATAAATGTGGGATTACATCAAACTAAAAAGTTTTTTCACAGCAAAGGAAACCATCGATAAAACAAAAAGGGACCCTACTGAATGGGAAAAGATATTTGCCAATGATATATCTGATAAGGGGTCAATATCACAAATTTATAAAAAATTCACTCAACTCAACTCCAAAAAAACAAACAACCCAATTAGAAAATGGGCAGAGGACATGAAGAGACATTTTTCTAAAAAGGACACACAGATGGCAAACAGACATATGAAAAAATGCTCAAACTCACTAATCATTAGAGAAATGCAAATAAAAACCACAATGAGATACCACCTCACCCCAGTCACAATGGCCATCATCAATAAATCAACAAACAAGTGCTGGCAAGGATGTGGAGTAAAGGGAACCCTTGTGCACTGTTGGTGGGATTGCAGATTGGTGCAGCCACTATGGAAAACAGTATGGAGGTATCTCAAAAATCTGAAAATGGAACTACCTTATGATCCAGTCATTCCACTCCTAGGTATCTATCCAGAGAAATCCAAAACTCTAATTCAAAAATCTTTATGCACTCCTATATTTATTGCAGCACTATATGCAATAGCCAATACATGGAAACAACCGAAATGCCCATCGGTAGACGACTGGATTAAGAAACTGTGGTACATTTATACAATGGAGTATTACACAGCCATAAAGAAGAAAGAAATCTTACCATTTGCAACAACATGGATGGACCTAGAGAACATTATGTTAAGTGAAATAAGTCAGACAGAGAAAGACACATACCGTATGATTTCACTTACATGTGGAATCTAAAGAAAAGAATAAGTGAATGAACTAATCAGAAACAGTTTTGGAGACATAGAGGTAAAACTGAGGGTTGCTAGATGGGCGGGGGGGGGGATAAGGGGGAAGGTGAGGGGATTAGAAAACAGTCAGTAACCACAAGATAGCCGCAGGGTTGTGAAAATTAATTTGGGGAATGTAATCAATAATGTTGTAAAGTTTTTGTAGGGTATCCGATGGACACTTGTCCCATTTGGGAGAGCACCTCAGGGATGATGTAGCTGCCTGATCACTGCACTGTATACCTGAAGCTGAAGCTGAACAATAATGAATGCCAACTATAATTTTATATGTGTGTGTGTGTGTGTGTGTGTGTGTGTGTGTGTGTGTGTGTATACTTACAAGAAGCGGAGTACAGCATTAGGAATAGAGACAGTGGAAATGTAATGGCTCTGTGCGATGTCAGAGGGATAGTGGATGGGGGACGGGGGTTTACACAGTGTGAGGGATATAAATGATAAACATGTAAGTATTGCTTTGTCTTGTACACCTGAAACAAATAAAAATAAATAAATAAATAAACAAAAAGACTTAAAATGTATATTATGTACTGCATACACACACACACACATATACATATAATTGTATATATATTAAACTTATCATTCCTCTATATACATATGTTTATACATGGTATATAAAACATGTATATTCCTCTCTCTCCATATATGTTTATGTGCATGTGTATATATTTATATATTTGTGAAAACATGATAAACAATTGAAGATAATAGATACCATTGGGGTGAAGGAAGAGTGATGTAGTCACACAGGGAACACTGGATGATTTAACTGTAATTATAAAGTTTTATTTTTTAAGTAAGAATAGAATATAACTACACTGTCTTTACTAAATGCCAGGCACACATGTGAGTGTGTACAAATATTAATGTATTCATTTATTCCTCCCAATAATCCTAGGCTTTTTTTTTTTCTAATTTTAACACTTATTTTGCAATTTAGATTTTTTTAAAAGGAACAGAGAGGTTGAGTAACTTGCCTGAGATCACTGAGCTAGTATGTGGCAGAGTCAGGACTTACACCCAGAAGACCCAATGTTATATCCTGTTTTCCTCACTGCACTCTACCTCAGTCTGCGCTCTTTGGTATCACAGGTGATGTACAAATATGCTTATTATTTCCCTTCTTACCTTTCACATGTCTGAGCTGTCTCATAAGGGGAAATAGCAATAAAGGAGAGATAGGGACACATATATATACAAGCCCGAATCATTCATTAAGGCCTTCAAATAAGTATTTTCAGACCCATGAAGATGATGGGACATAGGGTAGGGATGAATCTGGGAGTTTTGTGCCCAATTTGAGAACATGAAATCAGGATAAATTAGAAAAGCTAATGGTTCTGCATAAAGTATGATAATTAGAATAGCTTCCTGGTCTGGATCCTAGGGAATTCGGTGTAATTTTACAGTTAAAGGGAGAGTTCAATCTTGCCTTCTGTGATTCAAGAGAGTTAAAACCACTAGGGACAAGGTCTGAAATCTATCAAGCTTTCTCCCATTTGGTTCAGAGGGAGAAGTAGCGTCCAGTAGGGCGGTTTCAGTACCAGCAAGAGGAAGACTACATGGGTGGGTGCGTGCTCACTGTCACACCGTGAGCACATCCACGCCAGCCCCACCCATTCACCACTGAGGTGCCCAGGTATCTGGGGAGTATTCCTTGAGGAGCTGTCAGAAGCAGCGAACGATGAGAGCTGATGAGATTGTTCTCTTGGGCAGACATAGAAAAGGAGAAGATGGGAGAGACTTTCCCTCATCTGCTGTGAATTTTTGGGGAAAGTGAGAAAGATGAACCCAACGCCACAGCGTTCAGGCAGCATTTCTTCTATCATTTGTTTCCTCTGCATCTACTCAGAGTCATCGCATTATACCACCATCATGGCAGCACACGTTGTACTTAAATGTTTATTTATTGTAATTAGCTTTGAAGTCTGTACTGCTCAACATGAACCTTTGCTTTCACACAGAACGTGTTTCAGTCCGAATCCTTCACTGCTATGTATAATGTCAATTAAATATTTGGGAAAATTAAAGCATTTTTGAGATTTGCACAAGAAGGGAATGCATGTGCTTGCATACAAATACTTTTTTTTTTTCTTTAAGGAAACATTTTCTTAATAAGAAAAATGTGTTTCACTGATTTATTCTAGAAATTAGAATTAATTCTTCACAACCACTGGCATGATCTTTCATTTAAAATATTATTAAAGATTTTTAATGCTAAAAATGATTTCATTTTTTTCTAATTAAAAAATGAAGTTGAATCAAATAGCTACATATCATATTTAAAGTTTCTGACTATTCAAGCAAATGAATTATTAGCAATATTTTAATAGCATTCATAATTTATACCAAAAAACAAAGGTTAAAATGTTTATAGACATCTCTTGAATGTTTCCAAACTTTTTTATTCTTCTGCTAAAATGATCATTTGGTCATTTGGGTGAATCTATTATTATAAAATAGGGGACTATATCATCTAATGAGAGCACACATACTAGAATTAGGGACAAGCCTGAAAGTATTATCATCAGAATCTGAAATTACTAAGAATCATTGAAAGGGGCTTGCCATTTACAGGGACATTCTTCCATCAGAGATTATTTGGATATGTTTTCAAAATAAGACCTAGATTGCTTTCCAAAATTCACGATATAGAGCAGGACCAAAACTTTTCTACTCATACCCATCCCCACAGGTTGATATTGGCAGCCTGAAACACTCTCATGAAGGATTCCACATGCCTGAGTCACAATGCTGTCATGTTTGTCATGACCATTGGAATAGGGAGTAGAGACATCCATGATACATGTTTGCTATGTTTCCAAAAAGTATCCATAGACTCATTAAGGAGTTTTTTCTTGTTTTGTTTTTAATAATCTTTTACACAACATAAAGGCACAGGCCTACTCAGTAGAGTCTAGTCAATGAAAGATAAAAAGTCTGAATATGTCAACACCCAGAAGACTTAGTAGATGACACGAACATTCATTTTGTTTGGCAGATGTAACTCTAGAGAGTGAAAGTAGATAATGTGCAGTATCAGAACTGTGACACTTCCCTTAGGATTTCCCCTTGCTCTTTTTCAGGAATTCATCAAGAGATGTATGACTTCCTTTTGAGGAGTGAATGTCGTTAAAAGCCAATCTAAGTATTCTGGTCTGCAGAAGCAGGCATATTTCTTAATAATAACTGAAATTCCTTTAGGAATTTGTGATTGTGCTTAATGAAGGGCCACCTTCCAAAGACTGACCACTTCCGAAATATCAACATAATGGTGTTTTCGACCAGAAAATATGGACATCAGTATTTCTGCGATTATATTATTAGACAAATGTATTAAATCCTGGTCTGCTGCCTCCTCCCTTTACTGTGTCCTCCCTAACTGCAGAAGATTAATTTATTTTCCCAGCAACAGATTGCTTCATCAGAGTAATCAATGTCATCATACAAAAAAATAAGCAAGGTTGAATGCTTCCTATTGACCAAATTCAGTTAATAGGCCACCACTGATTATATAAATTCAAATCGGTCAGAAAACTGTCAATGTGTTATGATACCACATAGACAAGATTCATATACTGTGATATATAAAACAGTCTTTCTATAAAAGTATTATCACCATTTCATGTAACGTAGGTCTCCTAAATTCAGTTATCTGTTTTGAACATATTATATGTTTCTCATGCATGTTTGCTCATGCATGTATTTATCCGAACTTTGTTCTTTTATTTAGTACTAAATCTTGATATTTTCAAGTATCAATTTGCACCCTTGGAGATTTATAATATTTCTGTTAGGACCCTCCTTTGTCTAGCCTAATCCTCTTGAGGCATTTGAAAAGCAAAATTCCGTGACTAGAAGCTGCTATGCTTTCATTTGTACCAACACATGGTATCAAAGATCATGAAAGCAATGTTTTCATTCAATTAAACTTGCTAGAAGCTAATGAAAAATGCCCAGAGAATTTCCCTTTGTAAATTAAAGATACACAACAAGGATTGTCACTGACTTGTTTTCAATTGGCTTTGTATGGCACTAATGATCTTGGTTAGCAATCGCTGTGAGGAGTTTGCTTCTGTGAAGGGCAAACCACAGAGGACGTAGAGATTAGCAGGAATTCGGCTAAGCTGCTACCAAACTTTCAATGTTTATTCCAGTCATCTTCAAACTCATTAGGTCTACAAAATTGAGTTGCAAATCTCTGGAGCACATGCTTTATTAAGAGATGGCTGGAATTTCCCTTTTCCAGTTGGGCAGAAGCCCTGTGAGGATTCCTGTGTTTGTTCTCCCGGGAGAATGTTGGCACATCGGTCAATAGCCCAAGCCAGAACCAAGAAGTCCATCTGAGTGTGAAAGAATGTATTATTAAAAATATTACTGTTGGACTCACAGTCTTAGAAATTTTCTAAAATTTTTATCTGGCTGTCTGTTTACTTTAGCCTTGCCTCCTTTAGAAGAAATGTTTAAGTAAAATATTACATCATCTGTTCGAGGCTGTTTTTTGAACACAATACCAAAGGTTTCCCAGAATCTGGCATTTTCCAGTTTAGCTCATCATTTTCCCACAATCAGCATATCTTCCAGCTCTGATGCATTCGTTAGGACAAAACAACCAGTAAGAAATGTGTGTGATATTTTGCTTTACATAGCTTATCTTTCATAGGGTTAAGACCGACAAAGAGGTCCAGAAAATATTAGCTTCTCATATCTTGGCTTCCACAGGGTTAAGACAGACGGAGAGGTCCAGAAAATACTAGATTGGGAGGATAAAGTCCCTGAAGCAGCTAGGCTTAGAGCCATGGAGTCCAAGCCCAAGGCAGGTCAGATGCCAGGATTTCAAAGGTCATGTAAAGATCAGCCAAAAACAAATTCCAGTAGAAGCCAGTTCAGGTGTCAGCAGATTTCTTACAGAGAGAATTGGGAATGCTTTGTTCCAGTAACTTGTCTGTCTCAGAGTTACTCACATTAAAAGGGGAAAAAGGCCAAAAGCTGGTTGCACGGTACAGTTCATGTACAAGAAGAAATATAAAGGCATTTTAAAAGCCTCATTTCACATCAGTGAGAAAAATAAAAATAAAAAAGACAAGACTTGAAAACAATTTATCCAAAAGAAGAAAATGAAAAAAATAATCTTGAGGATAAAAATAATTTATGATGAAATAGTTGTACAATGTATCATCTACATAGTACCTATGAGCATATGTTTTAGCTGATGATGTTAATCTATACAAATTCAAGATTTTTTTGTAATTAGGCAATTTGGATTTGTGTCAATATTCATTTGAAAGAAAATCTATTTAAACAAAATGTACTTCATGATTGCCTGATGAATGTTTTAATCTATGCTCCTCAAACCTCCATATCCTGGAGACATAGATGTCTAAACTATATAATGATACCCGTGGGGTCAAGCAGTTACATGCCCAAAGTGTAGGGAGAAACAAAACTAAAACAAGAAAAAAGAAAACAACCGGACAAACAAGTAAACAGTCAAGTTGGCTGGAATGAGAAGGGCAAGGAGAAAACCCAATAAGTACATGACCTCCTGACCTTGTGCAAATGACATAAAGGTTCTAGACCTCAGTTTTATTTTCTCAAGGAAAACTCCTTGTTCTAAATTGGTTTTATTTATTTCTCAATATTGCTGTCTTCATAGAAAAGAACTGCAAACAATGTCTACTTGTTTGACCCTAATTTTATTTTCCTAAACTTCCGCATTTCAAACATTGGTCACTGGTCTAATGTCTTTTCTGTGACTAATACAGAGCTAATAATCGTCTGTGTTCAAACATCTATTAGCAAAACCAGTGATTTCCTAGACCTGATTAAGCTTGCCCCTAAGTGAAATATGTTACATACCTTGTAGCTTGAAATCTTTAAATTTCCTTTTTATATTCAGTGACCTTGAAATTTATTTGGTACAACACTGTCACAACACTGATTTTTTTATTAGTGAAGACCAATAGCATCTTAATTATACAATTAAGAATCTGACAAGTACAAATAATAAATAATAGCAGCAAATGAAATCATTTACCAAAGGCATAGAGGGAAACATGTGCCTCAGGACAAGAAAACAAAAGCCATTAATGAACATGCCATATAAAGCAAATTATAATTTGCAGAAGGTATGCAGAAAGTGCTCATTCTTTATCTCCTGACAGTGGAATGGAGCATAACAAGTTCTGTTAGGCTGGAGTGCTGCTGCTGCCCAGTGTAACTGGTCTAGTTACATCAGTTCCCAGTAAACAGTTCCTTCATCCCAATCATGGGCATTGTAATCTTATCTGGTCATATTTTCTGGCTGTGCTCCATGGAAAGGGATAAATGCGGAGATTCTGTTAATACTTTGAAAATCTTTTTAAAAACATATTTAGTCTCTAAAAGAGGTCCATGATCACCTTGCTATTTTGTAAAATATTTTGCATTTAATTAGATATGTGATTTAAAAAGTAAAATGGGTAGATTGGTTTCATTTCCTTTTCAAAGTAGTCACTGCCCACAAAATACGAATAGCCACTCTACTAAGCATTATGCAAGGTTTAAAGAGGGAGCATGAGAGGGGGAATGAAATTTACATCAGGATTGCTCTTGATAGACATTTTATGTATGTCACTCCTACGGAGCATGACAATAATTATATGAAATAGGTATTTATTCCCATACTACAGATGATACATTGAAAGCTCCTAAGTCAGTTAAGTCACCAGCCCAATGTAACACAACTAGAAAGTTTTAGATGTAGAGATTAGTTTCAGGTCAAAACTCAAATTCTATGTCTTTCTAGAAGCAACATATACTTAAAAGACAAAAATCAATTCCCTAGACATTTTGTAGTAATGATAACATGGAACTTCCTTTTTAGCAATATTGATTAAAGGCTTTTAAGCAAATCTTAAATTTTCAACAATAGGTTAGGGAGCTGGTTTTATTGTTCAAACACAATGAACTCTTGAAGCCTAATGCCAGAATAAAGTCAGCTGCAGGAGAGAGACTTAAACATCCATTCACAAGAGTAACTTACTCAAATTCACTAAATACCTAGGAGCAAACATTTCTCTCCTGATTCATATATTCTCTCTCTCTCTCAAATTTTTACAAAATTCTGTAGGGGAACATGTAAGATGTTCATCATGTAGTATCTGTGTGAACAGAGAAAATAGTTGTATAAATTGTAGGAAACAAACTAAATGAAAACACAACAATGTGGATAGATTTTAAAACCAGTACAGAGTAAATTATGTAAAACAAAAGTAGCATGTATGTAAATCAAAATATATAGATCCAAAAACCTCACTACGTACTTTCATTATTATATACCAATTCAAGGTCACATGTCCACAGAACTCAACCATTGACTGAAAGGATATAGAAAGGAATCAAGGATGTGATTAAAGGAAATAAAAGGGATTTCATAGAGCCAAATTGTTTTGGGATGATATACACTGAGAAGCTTGATTAACTCAACCCTCTTCACTTGATGTTAAATTATACGTTAAATATATTTGTTTGTGTATTTCCTGTCTTTATTCAACTATGAACTTGGTGGTTCTGATTTTAAATTGTACTTGTATTTTCCTATTGACTCAGGATGACTTATTTTTCCTATGATTTTAGTGAGTTTTGAATGGGATCCATATTCTTTGGAACTTTCTCTGTGGAAAGACTTTGAGATGTGGCTTTAAAGTGAGTTCCCTAGAGTAGGCTTATGATTCATTTGTCAGGCTCTTGGAAACACTACCAATTTGGGAACCAGCTTTCAAGTCACTTTTACCCTTATTTGTGCAGCATTCTGATTAGAATTCTCAGAGTAAGTCTTGACTGAGACAATCAGGTATTTTTACATTCTCCCTTCATAGATTTCATACCGTTTCCCCAAAAATAAGACCTAGCCAGACAATCAGCTCTAATGTGTCTTTTGGAGCAAAACTTAATGTAAGACCCAGTCTTATATTATATTACATAAAGACCAGTCTATAGTAAAATAAGACTGGGTCTTATATTAATTTTTTGCTCCAAAAGACGCTTTAGAGTGGAATGTCCGGCTAGGTCTTATTTTCGGGGACACACAGTGGGGGGAGTGGCTGTGTGTGTGTGTGTGTGTGTGTGTATGTGTGTGTGTGTGTGTGTGTATGAGTGTATGTATGTTAGGGAAGAGAGTGGGGGAGTGGGTGCATATTTCTGTTTCTGAGAGTGTTGTCTCTTGGAAGTCTTAGGGCCTGACTTCATGCATAAATATGGTATTTTTTAATAAGTCATTCTGATATAGTTCCAGGTTCTGTTTTCTCCCTGCCGTTTAGACACACCTTTAAATATATTCAGGTCCTAATCCACTAAAGCTATTACCAAATACCTTCAAGATAATCTTCAGCTACAATGCTTACTTATTTTCATTCTTGTCATTGAAAATTCCCTTTGTAGTCAACAGATCAGCCATGTATTAAAATAAATGTTTTCATGTTTATCTAGCATTTTAGGTGTTTCTCTCAAATAGTTGAAAATAAACGGAGTGATAGTGAATATCACTCCATATATTTTTTATAAAAAGAGCTTATCTACCAACTCTTTACTAATAAGGTCCACACTTTAAGATTAAAGAAGGGACATTTTTCAGGTTGAATTGACATGGAAAAAAGTATCTTTTTCTAGATAGATTCAATATTCATAACAGATTCTACCAAGGGACTGAAAAATAACGAGGACTATCTGTGATTATGTGCTGTATGACTGGTTTGCTTCTGATATGGGCAATTTATGTTTAATGTGAGAATTTACATTGCATCAGCATTTTACAATATGACCTCAAAGAACCAAGTACCTATTTCTGATGAATTCAAGCTAAGAATCATTTATTTTAGTCTTGGAAATAGAGTATGACATTTTGTTTCATCCTCAAATACATTGAGAGGTGTAAAAATACCTTTTGCAAACTTGTACTAAAATATTTTTTAAATGATAAAATACTTTCTAAAAGATAAAATAAATTATAAATTATGATTGACTTAAGCATCAGGCAAAAAAATGTGACATGATCCACTTGAATCTTAATACCAGAATTGGAGCACATTCTACATTACATTGACTTTAACTAATGACTAATAGTAGTTGTTACCATGTGGTGAGTGTTCAAAATATGCCAGACAGTGTGCTGGACCCTTCATAGACATTTAATTATCACATCATCTCTCATAATGAAAACATCCTAATTTTATATATGAGAAAATTACAGTCAGTAAATTAAGTCAATTTGCTCTGCTGTGCAATACTCACAAATTAGAGAAATCCAAGGGAAAAAATAATATGCTGGAAGAATTGATACATAATTATAGTAACTGTATTAATAGATAAATCTTTATTTGTATTTTAGCAGTTTGTCCCTTCCTTAACTGATGTTTTAAATGTTTATTTACTTATTTCATCTCTATTTTGAAGCTACTACAAATTATCACCCTCTGCCATTGTCAGGAAAGTGATAAAATGTTGTAGCTTCAAGTATAAATTCTATAATAAGACTGTCTGGGATTAAATCTGGCAACATCGTTTATAGCTGTGTGACTTAGGATAAGTTACATCACCTTTCTGAGCCTCAGGTTCATCACCTATGAAATGAAAATAAATAATAATTCATAGTAATAAGTCACAAAATAATTCTACTTCATTGTGGTTATGTAGCACTTAGGACAATATGTAAATGCCCAATAGTAAGTGCTCAAAAAGTATTTATATATTAATGTTATAAGATGGTCTGCCTCCAAGCATTCATTTATATGCTATTACATTTAATGTTGTCTGAACTGAAAATCCATATTTTGTTTGTTAGATTGAGTATTAATGCATGCATTTTGCAAGATCGCTCTTTGTGGCTCAGGAGATATTTTATTTCTGCCTTTTTTCAGTGTTTGGATAATGAAAAATGACAGATATGTGAGCTCTGCATCTGTAAGTTAATTGTATATTGTGATTTTTGTCTTTAAAAATACCATTTTATTTCTTTATTTTTTTTACACCAAAGGATTTACAAAACTAAAAGGAAGAGTGGTTTGCCACATCTTTCGGGCATAACTTTATCCTCTTGGGAGCTACAGAGAGTAGAATTTTCCAACGAAGGCTGTGAAAAGAGAGAAGACAATTCTAAAGTTGAGCTACCCATTGTCACCAATGCTTGAAGTGAATGGCTCAGTGTATTGGTTATGAGACTCACAAAATGTCAGCATTCACAGATGTAGTAACTGAGTAGACCAATTTGTTTTGCACAAAAGGCCAAGTTTTCTCACTCTTACAAAAACTCCAGTGAACTTCCTTTCTAGTGTTTATGATAGCATTATCCTTCAATGAGAGGGAGCGGGAATCAACGAAGGTCTGGGTATCATTTACTAGCTTGCTCTTTCAATATTTCTGGATTTATTTACAATCTATTTTTGAGACCATGTACCAACTTTTTTTTGATTATAGGATAAAATATTGATTTTACACCGGAAGGGAAATAGCCAAAACTAAATTACTTTTCTTTCCCTGTGACAAAATATTAAGGAGAAATCAAAATTGACATGTTCAACTTTGTTCAAGCCTTAGGAAAAATTGGTTCTTTTCTTTTTTTCCTTAGTACCATGGAATAATTTCAATTAAAATGATAGAGAAAATGGGATTCAATCCCCTTCATTTTAAATATGAGGAAGCTGAAACTCAGCGCCACCACCTACATTTATGCAGCTCATCACAAAGGCTAAACCAAACTGTTCCACTCATTTCATTGCATTTCCATTATATCATTTAAGAAGATGTTTTCAATTGTATTACTATTTACTTATATTTACTAATTTTTCTTTTTGTTTCCTGAAGGGCTAGTGATTTAATTAATCCTGTAGACAATGTAAATGAAAAATATCTAGTATGGATTCAGTGGTACTGAATATAATAAATTAGAAAAAAGGAAAAGCACTTCCATTCAATAATTTAAATCATATTTTAAGTCCTGATGACTGAATACTATCACTTAGGCACATCACTTAAAATATAATGTATAGTTTATGCTGTGGACTAATTTTCCCTCATTTTTATAGTATTAAATGATCTGTAGTAAAGGATGAAGGTGAGAGGATGACTGGAGGCAGTGAGTTCGTAATTTTTCCTCTTCTTTGTCTTCAAGAATGATAAAAGCAAAGGTATATAGCTTATTTTCCATGATTGTGTCTATGACCTTCAGTGAGATATTTATTACATGCTAAGTACTAAGCACAATACCTGAGACACAATAAGCACTCACTACATATTAAGAATTCATATCTTCATCATGATTATTAAAGGAATTGGAGAACTGAATTGAATAACTTGCCAGGTCCCAAAATTCACTTTTTCTTTTAGATGGCACTGAACTTGTTTCACATCTGTTTCTGCTAAGTAGGAATACAATTGTGAATCTCAAAGCACATGGAATGTGTCCCCTTTGGAATAAAGCTATTCAGAGAGGGTGGTCCCAGAAGCATCTTCTCCTCTAAATTAAGGATTACACGTTCTCAGTGTGTGGACAAAAAATTAAACTAAGCACTACCTCTAATAGAAAAGTAACCAGTGCATACTGAATTGCAGAATATTTGTATACAGCAAGGTTAATCCCAGCAAATACTTCCTGGAAATTGGTGGATATTTTTCATTCTAATCCTTACAATGCTTCTGCTCATTTTCAGGAAATTAAATTATTTTACAATATTTCTGAATTACATTTAAATTCACCCATGGAGCTATGAACAATTCTTATGTGAAATTCTAGCATGTTAATCTTGCAAACTCATCCAGAGTGCCTTAAGATCTATGCTGGGAGAGGAGTCAGAATGCTAATTTCACTTATTTTTCTACCTATTTGCCTCTTACAGGGAAAATGAATTTTTAAAACTAATTTTTGCACCTCATTTTTATGGCCAATACTACTTTCAGGACTGAATTGTTCTTGCAAGCAAAAGCTAAACATTAATTGGATCCAAAGGGTAACTACTCTCAGATACACCTGTAATGTAAAGTTTTCTAGGTAAGTACCTGAAGGGAGAGAGTCTCTGAAAGAAATTTATTTCTAAACCACCAATCTAATATCATTTGTCCAATAAATACTTATTAGAAACCTAACATGCAACAGGAATTGTTGATAAAAGGATGAATTAAAAACCTTCTGCTTTTCAAGGATCTCACTGTATACAAGAGGCAGTATTTCACCTTATGTAATGTAAACTCAGGGTAAGATATAAATCAAAATATAATAATAGGCGTATTCTTACAAAAGGTACAAAAAGAAATGCTATGAAAAATTGGGGGAAATAAACACAGTTTTATTTGGTGAGGTAAGAAAAAACTTCATTATTGAGAAGGCATTTGATATGGAGCTATGGACATTGAACAAACTTAACATTGGTGGAGATGACGAGGTACAAGTAGAGAAATTCAGGTGCAACAAACACATGAGCAGAGACATAAGACATTGATCTTAGAAACAAAGCATCTAGAAACAAAGCAATATCTAGAGAACTCAAAACAGTCAAGTTTCAAGGGGTCGGCGTAAATAGAAGCATACTAAAAGACAAATGATAAGCTTAACTAATTTTTCACTCTTAATATTATATTGAGGTGAAACTAATAGTCTCATTTTGTAATACTGCATTTAGGTTTTTTGTTTGTTTGTTTTTAATGAAATAACAAATGCAAATATGAGGATGATAACATGGTATCCCTAGATGCACCTATTAAAGTTAGGATACTTTTGACTTTAAGTGACATAATTTAAAGTAGATTATAGAACATGGTCACATTATGTCACTTATTGCAATGCCCAATGATGGACTCTGAATCAAGGGCAAGTTACTTCAATAATTCAACTAAATTTTCATGGATGCCAGTTCCTTCCAACTTACTATTCTGACATCTATGGCATCCCTCACCCCTGAGGCTCCTGATTGTAAATTCTACTGAAATCTCCAGAAATTACATTTTCAAACAAAACTACCCCAACACCAAAAGAACGTTAGAATAGCATCTAATCTTCATATATCCTTTAAAAGAAAACAACCTTAAAGCAACAGAAAAAGCTTTCCAGGATATCTCCTTAACCAGAATTGCATTATTTGTAATCTAATCATTAGCAAGGGAAATAGGGTTACTGAGTACTGTTGAACCTCATGAAATTTCACCCACTCAGGCTGTGGATACCAGCTAAGACATGTGGACACTCAGTAACTGTTCAAAACCCAAGTGTTTTGCTTCTACTGAAATAAACTATGGAGTAGGGGAGGTGGCTATTGGGTATGCAACTAAGATGTTTACCACACAGTTATAGCTTTATGCTTCTTTTTAATGTTCACATCTACTTGTAATGTAGCCAATGTTTCCAAAGCTAAAAGTTTATTTTACTTATCCATGCAATCCAAAGACATATTTCCTCCCTAAATTGTGTATGGCTTTACTAAACAGATATGATTAGAAATGGAAAGCCAGATATATAAGTTTAATACTTCACACACACACACACACACACACACACACACACACACACACACGTTTAAATTAAAATACTTATTTTAGAATAAGGGGATTTCTTCTGACTATAACGGAGTAGATTTTAGTAGACTAGTACTCTGGCTGTAGTACCCTAGCTGAGAAGACCTAGAAATACTGAATGAAATACAAAAGAAAAAAATTACTATTTATAAGCATTAATGAGCTTCAAAGGTAGTCAAATTTGAGAGGCCAAAATCCTGGGAAGAAGAGGTCAGTGAACAAAATTCAATATTGCCTTTGCCACTTTTCCCCTCAGGGCACTTGCAAATTCTTAGGTTGCAGGAAATGTCAGTCGAAGTTGTCCAGCAACGGGTGGCTGCCCAGGGGACAGAAATCACCTTTAGGCAATCTCATGGGTCGAAGTAGAAAAAAAGTAAAAAGTTCTAGCGTGATAAAGGAAGAAGGAATTGGGTGTCCTAAATTCCAAGAGAAGGAAAGTACAAGGAAATAAACTAGACAGTGCTCCTGTTTCTCCTGAAATAATTTGTTATTCATAAAATGTATAACACAAAGAATTAAAATCCTATACCTAAAGTTGAAAAATGCAGTGGATCTTTCAGTGGATCTTTCAGTAGATATACAGTGCTGAGGATAAAGGGAAAAAAAAAAGTAGGGGGTGCCTTGGTAAACAGAATGGACAACCCAGAAGTAAACTGATTCTTTTAAGAAACTTGGACACCACCTGAAATTAGCTCAATTCTTGGTTGGATTGTGTATGGGAGGAAAATTAATGTTACCTCTATCCTTCTCGGTTCTTGACTAAGAATCCCCTGGAATAAAAGAAAGATCAACAGGAGAAAAACAGGCAGAAGTTTAATCATGTGTATACCTCTTGCATACATGGAGTTACCCAGGAAAACTGAGTAACTCCCTAAAATGGCTCAAGCCACAACCTTAAATACCACCTCCAGCTAAAAACAAAAGAAAGACATTGGGGGTGGGGAAGGCCAGCTATGGGATGTTACCAGAGGAAGAACAGTGAACAAGTGCATGGTTGTCACGCAGATCTAAGTCTCTGCCTTCCTCTTTTATAAGAGTTTCTAGACACTTGATCATCCTCTGCTTCTTGGTACAAAGAAGGAGACACCCTTACAAAGGAGTTTCCCCCTTATAAATATAAATTTCACTTCCACAAGAGTAACTTCTCTGTTTTCAGAGCTTCTGCTGTGTCTGCTGTTTCTTAAAAATAATCAGCCTAAAATAATCCTTGTGTCAAAGAGGAATATTTTGGGGTGACAAATTCTGCTACCCTCTAATTGAAATGATATTCTCACTTTTGGTGCTTAACAGAAAATAAAGCAAATATTCAGTGGAAGGTAATATTCTGTTTTATGTCTTTGAGATACCTTTAAGGAATAATATGAATTTTATGCAGATTTTTTTTTCAGCTTTTAAGACTGTGGCCAGTAATCAATTTTGAGCAATATATCATGACCTCAATATAAATCCCAGATTATTCACGCTTATGTAAAAAAGGATGTGTGATGAACAAAAAGTACAATTTTTTGTATATGTATTTTTGCTAAAAGTAAATATGTGCATTATTAATATATGTTTTATGTAAACACATATATAACTATAAATGGCTATTTATAACAGCAAAATTTTATGGGAGTAAAAATTTTAGGGAATAAAAATGACTGGCCTTTCTTTAATTGCTTTAAGATTAAAAAAAATAATAAATTGTTTGGAAACTGTCAATAGTTTCCCTGCTAACAACCCATAGAAAAGAAAATACACAAAAACGGATAGAACAGACTATTTTTTTTCCTTTTACTGAATGATTGCTGTGTACCTGGTCACAAATCTCATGTAGAAGTATTGTTTAAGCTATTTTTGGGGAGCAAAATTTGTCACATCCACATGTGTCTGTTTGGCATGAGGGTTATTTTAGGCTGATCAATTCTAGGAAACAAAAGACTCAGGAAGAACATCCCCCTAACTGCCTAAAGTAATTTACATAGAGAACCTCTTCTAGGAAGAGAGCTACCGCCATAGATGACTTTGGTATATTCTGATTTAGATGTGGTAGAAAAGGGTGAATCTAGCAAGGGCCATTTGATCAAAATCTTCTCTGTGTCCCATTGTTTCTGTATGGCCCAGCAATCATTTGTTTACCAGACATTAAATCTTTTCCTCTTCCTGTGAACTGTCTTACTTCTCCTTGAAGTTCCAGACCTCTACCTTCTTCTCCTTAGTCTAGAAAGATGTATATACCTTATTTTGCCTGTCTTGGAATCTCTTCTGTTTGTATGGATTCCCTGTATGTATGTATTACAATAGATTTTTCTCGTGTTACTCTGTTTTATGTCATTTTAATTTTTTGATTAACCAGAAGAACCAAAGGAGGAAAATTTCCCCCTCCTCACAGAATTAAGATTATAAAGAGAGAAGTATCAACTGAATCCTTGAAATAATTATGGTGAAAGTATGGAGAAGAGAGATTACCAACAAGAATAGACCCTGAACAAATAGTCATACAAGCAGCAGACCCAGGAGAGAAGAATAACATAAAAGATAAAAGATGACAATATCATTGGAGATCAATTTTAAAATTGGATTTATTTTAAAAAACAATTACGATGTTTCTAAACACTCTAAACACTAGTGTGTCTGTAAACCATAAGTAAGATGGACAAAAAGCAACACAGTAATGCAAATTTAGTTCTAATTCATTAACTATTGTGTGAAGTCCTAGGCAGTTTACCATCATTCATAGACCACATTTAGAAGAATGTTTCTCTATTCATTCTGTGCTTTACATAATCAGGTGTGAAATTCTCTTGCCACAGTTCTTGACTAATAATGTAGTGGGATTTTTGGTGCGAGGGCACATATTTCAAGGCATGAAAGGTAGAGGCAAGCTGGTTCATAATCTTGTGCACAATTTTTTTCACTAGAAGTGATTCTTTTAATTTCTAGTCAAAATAAATATTATAAACTCTTCTCTTATAGAAATTCAACCAAGACTTTGCAAATGTTTACCCTAAAAAAATCTTTTCTTGTTTCAAATTACTACTTTCAGAAACAAGGGCACTGCAAAAGATGAAATATTCCGTGTTTCCCCGAAAATAAGACCTAACCAGAAAATAAGCCGTAGCATGATTTTTCAGGATGACATCCCCTGAACATAAGCCCTAATGCATCTTTTGGGGCAAAGATAATAGAACACCCAGTCTTGTTTTCAGGGAAACACTGTACCTAGATCCAAAAATTGTATCAGGAGCCAATTGGCCGCGTTTAATAGTGCAGTGGCAGAATAGTGAAAGGGGGAAGATAAATTAAAAGTGTCTCAGCCTGAATTATGAAGCTGGATAGCAGGTACAGCCTTTCATGAAGTCTGAGGTTTGACACAACAAAATATGAGTTATTTTAGTTGAAAGAGATGTCTCAGAAATATTTCATCTTGTCACATAAATTTCCCACACCTGACATTATTATTTAAAGCACAAATAATTCATAAGTCATGAAATTTTAATCAAAGTCAACTTTATATTTTGACAAAACACCATATAAGTTTTGCTGTAAAATTAATGAAGTAACAGAAAAATATTTTCCACCTATCAGATTGGGGTCAGTTAAAAGTGAGGGTTCTTTTTGTTTGTTTTTCTTTTTTTCCTTACTATAATGCAGGGTCTCTGGTCCCGCTCCTCGCACAAGAACACAGGATATGGTAAGGCCAAAAAGGAATACCAATGGAGCCATAGATAGGGAAGTCATACCACTATATTCCTGATGGTGGTTGGGTTGGAGACACAGGAAGCAAGAACCACAATCCATTGTCCACTTCTGTGCCAAGCAACCAATCCCCTTGCCAGCGTAGCCAGGGCAGTTATATTAGTGGCTAATGGCTAACCGGTAACAGCTGATGGCCACCCAGCCACAGTGGATGGCCATGTGATTATAGCTGATGGCCATCTAATAACCGAGCCAGCACTTTTCCACGTGAGGCTGAGAGCCTGGAAACTGCTCTCTGGGTCTCTATCCCCACACTTACCATTAGCTGTCTCTCATTTTCTCTCTCTTCTTCTGACAACTGTACCACCAATTTTTCTGTAGGGAACACCCTTTCTCTCACTTGTAGCCACTTCTACCCACAGGTGAGGAATGGTGCAGCTGTCCTACTCCTGGGCCCATCCGAGCATTCCATTACCTGTTCACCATGACATGCACTTGAGTTCATCAGAACCACTGAAACAAGATAATACTGTGGATGGAACTTCTGGGAAATAAGTCTGCGTTCTACCACCTGATTCAAACAAGTATGTCAGATCTAAGGCTGTTACAAGTGACTTGGAAAAACTGGAAATTCACTGAATATTAATTGAATCAGGAAAAAGCTGAGGGGGAAAAAATACTGTGGCCAGAAGACATTGTTGGAGTGCTTCCATCTGACTGCCTCTTAAGCTAACCTTGAACTTAATACTACAGTTATATCAACCTAAGCAAGTTTGGCTTATGTTTTATACTACTTATTATACAGAATCCTGACTAACATGCTACCTGACCTTATGGATGTCAAAAGTTCAGCATTAGCATTTAATTCTTAGAGAGAATTACCTAGGCCTCTCTCTGCTCTTCTTCTAAGGTGGTGATTTACATGTTAAGTCACTAGCGCATGAAAGTTCAATGAGATTATAGAACACTTTTCATAAGAACTAGAGGAGATGCTCTATCATAAAAACAGTGGGGACTTGAGGTGAAGAATATGATGGAAATGGGTAGGAAGAGAAGCTAGGAAAATAATTGGAGACAGACTTTCAGAGCATAATATATACTTTTTTCATTGGATTGGACATAACAGGTCTTTTTACAAAAGTTATGCTCTCACGGGTTATCTTGGTCTTAGATTTAATTTTCTGAAGCAAGATTTTGGTTTCATTTTTTTCCCTGCCAAAGTATATTAAAACTTATTTAAATAATACATGAGTTATACAAAGTCAAGGGAAACACTTGGGTTAATGAATATGATTTGTTCTTTGAAAAAATATTATCAAGATATTCAGTTAATTATAATAAATTTCATCCATATCCGAACTCCTCAGGTGGACATTCAGTTCACTCATTGTACCAGTCAATGCAGACAGTTGCTAACTTATCTCCCTCACTGATTCCCTTCTTACATAGTGTGCTTCTGTCAGACTTAGACCTCATCATTTCCTGGACTCATAATAAGTATTTCCATTCCCATAACTTAACTCTCTTTTGGAATATTTCCAGTTCTTTATTTGATGATTTCTGTATTTTCCAAATTTCATGCAGAACATGTTCAAAGGCCATTTCTGTTACAAAACCTCCCTTCATTCTTTCCTTTAGAAATAATTGCCTGTTTCTCTAAACACTCAAATAGTTCCATCAACACACTTTTTTGTACTTATCACAATATATTTGTACATTATTATGGTTTTATTTGCATATATGTTACACCATTTTAGACTGAAAAATATTTTCTACGCTGCTTTATTCTTCAAACGGTAAATACCATGGTATTTATGTAATATGTATAAAATAAATATTATATGTTAAATAAATTCAACAAGGAGGTCATTAGACTGAAGAGGCTTTAAAGCTTTGGTGGCTTATGTAAGCAAAATAAAACCTAAGCCTGTAAATGCCTTAAGGTTACACAATCAAAATCTACAGATAGCTAATCACAAATAGCTAAGCTAGGCTTTAAGCTACAGCCAATCAAATAATTTCCTTTCTTTGCTTCTTCACTTTCTCTATATGTCTTTTCCTAGCTTCTACCTGAGGAGCGCTGGCAAACACTTCTGTTTTGGCACTGCTGGATTTGAGTCAATTTTTGCTTAAATAAACTCAACATTTTTAATATACCTCAATTTATCTTTCAACATATGACTGATGATTTTAGAGAGTCAAATAATAAATCAATAAAAATGCTTTTTATGCTATATAGTTGAGACTATTTTAGTGTAAAGTAGTGGCCTAATTTTCATTTCTTGTACAAAAACAGACAATATTAGGACAACCTCTAGAATTGGTTTTACATTAGAGACACTTAGAAAATTATTGTATAATAATATTTTATAAGACGTGTAATAAAAATTATAAAATTTCATACTCCGTGAAAATTGGTGTTATGTAGATATCATTTAGTGCTTCTAATTCACGTTAAGCAGTTTTTATTAAGAATGTATTGTGCATCACGTCTATACATCCTGATTAATTCAATTGGTCTGTGTCGTTGTGAAGGATATAGAAGTCAAGAAAAGTTTACTATCCTGAAAGGATTTCAGTACAGTTTTAATGACACATAAACTTCTTTCTCTGAAAACAAAAGTATCCAAGAATTGCAGAAGTATTTAAACATATATGATCATGAAGGCATTTGTCCCAGCTAATTTAGAAATTAAAAGTTACTTTTGGCTGCAATTATTCAGATACCTATTTTGATTCTTTAATTAATTCCATCTGTATAGGCATTGCCTAAATGATCTGTCCTAAACCTACTTAACTAGGAATTCAATTGAAATTAATAGGATCATTATTGAGGTTACATAGATACTTTAATGATTTCTTTAAAGACACTTATGAGTGTATAAAGCAGTATGTCCAGTATGTCACTGTAAATCCCCAACAAACACCTTGTTAATAATCTTATATTAATAATCTATTATTTTTCAAATATAATTAAATTTCATGAAGATCTAGTTATAAGAGACACAGCTTATCATTAACTGATCATTAAACATAGTTTGGAGGCCTGAACTCTGCAACTAATAGTTGACATGCTTACTGATCAATTGTCTGTGGTGGGTGTTATGTGAACTTACATTAATGACTGTCATATGAAATTAAATTAATTCCTTTTTAAATGAATATCATGTGGAATTTGATCAAACTATTTTTGTATTTTTCATCTACATTTATGTCACCTTTTATAAATTTTTACTTGGACTTCTCACTGATTTCATACGTTCTGCTGTATCATTATATATGAATTAGGACATATCTACAGAGATGGTATTTTGAAAATGATATCACAAACAAATGAAGAGCACTGATAAATGTGTGAGTAAATATGTAAGACATTACACCAATAAGAGAAAAATCTGTGGAAAATATCTAAATACTCAGAAACTAAATAGCATACTTCTTAAATATTCAGTGTACCGAAAAAGAAATCACAGTTAAATTTAGAAAGTGTTTCAAACTAAATGAAAATGTTATGATGACAGAAAGCTGATGTGTGGTTGCCTGCAGATGAGCAGCGAGGGTGAGGAACAAGAATGAGAGTACAGTGGAACACCCACAGATTTTGGGGTTGATAATTACTAGGTTCATAATCTTGGTTTCTATGATTTTCCAGTTTTATTCATATGTCAAAACTTATTAAGTTGTACACTTTAAATATGTAGTTTATTTTATGTCAATTATCCTTAATAATTCTGTTTTAGAAATTAGGAGATGACTAGGTCATGAAGAATACAGAAGGTAAAGGGGATGAGGTTGCATATAGAAAGAGAAAGTTGTATCAAGTTATGAGAATTTGCAGGTAGCAACTGATCACAATAAGTTTGCTGTGTGATCAATGAGTTTGTGTGATCACAATAACTTTGCTGTGTTGGTGAAAACACATGAATAAAATTATTATTCTTTAATTCTTCATTTTATGTCTGGAAAATTTATAGTTTGTATACAGTGATTCCTTAGGCAGGCACCCATGCAGCAGTTTTTTGGAGAGTTCCCAGCAAGCTATTTCACGCTGGGCACACTGACGCCGCTTCCTGTTTGCACAGTAACTGCAGAGCAGCCTGGCCTGGGAAAACCAGTAAGCTTCTCTGCTGTCCAGTAGGCCAAAGTAAACCTTCTCCAGCAAAGTCTGGAACCCTTCCAAGTCTCTCCTTCCTTGGTTACTGTCACTTATACCCCGGGTAGCAAATAGAGTTTCCTTACACTTATCCTTCAACAGAGTTTCACAGGAGTAGTTCTTTATATCACACTTCCCCTGTTTAACCTACCTTGTGATTTCTAATTCTTGATTTGATTCAGACTGACATGAGTGGCTGGATAGTAAAACCCCAGCAAGGAGTATCAGGGAAGACAATTTGAACTAAATTCCATTAAATAAATGGAACTTCCTCCTCTTGTTATCAGGTGTGCCAGAAAAATATCAGAAAATGGGAAAAAAACAACAATTACGGCAGAGAGAATTGAAAGAAAGTATAATGTGTCCAATGATTAAAGGAACTACTAAAGTATTTTTTAGAAAAAAAAAAAAATGATTGTTTCCTATTGCCCAATGCTGTAAATAGAAATACAATTGATTTTTTTGTGTTGACCTTTTATTCTATGACCTTACTAAACTCACTTACTAGTTTTGTAATTTTTTTTTTTTTTTTTTTTTTGTAGATTGCCTGGAATTTTCTACATGATCACATTATCTGAAATTAGGGAGTGTTAGTCTTTCCTTTCCAATCTGTCTGATTTTAATGTCCTTTGTTTTCCTTATTTCACTGGCTATGACTTTTAGTACAATGATGGACAGGGGTGGTAAGAGCAGATATTTTTATCTTATTACCTATTTAGAGAGAAAAAATTCAGTTTCTCACCAAATATGATGTTAGCTATAGATTTTTCTTTTTTTTTGTAGATGTCGTTCATCAGGTTGAGGAAGTTCCCTACTATTCTTAGTTTGAGAGATTTTCATTTGGGTAAGTTGTTGGGCTTTGTCAAATACTTTTTCTATATCCATTCAAATGATTACATGCTTTAAAAACTTGTAAATATGGTGAATTACGTTTTGATTAATATTTAATGTTAAACCAACTTTTTATTCCTATGATAAATCCAACATGTTTGTCAGTAGTATATATTTTTATGTGTCATTAGATTTCTTTTTCTAAATTTTGTTTAGAATTTTTATACATATATGTACAAAGAATACTGAATTTCCTTTTAATATAGTTTTCTAATTGTGATATCAGGGTAATACTGGCCTCATAGAATTGATTAGGAATTCCCTCCTCTTCTATTTTCTGGAAGAGTTTTGTATAATTGCTATTGTGTTTTCCTTAAATGTTTGGTAGAATTCACCAGTGAAGCCATTGGGTCTGGAGCTTTCTTTGCAGAAGGGATTTTAGGTACAAATTCCATTTCTTTAATAGATATAGAGAGATGTAAGTTACCAATTTCTTTTTGGGTGTGATATAGTAGCTTGTGCCTTTCAAAGAACTGTTCATTTTATCTAGGTTTGAAACATTAATGGGCAGCCGGATGGCTCAGTTGGTTAGAGTGTGAGCTCTCAACAACAAGGTTGCCGGTTCAATTCCCACATGGGATGGTGGGCTGTGCCTCCTGCAACGAAAGATTGAAAACAGCGACTGGCTTGGAGTTGAGCTGCGCTCTCCACAACTAGACTGAAGAACAACTACTTGGAGCTGATGGGCCCTGGAGAAACACAATGTTCCCCAATATTCCCCCAAAAAAATTAAAAAAATAATTATTGACATAAAATTGTCCATAATATTTATTACCTTATTATCCTTTTATTATTTGTGGAATCTATAGTGATGTCACATCTCTCATTCATAATTTTGGAAATGTCTGTCTTTTCTCAATTTTTTTTTCTGATTAGTTTGATTAGAAGTTTAGTTTTTGACTATTAAATATAGTTGGTATACAATATTATATTAATTATATTAGTTAAAGGTTTATCTTTTTATTGATTTTTATCTTTTTATTGATGTTCTCAAAAACTTTTTAATTTCATTGATTCTCTTTATTTTCCCCATTTTATTGATTTTATATTTCCATTTTGATCATTTTTTTCTTTTACTACTAATTTACATTTGATTTTCTTTTATCTTTGTAATGTCTTAGCACGAAACATAGTTCATTGATTTTAGACTTTTTATTTCTTTAGTAGGGGAGGCCTTATTGCTATTCATTTCTTTCTGTATATTGCTTTAACAGCACCTCACAAATTTTGTCATGTTGTGTTTTTATTTTCATTCAATTCAGAATACTTTCTAAATTTCATTTTGATGCTTTCATATGTTTGAATTGTCCAGAGATCTTTCTGTTATTGGTTTTTAATTCTATTGTGGTCCAGAATGAACTTTTTATACTTTGAATCTTTTAAAACAATTGAGACTTGTTTTATGTCCCATAAATATGGTCTATCTTGGCAAATGTTTCATGTGTCCTTGAAAAGAATGTGTATCCTGCTATTGATGGTGGAGAATCTATAAATGTCAATTTGGTTAATTTTGTTGATAGCATTGGTAAAATCATCTATACCCTTATTGATCTTCTGTCTAGTTGGTTTACCTGTTATTGAGAGAAGATTATTAAAATCAGTACTTATAATTGTGGATTTAGCTTTTCCTCCTTTCAATTCTATCTTTTTTCCTTCATGTATTTTGAAGTTCTATTATGTGTATATCTTTAAGACTATTATAACCTCTTGAATGAGTGACCTCTTACCACTATAAAATAACCTTTTTATTTCTGGTAATATCTATTTTGTCAGATATTAATATGACCACACCAACACTTTTATGATTAGTGTTACACTAGTATATTTTTCCCATACATTTTCTTTAATTTTATATGTGTATTTATGTTTAAAGTATATTTCTTATATACAGCATATAGTGTTTTGTTATATATGACAATCTCTGACTTTTATTTGGCATATATTTCCATTTAATGTTATTCTTGGCATCTTCACCTTTAAATCTATCGTCTTGCTATATGTTTACTATTGATCTCAACTGTTTGGTACACTTTTTTCTCTTTGTCTAACATCTTTTGAATTAATTCATACTTTTTGTGATTCTATTTTATTTCTTTTGTTGGCTTCTTATTTATAACTCTTTATTATTTAGGTTTATGCAGGATTTATAATATACACCTTAATTTATCCTAACCACTAGTAAATGATTTTATACTACTTCACGTACCATATTATTCCTCGATTTCTTCATTCCCAACTTTTGTGCTACATTAGTCATACATTTTACCTTTACATATATTATAATACCTCTGCTGCATTCTTGTTGTATTAGATTCCTCTTCCTGCCATAATAAATTACCAAAACATTAGTGGCCTAAAACAAAATAAATTTATTATCTTACATTTCTATGAGTCAGAAGTCTCACATTGGTCTTACTATGCTAAGCAATTTCCATAATATTTGAATTATACTTACAGAGTAAACAGACTACTTTGAAACTAAAACAAATTATTTTAGTTGTGTTAAAATATATTTTTATATATTTTTTGTTTTATTGTGTATTAGTTTTAAAATTAGAAAACAAATGCATATGCTACTATATATATATATATATATATATATATATATTCCATATATAGAAGAAATAATTACTTAAGATATATATTTCAATATCTGTCATCTTAAATACTTTTTCAATTAAGGTAGGATATTAATAAAGCATAAATTTATTTGATAGTTTTTTCAATTCAAGCAATTATACAACGTGAAAATGCATTTATGGTAAAATAATAGATTTAAACATAATCTAATAATTTTAAAATAAAAACTGAGGCTTCGATTTTTTCAAGGTATTCCATGTCTTTCTGTGTACCTGTAGGTAGGTTTCAATCTTTCCCCTTGAATTTAATTAAATAAAAATGACTGCTTATTCTATTTTTAATTGAACATAAAAAAACTACTGTATAAATTTACATTTGGAAGCACTCTATGAGTAACTGTTCACTTGAGAGTTTCCAATATTTATCTCAACGTTCATAGCCTACTTTGAATTTAAAGAACTTCTCATTCACCTGAGTTTCTGAAATGGTGTGATAATAGCAATTGAACTTTGCAAAGGAGTTATATTCTTAGCAATGTATAATATAACTCTGCACTCTCCATTAAATAGCATTCTAAAGGGGCACTGGAATACGTTGACTAAACAGAAGCCATAAACTATATTGGGGGTGCCAAAAAAGTGCATACACATGACTTGTACTCATCTTTTGTTATCGGTATATATTGAGTGTTAAAATTTTAAAACAGTTTTTTTCCTTCCTTAAAATGTGTATACATTTTTTTGGCACCCCCTGTATATTCCGTATTGGGAATTTGTATGTCCAGTGGTCGCTTCCCCTACACCATTCTCTATTTATTAGACATTTTGGGGAATATTGAAAACTTTCAGAAAAATGAGGAGAAGAAAAAGGAGAAGGAGGAAAACAGAAAGAAAGACGTAAGGCTTGAGAACCATGTCACTTCCCATCTTTGAGCTACTGAGCACCAGCTGATCTCTTTAGACATCAATGCATTTGTTTCGTCTCCATAAGTATGGTCCATGTGGTGTCATTTGTATTCACCTCGGGCAGACACAGAGCCTCTGCTCATTTCATCAAAGAACTATTTATGAGGCTGTAAAAAAGATGAGTTTCTCCGAATAGTCTCCAAATTAAACTTTTTAAAGTTTAATGTTGGCACACAAGAATAATTACAGTTATAAACCATTAAACATTTAGAAGAAATTTATAGAATTAGAGGGAGAAAATTTACAGCTGTGGCCTAATACAATAAATTTCGTCTCTAAAAGCAGAACCACAGAAACATTTCTATTCTGGACTCTAGAAAAAGAAAATGCTTTATTAACATTACCAAAACATGGAAGCACTACATTCGGACATTATTTATATAGAAAGATGAATATCTTTTTAAGATACAGTTAGTTAGCCTTA
The DNA here is from genome assembly GCF_057876585.1 of Rhinolophus sinicus. Taxonomy (NCBI): domain Eukaryota; kingdom Metazoa; phylum Chordata; class Mammalia; order Chiroptera; family Rhinolophidae; genus Rhinolophus; species Rhinolophus sinicus. Next base: position 68,248,412 of record NC_142516.1, on the reverse strand, counting down.
CAAGCAAAGTCAATATTTCAGTTTTGTTTTTTTTAACATCTGTAAATAGAGCACACTACATTCATTAGTAAGATTCAGCTATATATACTCTCTTAAAAAACAATCCAGTGACTTACAGTCTTTTTATTTTCTGTAGGAGTTATTATATAATCAATTATTATACCCCTGGTGTGTTGTTGTTGGGGATCTCTGGGAAGTTTAATCATGATATTAAAAAAAATTTTTTTTAAATTACTCAGCCCCACACTGCAAACTGCAGTTCAGCTTCTAGGGAGACGTCTTTCTCTGAAATTCTGATATGCCTTCATAGTGCAGAATATTTTTTTTAAACTGTGTTTGCTCTACCAAGGACTGCATTCTAATGGCCCTTTAGTAGAGGGTTAGGCAACCACTCAGTCTTTGGGAAAAAATATCTGGTCACCCAAACAGACTGGCTATTCAGTTAACCAATAGCCACTGCTTAAGGTTTAGTTCTACCTGCCATGCAACTTTAGCCAAAAACACCCATACCTTTATGTTTGTTCAAGTCTTTTGTGACCTTAGTAGCATTTAAAGTTGTTCTTCCACTAGTTCTTGTACATTTTTTATTAATTCCCAGGTATTTTCTTTTTTTTCTCCTTTTGCTTGTATAAATAAATTTGTTTCATCTTATTACTTTACTGGTTGTTGTTGCCCACCTCGTTATTGAATTATCATATCACTTGTAATTTAATTAATTCTCTTGAATATTCAAAATAAACAGTAATATCATCTACAATAAGAATAACATTACTTCCTCCTGTCTAATTTTTATGTCTCTTTTCTTTCACACCCTTTTAGAAAACTTTTAAATGATTGTGATGATAAAAGAGATCTTTGTGTTATTTCTTGTTGATAAATCAAATTATGTTTACAAAATATTTTTTTATGAGGAAGTGTTTTAATGAGACTTTTAGAAAGTGTGTTTCTCTTCACTGACCTTTTAGAATCTAAGGAGATAATCATGCTTTTTAAAAATGTTGCTCTATTGCTGTAGTGAATTATATTAATAGGTACATTAATAAAAATAAATCCTTATATTCCTACAATAAGCCCCACTTGATCATGTTATAGTATTATATTGATATGCTTCTGTATTATTGGATAAAATTTTATATATTTTATATATAGTATTCCTTCTAAAAATGATGACTCAATGTGAATGAAACATGAGAATGAAAATGTTACAAAGGAAGACAAAAATAAAAGGATATATATTCTTTGTTAAACTTACATGGAAGATGAAACCTTTTAAAGTGGTGGAACGATTAGTTAACTGTGTAGCCTATTTATTTGTGCTTTTACAAAACCTAAAACAACCATTAAAATTAAAAATGTGTTTTCAGCACGTAATTGTCTTTATTACACTTTTGAAACTGATAATCTAACCACATGATTTAAAAATTGGTGTTATCATGATGAATGTGTTAATAAAGAATTACATTCTTGTAATAAACCCTATTTTTACTTCTAGAATGGTAGAGTGAGGAATTTCATGACACTGCCTCCAACAACAACTACTACAAAAGTTACATACAGTCCCTGTATATTATCCTGAGGATATACAGGTAGTAAATAGAGAAACATTCACTCAAGAATATCTTCTAAGTCTTAATAAGAAAAACGACAGGGTGGTAATTAAACCACAGCCTATTCCCATGCTACTCCCCAGATCTGCCTATAGAAATTCTACTTGTGGGTGAGGAAAAAAAGCAAGTTCCCTCTCTCACTAGCTCCCAGTCTATGGCTGTGATTTTGCCATAAGAGAAAAAGTTTACCAGTGTATCTTGTCCTCTCTGGCCAGAAACGATCTCATGGGTAAGCACAACCAACAAGACTGATGCTCCTTTCATTGTCAAAAACAATGAAGATCTTGGTAGACGGTGACAGATAGCAGTCTAGTTTCATTCTTTTGCATGTGGCTTTCCCATTTTCCTAGCCCCATATATTGAAGAGGCTGTTTTGTCTCCATTGTATGCTTTTGGCTCCTTTGTCAAAAATTATCTGCCCATATACACGTGGGTTTATTTCTGGGTCCTCAATTCTATTCCCTTGGTCTGTGTGTCTGTTTTTCATCCAGTATCATGCTGTTTTGATTATTGTTGATTTGCCATATAAATTGAAGTCAGGGATTGTGATACCCTTAGCCTTGTTGGCTATTTAGGGTCTTTGGTGATTCCATACACATTTGATTATTTTTTGTTCTATTTCTAAAAAAAATGCCTTTGGGAATTTGATGGTGATTGCATTAAATCTATATATTGCTTTGGGTAACATGTTCATTTTAACTCTGTTGAATCTTCCAATCCATGAACATAGAATATCTTTCTTTTTTTTTTCTTCTTTTTTTTGCATTTTATTCAATTTATTTTAATAATCATACAGTTTTCAGTACAAAGGTCCTTCACATCCTTTATTAAGTTTATTACTAGGTATTTTATTCTTTTTGTTGCAATTGCAAACAGAATTGTTGCTTTTATTTCTTTCTCTGAAATTTCATTGTTAGTATATAGGAATGCAATGGATTTTTGTATACTGATTTTGTATCCTGCAACTTTACTGTATTTGTTTATTGTTACTAATAGTTTTTTGTTTTTTTCTTTGGTGGAGTCTGTATGGTTTTCTATATTAAGAATCATGTCATCTGAAAAAGTGACAATTTAACTCAAAATGGATAAAAGACCTAAACATAAGTCCTGAAACAATAAATTGCATAGAAGAAAGCATAGGTACTAAACAAATGGACCTTGGGTTCAGAGAATTTTATGAATTTGACCTCAAAGGCAAGGGAAGTAAAAGCAACAAATAAATGAATGAGACTATATCAAGGTAAAACACTTCTGCATAGCAAAAGAAACCATCAACAAAAACAAAAAGGCAACCAGCTGAATGGGAGAATATATTTGCAAATAACTCCTTTGATAAGGGACTAATATCCACAATAGATAAAGAACTCATACAACTCAACAACAAAAAAACACAATTCAATTAAAAAATGGGCAGAGGACCTAAGTAGATGCTTGCCAAGAAAACAGAAGTGGGCAATAGATATATAAAAAAATGCTCAACTTCACCAGCTATTAAGGAAATGCAAATCAAACCCACAATGAGATATAACTTCAAACCTGTTAGAACAGCTATTATCAACAACACAAGTAATAAGTGTTGTAGAGGTTGTAGAGAAAAAGGAACCCTTATAGAATTTCTGACAATTAAGTTTGCAAACTCATCCTAGAAAAACTGCTACATACCTCATTGCTGAATATCACTATGGTCACTTTCAAAGTACTCTCCTTGAAAAGCTATGCACTGACACCAAAACCTAGTCCCCCTTTCAAAGCAATTTTGAACTCTTTTTCTGGGATGGCCATGAGAGCTGTCATAATATTACCCTTGATGTCCTGAATGTCATCAAAATGTCTGCTCTTCAATATTTCCTTTATCTTTCGGTAAAGAAAGGAGTCATTTTGGGCCAGATCAGGTGAGTAGGGAGGGTGTTCCAAAACAGTTATTTGTTTACTGTCTAAAAACTCCCTCACAGACCGTGCCACGTGAACTGGTGCATTGTCATGATGGAAGAGCCATGAATTGTTGGCAAAAAGTTCAGATCATCTAACTTTTTCATGCAGCCTTTTCAACACTTCCAAATAGTAATCTGTTTGTCCACTTGGTACGAATTCATAATGAATAATCCCTCTGATATCAAAAATGTTTAGCAACATCGTTGTAACAAGTTTGTGAACTTGTCAGATCTCGTATTTGACTTCACTCATTGTTCACATATAAATCTGAAAGCAACAAATGAACACAACAAACACACACAAAAAACCATAGACACAGACAACAGTTTAGTGATTACCAGAGGTTAAAGGGGCAGGGGTGATAGAAGAGTGTAAATGGAGTCAAATATGTGATGAAGGAAGGAGAGCTGACTCTGTGCAGTGAACACACAATTTAATATATAGATGATGTATTATAGAGATGTACACTTGAAACCTATATAATTTTACTAATCAATGTCATTCCAATAAATTTAATAAAGATTAAAAAAAATGAAGATCTCGGAAAGAGAAATTAAGAGGGTCTGTTAGCTCCATAATACTGATAGCAATAAGCAAGACAATGAAACAGTCAGTCATTTAAGTGAGAGCAATAGGGGAAGATACAAGTGTAGCCCCTTAAGATCACATTAAACACTGGGAATCAGAATGCTTGTGCACATTCACCTGGCTGCACTCAATCTAGAGCAGGCTGTGAATCATACTTGAAAGCGATCCCCAAAAGAAGATCAGATCCATTAACAGAGGGCAGAACCAACTGGTACAGGGGACTTAACTACAACCTCTGCCCAAATGCTGGCTGAGCTTTAACCAAGGAACAACTTCTTAGCAGTTTACTTATTTGAAAATAAAATCACATGTACCCCTGGAAGTTTGGAAAACCATGGGTATATCCAGGGTTGTGTGGTAATTACTGTGGAAACTTCAAAGCTACTAGTTCCTGGCTGATTATTGCCAAAATAACTGTGATACAGCCCACAACCCACGTACATATGCAACAATACAGAGTAGGGAGCTTAGGCTTAAACACAGCATTTGATCAATAAGTGGCTTGTGCTGACCAAGGGGCAACCCTTGATAGGTGGGCTAAAAGATAAAAACAAGAAAAAGAAATGTAAGCAGGGGCATGAGAGGATTCAAACTGCAGGAAAAATAAACTTCACAGAGTTAGTTCAACAAAGCCACTGAACAAATAGATAAATGACTAAGCCAACAACAAAAAAAAAAAGAACTACTCCTTATATGTGTTTGTAGGTGGGACTCAGTCTCCACAGTTTTGATAACATATTATCCTAATATATAGTTTTCCATCAAAAACTAATAAGACATGAAGAGTTCTGGAAAGTATACTTCATACAAATGAATAAAAGCATACAATAGAAACTGTTTTGATGGGACCCAGATTTTGAATTTAGCAAACTCCCAAGCAGGTGATATTAATTTGTTCCAAGAACTATAGCAACCCACATGGAAATAATTAAATGAAATCAAGATCACAATATCTCAGCAAAGAGTGAATATCAATAATGAAATAGAAGTTATAATGAAGAACTAAGTGAAAATTCTAGAGTTAATCAAAATTAAACATAAATAGATGCTCAAGAGTAGATTTCAGCAGGCAAAAAAAAAAAAAAAAAAAAGATTTATCAAGCTTGAATACAGACTATAGAGACTATCAATCTAAAGAACAGAGATAAAAGTAAATGAAACAATATGAATAGAGCCTCAGAAAAATATGGGGAATTATTAAGAACACAAATAATGCATGATACCAAAAGGAGAAAAAAGAGAGAGAGGGACAGAAAAATATATTTTAAGAAATAATGACAAAAAGCATTTATCTACACCTCCAAGAAATATAATTAACTCCAAGAAAGACAAATACAAAGAAATCTATACTCAGGTACATCAAAGTTAAATGTTGAAAGTTGAGATAAAGAAAATATTTCAAAAGCATAAAAAGAAAAACAACTCATCACATGTGAGGAAAACCTTGTAAGGTAGATGACTGACTTTTTATTAGAAACAATGGGCACCAGAAAGCAGTGGGTAATGAAGTTCAAAGTTCTGAAAGTAAAAAACTAAGAATCTTTCAAAAATAAAAATAAAATAAACGTAATTGTTGATAATATCTCTATGTTTCAAAAAATAATGAAAGAAAATTCTTCAGGTTGAAAGCAAGGGACAGCAGATATAAATTCAAAGCCACATGAGAAAACAAAGACTGCTAGCAAAAGGAATTGTGTAGGGAGTTAGAAAAGGTAATCAGCTGATGAAAAGTTTGGTGTTACATGCTATAAGACTAGAATTTTTTTGTCTCACTGAATCTTAATTTGAAAAGACAAACTGTACTTTTATAACAGCTCATCAGATATAAATATTCATTCATTAGTTCATTCCACAATACTTACTGAGCTTATGTTAAGTAAAAGCATTTTGCTTGGAGTTGAATCTTACAAAGTTGCTTAGCTTGGCTAAAGAAAAACTAGTAACACAAAGGTTACAACCGAGCCTTTAAAAAATATGTGAGGTTGAATTGTGTATAGTGAATCATAGACATCAATGCTTAGAATAACCTTCAGTAGAGCATTGTTTGAGCCATAGAATGTGGATTAAGAGATAAGAGATAACACAGCAGCATTGAAAAAGAAATCCTATCTATCTTGTACATTGAGAATACTTAATCTTCCAGTAAGAAGAAAATAGAAAACAAAGGAGAGGGAGTAAAACGAGAAAAAATAGGCAGATAAATATGTTTGTACTAAAAGCAAAATCATATTCAGACTAATATTAAGTAACCTTACACTATACAGGACTAGGTTTCTTTTTCTAACCTCCATGTTGACTCATTTTGTAAGAAGTAGCACATCAATGGACATTTTTAAAAAGTGTATATTTTCTTCTTGTTCTGTTTGTGTATTCAATACTGTGTGAAATAGAAGAAGGAAGATGGTGGGAATTGGAAATGGTGAGCATGACAGAAAAGGATAAAGGTTTCTTTAGTAGATGAGGCTTGTGCTGCTCCTTCTTTCACTGTCTTCCTGCCCAGGATTTGTTGACTGGTGTAATCAAGTGAAGGAGCGGTAGTGATGGATGTCAGATGATTATAATTTCTGTGTTGTTGTTCCAGCCATCCCAAGTCTGAAATATTTTCAGAATGCTGCAGCTGCAGCTGATGCCATTTCTGAGCAATGAACATAACAATTTGCAAATATACATGGATTAGTGTGGTACTAATGTGAGCTATGAAAACCAGTGCACCCTGCAGCTGTTCATTTACGATGCGGAGATGTCCAGTCCTTAAGGAATGGAGCCTTTGTACCAGGATGACGCTAACCAATGGTTTCAGAATGGCACACATATAAATTACAAATTAAACACATACTTGGAAAGTACATTATCTCTCTTTACACACCGAGAGTCAAGAAATTAAAATTGAAGTTTATATCTGTGGACCACCTTCCTCTGTAAAGTATGTTCATGACACTCTAAACTGATTAGATGCTGATTGAGTTAAACTAACAGTAATGATTAGGCCTTTTTTAAACCTTATTTTGAAGCTGGCAAGCTTCTGAGAAATTGGTTTCCCAAAAAATTGGATTTTTACTTGAGAATGGAGCTTCACCTACACAGTCCTTTAAGACACATTTTTTCCCCCTGATAAAATTCACTGAATGACTTCTGGCTCTTACCTGTAAGAAAGCAAAACAGAAAGAAGGAGAACTGACGCTGGGTGGTGAACACACAATGTGATATATAGATGATGTATTACAGAAGTGTACACCTGAAATCTATGTAACTTTACTAGCAATTATCACACCAAAAAACTTTAATCAAAAAAAAAAAAAAAAAAGAAAGAAAGAAAGCAAAACAAAGACAAACAAACAGTATAATTCCCTTTTCCCCTCAATGATATTTTGTATAAGTTTTTGCCTCTTTTAAAATTATATATATATATATATATATATATATATATATATATATATATATATATAATATGTAATCATAAGGGAGAACAAAGTGAGATATATTTAATGTTTTAAAATACTCTGTTTTTTGGAAGGTCTATTTCTAATGGTTTAAAATTAATTTGCTGTCCAGCATGTAAAGTGTTTCTTTCACTATACTAACTATATTTTAAAACATACCAAGTATGAGATCACCAAAAGACCTTTCAATTGGTGTTTTATGTTTTCTTTTTGTGATATTCTAAATGTTATCCACAAAGTAGATATACGAGGTATGACAATTAAATTCATGAACTCATCCTAGAAAAAGTGCTACATACCTCATTGCTGAATATCACTATGGTCACCTTCAAAGTACTCCCTTTGGGAAGCTATGCACCGATGCCAGCACCTAGTCCACCCTTCCAAGTAATTTTGGAACTCTTTATTTGGAATGGCCATCGGAGCTGTCATCATATTACTCTTGATGCCGTGAATGTCATCAAAATTTCTTCCTTTCAATATTTCCTTTATCTTCAGGTAAAGAAAGAAGTCACTGGGGACCAGATCAGGTGAGTAGGAAGGGTGTTCCAATACAGTTATTTGTTTACTGGCTAAAAGCTACCTCAGAGAAAGTGTTGTGTGAGCTGGTATATTGTCGTGATGCAAGAGCCATGAATTGTGGGCAAGAAGTTCAGGTAGTCTAACTTTTTCACACAGCCTTTTCAGCACTTCCAAATAGTAAACTTGGTTAACTGTTTGTCCAGTTGTTACAAAATTCATAATGAATAGTCTTTCTGATATAAAAAATGGTGAGCAACATTTTTGCAACAAGTTCACGAACTTAATTGTAATACCGCATTCGTGGAAACAGAAGTACATGTACTTACCCTAATAATATCTGGTTAGTCTAAAGATTCTAAAAATGTTTCATTAACTACAGAAGTATTTCCCTTCTATGCTCATCAACATTAAAATAGGGTGAGACGTAATGTTTGTGTATTAGAAATCTTGATCCAAATTCAGTTGCACCAGTCTCTACTGTGCATAAGGATTAGTGAGGATCCTAAAAGGTACTGGGCCTAATTCTATGGTATACAAATTAGTGGTTCACTATAAATACTAGATGTAAGCAGAGATGATCAAGAACATAAATGAAGGATTTACCCCAAAACATTTAGGGTCACTTCCTCTGCAGTAAAAAAGAGTAAGAAGAGAATGGAAATTTGAGAATGAGAGGCTGATACGAGATACTGGTTGTAGATCTCTCTCTTTCTTTTTAAAATTAAATTTATTGGGGTGACAATGGTTAGTAAAATTACATAGGTTTCAAATGTACAGTTCTGTAATACATCATCTATATATCACATTTTGCGTTCACCACCCAGTGTCAGTTTTCCTTTCATCTCCTTAGGAGATCTCTTTCTAAGAGAAACAACTGCCACAGTGATAAGAGAGCAACAGGCTTACAATCTGAGGATTAAGGGAGTTAATGTTCTGTTATAACCATGAGGGGAAATAGAAATGAACCTAACTTGATTAAAAGTTTTAAATTCACTGATAGTTTTGTGTCAAATACTACATATCCTATAATAAAGCCTTAGCTAGGAATCCAAAGATAAATAAGCAAAGCCTCTTTATCACCAAGCCTGACCACAATGGTGAAAAGCTGAGTTGGAAACATGGGTTTGTTGAAGAACGAATTACCATATTTGTGTGGATTTCTTTCTATAATATTAGTTATCTACCTGAAATAAAGATAAAAAAGGGTAGTGACCATTTACGTAGATTGGAAATTGATAGTTGAGGAGAAATGGGAGTGAAAATACAAGTGAATAGAGTGACAAAGTTTAGTGTGTGTGTAAGCACTAGTAATATGGGACTATATTGGGAATGACAATCTCCAAACAAGTTTTCTTATTAGGAAAATGAGGAAAATTGAATTTTATAAGGTTATTGTATACATAAAATTAGTATATATAAATACTTTGAAAGAAAGAAAATTCTCGAGACGTCATCAAAATGGCAGCGTGAGGTGAGCCTCTGTAAATCTCCCCCGTAATTTACAACGAATTGAACAACTATAACTCCACAAAGGACTCCCTGCACAGCAGACAGGCAAGACGAAGAGGCCCACGACGGAATTCACCTAAAGGTGGGCGAGTCGCGTGGGCGGGGCAGAAGGGAGGGGAGTGGTGTGGAGACAGAGCCCTGTGGGAGCAGGACACAGACCTAGCTCAGTGCTCCCAGCTCACTGCATCCCGGAGCTTCCCCAGCTGTGGGAGAGCGAGGAACTCTGACTGCGAGGGCTCCGTTTGTGGCCCACAGGGCTGTGGGGACAGCATATACAACGGCTGAACCCAACGCTCATGGCAGAGACCTCGGAGCAAAGACTGAGGAAAGAAGGCTGAAAATGGTGGGTTGAGCCCTCACTGCTGAGCAGAGAATGGAAGTCTTAGGCACAGAGACTAGCCTCCCCCTCCCTACCCTCCTGGAGCTCACCCTGTCCCCACCTGCCTGGTGCTGGAAGAGGAGCAGTAGCAGTGTCAGATCAAAGAAACAGAATGTTTGCTATTCTGAGAACTGTGGACCACAGACATAGATTCGCAGCCCAACTGGTTCTGGCAGGGGGGAGGGAGCTGTGGAAGCAGGACTGGCTGTGGTGGTGGTCGCCATCATTGCTCTGGGCCACCTCTCACAACTCACCCTGCCCCTGGCCACACCTGTCTGGGTGGATCCCTGCAGAAGTAAACAGAACTGCTGAAACATATGGGCTCTGAATCTGGTGCAGGAAGACCTTTGGAACTTCAAAAGCTCTCTGCATACCCACACGGACACTGTGCCCTGTGACCCAGGCGAACTATTAACAAGGAGAAAGCCTGTCTCCCAGGGAATCCCCCCATTGTGTAAGAAGCTGGAATAGTGCAGAGAAAACATAGCACTACCATGTGAGAGAGAAAAAAAGGCTGTAGTTGGAGAGAAAATAAAATATTCTACCAACAACAAGTACAGGAAAACAAAATAAAGACCTCTTCCCATCAACAAGAGTGCAGAAGCCACTCCTGTAGATGTCTAGGAAGAGAAATAATAAATCAGTAATTGCCATGAGTAACCATGGCAACAAGATAGCTCAGAAAGAAAGTGAAAAGTCTCCAGAAAAGGAACTTAAAGATATGGAAATATGTGACTAAAGTGACAGAGAATTCAAGATTGCAGTTCTGAAAAAACTCAACGAGATGCAAGAAAACACAGAAAGGCAGTTTAATGAACTCAGAAACACAATCAAAGAACAACCTGAGCATTTTATGAAAGAGATTGAAATTTTAAAAAAGAACCAAATAGAATTTCTGGGGATTAAGAACGCAATAGAAGATATTAAGAATGAAATAGCCAGCGTAGAGAGTAGAGTTGACAAGATGGAGGAAAGAATCAGTGACATCGAAGATAGAAACCTGGAAATGACACAGATGGAAGAAGAGACTAGAGAATTAAAAGAAATTAAAGAACTCTACAAGAACTTTCTGACTCCATCAGAAAGAGCAATATAAGAATAATGGGCATACCAGAAGAAGAAGAAAGAGAGAAGGGAACAGAGAATATGTTAAAACAAATTGTCGATGAGAACTTCCCAAACTTGTGGACAGAACTGGATCCTCAAGTCCAAGAACCAAATAGAACACCTAATTACCTCAATCCCAACAGACATTCTCCAAAGCACATTGTATTGAAGCTGTCTACAATCAACGACAAAGAAAGAATCCTCAAGGCAGGCAGGGAAAAGAAGACGGTAACCTACAAAGGAAAGCCCATTAGATTATCAACAGATTTCTCAGCAGAATCTTTACAAGCCAGGAGGGAGTGGAACCAAATATTCAAACTACTGAAAGAGAGAAATTATGAGCCAAGAATAATATATCCAGCAAAGATATCCTTTAGATACGAAGGAGGATTAAAGACCTTTCCAGACACACAGAAGCTGAGGAAATTTTCTAATACACGACCTGCACTACAAGAAATACTAAAGGAGGCTATTCGACCACTATCGACAGGGACAATTTGTGGCAACCAAAACATAAAAAGGGGGAGAATAAAGGCCTGAACCGGAATATGGGAATGGAGAAGGTAAGCGTGCTGAAGAAAATGGAATACTCTAAATATCAAACTTTCTTTTACATAAACTTAAGGGTAACCACTCAAAACAAATCCAGAACTGAAATATATACTGTAATAAAAGAAGAAACAGAGGGAAACATCATAGAATACCACCACACAGAAATAATAGACAACAACAAAATGGTAAAGAAACAATGGAGACACAGCCTTACCAGAAAACTAAAGATAGAATGACAGGAAATCCTCACATATCAAAAATCAGCGTAATGTAAATGGACTGAACTCACCAATAAAAAGTCACAGAGTAGCAGATTGGATCAAAAAACTAAACCCAACCATATGCTGTCTCCAAGAGACACATCTCACCTACAAGGGCAAGCATAGACTCAAAGTGAAAGGGTGGAAATTGACACTCCAAGCAAATGGTGTCTAGGGAAAATCAGGTGTAGCCATACTGATATCAGATGAAACAGACATCAGGGTGAAAAAGGTAACAAGAGACAAAGATGTACGTTTCATAACGGTAAAGGGGACTATACAACAAGAAGACATAACAGTCATCAATATTTATGCCCCCAATCAGGGAGCACCAAAATATACCAAGCAACTACTAACAGAACAAAAGGGAGAAATTGACCAAAACACAATTATACTAGGGGACTTCAATACATCACTGACAGCTATGGATAGATCATCCAAACAGAAAATAAATAATGAAATAGCAGCCCTAAATGACACATTGGATGAAATGGACATAATTGACATTTATAGAGCACTTCATCCTAAAACATCAGACTATACATTTTTTTTTTCAGTGTACATGGGACATTCTCAAGGATAGACCATATATTGGGACATAAAATCAGCCTCGGCAAATTTAAGAAGATTGAAATCATACCAAGCATATTCTCTGATCACAAGGCTTTGAAACGGGATATCAACTGCAAAAGGAAAGCAGGAAAAAACACAAATACATGGAGATTAAACAACATACTTTTAAAGAACAACTGGGTCAAAGAAGAAATTAGAGGAGACATCAAAAGATACATAGAAACAAATGACAATGAAAATACATCCTATGAAAATTTTGGGGATGCAGCGAAAGCAGTTTTAAGAGGGAAATTTATATCATTACATGCCTAGCTCAAGAGACAGGAAAAATCCCAAATAAATAACCTCATGTTACACCTTAAAGAACTAGAAAAAGAAGAACAAATGAAACCCAAGGTCAGCAGAATAAAAGAAATAACAAAAATCAGAGTAGAACTAAATGAAATAGAAAACAAAAAGACAATAGAAAAAATTAATGTGACAAAGAGCTGGTTCTATGAAAAGATTAACAAAATTGACAAACCCTTGGCTAGACTCACTAAGATAAAAAGAGAAAAGACACTAATTAACAAAATCAGAAATGAAAAAGGGAAAGTTATCACGAACACCACAGAAATACAAAGGATCATCCAAGTATACTATGACGGACTATATGCCACCAAATTCAATAACCTAGAAGAAATGGACAAGTTCTTAGAAACATATAGCCTTCCAAGACTGAACCATGAAGAACTGGAAAATCTAAACAGACCGATCACCAGTAACGAAATTGAATCAGTCATTCAAAACCTTCCCAAAAGCAAAAGTCCAGGACCAGATGTCTTCACTAGTGAATTCTACCAAACCTTCAAGAGGATCTAATACCAATCCTGCTCAAACTCTTCCAAAAAATTGAATAAGACACAGTACTCCCTAACTCATTTAATGAGGCCAGCATTACCCTGATACCAAAACCTGGTAAGGACAACACAAAAAAGGAGAACTACAAACCACTATCTCTGATGTATACAGATGCAAAAATCCTAAACAAAATTCTAACAAATTGAATACAACGATACATTAAAAAGATTATTCACCATGACCAAGTGGGGTTCATCCCCAGGGCACAAGGATGGTTCACCATCTGCAAATCCATCAATGTGATACATTACATAAACAAAATAGAGGACCAAAATCATATGATTATATCAATTGATGCAGAAAAAGCATTTGACAAGATACAGCATCCATTTATGATTAAAACGCTTAATAAAATAGGTATAGAAGGAAAATACCTTAATATAACAAAGGCCATATACAACAAACCCTCAGCTAATCGCATAATTAATTGTGAAAAACTGAAGCCCTTTGCACTACGGTCAGGAACACGACAGGGCTGTCCTCTATCACCTCTGCTTTTCAACATAGTGTTGGAAGTCCTCGCCAGAGCAATCAGGCAAGAGAAAGAAATAAAAGGTATCCAAATTGGGAATGAAGAAGTTAAATTGTCACTCTTTGCAGATGACATGATGCTCTATATAGAAAACCCTAAAGACTCCACCAAAAAGCTATTAGAAACAATCAACGAATACAGTAAAGTTGCTGGCTACAAAATCAATGTACAAAAGTCCATTGCATTCCTATATACGAACAATGAAATCTCAGAAAAAGGAAAAAAAAAATCATTTTGCAATTGCAGCAAAAATAATAAAATACCTAGGAATAAACTTAACCAAGGATGTGAAAGACCTATATGCTGAAAACTACATGACATTTTTCAAAGATATTGAAGAACACACAAAGAAATGGAAAGACATTCCGTGCATATGGATTGGAAGAATCAACATAGTTAAAATGGCTGCATTACCCAGAGCAATATACAGATTTAATGCAATCCCCATCAAAATCACAATGGCATTTTTTAAAGAAATAGAACAAAAAATCATCAGATTTGTTTGGAACCACAAAAGGCCCTGAATAGCCAAAGCAATCTTAAGAAAATAGAACAATGCTGGAGGTATCACACTCCCTGACTTTAGCTTGTACTACAGGACAATGACAATCAAAACAGCCTGGTATTGGCAGAAAAACAGACACGTAGACCAATGGAATAGAATTGAGAACCCAGAAATACAACCACATAAATATGGACAGATAATTTTTGACAAAGAAACAAAAACATATAATGGAGAAAAGACAGCCTCTTCAATAAATGGTGCTGGGAGAATTGGACAGCTACGTGCAAAAGAATGAAACTGGACTGCTATCTGTCACCATGTACCAAAATTAATTCAAAATGGATCAAAGACTTAAGCATAAGTCCTGACACAATAAATTGCACAGAAGAAAACATAGGGACTACACTTACGGACCTTGGATTTAAAGAGCATTATATGAATTTGACTCCAAAGGCAAGGGAAGTAAAAGCTAAAATAAACGAATGGGACTATATCAAACTTAAAAGCTTCTGCACAGCAAAAGAAACCATCGACAAAATGAAGAGGCAACCAGCTGAATGGGAGAAGATTTTTGCAAACAGTTCCTCCGATGAGGGGCTAATGTCCAAAATATACAAGGAACTCATCCAACTCAACAACAAAAAAACAAACAACCCAATTGAAAATTGGGCAGAGGACCTGAAGAGACATTTCTCCAAAGACGACATACAAATGGCAAATAGACATATGAAAAAATGCTCAACATCACTAATCATCAGAGAAATGCAAATAAAAACCACAATGCGTTATCACCTCACCGCAGTCAGAATGGCTATCATCAACAAGACAAATAGTAACAAGTGTTGGAGAGGCTGTAGAGAAAAAGGAACCCTCATACACTGTTCGTGGGAGTGCAGACTGGTGCAGCCGTTACAGAAAGCAGTGTGGAGGTTCCTCAAAAAATTACGAATAGAATTACCACATGACCCAGCAATCCCTCTCCTCGGTATCTACCCAGAAAATCTGAAAACATTTATAGATAAAGACACGTGTGCTCCAGTGTTCATTGCCCCTTTGTTTACGGTGGCCAAGACATGGAAACAACCAAAATGTCCTTCGATAGATGAATGGATAAAGACGTTGTGGTATATATACACAATGGAATACCATTCAGCGGTAAGAAAAGATGATATAGGAAAATTTCTGACAACATGGATGGATCTTGATAGTATAATGCTAAGCAAAATAAGTCAGACAGAAAAAGCAGAGAACCGTGATTTCACTGATATGTGGTATATAAACCAAAAACAACAAAAGAACAAGACAAACAAATGAGAAACAGAAACTCATAGACACAGACAATAGTTTAGTGGTTACCAAAGGGTAAGGGTAGTGGGGGGTGGGAGATGAGGGTAAGGGGGATCAAGCATATGGTGATGGGAGGAGAACTTACTCTGGGTGATGAACACACAACGGGATTTATAGATGATGTAACACAGAATTGTACGCCTGAAATCTATGTAATTTTACTAACCATTGTCACCCCAATAAATTTAAGAAAAAAGAAAGAAAATTCTCATCATATATACCATTTTAGAAAAGTCTGAGAAATAGAAACAGTTACTTTACTTTACATAATATATTTTACATATTTCTAAACTAAGCGATAAATTAATAAAATAATTAATGGCATATTTCTATTATTTCATTTTTCCTAGTTTGTTATGTAATGTTCACTGTGTTGTGTGGCGATGTATATTTATTCACGAACAGCTTTTGATCTAAGATCAACAGTAGTTACCAGGCAATCAGTTTATTGACCTATGTAGAAAAATGGATAGTCTTGAGCTCTCTATAAAGGGTACAGTAAATCTGGTAGCTGTGTAATTAACTCATAATTATGTAAGCAATAAAGACATAATTATAAGATTATTAATATGTTAAAATTATAAGAAATTTTCTGGCATTTAATTAACATTTACCAAGGCAAGCTACAGCAAATTAAATATCAATTAATAAAAAAGTGACATTTATTTAGATACTCTATTAGTTGTCGCAATTATTAACTTGTTATCACTGGCTTTTAAAATTCCGATTAAGTGCCTAAATATTCCTTACAATTTTTATGTGTTAAAAATCTAATTATATTAGTGTCCTGTCATTTAAAATTGATTACACAGCACCTCTCGTAATAAATCTCAATACTCTCTTAACTGTCAATTGATGCCTAATTGACATGTACTAGATTTTAAAGCCAAATAAACACTTCCACGAGAACTAAGTAATCTTAAAAATTCTCTCGTGCTTTAAAGTGCCCAATTTAAAAACAAATAAATAAGAAAAAAAAAAATCCCATTGTATTAAATCTATGAGACCATCTATGTCCAGCGCAAAACATTAGATTTGGTTCCCTCATGGTTCTTGGGGAACTATTCCATGAATTTGGATCAGATCCGTGATTTAGAATGTGTTCTTTCAGACATATAGTGGACTGCATAAGACATACCTATGCAAATTTAGTTTATCTATTTTAATCTTAATCATGTTTCCCAAGCAACCACTGACTTATGAGCAGTAGATGTAAATGCATGCCTAGTTCGTACATGAAGATGGTGAACGATGTCTTAACTAGAATAAAACACTCATCAGAGCCATGTTAATCCCAAACTCTAACAATTCAGTTCTGTCATTCATAACTTTCCAAGTACTAAGGTGAGATAAGAAGTTTGAAATGTATAGAAACAGATAAGCCAACATCTTTGTAAAATATAATTGATTGCATTAGAAAAGAATCGAAAGAGCAAATCAGGAAAGCTACCAAAAGTAATTGTTAGGTAAAATGGCCTCTGTTTTATGACATCTATCATATAGTGATAGAGGAGATGATGCGTATGAAATTTAGTGATGAAAATTTCAGGGCTCTTATTGTTAATTATGAAGTTAAGGATAAATATGTTCCTTTCAGCTAAATCTGTGACATCTTAAGTGGCTGTGTGTTAAAACTGTTACTTAAAAAAAAAAAAGAATGTATTAATTCCTGGTCCCACTACATAACACAATAACCTGGCTGTAAAAAAAAGGTAATGTTTGACAGTCAGTAAGTCTTCAAATATTACAGATATTTGAACAAATGGATATCACATAAAGAAAAAAAATACAAACTTTCTTTCAGTTAGGAAAGTTTTTAAAATATTAAACTATATTTAAATAAAGAATAATCAAGTAAATTGTGATATATTCAATGAGTAAAATTATTATATTTAAAATCCTAAATCAGTGAAAAAGATAATAAGCAAATGACAATAAAGCAGAGCATACTGTATCTGTACTTGAGATACCTTTAGGAACTATATCTTTGACTCCAATTTTAAATGTAATTATCTTATTTATTTTAATTGCCATTTAGATTTTGTGGTTCTCATTCAAACAAAAATGTTTCCTTTGTTAATATCCCCTTAACTGATCTATCTTAGAAACGAACTTTTCAAAACTAAAATTGGCATAATTTAGTTAGCATATC
Source organism: Rhinolophus sinicus (assembly GCF_057876585.1). Classification (NCBI taxonomy): domain Eukaryota; kingdom Metazoa; phylum Chordata; class Mammalia; order Chiroptera; family Rhinolophidae; genus Rhinolophus; species Rhinolophus sinicus. The sequence goes on along the minus strand of NC_142516.1, from coordinate 68,230,507 downwards.
ACAATGTGTCATTCTCACAGAGCCTGTCAATCTTCCTTTAAGAGTCAGAATGGCCACTTAATCTGAAACACCTCTTAATGAGTCATACACACATTTCAGCTCTTCTAAAAAATGTAAACTTTCTTATTATGAAATATAATATATCATATGAATAAATAAAGTACACAAAAAGTTTGTACCTTTCAACAAATTATCCTAAAGGAACCTTTGCATAATGCTCACAAGGTCAAAAAATAAAATATTGCCAGCATTTCAGGTGGTCCCTGCATGACTCTTTACAATTAAAATTCCTTTGCTTCCCATTTGATTCAGCTGATATTTTGATGGCAAAGGTGAATAAATGCTAATTTTTGTGTGTGTAGTTTTACTAATTGAATATGCATTCTGAAACATTATATTTTGTATTGCTTATTTTAAAGATTTATATATAGATGGAGTCCTATATACCCTTTTATCTCTAGCTTTATTTATTCAAATTATACTTGGAATTTCACTCATATTTTGTACGTTAAAAATGTATTTTGTTAAATTTATCACAGGCTTTGATGTTTTCTAATGCTGTAATAAATATCATTTAAAAACTTTTCTGTGAAATTTGTTCAAGGCTCTTTGAATATACAAGTTAATTTATGCATTCTACTGTTGTGGATGTTTTTTTTTTTCTAGTGCTTGGTTATTATAAATAATGCTTCTAGGAACATCCCTAGACATGTGCATGAATTTCTAGAATAAAAAGGAATTATTTTATGGTAATTGGTTCAGTAAATGTATGTTCCATGTTATTAGATATTGCAGTACAATTTCAAAAAAGTTTATTTTACTAAATTACTCTTCCAAGAGAAGTGCATGGAAATTTTTATTGATTTACACCTTCAATACACTTTGGTATTGTGTCATTTTTATTTTGCCCATTCTGTTGTCTGTATAGGTGTATCTAATTTTTATTTTTCTGTTGAATAAGCACTTGAACATCTTTTAATATGCATATTGGACATTGGGAAATCCTCATTTGAAGAGCCAGTACAAGCCTTGTACCCAATTTTTGTTGGCCTGCCTGCTAGTTTCTTAGTGTTTTATGGGAATTATGATATTATTTGGGTACAGGTCTTTGCTAGACATATGCATTGAATACATCTTCTTACACTATTTAGTTTGACTTTCACCCTCTCAATGTTGCATTTTAACTAATACCAGGACTTACTGTTAATTGAGTTTAACTTATCAAATATCTTTTCACATTGTGTTCTGTTGAAGAAACTGTCTGCTCAAAGGTAATAAGATGTTATCTAAAAACTTTACTGTTTTACTTTTCTCCTTTAAATCTATGATGTAGCTGTAATTGATTTTTGCTTAAGATATCCATCAAAGGTTATCATTCCCTTTTTAAAAAATGTAGATGTCTAAATGAACTAAAACCATTTACTTTAGAGATAATTTTCCCCTTTTCAGGCTGTAGTCATTGATCAAAAGACCATTAATATATGTTCCATTGTTTATTGTCTGTTCTTATATTAAATATGACAACTTCTAAATTACTACATACTTATAATGGGTTTTGATATCTAAATATTTAATTTCTCCAGATTTGTGTTTCTTTTTCAAGTTTTCTTTTACTTTAGGATTTTTAATTACCATGATGTTGTGCATTTACCCAAATGTTTGAGGTCGGCCAATTAAGTTCGCAAACTTATCACCATGCACTTACATTGGCAGCACTGTACAAACAGCTTTGTAAGGTGTTGTAACCTTGATATATCAGTGTCTCACAGCTGTGTTCGTTTCGATGTGTGGTGCTGTCTTGCTGAGTGGCATTCATTAATGTTGTTGTATGTTTGTGTAGTCCTGAGAATGTTTGAGCTTGAATTAGAGCAACAAACAAACATTAAATTTCTTGTTAAACTTGGCAAGAGTGAAAGTGAAATCAGGGAGACGTCATTCCAAGTTTATGGGGATAATGCCATGAAGAAAACAGCAGTGTAAAAAAGGATTAAACATTTTTCTGAGGGGAGAGAACACATCACTGATGAAGAGAGGTCAGGGCAGCCAATAATGAGTAGAACTGATGAAAACATTGAAAAAATTCATTGACTTGTGCATCAAAATCATCAGCTGACTGTGAGAAGCACAGCAGACCAAGTAAATATCAATAGAGAAACAGTTAGGAAAATCTTAACTGAAAATCTTGGCACGAGAAAGGTGTGGGCACAAATGGTCCTGAAGGAGCTCACTGATGAACAAAAACAAAGGAGAGCCAGAGTTTGCCAAGACCTTTTGGAGAGGCAAAACAATGTTTTGGACTGTGTTATCAATGGTGATGAAACATGGGTGTACCAATAAGACCCTGAAACAAAGTATCAAATTGCACGATGGAAGCGAGTCAATTCTCCACGACCAAAAAAGTTATGTCAGTCCACGTCAAGAGTCAGGATGATATTGCTAACCTTTTTTGATATCAGAGAGATTATTCATTATAAATTTGTACCAACTGGACAAACAGTTAACCAAGTTTACAGTTTGGAAGTGCAGAAAAGGCTGGATAAAAAAGTTGGATGAAAATGACCTGAACTCTTTGCCAACAATTCACGTCTCTAGCATCACGACAATGCACCCAGCTCCCATGGCACTGTCTGTGAGGGAGTTTTTAGCCAGTAAACAAATAACTGTATTGGAACATCCTTCCTACTCACCTGATCTGCCCCCCAATGACTTCTTTCTTTGCCCAAAGATAAAGGAAATATTGAAACGAAGAAATTTTGATGACATACACGATGACAGCTCTGATGGCCATTCCAGAAAAAGAGTTCCAAAATTGCTTTGAAGGGTGGACTAGGTGCTGGCATCTGTGCATAGCTCCCCAAGGGGAGTGCTTTGAAGGTGACCGTACTGATATTCAGCAATGAGGTATGTAGCACTTTTTCTAGGATGAGTTCGTGAACTTATCTGTCAGACCTCAAATTTTTGTAGATTCTAATTATGATTTTAATGAGTTTATAGAACAGACAATTTTAAAATAAAATCTTTGACATTTTCCAATCCAAGAAAATGTATTTATATTTTTAAAAATTCATACTTAGTTATGTTTTATATTTATGAGTATAGAAATTTTGTACATATTTTATTACATTTAATCATAGGCATTTGATGGTTTCTAATGCTGTAATAAATAACACCAGTTAAAAATCTTTCTGTTTGTTTTCTATAATGACCTTGTTTTTAAAAACTCAATATTTTCACTTTTAATTAGTAAAGTACGCCTATTGATTCATTAGATTATCTTTATACATACAATTACATCTTTGACAAATAGTGACAGTTTCATATCTTTGTTCCTAATCTTCATAAATTTTATTTCAATTTCTTTGCCTAAATATCTGACTAGGACCAATTTTGTCATATTGAATACAAATTGTGACAAAGTGTTTTACCAGAATATTAAACAGTATTAGCAGAAGACAGGCAATGAAAATGTTCAAATCAAATAATAGAGAGAAAAACAAATGGAAAATAAAGATAATAGTATGATACATAATTGGAACACATGGCAAAGTTCTAATTTATGTATAATTGTAGAAGTATTTAAGGTGATGACTAAGAATATTTCAAAATTTGTTTTTACAAGTTGAAAACACCTAATAGGTCAACAAAGATAGCATTCCGAAGCATATACAAGTCAAACTAATGAAAGCAAAAGGCAAAGGAAAATCTTAAAAGTTGCCTTACTTTGAAAAATTAAAAACAAAAATGACTGACTTTCCATCAGAAATTAAGTGATAAGACAATGGAATACCATTTTAAAATGCTGAAGTTTATGCGTACTGGAAATATGTTTCAGAATGAAAGAAAAAACTAAAGAAACATTGAGATAAATTCTAAAATGAGTTTGTGCAAAATCCAAAGCAAGCAGAAGAAAATAACTAATAAAATTTAGAACATAAATCAAGTAAAGTGAAAACAGGACATAAACAACAACAAAAAATCAACAAAACCAAAAGCTGGTTCTTAGAAAAAGTCAACAAAATTGATGAACTTCTAACCAGATTACTAAGAAAAGAAAGAGAAGCTACAAATTGATAATATCAGACATGAAAGAGGAATCATCAATATTGATCCTTTAAACAAAAAGGGATAATAAAAAATAAAAGTATGAATTGTATGCCCCTAAATTTGATACCTTAGATGAATTAGAAATAATCCTGGAAAAACACTATCTACTAAACCTCATGCAAGGAGAAATATATAATCTTAATAGTTCTATATTTATTAAAGAAACTAAATCAGTAATTAATAACCTTACATAACGGAAAGTACCAGGCCCAGATGTGTTCACAGTAAATTCTACCATACAATTAAAAAAGATAATATACCAATTTTCTACAATTAGTTCCAAAATATTAGGAGATCGAATATTTCCTAAGTTATCTATCCTATATGGCCAGCATTACCTTAATACCAAAACTGGACAAAGACATGACAAGAAAAAAGAACTAAAGATCAATAACTCTCATGAATATAGACGCAAAAAGTTGTAAATGAGGGTAAAAGGGATCAAATATATGGTGATGAAAGTAGAACTGACTCTGGGTGGTGAATACACAGTATGATATATAGATGATGTATTACAGAATTGTACACCTGAAATATATGTAAGTTTACTAGCAATTGTCATCCCAATAAACTTTAATGAAAAAAATATAAGCAAATATTGAATCCAACAAAGTCGTTAGGTTCCTAAACATACTGTGTTATGCAAATCCATGTTACATGAAACAAAGAACTAGTACAAAAAAGGAGGCTAAGTTCCAAACTTAAAAAAAAAACCACATACTATTATATTTTTATAATTAAGAGAAATATCTTTATTAAAACAATTTTCACCAAAAGTGTAACATATTAATAAGTATTAAATAATGTTTTCTACGTCATCACTACTAAGCACCATTAGCCAAGGGCATTTTCCTTTTGACAAGATATCTTCATCCTCTGAACTTAATACACCATGAACAAAATGGATCTAAAATTCTAATAAATTTTAAATTTCTGCAGTCAAATCTGACATCCATGCTCGAATAAAAATTTCAAATGAAACATATTTTGCTCTTAAAAGCTGTTATTACGCTCTGTGTTGTTCTGGGATTTCTCCAATTCTCAAGCCATGTTAGAGTAAAAACGTGTTCTAAGATGCCGTGTTGTCTGAGGGTTTCCCCCAATTCTCGAACCATGTTAGAGCAAAACTATGTTATAGAAGTGCCGTATCATATGGGGGTTACCTGTATACAACACAGCAAAGTGAGATTTACCCCAGGTATTCAAGGCTCACTCAGTATTTAAACATCAATTAATGTAATCCATCCCATCAACAGGCTAAAGAAGAAAAATAATATGAAGTCAAAGATGCAGAAAAAGCATTTAACAAAATTCATCATCCATTCATAATAAAAGAAAAATTCTCAGCAAACTAGGAATAGAGCGGAACATTATCAACTTCATAAAGAATACCTACAAAAATAATCTATTGCTAGCATCATGTTTAATGGTAAGAAACTAGATACCTTCCCACTAAGGTCAGGAACAAGGCAAGGATATCCACTTTCACCATTCCTATTCAATTTAATACTGTAAGTCACAGTTAATACCACAGACGAAAAAGAAAATAAAAGATGTTCAGGTTGTGAATGAAGAAATAAAACTGTCTTTGTTTGCAGATGATATAATTTTTATATGTAGAAAATCTAGAGAATCACCAAGAAAACCTGGAACTAATAAGCAATTATAGCAAGACTGCAAGATACAAAGTTAATATGCTAAAGTCAATTACTTTCTTATATTCCAGCGGTAAACAATTGGAATTTGAAATTAAATACAAAGTGCCATTTCCATTAGCACTAAAAATGAGAAATATTTAGATATAAATCTCACTAAATATGTATAATAGCTACATTACTATCAATATGTCCTTAATTCATCAAAGAAGCTGGATTCTCTTCTTTCCCTCCCTGACTCTACTGCCCAGAAATTGCCTCTAGCCTGAAGCTCTGGCCAATTACACCTAACCCCATAATGAAAAAAAAAAAAAAAACCCTCATAGATATTGTGATTCCTGATAAAGGTTTCTTTCCCTCTTCTTACAAAAATCATATCGTAAAGCAGCCAAGCTTTCAGAGGAACCAAAAGCTGAATTGTCAGCTTGAGTTTTTCAAACGTCAACTTTTCATTGAATTACATTTATAATACAATTTTGAGGAAAAAATATTTTAATTGTTAAATAAACAACGAACCAAACAATAAAAGTATACATACATACATACAACACACATTTCATACATACCAAAAAATAAAACCAAACAAAAAACTATCTCAAGGTGTAAACATAATACTTAAAACTTTCTGTAATGCGTTAGAGCTCCATGGCAGACAGGAAACTACAATAAAGTAGCAACTAAATGTTATTTTCACCATTTTTATTCCATAATGGTTTTGCATAAGCATCTGTTCGATAACCATGTAAAACAGGCCTTGAACTAATTTTTGTTATAATTTTCATTTTGTTGGTTTTAACACCAACGGTCTTATACATTTGATATACATAGCCATGGAAGATCAAAGTTAGACTAAGATTTTTCAGGAAAACACATCTTCACCCAGCTCTCAGACCCATGTACAGATAAGTGTTAATGTGTTGTACCTGTATTAGTAGGATTTTTTTTTTTTTTTTTTTTTTTTAAGATTTTATTGGGGAAGGGAACAGGACTTTCTTGGGGAACAGTGTGTGCTTCCAGGACTTTTTTCCAAGTAAAGCTGTTGTCCTTACAATCTTAGTTGTGGAGGGAACAGCTCAGCTGTACGTCCAGTTGCCGTTTTCTAGTTGCAGGGGGCACAGCCCACCATCCCTTGCGGGAGTCGAGGAATCGAACTGGCAACCTTGTGGTTAAGAAGATGCGCTCCAACCAAATGAGCCTTCCAGGAGCTCAGCGGCAGCTCAGTTCAAGGTGCCGTGTTCAATCTTAGTTGCAGGGGGTGGAGCCCACCATCCCTTGCAGGACTCGAGGAATTGAACTGGCAACCTTGTGGTTGAGAGCCCACTGGCCCATGTGGGAATCGAACCGTCAGCCTTCGGAGTTAGGAGCTTGGAGCTCTAACCGCCTGAGCCACCAGGCTGGCCCAGTAGGATACTTTTTTCTGGCCCAATTATTGCTCAGAGGGTATCACTTTAGGAGTTCTAATTTTATGAATCTGTCATTTTCTGTCTCCTTAGGTCCAAGTCCTGTCTCCAATTCTCAGCTGGAGATGGATATGACCAATCTTAGCAAACTAGCACTGACATCATTTCTGAATCAACACATTTCCTGTTATTTTTTCCTGTGTTCGTGCTTAAATGGCAGGAGGATTTGTATTAAGTAAACGAGGTTGGATTTTTCAAATTTAAATGTATAATTCAGAAAATGCTGGATTAAGACACATATGGTTTGGGATAGTGTATTTTGAACTTTTTCAGTGTGTCTTTGTATGTGTATTTGAATGGGTGCCACAAATATCTTTTCTTTAGCAATGCTTCTAGCTTCTCACTAAGAAAACTGTTACTTGAAGAAGGCATCAGCAGGTTGACTTACTTCTCTAATTGCTGGCATATCTGACACTTCTGTAGGGAGAGTTTTCCTTTAGCATTGTGAAAACAGAAGGGTTAAATGTTCTGGTTTCAAGGGACCTTCTGGCGTACAAAGTAAACTGATACAGGTGCAGTTATAAATAAGCAAGTGTTGACCTAGCTGGCAATAAGATTGCTAAAGGAGACATCCAATCTGTAGAGTAGTGACATCGCCAACAAGTTAGGAAGCAATTTTTCTAGAGTAATCAGGCACTTTCCAGATTACTCTAATATTTCAAAAAATAATATTTTTACATTAATCAATCACGAAGGTATTCACAATTTCTGAACTGTTTTTGATTAAAATCTAAATCCTAGTAATGCTACTATGATATTATTTTTTTAATGGGGAAATTAAAGTTTGAATCTAAGATAAATAAATGCATAATCATTAAAAATAATTTTCTGACTCTTATAAAACTAGAATAGTAAAAATCTTCATGTTAAACAAAAAGAGTGTCCTTCAATAGATGATTGGATAAAGAAGGTGCTATATATATATATATATATATATATATATATATACATACATACATATATATATATATATATATATATATATATATATATATATATATATATATATATATATATAATGGAATACTACTCGGCCATAAGAAAAGATGAAATATGCCATTGGCAACAACATGGACGGATCTTGAGATTATCATGCTAAGTTAAATAAGTCAGAAAGAAAAAGTAGAGAACCATATGATGTCATTAATAAGTGAGAATGTAAAACTGAAAGCAACAAAGGAATAAGACAAATAAGCAAAAACTCATAGACACAGACAACAGTTTAGTAATTACCAGAGGGTAAGGTGGAAGGGGAGGTAGAAAAGGGTAAAGGGGGTTGAATACATGGTGACAGAAGGTCTGACTTTGGGTACTGAACACACAGTGCAATATATATAGTTGATGTATGTATTATGGAACTGAACACTTGAAACTTATATAATTTTATTAACCAGTTTCACTCCAATAAATTAATAAAAACACCCAATCCTAAAAAGCAAACAAAAAACAAAAAGAAAAACCTCCATGTTTCTAGCAATTGGTTAGTGTTGGTGTGTGAGTGGGAGTAGTAGTTATTCATTGGTTGTGTCCATTTAAATTTTTGCATTATATTGAATTTCATGGTAACACTAGAAGTTCGTTTACTGATGTCCAATACATCATTATAGATATATAACAGGTGAATATTTATGCTTTACTTTATGACTAAATCTATTTTATATTACCTGTATCAATTATTCATTAAGATTTGGATATTATAGTTAATCAGTAGGGAAGTCATTGTTTTTTAGTACAATCCTATAAATCACAAACATCTACCTGTTATTCTATTCATGCTTTTTTAGAGAATTTTTTAGAAATTCCTCTTACAATGTATCAAAATCCTATGAGTTATGTTAGGTACACCAACTTCTCTGATTCATAATCTAAATTCAAAATGAACAGAAACACTGACCTTTTCAGAATGCTTTTATAACCAACTTATTTGGAGATGGTATAAAAATCAATGTGTTTATTGAGCATACAGTGTGCAAGCCGTAATGCTACCTCTTAAGTATTTAAACAGTTTTAAGAGTTGGCCCAGGAAACAACTTTTCCCTTATTTAGGAAGATTAGTTAGCGTTTCATCACAGAAGTTGATTCTCAAAGAAATTACCAACAAAGACATATTAATTATTTGGAAATTCTGTCTGAATTTAAATTCTTACTTTATGTACTGTGTGTTTTAACCCAATACATGGTTATAATATTGAGTTTCTAATATTTTCGTTACACACACACACACACACACACACACACACACACACGAAGGCCACTATGTTCTTTTATTTTCTTGAAGAGTTTTCTTGATAACTGATATGTCAAGATGTCCCAGGTTCATCTTGTAGATTTTCTGCCCCAGAATGGCAATCAGTAATTTCTCTATAAAGCTCTGTTTTCTTTTAATGGAAAATGATAAATCAGAATCATTATTAGTTCTAGGGAAACAAATTGCTCCTGTGCTGGTCATTGTTGCTAAGATGTTTTGAAATAATAGCTAAGGACGTATACTAGGAATACATACTAGCTAGGAGTTATGTGTGTGTACGTATATATATGCCGTGTACAAATAAGTAAAGGTAAAATACCTCATTTCATACTGACATTTCTATTCTAGTGGAATTACAGTGTTGTTTACTTATTTTTTATTTTATTTCACATCTGAATCTCCTTAATTCCACACTGAGAATTCTAATTTTCTAGAACAATGGGGATGATAGAATGAAAATAACCCATAATTAACATATTTCAGTGTTTACATACAACTATTTTAGACTAACAATATTAATACTGTTATCACCAATTATTTTTACTGTATTGTATCATTGAACTGTATCTAAATTGTCAGATCAGACAGGCCCTTTGATTCTCCCCCTTCTGTTTCTCATTTAGTTTTGGATCTGTAAGAACTACATATTTAATACTCATCACCCCTCCCCTACTTCTGTGTCTCTCGTCATTTCATTTTCCTGAAGTTTGTTCTTGAGTAAAATCTTTAGGAGGGTCTCATGAGAACAATATTCTCTGAGTTTGCACGAGTTGATAATAGTTTTACTGTGTCCCTTATACTTGACGGTCAATATTCCTGGATGTAGAGCTCACGATTCACATGTTCTTTCCTTGGATAACTTAAGTATGTTACTCTATTTTTCTGCATAAAAATTGCTATTGAAAAGTCTGATGATAATCCATTTTTATGTTCTTTCCAAATTACATGCTTAATTTTTCCTTCATTTTCTTTTAAGTGCTATAACTTTACTAGATTAAGTCCTGCTGATCATTATTGTCTATATTCTCAGGTTTATGTGGATCTTTTAGTGTATTAAAGTTTAATATTTTTTTTTTAAAGTTTCCCTGAAATGTACATTTTCATAATTTTCTCTGATGCTTTCCTTAGGGTCTATGTGTAATCTTCTTTATTGACCTTCCATATTTAATCACTTTCTCTTGAATACTTTTTATCATGTCATTACTTCCCATTTAATTTTTTTCTTATTTTCTACCTCTACTTCTCTAAAAATACTTTTTGTCGTGTTTTTCTAGATTAGCCTTCAGTTTTAAAGTTATTGATTTTGACATTTCTGGTCCTGTTTTAAATTCCGTCACTTTATTCTTGAGTTTTTTTCGTTCTGTTTATGTTTATGTTGTCCTTTCATTTTTTGTATACTTTCTTAACATCTAACTTGTTTTGAAATAGTGCTTTGCAATCTGGGTCCTTTATTTTTCCTCTGTACTGCAATATTTTCAGTATCTATGAGTATGCTAAAATGCTCTATATTCTTTTTTCTTAAAATAATTTCCTATCAGATTTAACCCTGATACTTTTCTGTTGTACATTTCTATTTGAATTTAGTTTTCCCAAATGTAGACAAAAAAAAAAAAAAAAAAAAAAAAGGTTAGATTTAATGTTACTAACTTTCCAGAGCTCCCCCTTCTGCTATTTTACGGTAGTGTTAAAAATTAGAGTAAACTGCTTTCTGAGATTTTCTCTTTTTTCCCCTTCTCCACTTTTATTTGGACCACCTCTTGTGTGCCTCTCTGGGGTCCCACTCCTGATTAATTTTGACACCATCCTTTGCTGTTCGTCCTCAGTCCAGTGAGAGACTCGAGGGTTCAGGGGGATTAGATTGCTTCTGACCTTTTAGTCCTCACCACTAGTCATTAGAGTTAAATCACTTTGGAACATAAAATAAAATAATTGTTTTGGGTAGGACTAAATCAGAACACTGTTTGCAATACTCGAGATTTATTATCTTTCTCTGACCAATCTGCCAGATTAAAAATAAAGTATTTCAATATAAAAATGCATTAACAGAAAAAAGATAGATTTTTCCAATTGTATCAAAAGCAGAAATTGAAAGCCCAGATTTATTTTCTTTCATTACGCATTTTTTTTTGACTTCAGCTTTTTTACTTTAGGAAAAACTCACGGAAGTAAAACCAGAAATGAAGACATTCTTGGAGAAGATTCTGAAGGAAGATCACAAAGTTCACTTAGCTATTCAAACTCATTCAAGATATCAAAATTAGATAAGTTGCTGTTTTTGCCTGATACTGATGTAGAAAGTGAAAAACATTTGGAAAGATCAGTTTCCATAATTACAGGCTACAAAGTCTAAATTCCCAAAAAGTAGGAGGTGAATTTAATATCATGGCTAGAATATTTTTGAGATACATTCTTGTAGTTGTGACATCTGCAAAAACAATTGCCAATTCAGCCACTGTGAATGAAAAGGAAAATGCATAAATATAACATTCTTGCTGGAAACAAGCATAATTCTTGTAAATACTAATATTGCAAACAAACTCATTTTTTCATATATATATTATAATCTCCTAATGAAGATACTTGTCATAATTTTACTTTTCAAGATGCTGTCTGGATTTGCGATGTTTTTCTGAATATTTTATGCCATTTGATTATGCAGTGTGTACATATTGCAAAATGCCAAAATGTGTATGGAAATGCATATGCTTGAAGCAAAGTCTGAATTATATTATGGACATAAGATTATCACCACAGTGCTTTAGGACACATATTCAATTAAGCAACCATTTATTTAAAAACCAGGGACCAAAGTGTCCATGTTTTATTCAAAATTAATATCTCCTTAAGGAAATTCTAAAATCTCATGGAATTTTGCTCTTAGTTCTTACTGCCCTTCCCCATGGGTGTGTAAGTCTTAATGATAAAAACTCAATAGTTGGGGTTTCCGTTGCTAACCTTCAGAAGTCTTGTAGAAGCAATAATATGTTCACTTAGCAGGCACTGATTTTAAAATAATTTAGAATGAATAAATCTTTTCAGGAAATTGAGTGTTCATCTCTATAAAGGAAAGCAATCCTTTCAGGAATCCAAATACCATTTTAAGACCTATACACTGTACATTTGACTTTCCTTCCCACATAAACATATACATTTATTTACTTTTGTTCATACATATAAGTATATTAATTCATTAAGTGCATGTCATGTCATAAGTAACACAAAAATGAGTGAAATCTATATTTTTATAAGTTTTAGTTGTATAAAATTCACAAGATACAATTTTCCAATTTAAACTGTACAATTCAATAGTTTTTAGTATATTCACAGAATTGTGCAATCACTACTACCAAGAATTTTAGCATATTTTTATCACTTCAGAAAGAAATCCCTTATGATTAGCATGACTTTCTATTTCTTTTTAAATCCTCATTTCTTCCCCTCCCCTGATCACTAGGCAACTATTAATCTACTTTATGTCTCTATAGATTTGCCTGTTCTGGACATTAGCTATAAATGTAATAACACAAAAGGTGGTAATTGTGACTGTCTCCTTAGACATAGCATGCTGTTTTCAGGGATTATCCATTTTATAGATTCTATCAATACCTTATTCCTTTATTTTATTATTAAATAGTATTCCATTTAATAGTTACACCATGCTTTGTTTATCTGTCAGTTCTTGGACTTCTGGTTTCCACATTGGAGCTATTAAAAATAATGCTGCTATGAACATTTGTATATAAGGTTTTGTGTGATATGTTTTTATTTATCACTGAATCCTGTGATCACTTGGTCAAAAATCAATTGACCATAATTGGCAGGGTTAATTCTGGACTCTCAATTATATTCTATTGATTTATATATCTCTTCATATTGTAGAATTCCACTGTCTTGATTGCAGTATCTTTGTAATAAATTTTGAAATCAGAAACTGTGAGTCTTCCACCTCTGTTCTTTTTCAAGATTGGTTTCCTATTTTGGGCTCTGGAATTTCCATTTGACTTTCAGAATCAGCTTATCAATTTCTCCAGATAAACCAGATAGATTTTAGATGAGAATTGGGGATGATATTGAATCTGTAAATCAATTTGAGAGTAATCCCATCTTACCAATACTAAGTCTTCCAATTCATAAATATAAGATATCTTTTCATTTATTTAGATATCATCTTACAACAATGTTTTATAGTTTTCAGAGTATAAGTTTTACACTTCTTTTACTAAATATGTATCTGAGATTTTATTGCTTTAGATATTATTAAAAATGAAATTGCTTTTCTTAATATTGCCTGGATTATTTATTGCAAGTGTATAGATATACAATTAACTTTATTATATTAATCCTATATCTTGCAACCTCTATGAATCTTATGTCTTGCAACCTTGTTTACTAGTTCTCATCGTTTATTTTAGTGGATTCCTTAAGATTTTCTACATACAAGATCATGCCTCTACAAATAGAAATACTTTTATTTCTTTTATTTATTTATTTTAATTAAAGTTTATTGTGGTGACAATTGTTAGTAAAGTTACGTAGGTTTCAAGTGTACAATTCCGTAATACATCATCTATATATCATATTGTGTGTTCACCACCCAGAGTCAGCTCTCCTTCCATCACCATATATTTGATCCCCTTTTACCCTCACCTACCATCCTCCCCCCCCTCCTACCCTCTGGTAGCCACTAAACTATTTTCTGTGTCCATGAGTTTTTGTTTCTCCGTTTGTCTTGTTCCTTTGCTGTTTTCAGTTTTATATCCTACATATCAGTGAAATCATACGGTTCTCGACTTCTTGTCTGATTTATTTCACCTAGCATAATAACCTCAAGATCCATTCATGTTGTCACAAATGGCACTATTTCATCGTTTTTATGGCAGAATAGTATTCCGTTGTGTGTATATACACTATATTTTCTTTATCCAATCATCTATCGAAGGACACTTTGGTTGTTTCCATGTCTTGGCCACCATATTTCTTTATAACATACATACATTTTATTTCATTTTCTTGCCAAACTGTCTTAAGAACTTCCAGGACAATGTTATAGAAATTGTAAGAGGAGACGTCCCGTCTTATCCCTGACCTTAAGGGGAAAACATTCACTTTTCCCTCATTTAGTATTATATTAGCTGCATATGTTTTGCAGATGTCTTTTTAAGGTTGAGGAAATTCTCCTCTAACTCTACTTTGTTTAATGTATGTACCATTGAAGTGTGTTGTATTTTTGCCAAATACTGTTTTTGTATCTATTGAGAAGATCCTGTGGCTTTTATCTTTTGTTCTATTGATATAGTATATTGAATTAATTGATTTCCAGATATTAAACCAAATGTGCATCCCTGGAACAAACTTGCATCCCTGGAACAAATTGTTAATGGTACATATAATCCTTTTAATATGTTGCTCAACTGAGGGTTCTCACATTTTGTTCGCAATTTTTGTACCTCTATTCATAAGAATTATTGGTCTGTAGTTTTCTTGTTTTGTGTCTTTGTCTACTTTTGAAACCAAGGTAATAAAAGCCTCATATAATGAGCTAGAAAGTATACCATTCTCTTTTATTTTTGGAAGAATTTGTGAAAAATGGAGATAATTATTTTTTAAATATTGATAATTAACAGGTGAAGCCATTTGGGCCTGGGCTTTCTTTGGGTAGTTTTTTTATTATTGAATCAATTTCTTTACTTGTTATAGGGGTGTTCAGATTTTCTATTTCTTCTTGAGTGAGTTTCAGCACTTTGTGACTTAGAAATTTGTCCACTTCACAAAAGTTAACTGCATCTCATTAGTGTTAATAAGTTGTCTTCATTTTAATCACTACAAAGTATTTTCTAATTTGCCTTGTGATTTCTTCTTTAACCCATTGGTTCTTTTGGTAGTGTGGTATTTAATTTCTACATATTTATTAATTTCCCAAATTAATTCTGGTTTTGATTTCTAATTTAATTCTATTGTAATTAGAAAACATTGTTTGTATGATTTCAATTATCTTTATTGAGTCTCATTTTATGGCCTACCATATTGTATTTTTTAAAGCTTTTCATTAATTATATACCGAGCATACAATATTATATTAGCTTCAAAGTTATATCATAGTTATTCAACATTTATATACCTAAAGAAGTGATCACCACAAGTCCAACAACCATCTGACACCATACCACGCTATCACAATATTATTGACTTTATTCCCTATGCTGTACATCACAACCCCATGACTTATTTGGTTTATACCCAGAAATTTGGACTTCTTAATCCCCTTATCCTTTCCCCCCATTTTTAAATTTTCAATTACAGTTGACATTCAATATTATTTTATATTAATTTCAGGTGTACAGCATAATGGTTAAACATCCATTTAGTTTAAGAAGTGATCCCCCTGACTAGTTTGGTACCCATCTGACACTACACATTGTTATTACCATATAATTGACTATATTCCATATGCTTTACCCCACATACCCATGAGTATTTTGTAACTACCAATTTGTACTTCTTAATCTCTTCACTTTTTTTATTCTGCCACCCAACACCCTCCCATTTATCACCCAATAAGTCTAGTACCCATCTGTCACTGTACATAGTTATTACAATATTATTGACTATAATCCTTATATTATACCCTACATCCCCATACTATTTTGTAGCAACCAATTTGTACTTCTTAATCCCTTCCCCTTCTTTCACCCACACCCTCAAATTCCCTCCCATCTGGAAACCATCAAAATGTTTTCCATATCTATGAGTCTGTTTCTGTTTTGTTTGTTTATTTTGTTCTTTAGATTCCACATATAAATGAAATCACATTGTGTTTGTCTTTCTCTGTCTGACATATTCTATTGAGCACAATATCCTCCAGGTCAATCCATGCCGCTGCATATGGCAAGAACACATTCCCTTCCATGGCTGAGGTGTATTCCATTGCATGTATGTACCACCTCCTCTTCATCCATTCTTCTAATGACAGACACCAAGACTGCATCCATATCTTGGTCATTGTAAACAATGCTGACATGAACATATGGATATACACATCCCCTCGAAGTAGCATTTTGAGTTTCTTAGAATAATTACCCAGAAGTGAGATTACAGGGTCCTTCTTTGTCACTTGTTATAGCCTTGTTTTAAAGTCAACTTTTTCTGCTATCAGTGTTGCTAACTCTGCTTTTTAATTTTTTTTTAATTTTTTATTTTATTTTCATTAAATACGTTTCCTATCCCTTTACTTTCCATTTGTGTGTGTCTTTCAATCTGAAGTAAGTCTCTTGTAGGCAGCATATGTATGGGTTTTGTTTTGTTAACCACTCTTCCATCTTATTTCTTTTGCTTGAAGCATTTAATCCATTCACATTGAAAATTATTACTGATAGATATGTAGCTATTGCCATTTTATTATTCATAATTTTGATCTTTTTTTTATTTTTTTCCATCTTAGAAAAGTCCCTCTAACATTTCTTGTAATACTTGTTTGGTGGTGATGAACTCCTTTCACATTTTTCTTATCTGGGAAGTTCTTTATCTGTGCTTTGATTTTAAATGATAGCTTTGCTAGGTAGAGTAATCTTGGTTGTTGTCCCTTGCTTTTCATCACATTGAATATTTTGTGCCAATTCCTACTGGCCTGCAAAGCTGCTGTTGAGAAATCAGCTAACAATCTTGTGGGAGCTCCCTTGAAGGTAACTAACTGCTTTTCTCTTGCTGCTTTTAGGATTCTCTCTTTGTCTTTAACCTTTGCCATTTTAATTATAATATGTCTAGCTGTGGGCCTGTTTAGGTACTTCTTGTTTGGGACTCTATGCACTTCTTGGACTTATATGTCCATTTCCTTCTCCAGGTTAGGAAAGTTTTCAGTCATTATTTCTTCAAAGACATTCTCAATTCCTTGTTTTCTCTCTTCTCCTTCTGGTACCCCTATGATGTTAATGTTGCTATGCTAAATATTGTCCCAGGAGTCTCTGAAATTATCCTCAATTTTTTTAGGATTCTTTTTGCTATTCAATTGGGTGTTTTATGCTACCCTGTCTTCCAGATTGTTGATTCTATCCTCCGCTTCATCTAGACCGCTGGTGATTCATTCTAGTGCCTTCATTTCAACTATTGTATTCTTCAGTCTGATTGGTTCTTTCTTATGGCTTTGATGTCTTTTTTTTTTTTTTATGTTTGCTATCTCTTTGTTGAAGTTCTCACTAAGTTCCTTCAGCATCCTTATAACCATTGTTTTGAATTCTGTATCTGGTAGGTTGCTTCTCTTTACTTTGTTTAGTTCTTTTTCTGGAGTTTTCTCCTATTCAAAAGTGCATATATGGTGAAAATTGTGATATCTTCCTGCTAGATCGACTCTTATATTATTGTAAATTGCCTTCTTTTATCTCTAGTAACATATTTTTGTTGTAAAGTCTATTTTGTCTCAAATCTGACATCGGGACCCTTTCCCAGGTAAATGTTTTTGTCTGATTTGTTGGTCCAATTATCCCATATTTTTACATTTCTCATTTTGTTGTTGTTGTTGTTAAATAGTACACATTTTAGAGAACATATTTTAGCAACTCTGAAAACTGATCCTCATCATAACTCAGAGCTTGTTTTTGTTGTTTTTATGTTTATTTATTTAGTGATTTGTCTGGACTGTTTTGCAAAATCTGTTTCTCAATTTGAAGCCTGTTACCTTGCTCTTCAGAAGATCAGCTTTGGACATGTACACAGTTACTCTTGATGGCAGTGCTGTTTTACAGGATTCTCTTGGTCTCTTCCTCCAATCTCTTGATTAAGCTGCCTGCCTCTGCTTGTGTCATATAGAGCTGTTAGATTTCACTAATGACAAATGGTTGTTCTATAATTGTTGAGAATACTTTGGAGAATACTTTATTCCAGAATCTGATACAATTAAATTTGGGCCTCTTTGCAGAGGTGATTTTTGAGGCAAGTCTTTGAGATTTCTTCTAACCCTGGAGGGCCTATCTTAGCTATAGATTTTTCTAGATAAATGTTTCTTCATTTGTTGTATTCCCTGAGGACAATTTCTATAGACATTAAATGACTTTTAAAGTAATTTCACTAGTCTTGTTTATTTTGCTAGGGAGTGAGTCCGTGGAGCTTCTCATGCTGCTGTTTGAAAGTAGAAGTTGTATTTTAATATTGATAATAGAATTCTCTCAATTTTGGGCACTCTAATGGGTATACTCAAATTCAGAGTCAATCAACAAGTTTATCTGGTTGAGGGGCCTTTTATCATTATTATGAACATAAGCAGAAACACTCATACACAGTAGTGCTCAAAGGTCCCAGATAACTAAATATCTAATACCTGAAGTTTCCAATTCCATGATTGTTAACTTTCTGTAGAACACCCCATTTTTAAGCTCTGTCCATTTATGTCATCTTATATTCTCTTGTCATCTTTCCCACAATCAAAACCACAAACTCTCTTAAGTGAGATACATGGGATTAAAATTGTGAGAATTTAGGTAGGCTGGCACCTTTTCACTGTATTGTTTGATCACACCTCATACAAGAGTCAGTGAGTCCAAGAACTACTTCTTCTGATTCACATTTCCCAGACATCTAACTTGCTGTTCAAAAAGTATGATTACATAGTGGAATTGCTAAATACATCTTCCCAGAAAAAGACTATAAGATTATTGGAGATAGAGCAATGCAGAGTATAGAGAGATAACCAATGAAAAATTTCAATACATTTGATAACATGAAAAGCAACTTAAGAAGGTATACAATAGATGCAGGTATAAGAAAGTCACAACCTAAATTAAACACAGTTAATGAGGGCCCCAAAATGCCTTGCAGAATACAAGAAAAACTTCATTTTATATGTACGAAAGAGGTAGAAGAGGGAGAAATTGATTAAAAAAAGAAAAAAAATATATCTGAGTTAATTCAAATCCAGAACATGGAAGATCACATCCCAGCCAAATCTCTTTCTTCTGCATCAGTACTTGTTGTAGGTATCCCAAATAATTAATTACATTTCTTTAGAGGAGAACTCTTGGACTTTTGTCAGTGATAGAAACATATAGTTGTATACTCAAAACCTATAATTTCTTTTTTTTTTCTGTTTACTCAATATTGTTTAAAATTATTTCAACTACAAACTTTCCTTTAATCACAATGGCTAAGTTCATGCATTCAAGTCAAATTCTATCCACAAGCTGTGGGTGACCTTCTCAAATTACTTAACTTCAGTTTGCCTTAGTATCAGTGCCTGTTAAATGGATATAACAATAGGACAATAGAATATGATTAAATGTTAAATTCATAATCCACATAAAGCATCACTGTTAAATTTTATAATTTCCATTATAATTAGTTTAAAAATTAAATTTTCATCTCTTTTTCTATTTTGATCTATTTTGATACTGGGACTGTTAGAAATCAGGACACCCTTGGGTTTTGAACTGAAGGAGAAGTAAAGAGATAGCATTGAAAGGGAGAAGTGGCATCAATAGGATGTTTTTGACATAATGGTTAAATTTAGTAACTTATTGATGTGAGAACAATATTTACTATTTATTAATAATTTGTGTTTGTGCTCATGCAAATACAAGACCCTTAAATTGAGAAAATTAACTGTCCCTGTGTTAAATCACAGCAGTGCAGGCATAGATTCTTATGACAGACAATACTGAAGACAAGCAAAAATAACTGAGCAGCTTGCTCCAGGAAATATTTACTCCTGCAAGATAAGATTATAAACTAATTCACAGTATACTTATCGGTACTAAGAGTTTGCTCATCAGTACGTGCTTAAGATCCTTGAGTTGCTATGCTGACCTAAGCTATTATGTCAAACATTTTGACCAACCCCAGTATCCTCCCTTGCAAGATCCATTTTAAAATAATCCAGTCCAGGCCTTCAAAACCTGTGCATATTCTCCTCTGATGCCTCCCTCCAAGGCACTGTCAATACACTTTCAAGGTGGATTCTCCCTTAAGGAACCAGGTCTAATAAATTTAACTTTTTGATCAAAAAGTTTTTCTGGCAGTCTCTTAGGGAGGCAAAACATGACGTCTTTCATAGATACATGTTTCATAGATACACATTAATAGGACTCAAGCTGGTAAAATGATAGAGGAGAAATTCGATTTATTAGATAATCTGACTTTACAATCTTATTTCATTTTCAAATACTTCTAACATTTTTTAAATGATTCTTTTGAAAAATAATTCTCTTACATAATTTAAATTAAGATATTCTAGTCCTTTGTTAAGAAAAAAGTAAAACTTACTCTAGCAAATATAGTTTGGTTAACTATAGAACTATATACATTTACAACTAAAATGTGGGATTTGTAATAAAATTTAAGTTACATTTTACAGACTTTCCTAATGACTACATGGGGAGTCTGGTCCAGTTTAACACCCCGCCATCAGTATATCTATGCCTACACGTTTCTACTTGATGATTTTGGTTGCAAGAACTTAGCTGTTATACTTTTCTAAGTGAAAGTTGATAAATGTTAAATACCTCACAGGTATATAAAGCCTCATCTTTTGGTTTCACAAAATAGTCAATTTTTTATTATATCTTATCTCATAAATACTATGCTGTAATAATTGCATTCCCTTTCTATGCCCTATACTTTTCCACAAGAGCATAACGATATTGGGGTCTGCATTAAAGAGTTTTCTCTATATTAATTATAATACAAGTAGGGCAATAGTAGAACATAGAAAATATAAAGCGTAATTCTAAAAGGTACAATTCAAAATTAAACCCTAAGGCTTAAACTTTGTTTTCACTCTTCTACTATTACAGAAAAAGTACCTTTAAGCAAATAAATGTATGAAAGTGATTGCTTATTTTCTTTCTGGGATAGCAATAAACTCCAATTCATATAAAGAGATGATTTGTTGTTGGTATTTGGTTCTCATTCCTTTCAAATGTGAGAATGGTTTCTTTAGATATTAACAGTGTCCCTGGTCTCATAAGCTTTTGCCAAATAGAGCATATCATAAGTTCTGAGGTTTGATATGCAGTGATTATTATAGCTGCATATATGTGGAAATGCTCTTTCAAGGTTGTTTTATTTCCTATTTGCCACACTTCATACCACAGAATAGTACCTAAAAGTTAAATGCATTTTCTTGAAATGAGCCACATGATAAAACAGTGCATGAGAAAAAGGCAATAGGGTGCAGTGCGAGTGTGCTGTGAAAATGAGGAAACCAGATGTCAGCAATGCTTGAGCTCAGTTGTGGATGTGTTAATTTTCCCCTAGATCTGCTCAGGAAGCTGGCAGGCAGAATCCCTTGCCTCACGGATCAGGGAAATAGCTCAGAGAAGGCTGAGGCAGAAAATGCAATTGACAGGGAAAGTACATTGAAACCTTTTATGTTTTTCAAGAGAAGAGAAAGTGAGATTGTTTTTAAGTAGGTTATTTTGTTGTTGTTATTTTTTGTTTGTTTATTTAAAAGCAGATTTTACCCCTAATAACTTTCAAATATAAAATGTAACAGAACTGAATAGAATTGATTGAGCTTTAAGTTACCTGATTGAGCTAACAACCACTAATCTTTATTGAATGGATCAAAAAGAATAATGAATGGTTAAGTGAATATTATTCTGCGAGTATATGACAAAAGTAACAGTTCAACCCATGTGATTAAATTTTACATGCAATGTTTTTCTCCTAAATCAAAAGTGAAATATTTCAATGAATATTCAGCATTCATTCTTGCAATAGTTTGTTAAGAATGAAAAACAACTATGTCTGGGCCACAACCATCATATGTCCAAGTCATTAATGACACATTGTTTTTTAATAAACTGGTTTTGTAATACGTGGAATCAAAAAATAAGCTTTTTATATAGTTATTCTACAAATATTTATTTAGAAATGTGCCAGACTCTACTAGTTGTTCATCAATATCTCTTATTCCCATATTGTATAATAATAGAACTATAGAATTTTAGCTATATATTTCGCTGCTCAGAATACTCTATTTTACAACCTGTCTTATCATTAAGTTTGATTATATGACTAATTTTAGCCAATGGTGCATATTGGAAGTGGTGTGTGTAACTTTTGCAAAATGTCCTTACATGGAGGAAGTGTGGCCTTCTGTTT